>NW_028301608.1:107922500-108547500 GCF_987345545.1 Pholcus phalangioides
CGTGGCCCCGCGATCCGTTTTCAAACCAAACCGATGACGTGGCCCTCATATCATAAAGGTAAAGCACCCTTGTTCTAACTTGCTCTAACTAAAGACCGTAACTAAAATTTTTGCGAAGGGGCAGGGAGTGAACATGATTTCGCACCTTCCCCCCCCACCCCCCATTGCAAAATTCGACAATTTTATAACAGTATTTTTATTTTCCCCGTAGAAGTTTCCACCCAAAAGGAAGGTGCTACCGTCGCCCCCTCTCTAGTTCGGACCCTGCCCACGTTTTCTTAGAATTTTGTAATTATTCAATAATTATTTCCGTAAAAAATTGAATACGGGACGAATCGAGATAGTTCTTTGAAATACGGGACTTCTGTCAATTCTAGTTTTACCTTCACAGATAACCTCCGATCCACCGAACAGCCATTCATTTGGAGCCAAATTAACATACGAAAAGAAATCTTTTAATAAAAAGACGCTAGAGAAAATCTTCGAGAGAATTAATGTTCGTGAAAAAGTGCCTAAATCCTGGAAAAAAGGAGAAGAAGAATCTCCATTTACTATCCCTACACAAAACACAGTAAATAGGGCGGAAACTAAGAGTTTGGTGTTTGGAGGAATGATCGACGCTCATCGGCACCACAGCAACTTCTCCATTCAATACGCATCCATTCAATCCATGGTCGGACGATGTACGTACATTCGGAAAGGAATTGGAATGTTTCCAGATCAAGATTGGTGAGATGAATTAATTGCCTCCCTTTTGTATGACCAAAGACTGGTCTTGACTTATTTCGGAGAAAAAGTGCTTTTCGGATGCTTATTTCCGCGAGAGAAAATCGAAATCATAAATATCCTTAGTTATCCCATCGATTATGTACACTACCTGACAGAGAAAAGGTTGCACCACGAAGAAATACATTGTGAGAACAACAACAAGTTTCAAACACGTGATCATAATATTCTGAGATTATGATTATATTCATCCAGTCGTCAACCGAAGTATCATAAGTATCATACTACAATTAATTGATTTTGAACTAATTTTTTGGAATGTATCATGGATTTTTGGTCCACCCTGTATACCGCATAAATTTTACTGGGTTTTTTTACACACCCTGATAACGTTTATAGATGAGATATGCCGTGTCTGCTCAATTCCCGCAACGGGAGAGCTTAGAATGGTGTGGAGCTCGATTTTCCTTCGGTAATAAATGACATACAGTATTGCAATGCTCAATGAAGTATCGCCTCCACTTTGCATTGAGGAATAATCGCCTATTGAGATATCTTGGAGACACCTTAAGACTGATTCTTCTGCTACTGTTCAACGCCATACCAATTTTGTCAAAGAGGTAGTATGGTTAGGATTGTCATCAGCATCAACGGCAAGTATGGATGCTGGTCCTTCTTATTCTGTTGAACGCCATACGAGTTTGTCAACGTAGCAGTATGGCTAAGCTTTCAATCAACATCTAGTGTCACAACTGAAAACAAAAATTTGCTTTGCACCCGGAGTACCAGACCTCGCAGCTCTTTCCTAGTTACGGTTCTGTCAATATCAAGAACAGATCATGCAGACATCGGTCGTAGGAATTGTGCTTATCCTACAGCCACTTTTAAAAGCCACATCAATATGTCAACTTGGTAGTATGACTTGAATTACTATCAGCATCACTAGCAGATTCTTAGTACCTAGAAACAATCACACTACTCTATGTTTAGACTTTGTCAAAAGCTGTTTCTAAGATAATGATCACGCTTCCAATCAACAATAAATCAAAAAATCATCAGGAAGTCTGCAAGTTCTTCAGGTACTTTCTTAGTTAGTACATTTCTTAGATTGTCCCCCTGTAAATTAGAATTCTGTGGAACAAAAAAGAGAATGCGCTTCCCCCCTGCCAGCGAAACCGCGGAATCTCGTTAATGGTCAACTTCCATCACATTGAAACACAATGGTACGCTGTCAGCTGAATCCGTAGCAAATTATGGCAGTACCCAAACACATTGTCCTGTGCTTCGAATTTCGTTGTGTTTCCTATTCATTCCTTCAATATGCCGCATTCTCTTCTGCCAGGTAGTGTACATGACAGGTTATCGAATCGATATCGAGATCTGTTTCCCATCAGATACCGTTGGATGCAGTGAAGGCAAACAGTAAACCGGAATCCACGTAATGCGTGTGTTTAAGAGGACAAGGACGATGATTTAATTGCTTTAACGAATGCATCATTTCACCATCGATTTCTGTCGAGGTCATTGCACAGGTGGGAGCCACGAACAGCAAAATAAAGACATAGATATGATGTTATACGAAAGCTGCGTCGTCATTTTTCCTCGCACAGGTGCTTTAGTATTTGTTTCGTTCATGTTGGTTTTTTGAGTCACATCTCGGCTCGACATGATTCATTCCCTCACTGAGAAATGTCATTAAAATTATATAAAGATGTATTAACTCCAATCCAGAGGTCGAAAGTCTGCAAATACGGCTGTTTTAAGCAGTTTTTCATGAAGGAAATATTCACAAGTACAGTAGAACTTGGTTAATTCAAATTTCGGATAATTCGAACTTTTATGAACTCCCCTTGAGTT
Organism: Pholcus phalangioides; assembly: GCF_987345545.1. Classification (NCBI taxonomy): domain Eukaryota; kingdom Metazoa; phylum Arthropoda; class Arachnida; order Araneae; family Pholcidae; genus Pholcus; species Pholcus phalangioides. The sequence goes on from NW_028301608.1 coordinate 107,925,084, forward strand.
TTCTATTTAATTTAATGGTATACATTCAAAATCTGAATCTTTTTGTCGCCATCAAGATTATGGAAATACCGAAAAGTTCAGATACGTTCGTGAAATATTTCCTTGATATTATAAGAAAGATAAGCAAAATTTTGGAAAAAGTTTCGTAATGGATGATCATGAACTGTTTCCGTAAATTGAGCTTTGAGCATGGTCAAGAGATTCTACAGTGATGCTGAGAGAATCCAGAACACAGTGGCATAACGTAGCAGCTAAAATGAATTACTATCAATCAATATGTTTTATTTTTTTAAAAAATTTTTTGTATAATATTATACATTATAAATTTTTGTTGTAATATTATACAACAAAAAAGGATAAAAAAAAATTGCCAAGAAGCCGACATGGCTCATACTGGCAATCACGGCATTATAGAGTAGATATTAACAGAACATTCATTGCAATTATAACAAATAATAATGACATGGTAATTGTAAGTTATTAATATTTGGGAAACAGTTTTTTTTTCTCTCTCTCTCTCTCTCGTGATCGATGATAAAATTCGAATATTGAACAACTCGAACTTTTTCCAGTGACCTAGGACTTCGAATTAACCAAGTTCAACTGTATATAACTTTTCATTCAATTTAGTATGTAATTAGGAAAGTAGCAAGATGTAAATTTTAAATGCTTGTGAAAAGTTATACCAAATGCGTCGATAATATGTGATATTAATTAATTCCATCGCATCGTAAAAGTAAGATACTGCATTTTTGTGTAAAAACCTGGATTTTGATACCAGGAAAGGAGTTAGGAGACCGGGAAAAGAATGCATCGGGGAAACGTCCATAACTACGGGCAAAGACGATTAGCGAATTTACAGCGTGAACTATAAATCTATACTACATTTCAGAAATTAATGTAAAATGAATCAGTTGGCGTGTTACAGTGCGGTTTGCAGTAAAACGCTTGTCACAAATTTCAAAATTTCTCTCACAGATTCCACTGCACCTTAAAGCATGTAAACAACATCAACCAAAAATTCCACAAAATACCTACAGTAGCCTACATATAAGAAGCTTTGTTTACCCTCATTTATCACAATGCAGTATATGCACCTTCTAGTGGCACGAACCCACATCTAAATGATAATTACACTCTATGCGTTTGCCAACAGGGATAGTATAGTAGTATAGAACCGAGCACGCCCAGGCTCTATCGCTTTTGCGATATGAGCTCATTGATCGTGAGATCGTGGGCGTGCCGGAGAGGGATACATTAGCCTGAATCAATGGTTTTCAGCCCGGGAGCCGTACAGTTCCCTTGCAGTCCTGAGTTATATTCTAGGAGGGAGGCGAGGAACGAGTGAAAATCAATCAAGACGTAGGAAGCCATGGCAGGTGATTAAGGAAACAAGAAATTTCTTCTAGAAAAATTTTGAGTTACCAACCATCAAAAAGCATTTAACCCTTCAATTGGCAAGCATTGAAATAGTCAGAGGAGCAGAATTTTTGAGAGTGTTATATATTAATTAAGCAAATGTGAGGTATCCTGACTGCTGTTTTACATGACAAAAGAAAAGCAAATTATTGTCAATAGATAAAAAAAAATATGAGATGTTGAACTTCAGGAAACACATTGTTTTTTAAATATACATAGATTTGAGTAGCATAAAAGGGTCATTTATAATTAAGCTTCAATACCGGAACGAGGTCAAAATATAAAACGACTTTACCAGAAAAACATAAGAAAACTGTGTTTCTTTTTGAGAACAATACGGCTCTCAAATAAAGCGTCAAACTGAATGAAATTGATTAAAATAGCATATACAAAGGTATTTTCTTTCGATATTTTAATTTTCTTACGAAAATATCTGAATTTTTTTCAAATATTTCATCGACTTGGAGTGGGAAGGGGGGCAGGAGCTTTCTATGCCCCTCCTCTGCTTACGCCTCTGCCCTGAAGGAACAGTTCAATTCATCAGTATGACTTAACCGTGTTGAATTCGAACCGTGTAACACAATTGGAGGAAACCATTTTGAAAGTTGAGGAATAATTGAAATCAAACGAGGAATTCAAACTGTAAATGTGAAGCAAAGTATCATATACTTTGATAAAAACAAAAAAATAAAATGTCGGCTTTATATTTTGCTGATGGAGAACGGAACCTCCCCAACAGTCGAAACGGTAATTTGCCACTTTGCAATGATAGTCTTTAAGATTCATCAATTCCTGATCCATATTTAATTAGCTCCAACTCCCTAATCCTAACAACAGACACGGCAGTGTTTCATTATACGGGACAACGTGAGCTTCCCTTTCTTTCTTGCGTCTAATGATGCCCGATTCGGAATCGAGTTTTGAAGCAATGGCCTCCTCGTTCATCATTGAGAGCCATCCGAGACATCGGCAATTACAGTGTGTGTGTCTGTCTAGCCATCTATTACATTTTTTTTTTCAGTTTAAAAACGAATACAAATTCATTTCATTACAAACATGGTTTTTTTTTGTTTGGGGGGGGAAAATCACTTTTTCTGCCCAAGAAAAGTACCCCGACAGCTTTTTTGCCCTTGAAGTAATTTCCGTGTTGTAGGGAACCCTCGAACAAATCTTCGGAATTTAAGGAATCCTCTTGAAATAACAACCGTTTTTCTGAAAGCCCTCGTTCTAAGGGAAATCCTTAAAGCAATCTTCATGTTTCAGGTAACATTTGAAGTAATCTCTCTGTGTTCTTAAAAACCCTTGAGCCTTTGAAGTTACATGTTCTGGGAATTACCGGGTAAATACCCATGGTGTTGACTAGCGGTTGTGGTTCCAAATCTGTTTGCATATCCATGGTCCAGACCAGTGGTTTCCAACCTTCCACGCTTAGGAATAGCCTTGAAAACATCCATCGTGAAAACCAGTTTTTCCAAATCTGTTATGCATATCAATAGTCTAGATCATGCATCTTCAACCCTTTTGCTCGCGAGCACCACGGTGCTCCTTGAAGCACCCGGAGTGCTCGATGTTCGTGCCTGATTTCGTGCTCGCGAGCACTTGATCAAAAATTCCAATTAAACTCCTTGCACACATGCATTCAAGGATTGAAATCATCTTGATTTCATGCATTCGTATTTCAAATTTGCCGTAAGGGTGCTCTTCTTTTGATTATGGGTACGGGCAGTGCTCACGACTAGAAAAAGGTTGAAGACTAGGTCTAGAGTCTAGACCAGTGGTTCCCATTGTTTCATGACTAGTATTCCAGAACAAATACCCATGACCATTGGCGCTTACTTTTCGCGTACCTCTGAATAAACTATCAGGTACTCCTTCAAAGGTACGCGAACCTCAGATTGTCAACTGCTGGTCCAGATTATAGACCAGCGATCATTATTTGAACTAACTTCACACAACTTCTTATTTCTAGTGACGAAATTAATTTAATAACCAACTAATTAATTCAATTAATAATGGAGCGGCTTATACACCGAAGTTGCGCCACTGATGCGGCCCGCGACGCTATAGCTGACCATGATGTTGGCCCGCGAACAGAAAGAAGTTGGCAACCCCTGCTCTAGACTGTTGGTTGTCGGTAACTTCTGAATCGACTTAATTGTCATCTTTGATTCCTCCACTTTATACGTCGATCCTTAACCACCAGAAACCAGGCTAGGCGATTGCCTTCAACCACCAATAACCACATACACACATCTCTCTGGATTATTTTATTTTTTAATGGAAGCTGCGTGTAATTACATGGCAGCAAGCAATATGATGGAAGGGGCCAGTCGGCTAATGGCTCTTTTTTTTTAAGTTTCTCTGGAAGAAATGTGACTCACGGGAATAAAATGGGGAAGAAAAGCTGTACTTATGTATTATTATGACCTAAACTATTTGCAGGTGGCAGTTAAGAACCCCCCCCCTCCCCTCATTCCTCAGGTCAGACATTTTGGAAGGACCTCTTGTTTTCTTTCTTTGTCTTTTGATGGTATAATTTCCTTTGTTATCTTCTAACCTCTACCATGAGTTGTCAAATGTCCCCCCACCCCGCCCGGAAAAAAAGTACTGAAAACATATTAAGGCATCGTACATATATGGTCAGTTTATCACGGGGGGGGGGGGGGTTCTTGACTTCTTTTCTTTTTTTTCCAAAAATCATCAAGATCAGCTTTGGATGTTGATAGCCGTGGGACTGGTTGTCCTTTGAAATTAGTGAGACCACAGTAACGCAATAAATGAATTTTAACTGTAGAATTCACACGGCTCATTTAGAAAGCCCTGTGAATTAAGTTCGGGTCGTGACCAATAGCTCAAAAGTCCTTTAGCTGTAAGTAGATTCGTATGGCCCTTCTCGGAAGCCTCTGCGACCCAAGTTTGGGTCACAGCCATAAAAATGTGAAAGAGTACAAGTACAACGCCACAACAGGCAAATTGCCCAACGAGGTGGCTGACTTAAGACCCTCATAGATCCCCGAGCCATTTCCCCCCCCCCCCGGAACCCCCAATGAATCGGTACATGCGGGAATGTGCGTGTACGTGTAGGGCAACCTGACGTAAAGTTTTTTTTGTTTCTGTGTAATGATTGTTATGTGTAGTGCTGCCATCTACCATCAGTTTTTCTAACTATGAGTGAAGTGTTATGATTGAATGATTTATCGTTGTAGGACTGTTGCTCTCTGTGGCGAGACTTTTTAACGGGGAGATCGGCTCGCATTTGCGCCTTGAAGTTGGGAACCACAGAAAACCAACTTCAGCCGACCGCCACTGTGGGGTTCGAACCCGGATCCTCGCATCGCGAGTCCGTCACTATAACCACTCGACCACCACAGCGGCATGTGAAAAATGTAATCAACGTCTCAATTTTAGACAACGGTGTATCCTCTTCATGCCGGAAATTCATGCATCTCACCCTTATGCAGCGGCTTTTAACCAGGGACCCACAAGTCCTCTTGAGGTCTTTGGAGAAGTTCCATGGGGTCCATGATTTTTTATGACAAACCAACTTCATTGTTTTCATTATGTAATGTTCTGTAGACGGGTCCAGTCCATGTGACGTTCATCGTATTAGCAAAGGGAGAGAAGGGGGGGGGGGTCTCTGCCTTTTGTATTTTGGTAAAGAGGGTTCCTGACTCTCCTCTTATTGGCAAAGAGGGTGCCGTTGCCCTCGTCTTATCTGCAGAGATGGTTCTTGCCCCCCGTCTTATTGGCACAACAGGTCCGAGGGACATGAAAAGTTTAGTACCCCGGCCTTAATGGTACCACGAAGCTAAAAATTCCGATTCCCAGTGGTCTCGATGTAAATTGCACATCAATATCCTCGGCTGGAGTGACGCACTTGTTTGGTAGCGCCCACGAATGGAATTCGCAGTGAGAAATTGGCAAATGAAGGATTAGAATCGGACCACTGACCGTTGGCCATTGACCACGATAAGATTCAAAAAATGCTGGTCTATACAAAACTCTCACGTATAAAATAAGGGATTTTCACAGTCATTTTTATTCAAGGAAAGACATTTTTATGGTTTCTTATTGTTATAGCGCCGCTCTCTCTCTCCCCCCCCCCCAACATGAGTCACAAAATATTACAAAAAAATATTAAACTTACGAAGAAAAATTGTGATATTTGATAATACCAAAACAAACAAAAAAAGACACTAAAAAGAAACATTTTATACTTCTATCTCGTGAACAAAAAAAACGACTTCTTCAGCATTTTAACTCCCGATTTTTAATATTTTTTTTCCGGTTTTTATGTATTTTCCCATTTTTACCTCAAAATACCCTCGTTTTTTTTATTGGTATTTTATTTGCCTTAAAATAATACATTTTTCCTGTGTTTATGGAATACGATCGGAAACGCACTTGTGTCGCCACGTGATAAAGATGGCCGGGAGACGCCATCTTTATATATATATATATGGCGGAGATACATACATATATGTATATATAAAAATTTTTTTTTAAAGGAAAAAGGGAAATTCGAGAAGTGAAAATCGTCTTTTTCACGATTTCTTCCCTTATTTTTTTGTGTATGAAGAAATACCCGAGGAAAGTCTTTTCATAAGTTCTTATAAATTCCAAAAAAGAGAGAGAGAAAAATATATAAAAGAGACGAAAAACGGGAAAATTTGGAAAAATATTTTTCGATTTTTTTCCCCCCCTATAAGAAAATGGCGAGAAAATCGAAATATTTTCCATTGAATTCTCTCTTTTCTGCGATTTTTTTTTTTCCTCTTCCTAATTCTTAATAAAGTGGAGGGAAAAGGAATTTCTCTCTCTTTCTTTTGAAGGAATCGCCGATTTCGTAGAATTTCTTTGAAGATGGATTTTTCCATTCTTGAAGAAATTCGAGAAAGTTTTTTTATTATTTCTTTTAAGATTTATTTATCACTTTCTTTCTCAAAGTCTTTTGTACAGGGTATTTGAGTTCCGATGGAGTACCATCGACGTGTCTTCCGATTTCTTTCGAACCGGAATTCCAGCTTGTCCGCAGCCGGTTGGCTCCGGGTATAAGGCTCATGTCAAACAGGTGGGGAGGGGGGAACGGGGGCAGTAAATTACTGAAGATTTCCAATAATTCCGAAATTATTTATTTTATCAATGATCAGCAACGATTCTGAAATTATTATGAAATTATTCGTGCTGGAGATTATTACTTTCGTTTGTTCTGAAATTCTTTCAATAAATCTGAATTTTTAATTGGCTTCTTTATTCTGAATTTTTATTTCTGAAATTATTTATTTATTTTAATTGTTTCTTTTTTCTCATTTCTTTTACTAATTGTTAAATAATTGCTCATTAATTCTGAAATAATTGCTCATTAATTCTGAAATAATTGCTGCTTAATTCTGAAATAATTGCTGCTTAATTCTGAAATAATTGCTGCTTAATTCTGAAATAATTGCTGCTTAATTCTGAAATAATTTCTCACCAGTTCTGAAATAATTGCTGCTTAATTCTGAAATAATTGCTGCTTAATTCTGAAATAATTGCTGCTTAATTCTGAAATAATTGCTCGTTAAGTCTGAAATAATTGCTGGTTAATTCTGAAATAATTGCTCGTTAATTCTGAAATTATTTCTCGTTTTTTATTCCTTTCAATAATTCATTTATTCCTCTCTAATCTGAAAATTTTCATAATTCAGAAATTATTTCTGATCAATTTTGAAATTATTTCTCTTCCTTATTCCTTTCAATAATGTTAAAATAATTTCTAACCATACATTTTGGAATCTTTTCTCACAATGATTCTCAAATAATTTCCCGTTAATCTTGAAGTTACTTTTCATCAATTCTGAGAAATTGTCTCTCATTAATTCTTAAACTGTAGTCTCATCAATTATGAAATTATTTGTCTTTTTCCCATCCTTTTGAATAATTCTGAAATTATTTCTCTTCTTTCATTCTTTTCAATAATTCTGAAATTATTTCTCTTCTTTCATTCTTTTCGATAATTCTGCAATTATTTCTCATTAGTTCTGTAATTATTTCTAATTAATTCTTCATAATCTCTTTTTTCAATAATTCTTAAACTATTTCTCGCTAATTCTGAATTATTTCTCATTATTTTCTACTAAAAGTCTTGTCATAATAGGAATAATCTCAGCTGGTGAGTAGTTGAAACTTAATCGAATCAATATAAAAAATCTAATTACATGAAACATTGAAAAACTGTTTTAAATAACAACGTGTCTCCGACCATGTGAAATTATTTGTCCTGAATTTATATTCCATAGCAGCCATATTCCAAAATAAAAACCGATCCTCGTAATTTGAAGAAGATAGAAATCAGAGGCCATGGTCGTCTTAATAATACACTAAAACCCCTCTCAACGGATAACCCCTCTGATGCGGTCACCCCTCTTTAACGGCCAAGTAATCATTTCCCCGTATATAATGAAAAAGCTGTGCTTTTTCTCCAAACCCCTGATTAACGAACAGACCTCTTCTGCGGACGAATTTTTTTTTGTCCCACCGGTGTCCGCAAAAGAGAGGCACTAGTATACGAGTCTCTACCGCATAATATCACGTCCATGGAATTTCCGGTGCTTCTATACTATTAAAAGAGGGAAAATAGCGTCGACCGATGACCCTTCTTCAGTTGTCCGCGATGACAGACGCAGATGTCATGGTGGCATCTGTGCCACAATTTTAGTTCCCCAAAAGAGAAATGAATCATTCATTCCGGTGTCCACGAGAAAAAAACCGAAAATATCCACTTAAAATCTCTTGCATACTTGCTTATACAGAAATTTTTACACCGTGTGCTTGTACATATTAATTTAAAGACACCAGATGTCTTGGAATTTTTTTTCTTTTACTTCCGTCTCTGGTTTATTTAGTGCCAGCTGGTGAGCAACTTGTGCAGGTGAGTCCCTAGAGAAAAAATAAATTGTATGAATTTTATTGTCTTATAATTTGAATTTTATCCCTAGCACGTGCATTAAATTTCGCCATCGCTTTAAATCAAGGGGGAGAGTGCGAGCCGCTTCATTGCTTTGAAGACGTGCCGCGAACCACTTCATTGGTTGAAAATGTGCCGTCGGTCACTTAAGTGATCTCGGAATGTGCCGCGTATCACTTTAAGTATGTTGAAACGTGCCGTATGCAGCTTGAGTGATCTGAAACCGGGCCGCGGTAACTTGAGTAAAGTGGAACTGCAACGCGGGCCGCTTAACTGCTCTGGAACTGTGCCACACGTCACTTGACTGATATTTAGAGGTGTCGCGCATCACTTGAGTGATATGAAGAGGTGTCGCGCATCACTTGAGTGATATGCAGAGGTGTCACGCATCACTTGAGTGATATGCAGAGGTGTCGCGCATCACTTGAGTGATATGCAGAGGTGTCGCGCATCACTTGAGTGATATGTAGAGGTGTCGCGCACCACTTAAGTGATCTGGAAATCTGCCGCGGGTCATTTAAGTGATGTGGAACTGCATTGCAAGTCACTCGAGTGGTAGCAGCAGGAGTCCTAATACGAAGTTTCTCTATTTCGAGAAATATCAATGCGCATTTCCTCAGAGAATTGGTATTGTGTTACCACTCAAGAATTAAATGTGCAGTTCTCTAGAACATAAAATATATCCAATTCAGCTTTTTCTTTGTCAAAATTTCGTGTTTGACACGCCAAATAACATGGGAAATGGACTGTTTTTGTTTCAGACGCAGAGACTTTTTTTTGTCCAGTGTGTTATCAGCGTTAAACCATCGCGAGATGACCATTTAAGGCCATAATGTCTCCAAGACTCTCGACGTGAATAATAATTGATGTTATCACATGATGGAAAGATTCTTTTTTCGTTTTTAACCGAGCACTTTGACTGTCAATGGCGGCTGTTCGCGGGAAAAAAATGGAGTTAAAAAGTTTGTTATTTACGAGCAAATGGGCGTCTACGAGCAGAGATAAGAAATTGAATTTAAGCATAGGGTAACAAAAAACAAGAATAAAATATCCTTAACCATAACCGTGTATATTCGAGATTCCTCTGATAAATCTCACGGGTCATTAAAAATATTCACGGTTTTTTCGCTCTCATAAAGTTCCACCTATACTTATGCTATCAACGCATACAGTAAATATTCAAAGAATGCTGTCGTAATATTTTTTTTAAAAGTATTTTAATATTACCTAGAAAATATTCCCCAAAAATCGCCGTATCATTAAAATCGTTCGAGCGAACGCACCATAAAATGAAAAATAATAATAACACTTACGTATTATATAAATCAGATCCTAACGTGGTTAATAACTCTCCCCGCCATTTTGAACATAAAGACTTGGTGTGAGGTCTTCTCTGGAGAATAAAAGAGAATTCTCAGGTTCTGAATTCAATGAATTCATACAACAACAACGCCATTAAAAATGCGACAACAACAATTCTCAATAGGCGTTAACGTGAATTTCTCTCTCTCGTATCCGTGTTATTATTTGCGATATTCCAACATTTTTACGTCATTCCATCACATTAAAGATGTATATGGAGGGAATTATTACCAAAATTATTCTGAATCTAGAGAGTAATTTTTCTACTATGCATTGAATAAGGCCGGGATTGCACTATAAAAGGACAAACCAATAAGCCTATTGGTTGCATTCGCTCGAATATAACCGATGCACTTTCTGGTTGCATTTTTCAAGTTTTCTAAGAACTTTTACCAAACTTTTATAGTGTAATCCCGGTCTAACTCTCCTGTACACCAGTGAGAAAATGTTCCGTGAGTGCACGGGTGAGAAAATGATGGAAATGATCTGTGAGTGCCGGGTGAGAAAATATTCGTGAGTGCATGGGTGAAAAAATGTTCCATGAGTGGACGGGTGAGAAAATGTCCGTGAGTACGCGAGTGAGAAAAATGTACCTTGAGTGCACAAGTTGGGTCTCGCAGACCCATACTAAATTACGTATGAGAAGTCTAAATCACAAGGGATATAAGTGCTTGCGCAAGTGTTAAGTCTACGGGGTTTATACCCCTTGCGCTCTAAACCACCGATGCTACATAAAATATTTATACACTCTTTCTTTCTTTAATTAGCATTTCAATACATTTATCATTACATGATTTTAGCTACAACATGAGCATAAAGTGAATGTAATTAACCATTGATATACTATTTTGTATAAAATTTCAAATTAACAGTTTTGGATTATTCAGAAAAAACAAATCCCCAACGAAAAAGGCAAATACAAGGAAAATACGAAATGTATTACGTATTTTCCTTGTATTTGCCTTTTTCGTTGGTGATTTTTTTTTTCTGAGTATTATTAGGCGAAGTTTTACCCACTCTTCCATAGTTTTGGATTACTTATAAAATCATATTAAAGAAGAAACTCGGCGATAAAAACAATAGGTTAACCGTTGATTCTACAAATATTTGACTCTGTGCCCCATCTACTATTATTCTGTTAACACAGTCGCTTGTCAATTTTAAGATCCGACAATCTTTAAGAAATTTCTTTTAAGTCCATTAGAGTTCGTACAAATTGAACATTGTGTGTGATTGCATAATATTTAACCCGTTATAACCTGACGGTACTTTAAAGTATCAGGTTAGGTAATTTGTTTTAAACTAATTGTTTCAAAAACATAGTTTTTTGCCTTTAATTAAAACTAAAATGACCTACCAAAAAATTTACATGATAACTATTTATTATTATCATTATCACATTTATATATTTTTATTTCAATTTATTATAATTCTTCTTAATCTACTTTTCACAATGTCGGATATAAAGGGTTAATAATGTAGAACTCTTTACGTTATTATTTAATTTTTGACGATGGAATCGCAAGAGCCTTCAAATTTAATTGCATTCAAATTTCATACCCAAATAAATGAGGTACGTTATTCACGGAAAGGCGATTTCCTTCTACAATAATTCATCTCCGAATAAGTAGTTAAAGCATTTTCCACATCTCGTCGACGGCCGACAAAAATGTCATTTATTTTGTTGAGGGTCTGCGCTTAATGTTGGTCGATCCATCATAAATATTCTCCGGAATCAATATCAGACGCTCAATACCGCGGAAACAATTCAATTCGACGTATTTGTTCTCGCTCCTCGTTATGAGTTACGATAATGCAAAACCATATCCGACGAATCAATTTGATTTTTAACCGATTATGCACTATACATACTCTCTCTCTCTCTCTCCGCAATACAATTTGGAGGTAATGGCGCATTGTTCTTCTCTTTTGATGTCAGAACTAAAACGCATGGCCGATAGAGGCACGTATTCAGATAGAAGGAGAGCTGGTGTGATCTCTCCCATGGCCTACACCAACAGACCGAATGCAATAAATAATTTGGAGAAATAATGATTCTGCCCTGCGAAATACGGGACGCATAGTCATTTTATAACCTTCGTTTTCAACAAGTATCCCCTCCACGCATCGCCCTCGATCAATATAAGATAATATTGGCTGGAAAATCGCTGACGAGCAAATCTTTGCCTTGCTGCTTCTCTCAAAAAGCACGGAGACGTAGGACAAGCCCATAGTAGAAAACGGCGTTATTTAATTTGCATTAGAGTGAGTTTAGAGCTTCCGTTGAGCCTATTACAACAATATGCAGTGACCAAGTGAAAAATATCTCGTGTTAATTGATCTATAATTATTCCTCTAATTTTCCTTCGATGGGACTAATTCGAAATCCCCAAATTACTGGAATTCAATTAAAAAGCCCAATTAAAAATTATATAAACTTCTACGCAGAGACATACTGTGATATGTTTTCCTTTTCTATGCTCTAAGAGAACCCGCTTAAAATACATCATATTAACGCACGGCCGGATTATCACGCAAGTCTACTGTATATAATAATGTAGCATTAAGTTAATTGTTTTTTCTCATCCAAGATACGGACTCCCTGAAATCTGTCCAAGGACCCTTGTTTTAGTGAAATGAGCAGTTAGATATTTCGAACGTTGTGAGATATTACTGACATTGCAACTCCAGTGAGTGTCTGAAAGATGTGATCTCGCAATTGTAAAAAGCTTCGGAAGGTGGAGGGATTATACAGGGTAGTAAGGAAAGTCAGTTGGCGGCATTTTACTGGCGAGCCGTTGATTTTAGAGGCAAAAGTATCCAAATAACGTATAGACCTCAGATGCATCATTCATATTGCAAGGGGCTGTATAGTTATTGAGATAAAAAAAATTAACTTTTTATACGGACACCCTGTATTCAAAAACCCAATTAGAAAGTTGTTGCCCAGTCACTTCTGTTGATGCCTCTGAGGGAGACATTCCACTTTTTAGTGCAATATTCGTTGAGATATTTAAATTGAAAAATTTGAGGAAGGTTGGGGGGAAAACAGCATAAAAATATGAGAAAAAAAGAGTTTTCCGTTATTTTTTTTAATGCAGTTTATTTCTAAACTTTTCTCCTATTTTTTAATATTAAATTACTCAGCGAATATTGCACTTATAGCCGGGTTTTCCTAGGAGCAGGTTACCTGCACCGCGTGCAGCGTGAAAACGCTGATTGGTTAAAAAACGTGAATTTCAGGTTTTTAACTAGTCAGCGATTTCACGCTGAGCGCACCGTAGAAAACATTTTCCTTGGAAAATCCGACTTAAGAAGTGGAATGTGTTTTGTTGGCCTCAGAAGAGACAGGGCAACAACTTTCTAATTGCATAAGAAAACAATATTAGAACTTATTACTGTTATATTAGTATGCATGGTTAACATTGAAGTTTCTTTATCCTGGAATAACTCGTGAACCGTTGATCCTAGAAACAGGCTTCCAGTTGGAAAAAGTATCAAAATAACGCGTAAACCTCAGATACGTCTTTCATGCTGTAAGGAGTTGAAAGTAATTGAAACAAAAAATGAACTATTTATATTTGGTCGTAATTTTTGAATTCAAATATATTCAAATACCTCGGCGAATACTGAGAAATTGAATTTTCTGGATGTTAGCCGAAACCATTCAATTAAATTCTCAGTATATTTCAGGCCAAAAAAATACCATCTTATCTCGGCGAATGTTGCACATTAAAAACATGGAATTTTTTTTTTGTTGGGCTCAGGTGGACAAGGCAACGACTTTTTACTTTCAACAAGTTTTTCCAGACAGGGTGACCAAATAAAAAGTTGATTTTGTTTGGTTTGAATTATTTCTCAACCCCTTGCAACTTGAATGACGTATATCTAAGATCTACACGTTATTTAGATATTTTTCCCAATTGGAAGTATGCTTCTAGGATGAACGGTTCGTGAGTTATTCCGGTACAAAGGAACTTCCCTATGCACCATGTAAACAGAATATTATTTTGAAAAGGTGTCCGTGGCCATAACATTATTGGTACCGGGGTTCAATGGACTTCATCTCATTGGTACGAAGGTTCTATGGACTTCATCTCATTGGTACGAAGGTTCTATGGAGCACAAAGGGTTAAGGACCCGTGTTCTGAAGAAACAGTCTTGAGAGCATGCGAAACCCATACAGAACGTATCTTGAACCATAATCATGACTAGCCTTGTCCCTTACTGATACTGTCAAATGTATGTGATATCAACGACTCGTTTTGATTTTCGTCTAAATCACAAGAACGGGCCAAACTTTTTGTTGGTTGTTTTCGACAAGATACGGCCATTTATGTCTAGAGACTCTGTGTAATGGATACAACTAGAGTAGACTGTTAAATACCCGAGGTTATATTAGGGGCCTCTAAACGGCATCCGCTTTTAAGCGAGAGAGTAAAAAAGTAGATCTTTTTGAATTTCCGGGAAAAATGGTCGAGTGAATTTTTAGAAACAGTTACGAAATAATTCCGGAGGCGTGCGCGTGTCGAGAGACAGCAGCTGTTTCACAAATTCGTCGGTGTTTCACCCTGTGAAGTTTGTGCGAGACAATTTTTGGTGTTTTTTTTTTTTTTCAGAGCGTTTGTCATTTCCATCGAAAGCCATTATTCATAAAGCGACTGCAGGTTTTCAATGCAGAGCACAAGTTAGTTCCAACACTCGTCTAGTAGGTAATAATGTCACGAGTCACTGGGGCGAGGAAAGGTGATCTCTCTTTCTCACCACCGTGACTCACGGCGAATATTTTTCATTGCCATTGATCCTCAAGTGAAGTTATTGCCCTCTCTCTTCCTTAACTTTCCTCTCTCTCTCTCTCTCTCGTCACTACTTTTTTTTTCCCACTTTCATTATTATTATTACGGGTATTATTTCGGTTGTTTCTGTATGAATGGAAATGCAGGTGGTTCGTGTCATCGCTAATGGGATAGGTGAAATGCGTGTGATGTGTATGTGTGGTGTGTGTGACCAGCTGGGCTCCTCCTGAATATGTATTTTTCATTAAACCGTTCTTGAACACATGAAAGAAACGCAATTATTGACCACTTAGGTTATTTTCGTGTTCATTACATAATGTAAGCGTGATATAAGAACTGCTTCTTGATATTCAGCAAGCTGTACGTGAATGGAGCTTGTAATATCACCGAGACTATTTTTAATAGCACGTCATTCACATCAATCCCGTTCACCAGTCGCTGTCGAACGGTGCTTGTGCAGGTTATGCTTTGGATTTGCTTGCTATGCGTGAGATGAGACTGCTGCGATTGGACACATCGCTGATGAGACAAACGATTTTCATGCTATTTAATATGTACAGTAAAACCGCTTTTGCGGACACCCGCGGGACAAAATAATTCGTCCGTAAAAGAGAGGGCGACATCAGGGGTTTGAAATGCATACATTTATTTATACAAGGGGAAATTATTATTATTAAAGAGGTCACCCCTCTTTTACGGCCAACCGGTTTTCTGCGGTTCCCAACTTCAAGGCGCGAATGCGAGCTGATCTCAACGTTAAAAAGTCTCGCCACAGAGAGCATCAGACCTGCAAACGGCACCAATTCAATAATAACACATCATATAGATGACAGCACTGAAAAATCAAACACAACACTACATATGCACTCAGACTGTTAGGTACACACACACAGTAACACTTCCGGCATAACTCACTAGGTAGTAAATCACCAATAAATGGTGATAGGCCTGAGTTGTGCTCCGTTTGAAAGAAAAAAAAAGCAGTTAAGTGTTAAGTGATCGTGTTCGGTAACGTTCAATTCACCGTGTGTTTGGCGACTGTTGGCCACAGTATTTGGTGAGTCATATGCAGTGTTGCATATCGTATGCTACTGTGTACTATACATTTCGAAATGACTCATGGCGGGGGTTGACGTATGATAGCTGAGTAGATGTACACTCATTTCGGAAATTATTGAGCATAATTATATTTCTGGGAGAATTTCAGAGGAGAACCGCATCAAAGATTGCACAAAGTGATAGGGGTGAAGGACTTGAGTGAAACACGCGTAAAGAATTGATTCCACCATTTTAAATACGGTGACTACAAATTACCACACACCACCTCCGGCCATATCGAAATACGGTAATTTACTACTGATTGAGTTTGGTCGGGAATGAAGGCTCCATCTATTTCTGGTCATTTTAGGTTCGGCAGGAGAAATAATTTTCTATCTATGTCCTTCTCTAGGATCGAACCTGCGGACCTGATGGCCGCACGGTGGTCTTCACGGTGGTAGATAAGCATCTTACCACTCGGCCGGTGTAAAGGGATGGTGACTGGCATGCCACGGAATATCGCGTATGTGATCACAAAAGTGGACTTGAAATAAAATTTAAAAAAAAAATCGAAATTGTAAAAGTGATTGTCACAACCTCAAGTTAACTAATTACTGTCTTCTTCATCGGTCCAAATTGCAATTTACAAGTCCACTTGTGACGATATTGCATCCAAGAAATTGAGTAAGAAGAATGCTAAATCGGTCCTACATGAGTCCAGGTCAGGTTGTGGTGTGTACGGTTCACTTGCATAAAAAATTCATGAGCCTGCAGAAAAAAGCATCTTGAACACAAAGTGACCAATGATGAGGCATATAAGGAGGTTAAAGTCAAAGTGGTGCAAGTCACATTTGCAACAATTCTGACTGAAGTCCAGAAATGCAATTTAGAAGGGCTAAACTACTGAAACAAGAAAGGGCCCAAAGGTATCATCCTCAAAAAGTTTCGAAAAAATTACCACTAATTATACTCTTTAAAATATGCACAAAAATATAAAAATATCTGGTGGAGTTATTAAGGGTCACTCAAAAAAAAGTAAATATTAATATTTTGCACGCCAATAGAGGCCAAGAATAACAAAAAAATCCCACAACCCTAGAGTGTTAGTGACGCCATTCAAACAACACATGATCAGGTCAACACCGTCTATAGCAGAAGGCCCCCGCGCGAAGCTTTGTCGTCACTGAAGGAGTCCACTTCACCTGTAGCCATTGGATATAGCAGGCCGACGCATGCGATATCTTTGCCTTTTTTTGCAGTATATCCAATGGCTATAGGTGAGACGGACTTCTTCAGTGATGTCACGATCTTCGCGCGGAGGCTTTCTGCTATAGATGGCGTTGATCAGGTGGAGTATACACAAGGAAAGGTGGAGGGAGGGAAGAGAGAAATAACTGGTTTCTAGAAGAGAGAAGCTGGAGGGGGGGGGGAAGAAAAGGAAACGCGCGCACGAAAGCGCTAAATTTGTAAAAAAAGATTATTTTTTTGCTTATGCCTCATGCTATTTTTGTCTCCCATAATCGCTCTCTTTTATTATTTTTTCTCCCCTCCTCTCTCTTCCGTTCTTTTTCCTTCTCCTCGCTTAGTATCCAATAGAAAACAAATAGAGGAGCTAGAGAGTGAGAATTTTATAGATATCGCCAAGAAGCTCGAGAGGCGATGAGTAGCGAATTGTTTGAAATTTTCAGTAATTTTTTGCGGCTTTAATAGTTGAACTCTGCCGCTAATTTTTTGTTTTTATGCGTTCCTGGATGAGATGGAAGTACTTCAATTTTTTCATGTTTTTTTTAGGATGACACCTTTGGACCTTTTCCTTGTAAGTCTCAGTCATTTTCATCAGTTCGCCAGTAGATTGCGAAATCACGATATTTTTAACATTGGATTCTATGAAAACATGGGACTCTAGTAAAACTTTCTTTGCCCTCAAAATCAGGTTTAATCGACTCTTACAACACTCTGACTTTAACCCCGGCCCCCCTCCCAATATAACGATTGATAGTGCTTAACCTGATCTAGATTACATGATATTATTATGTATATCATCCATATGTTGTACGGCACTGCAGGGAAAAAAAATTGTTCTCCCACCAGTGCCAGAAATCGGTTTGATATAAGTTGCATCGGCATAGGCGGTGATAGACTTGGAAGTCTGGAGGGGGCACGATAATGATGATGATGATGTCAATTCATATATACATATATACATTAGATCAGTCGACTTCACCTTTGACCCCACACCCCCGGCGTATTTTCGCCCATGTGCATCGGATACACGAAGCTCAGGTATAAGCATCACTGTATAATGCTCCCGAGTAAAGATTTACATGACTTTTTCCAGCTTTACTTGATCCCCGGCCCTGAAAATGCATTCTAGTTCATATTTTCCGAGTGGATAAAAGCCGAAAGAAAAATGCAGTCCAAGGGGGGAATCTCTACGTTCGAAAGATGAGATTATGTTTTATGTAGCATATTGTTATGTAGAGAGCCTGCATGAATTTGTACATAGGGGCACATTCATGCATAATTCAAAGACGGAAAATACCATGCATCTCTATGAATTATTATTCATCACGGTACCGTCACTAAAGCATGGACACTCTGCACCTAATAGTACTTGCTATTTATCCGAGTCGGAGATACTGAATGCATAAGGATTGTTTATGCGATACCCGTTCGAGTGAATTCATTAAGACATTAAAGGTACAGGGTGGTTGTAAATAAATTGACACTACTAAGACGTATGAAGTGCCCATTCTGATGGAGGTATTTTGATGAAACTTGATATATAGGATATATGGACCATGGGGGGGGGGGAATAAATATTTAAATATTCAATAAAAAAAATAGTTCAATTTTTGACCACCAAGTGAAAATGTGGCGCTTTTTTTAATCGCTGTTATAATTTCCCATGGTCCAAAAAAAATAAATAAACGTATATACCCAGTTTGAATGAAATACGTTCACCACAACGGGCGCTACATAAGTCGGAGTAGTGTCAGTTTAATTAAACTGACCTAGTCAGCTCCTGACCTATCAGCTGATACTACTCCAACTTATGTAGCGCTCGTTGTAGTGGACGTATTTCATTCAAACTTGGTATACAGTGGATCACGCTTATAATGTTTTTCAAAGAACTGTCATCGAAAAACGTTATATGCGGGAAAACACCTTAAACGGGAATCATGAAAATAAGTCTTACTAAGTGGGAAAACGTTTTAAGTGGAAACGTTATAAGCCGGATCGACTGTACACGTTATTTGGACAATGGGGAGAAAAAAGATAACTATGATTAAACCCGCCCAACTTTTTTACCTACTACTACTACTACTTAACCGTACATACATCTCGCACACATTTTTAACTTTTCACCTGGTGGTCAAAAACTCAACTATTTTTTTTATTGAATCTTTATTTTTCCCATGTGCCAAGTTTCTCATCAGAATACCTCCATCGTTTTTTTCATCACATTATTTTTTTTTTGTCGCACCACTGTAATTTTTTGCACACGAGCACTAATTAGACCGGGACCTACAATTTATTGTCGAATTCGAACGGCAGAAATTTTTATACTTACCAAGGGGTTGGTGCGCTAACCCCTAGATGTGGGACTCCTCGTGGTAGCAATCTTTTTCTGCGGTCCTATCGTCGTTTCTGTTGTACCCATATGTAGGGAAAGTTTCTGACAAACGGGTATCGAACTCGCGACACCTCTAAACATCCTATGGTACTTCAGGGGCGTATCTCATCGACCTGGGCTACCACGCCCAAAATACCTCCATCAGAATGGGTGCTACATACGTCTAAGTAGTGTCAGTTCGTTTATAACCACCCTGTATATCTACTACTACTTCACCAAACACCAACTCTGGCCATATCGCTATATTGCAATTTACTGCCATTAGTGAGATGGGCTGAAAGCGAAGGCGCTGTCTATCGGTGGTCACCTCGAGTTCGTTAGGGGAAAATATCTTATCGATAACCTCCCTTGGGTTCGAACCCGGGACCCTGACAACAATCTTCACGATGGTAGACCAGCATCTTACCACCATGCCACTCGGGCACCCTGTATATCTGACGGTGTGACTGAATTGGAATATAGAAGCCAGAATGCAATCATGTCTATGAAAAATTCCCCCATGGACATTCAGATGGGCGTCCATCGTCTTGAAGAGGTGACAGATACCGTTAGGACATTGGTTGGTCCAGATCAGTGATAGATTATGCATGAAGGTGCATGAAGTTTTATCATGCAAGTGACGCATCGTGCTTTCACGTGACACGATTTTTTTGCACGACAGTCAGTGGATGGAAACTTTTTTCTGCGCATTAGGGTGCAGAAAAAAATCCTACTGGTGAGCAATTATAATACATCTGAATTTCTCTGGTCAAATTATATTTACGTTACATCTGCGCAACGGTGTAACAAATACAACTGTAATGTAAACACGTGAGTAATTGACACCTTCACTCCTACTCTTACAAGCTATTGGCAAGAAATTCGGATGATCTCTGTTTGACGAATCGGCGATAAATGTGGTAACCCTATCCTAACCTAACCACATGTTAGAAAAAGGAAGGAGAAAAAATGTAGAAAATTAAGAAATTAAATGAAAGGAAAACAGTATACATCTGTTATACTATACTCTCTCTTATCCGTAATACTTAAAGATAAGAGAGTAAGTGCGAAGTAAATTTCTCTTTTCACTCTCACCTACTCGTTCTCTTCCGCTCTTACATGTATATAATACAAATACAAATACCACGCCACAACAGGCAAATTGCCCAACGAGGTGGCTGACTTAAGAACATTATGGATCCCCGAGCCATTTTTTGGAGGCCGTACCTACTACTGCTACACCACACATGCACCCCGCCCACACCCCCCGGAACCCCCAACGAATCGGTACATGCGGGAATGTGCGTGTACGTGTAGTGAAACCTGACGTGAAGTTTTTGTTTCTCTGTAATGCTTGTTATGTGTAGTGCTGCCATCTGCCAACAGTTTTTCTAACTATGAGTGAAGTGTTATGATTGAATGATTTATCGTTGTAGGACTGTTGCTCATTATAATACAAGGATACATCACGGAGGCAAAAAAAACTACTGTTTTTTACATAGGTTATTGCAACAAAGCTTCGCGATGATAAGGAGAGAGGAAAGAAAACAGAGAGAACTTGTTTGAATTTATTTCGCTGCCGTTTGGCCTTGATCGTAAAGTGGTTAAGTCGATGAGCATTATGTTAAGTCGACACTCATTCTTAGCCTAGTCCAATAGTCATTCGAAAATATTCACTTCTAACGTTCGCCTCCCCTCCCCCCCCCTACTGCAATAAAGCACCGCAGGCATAGGTTGGCTACACACAGGCCCAATGTTTCTCTAAGCGAATATTTCCTTCCAGAACACTCTCTCCAAGAATACTGTGGTTGACTATTCGCGTTCTTCGACCAATGTATAGAGGGACACATTGAAAGATCGAGAAGAAAGACGGATACTTTGACTTGGGGGGGGGACTGGAAGGTCCTGGTCAATGCTTTCGACCAGCCTTTCGATATTTCCCCTCTCTCCAACATTTGATGATCATCACCAATGGTGGAACAGCCGCACTATTCGCACATGACCGACCTTGGAACGTACTGTGGGGGAATCGGCTTAACCAAAATCTTTTCATAGTAGAAAAACAACTTTTAATTTCTACGGTTGTCACACGATTTTTCAAAAATACAATTTCTTTCAATGTTGTTATTAGTGTGTGTCCAAGTCAGTTCTAATTTCTAAAATAGATGGCAGCAGAAAAAACATATCAAGCTAGCAACCTGCTATATACGCTATATAGTTGGTTGGACACTTTATCTTCGGCACCTTCTTGGCAGAGCAGTGCCGGCTTCCACTTCCTCACGACTTTCTATATTATAGTCTCCCATACTTTTTGTTCCATCGCCCCCTCCTTCAGAAATTTTTTTCCCTGATCACCCCCAACTCAAGTGAACCCATTGGATCTTATGTTAAACTCGTAACTTTTATTGCCTTCTCCCTTGGACCATTCCATTGCCCACCGGGGGGGGGGGTGATATTGCCCACTTTGTAAAACACTGCTCTACATCAAGGGTTCTTGATCTTTTGTTTTCCGTAGATCCTTTGTTCCAGTAAAAAAAGATGAAGTCCACAGACCAAATTACAAAACGATATTTGTAAATTTTAAAAAATGTGAAAACAATGAGACAATTGTTTTCTCATTCGCTGAACCCCCCCAATCAGGACCCCCATGGGTCCGCAGGCCCATGGTTAAAAAGCCCTGCTTTAGATGAATCCAAAGCTGCTGAACTCTCTCTAGTACATGTGGGCTTCCAAAAAATATTTATTGCTAATTTTTCAAACTAGAAGTGAAAGACGTATTAGCTCTCTATATTTCTTCTATGACATGGTCGCTGTTTTTGAAGATCTGAATGAAAGTCATATGGTGAGAGACTGAAGTTAAACAAATGAGTGATGCGTTACGACATGTATGAAAACTCATACCGTTTTCCTGATGAAGCATTTGCACATTGCTCGCATCATAACATTAAGCATTGCCAACCATGCTAGGTCATATATTCTTGATAAGCTGATGCCACCAATCTGGCCCAATAGGTTCCAAGGTTGGCCATTGACGAGTAATGTGGCCGAGAGACACCCAGGCTCTATCACACAAAATGATTCCAGCGCATTGCTCCATGGCAACTTGGGTGCTTCCGGAGATTTATTGAATTTTAAAATTACATTGGCCGTAGTAGTATGGTCGCTCCATCATTTGCAATGCTGGAAGGCTGGTCGGATCTTCGCCTATCCCCCTAAGTCAAAGGAGCGCTACCATCCTTCCCGATCTTCTTTCAATCCGCTTGGCCACACACTGGTAGAAGAAGTAAAAGAACGCTAGCAGTCACAACACGCGTTGATGTATTACTGTAGTATCCATGGAGAGTGATCTGGAAACAAATATTATAGTTAAGAAACATCGGGCCAGGCTGGGCCAGTGTGTAGCCAGCCTTTGCCGTCGGTGCTTCATTGCAGCAGGAGGAGGCAAACATTGGAAGCAAATATTTGCAACCACAGGCTGGACATAAGTGTGGCCCTAGCCATAGCTTTCAGCAGATTTCTCAATATACCATCATAATGGATTAAATGCCTATGTTGATTTTTTTTTTTTTGTGTGTGTGGCAAAATTAATTGTTGATTCTTGAAACTTGGTGATTACTTTGTTTAATCCAGTCATACCGAAAACCATACAGTGGAACCTCCCAATAACGAACACCCTTGGGATCGGGAACTTTGCCTGCTAACGAGGTGTCGGTTAATTGGTAGGAAAAATACATTGAAGAGAGCAGGTTGACTTAATTAAAAAAAAAGGATCCGTTAACGGCAAGTGTCTGTTATGAGAGGTTCTACTATATCTTTCTATCCGTTTCAGTAAATCCATTCGAACATTTGATCAACATTTGTACGTGGAGAAGATAACACAGACTTTCCTTACGAAACAACCAATTAATTCGTTAATCCAATCACCGAAAGAGAGCAATACCGATAGGAATTTCAATCGGTCGCAAAAGCCTCTCTCTCTCTCTGTCTCAGTCTCAATAGCGAGAGATTCCAGAAAACGCTCAAATACCATTCCTCGAATGTAATCATGTCAAGATACGCTACGTACAGTATATCGGTTGGCGTGAAATTGGCCAGTGAGCGGGACCCGGATGACTGAATTCCAAAACATTTCTCGGAATTGGATAGTGTTTCGGATTCGGAACCGAATTATCGCCAATTCGAACAGAAACGCTGAGAATTCGGGTTACGGATAATTAGAAGATGGACGGAGTCGCGCACAGAGTCGAGGAGAAACTCGTTCTATTCTCAAAGCGTAACAAATGCCAAGAAGCAAGAGACAACAACTCATGCAAAGGTCGAGTTCGTATAAATCGAATTTGGAATGTTCGATTCCTCCACAGTCTTGAAGGTAATTAACGCTGGAAATGGAGTATTCATCTCTCTTTTACACGGAAGGGCTTCCACAGAAACGATTTCTCATCTCCGATTATATTGTGCATTGTTATTATTGATAGTACAATTACAGTACGAATGGTCCGTTTTGTCATCGGACGCGTATATCCCATATTTTCGTATCCGTGGGTTGCTGAATCCCGAAGTGGGTTTTGAATGGATATAAAGTGTGTGAGAGAGAGAGAGAGAGAAAGAGAATTGTTAGTTTCCCGGAAATTTTTTGGGAATTCAGCGGAAAATTTTCGCCGCTGAGAATTGGTTTTTCCGGTAGAAGGACAAAGAAGGAATAGAAATTCTATGCGAGAGAGAATTCCTAAAGGGGTATTTGCTTGCTTTCGAAAATATCCGAATCAGCTGTTTCGGGTCGATTTCACGCGGTTGCCTGTAATTCCATTTGTTGCAAGGATCAAACAGCGTCTTTGAGAAAATTTTGTTCAAATAAATGACTCGTGTGGGCTTTCATTGAATGAAATGCAAAAATGCATTTATAGCTCTATAAGATACGCACCGTTAACATTTCAGGAAATATTCTGTTGCCATTATCATCATAATCTTTTTGCATAGTATTGAATTGTTAATGATAAGCAGATGAATTATTGTGAGTTTTTTAAATAACGTGGTCTTCACGTATTCCCAAGACATCTGCATGATCAGTCCAGCGAATCGGTTAGTGTTCATCCATGCCTAAAAATCGTGAATATAGTGTTTAAAAAAAACCGTATGTAGATTATGTTATGATAATTATCGATATAATTTATGGCAAAAAAAATATATATATTCATTTCACATATTTGTCAGGTTCAATGTTTTTCCTCTCTGCAGTTTTTCAACAATTTCAATAAAAATTAGTGATTGTGTCTACTTCCGGCAACATTTTTTGTGACAATCGCTTGTGTCCCGTATTTTACCGTATCTAAAAGATCTCAGTTTACCGTATTTTTCTCAATGATACATGGTTATTCGCTCATTTGAATGTTGTTTTTTTTTCGTGAAATGCATTATGTTTACTGTGATTTGTAGCAGCCCTATATTTCCAGAACCTTCAGCGATTTTAGAAGTAATCAGAAAATTGAATTTTTTTAGGCAATTTGGAAAAATCCCAATTGCATTTACGATCGAAGTTTTCCACGATGATTTATAGTGAACTTAAGTATGAATGTATATTTTTAATTGAACCCATATTGATATTACTAATATCAATTACAACTTACAACTGTTGAATAATTTTTCATTCAGTGAGAATCAAATTATCGAGTCAGCCCTTGCGGAGCACTCATGCCATATCGTTGCGGACCACCTTTGGTCCGCGGACTATAGGTTGAGAAACGCTGCACTAGACGAACGCAAAACTTGAGCGAAGGGGCAGCTTAAGCGAGGGTGCAAGAGGTGAAGTGCCCCTGTGCGCAATGTTGTTAGGGGGCTTAGATAGGCTTTAGTTAGATATCTAAATTTTTAAAAATTTCCAATGGTAAAAACTTAAATGACATTACGCTTTTGAGTCATACTTTGGCGACGAAGATGTTGATAAAACTTGAGGGGATGGACAGGTTGTGATCATTTGATCATTTTTGTCGCACTACGGTCATTTTCTGTACACGAGGGCTAATTAGACCGGGACCTAAATTTATTGGCGATTCCGAACGGCAGGCTTGTTTTTCATACTCATCGAGAGGTTGGTGCGATAACCCATCGATGGGGGAACTCCCTGCGGTAGCACTTTTTTGCTGCGGTCCAGTCGCTGTTTTTGTTGTTCCCCTGTGTCAGGAAACTTTCCTGACAAGAACGAACCGGGTATCGAACTCGCGACACCTCTAAACATCCTTTGGTACTTTAGGCGAGCATCTTGTCGACCTGGGCTACCGCGCCCTACAGGTTGTGCGATCGTAGTACCAGAAACAAGAACGTACTCTTTCACAAGTGTGCCTTTTGGTGCCCCCTCCCACACCCCACAAATTTTTCCGGAACTGTTAAATTAACGCGAAGACAAAAAATTGTCTTCTTACCTGTCTGGTTCTGAGCTCCGGAAACGAATTCGAAACAAATTTCTTTAAAAAAATCCCGCTCGTTATACTTTTTCTTTACGTTCTAAGTGTAAAAACTGGAGGGGGAGGGGGGGAGTTAAGTTGTCTGGCGCAATTTGCGGTATAATGATATAATAAGAAAGAGAAAGAGACAAAAAAAATACAAATATACGGAACAGTTTTTTAAGAGCGGGACGTGTGGTCAAGACAGCTTTATGCAGTTTAAAATATGCGGCTTTGTGCTAAGAAAAATCAGTTTGTACCAGTGTCATCTGGGCTGTTTGTCAAGCCCTGTCAGACCTTCACCAGGACTGTTTTTACGGGTGGCACATGAGGATTTTCACCCAGGCGGCAGGTAGGCTTGGGACACCCCTGCTTGGGGGATTCCACCGATGATGAATTCAGAGGACGGGGGAGGAGTATTCGTTGTATTTCTTTGATTTCTTATAACCAAGGAGAACTCCCCGGTGGTCACAAACCCCCCGAGGGGGGAGGGGTGCGTTGGGAGGGGAAGAGAAAAGAAAAAAAAAGTTGGAGAGATAGAGAGTATGGTGAGAATTCGCGAAGCAAAACCACGGTGAACGAGATCAGTGCGAGTGAACCTACGTAGACGCATCTTAAAAAACACTTTGAACCTATATGGTTCCATTTAAACCTATATATATCCATCCTTACAATTCACCAGATTTGAACTGAATCAAACTAGCACCTCGTAGAGATAGAAGGCCTCCGTACGCTGCTCGTGACGTCAGCAAGTAGTCCATTTTCCCTCATAATATTCGCAGGGAAAAGAAATTCCCTACTCGTGCCAGTTGTGCGGAAAAGAAATGATCGGACTCAGAATTGGCGATTTCTATACCCCATATCCAATCACCATGCGGTATTTGTGAGCCAACCAGGAAGATTCTGGGCCAAAATTACAAGAAACGAAATAGAATGCTGTGGTTCAAAATGTGAAAAACTGGCTAGGTAGTCTTAATGGCGTTACCGATGAACTTGGCAACCCGTCCGGAGGCCTTACATCTTTAGGAAGTGCTGATCAAACACATTTGGGATTTACTAAAAACTCTTTCATTCTCTTCATAGATAGCAGCTACTGAGACCAGACTGAGGCCATTTGCCACTTTCCTTTCCAATACGGTGACAAATGGCAGCACTTCTCGAACACACACGAAAAAGTACACACCTCTTACATTATAAATACAGTGGAACCTCCCTTAACGAACACTCCTCTTTGCGGACATCTCCCGTTAGCGGACACTTTTCTGATCCCCGGTCTCGTAAAATAGGGCTTCAATGTGTTTTACTCCCCGTTAGCGCACACTCTCGATAGCGGACAGTAAAATTAGGCAAACTCTAATTTGTGAATTTGTTCGTAAATCGGGTTTTTATGTTTTTGTTCATCATAATTTATCATAAATTATCATATTCAACGGTGATTATGCATAATCAAGAGCTCGTATTGGTAAATATGATAATCCGTCAATTAATTACTGATTAATTGAAACTATGGTCCAAGGATGCTGATTCCTAATGGCAACGTTGGTTTTGTTTGCACATGTTGATACGTGTGACACGTGATGATACGTTAAAGACAAAATAACTGATAATGTTATAAAAAATTTCATTCCTTCTTCATTTATTTTAGTTAATTTTTCATTGCAAAATATGTATAGTGCACGTATCATGTACGGCTAAAAATAATTAATTGATTTAATGAAGAAAGGTTACAATTTTTTCCATATTTATCAGACTTCATTTGGAAATTACGCATTATCACCGGTAAAAGTGATAAATGAAGTGAAATTTAATGAAACTTTATTTATATATTGAGACGATTGATGATTATGCATAACCACCGGCGTATCACTTGTACATACAGTAACATATCGGAACCAATTCCGACCGAATCCAAACGTCGTATAAATGTGACAGTCGTATAAACGAGGTTCTACTGTATATTGCACCTTCCCAATAGCGGACAAAAGTTTTGGCCCCCATGGGTGTCCGTTATCGAGAGGTTCTATTTTACGTCGGAACCCCGTATAGAATGTACAAGCATACACTATTTATACACTTTCCGACCTGCACCTGCTTGAAATTCAAAGAAGAAATTGCTTTTTCCTCTCTATATGCCTGTTCCAACTTTTTAGCACTATATTGTGCCACTCTAGGACCTTCTAGTTGCTGTCCACTCTACATAAAGCCATTATGGTGGATATCAGCTGGTGTTCACAATAATGGGACTCGATCGTGTATTAATCGTTGCAATAAAAATTTCGAGGGAAGGGGATCAATCCATCAATTCATGTCATTAGTTTACGACTTCCGTTATTCGAATGTTTTTTATTTTGGGGGGGGGGGGGATTTACCATTACTTCAAGCTATAATTATGTATAAAAGCAATAATGATTGTGATGAGCAGACCAACGAAACGTTTAGTTTCGTCAATAAAAACGCTGTTTATAACTTAGAAAAACACGAATTGACTATTCATAACACGCCATTATCATAAAGTATCTGTTGGTTTAACGATCTAAAGGCAAGGTCCTGCTCATAGCTGTAGTACTAAAGATGAAATAACAGTCTGAAATTTCTGGTTTTTTTTTTTATATGTAGTACATTATAAGAATATATTCGAGACGTTTGAATGTGTTTTTCATGCTAAACAGGATTGGGGACTCGCGAGGAGAGTACGACAAAACCAGACCATGCATGGTTATCATCCAACGCCAGCTGCATTTCTTTCTTACTTTTATCTACGTTTTCTTGGACATGTCACGTGGAGACTGACTTTTAAATCATCTCGCATAAAAACACTGACTCTGTCTCTTTTTTTAAGTGTCTTTCTTATACCGACGGTGAATTTCTAGAAATGTCAATGTTTAAACCTGATTTGATCCATTCGAAATCCTTCTATTGGAAATTTCTGGAATTATAAAGAGCCGTATAATATTATATATAGATAGTATATATTGCATATAGAGACTGTGTAAAGATGTTTTATTCTGCTATCGACGAAATATAGATAAAAATTCGTTTTGGACATTCTACTAATCATTTTTCGGATTCACCAGCACGGGCATCTCACAATCCGCCAATTTTGTTGCTACTCGTGTTACAACTACGGTAGAAAACTTTTTACGGCAAGAAAACACAAAAGCACTTTTTAATTTGTCAATACTGGCTGGACCAGTGTTTGTCAACCGCCGGACCCTGACATCAGTCAAACCGGGCCGTGAGTGATTCATCGTTTAATTATTCCCCATTCATTTCCCATTAGTCGTGTTTATGACCGGGCCGATAGCTTCCAAAGGTTGAGAACCACTGGGCTAGACGATTTCGGCCAGGGTTTTGAGTTTCGAGTGCAGTTTGTAGTCAATTAGGCTGAAGAGTAGAAAACCTTATAGGTTGTATTCTCATAGAGAATTTCAAACCGTGTCATTGAAATTGAGGGGAGATTGTGGGGAAGGTGAGTACACTTCCACCCAATGTGGTCTTCCATGACCTGCGTCAAAACTAACTCAGCGGTTGTCAACCCGGGACTATATGACCCCCTTGTGGTCCTGGGGAATTCTAAGGTAATTAAGGGGGACTATAGAGCACTTAAAATAATACCAGTATAAAGAAATAAAGTTTTTAAAAGATATATGGCGGGAAAATGTGACTAATTTTTCAAAATTCAGGGGAAATAGCCATAGGACCAGGGCCATCTTAACGCATGCACATAGAGAGTGCCATCATAAGATTTGTGGCTCTATGATTTTCGAGAGTAAATATGTAAGCTGTTACTTTCATCTAAGTCCGGGGCCCTGAGACACAACTTTGTCCAGGGGTGCGCTCACAACTATGCACGCACGCGCACGCATACGTCCGGCATGTACTGATTTTTTAGAAATTGCGCAAAGGGATGTGTGCGAGGTGCATGTACGGTTAAGTAGTAGTAGAGGTAGATAGAAGCTGCAAACGTTAAATGGTTAAATCAGTTTAATCATTCACTCACAGCATTTAGGAGACTTATTCTTGGTTTGATGAGCAACACTTATCTAATTGAATTGTTTGATGGCTGAAAACAGAAACTATTTATCAATTTCCAGCTTATTCAGTGGGCTGAAAAGCGCACAAGTTAATTCTTTAACTTGTGACCACACACCCTGTACCAATGTCAAAATCCATTGAAGTTTTTTTTTTCTTTTTTTGGACACCATGTGCAGTAGTCCTGCAGAATATCTCATCACCACCTCACTCCTGCACACAAATTATCACAACTATTGGAATTTTGCAATTTTCTTTGTATGACATTGCACTACATATAGGATGTTAATAAAATAACTTTGCCGATATACCCCCTAGCGGCCAGCAAAATCAACGAATGCGTATGAAATTCCAGATATAGGCGTTTCGCGCTCGAAAATAAAGACGAAATGTAAAACAGTATGTCTCGGGGTTACGGTTACAGCAACAAAATTTCGAAAAATTCCAATGGAAACACTCACTTTTATGCACTGCATTGCAACGTGATTGGCGCAGTAAAAAATCATAAATTGCTTCTGAACGGTATTTGTAGCATGATAAACGCCGGCAGCGCCAGACGCAAACAATATGGAAACAACCAATGCAGATCACATTTCTGCCGCAAGAAACCTCCTACCGAAGGGTTTGCTCACCAACCCCCTCAGTGAGATCTTCTTTCTTTGCCTGCGTCTTGTGCCAGCGTTTACGGTGCTACAGGTACCGTTATGACGCCATTCATGGTTTTTCACTGCACTGATCGCTTAGCAATGCATAAAAGTGTCATATTTGAATTTTTTTTAAATTTTTACTATGGCCGCAACCGCAAGAGCTAGGGTTTTGTTCTATTCATCATTCTCGAGCTGATACTTTGAAGGACCCTTTCAGTGATCTCTCGCTTACGCATCAGTGCAAGGGAACAAGAAAAAAAAAAGAAAGACACATAAGTGAGAAAGGCGTATAAGTGAATAGCACTAGTTACCTCTACCTTTGACCAGGAGTGCAGGAAATTGTCTTATAACATGAGAGAAACGTAAAATAGAGTAAGAAGGTGTATGAGAGAGAGGGAGAGATCACCGGCTCTCGAATTTCTCCACCTTCGAGTTCGTTTATTTTTACGGGCTCTAGGGAGCTTGTATATCGGCAAAGTTATTTTGCGACACCTTGTGTTTCGAGTAGTGTACTAGGAAATTATTTAGCATCCAATAAGAAATTACTGAAAAAATTATAGTCTTCAAAGGTGCAAAATCAGAAGTATTAACTAGGACTGGTCCGATTTTATCGATCAGTTGTTAATCGCAGGTAAAATTTTTAGTTGAGTTAACGAACGCAATCAATTCGATAAAAATTCGATTAAAATTTCTATTAAAAGTTTAATTAAAATTTGATTTATTTGATTAAACCGATTAAATTTCTTATTTATTATGTTCCTATACAAAACATTTCAGATAAATGGCCGAATTTAAAAATATTTGAATCAATATTTTGATCAAAATTTTCGACATGAGCAAAAGTCGACTCAACGAAAACTAATGGTGATCTCTAAAATTACTGATTAAAAAAAAAAAAAGGTAAAATCCAAGTTAAGAAATTCCAGGACATATGACAAGCATGTTCAGCGTATCGTCCCTTTTATACCAGTGACATGAATGTGCAAATTTTAACTTTTGGGTTCATCAGCTGGTTGGGATCACTTATTTTCCTATCCAAGTTTTTCCAGAAACGTAAATGTGTATCCCCTATTGAAACGCATTTTACAAAACATTTTAGGTGAACAACTTTCATAGAGTAACATTCAAAAGTCGTTTCCCAAGTTCTAGAAAAATTGGCACATTCATGTTTCTGGCAAAAACGGGACGATATTAAATACCTTCAAGCGGGTGCGGCCTTAATTTACCAATCTATTTCTGTATTTGTTTATTCAGTGGATATAGATGTGTGAAATAAATAGAGAGAGAGATCATTTTGATCGTTTCTGTCGCACCATGGTGATTTTCTGCACACGAGGGCTAATTAGACCGGGACCTACAATTTATTGCCGATTCCGAACGGCAGGCTTGTTTTTTATACTCATCGAGAGATTGGTGCGCTAACCCCTGGATGGGGGACTCCCTGCGGTAGCAATTTTTTGCTGCGGTCATGTCACCGTTTTTGTCGTACCCCTGAGTCAGGAAAGTTTTCTGACAGAAATGAATAGAATATGTTTTTATAGCATCTCAATTAATATTACATAGTTACCAATACTACGTTTGCTATGGATGAATAGAATTTGAAAACATTCGATTAATAGATTAAAATTTTTGGATTTGATTAATTGATAAAAAAATTGAATCGATTCCCAGCCCCCTATAGTACGCATATTAACTCATTACATTCTTCTCCGAAAGAGAACAATCGTAAATTTTTTGATAAACCACGATACGGTAGAATAGAAGTTTAGTGTCTGGAACAAAAAAAACAACAAGAACAACAACAACCAAAAATCGATATTATGAGAGAGATGGGGGGACTCAATGGCTCCGTTCAGCCAAAAACGAGAGCCTAAATTCACAGTGTATCCACTGACGTTATCTCATAACATTAACCATGGGAATTTTTACGAATCGGCGCAGATTATTGCTTGGGTAAAACTTCTCTGTACAGTATCATACGAGGCCCATAATGGTTTTTTGAGAGACGGAAGGGCCATCGAAGTTGCTTGGCAATCCTTATATATAACATTTTTTTTTTTCTTCAGTCATTGCTCATATATGGAACCGATAACCCTCCCCTCAAGTCCTGCTGCGACAGCAAAGTATATGTCACTGCTCCGTCTCAGTATTAGTAACTCCCGACAAGTACTGGCGACAAAATTCCTAGTGTCCTTGTCGACGCGAAGACATAAGGGTATTTTCCTACAACGTATAAGAGACTTGTTTACACGAAGGCTTTGGACCCGTGTTCATTTCCTATTAGGGAAAGCTATACGTCTCCATTTTGTGTCGAGCCTATCTATATAAAGCCCTCTGCCTATTGAAATATATAGGAGGCATCCTAATCTGTTCCCTTTTCCCCTCGCATGTTCGGATCTTCATCAGAGTTTGATTCTGGAACGCACATTGCGAATTGGATTTACGATGGTTTCGCGAGAGACAGGCTGGGTTGATAAGGCGGACATTTTGCGACGATCCTTCCTCGCTCCAATTAGTTGTAGCTAATTAATGAATACTTTGAGGGGAGAGTTTTCCATCGGGCTGCGGTTTTGTTCCAGGACTTAATTGAATTCGGGATTTTATCGGTGACGCGTGATTTAAAGTATCCGTGAGTCTTGGAATTTACGGATCAGAGTCGTGGAATTTTCCCCCGGTGTGTCGATGTTTTAACGACATAATATTTCTCTTTGTACGTTGAACATTACGGAGAAAGTTTTACCGATTATGGTGGAAGGGAGGCAAATGAAGATCGACTTTATATGAAGTTACCTTGAATAGGTATAATGAGACTGCCTTCGTAGGAATGAGATTTTGACCATAATTGATATTTTACACAATATGAATTCTTTGATCGTCTATAAAAAAAAGTTCCCAGACGGAAAGATATGCTTTATTACAACCCTTAAATGCTCAATTTTCCATGGTTAAATTAAGAGCCGGAAAAATAATTTTCATCTTCGAACCCGATGCTCGCGTGCACCACGGTGCTCCCTGAAGTACCCAGAGTGCTCCATCGATTTTGTGCTCGCGAACACTTGATCAACATTCCAATTAGACACCTTGGAGGCATTTAAGCATTGAAATCATCGTCATTTCATCCATTCGTATGTTAAACTTCCCGTAAGGGTGCTCTTCTTTTAATGATGGGTATAGGTAGTGCTCGCGACTGGAAAAAGGTTGAAGATCCCTGCTCTCTCTACAACAAATAAAGAGTTGTCGTTAATTGGTACATCTACCAGCAAATTCAAAATGTAAAATTGGGAGAATATGACCTCACCTTATGTGCAAAGACGATTCTCAATTTTTAAGTTCAAACTGGCGACAGTAATGAACGTTTAAAAAACCTTTTGCACACATGCAAAGCTACGATTTTTAAGGGGTTACAAAAAAAATAATAAGGGAGAGTTGACTTTTCTCTATAGTGCAATACTGCTACTACTACGCAACCACACCGTCCATATTCCTCTGCGGAACTTCTAACGAATTGCTATATGTTGGAAAGTGCGTGTACGTATTGTGAACCTGACGTGAAGTTTGTTTCTGCGTAATTGTCTGTTACGTGTAGTGCCACCATCTGCTATCAGTTTTTCTAACTATGATTGAAGTGTAATGATTGAATAATTGTATCATTGTGTGTAGTCCTGTAGCTCTCGGTAGCGAAAGTTTTTAACGGGCAGATCGGCCCGCATTTGCGCCTCGAAATTAGGAGATATTGCTGCAGGAACTTATCAATGATGTTTATATCTCAATTCAGGGCGATACCTACTATACCTGACAGCAAATCCACTGTTTGCTCCGTGTGCATGCACTGTCAGGGCCGCAAAAAGATACTTAGTGAATCAGGCTAAGCTCACATTTCAGCGGCCCTGCCCCGCGTAGAAAGGGGAGTTAAAAAGTAAATTTGTTTTTTTGGCTCCCCCCCCCGCCCCTCCTGTAGCCCTGTACGTAGTGCGGTTACGTCGTTTTCAAAAAACAAACAGCAGAGCCAAACGGAAGTTGAACATGTGTGAACTTGTGCAACCACCACAGTGTCACCATGGACTAGCCTACGAAGACATAGCCTATGAGGCATTCTTGATTATGGGCATTGAGCCAATTACTGTACCTGATCATAAGGGTAGATGTATCCGGAAAAATAATCAGCCCCACATCATTTGACGCAGGGAAAGCTATCCTGCCATTCTGCTGTCGAAGAGAACAATACATGATGATAACTAAATTGAGCCAATTACTGGCAATTGATACCCAGCAATTTGCCTGATTGCCAGATGCTAATCTTTTGGTGAAAAAGACTGCGCTTTTTTTGAACGATTCTTCCGTGACACGAGCTCGGACGCTTTTACCTTGTGTCGTCTTCTAGAGACTCGCAACCTTTTTGAAGCGTTGTTATTACTAGAAAAACAGTCATATAAAGTACTATCTATAGTACCTGGCGCTCTGCCCGGGTTTTCTTCTGTGAGGCTTTTTGGATCACGTGATTTTTCCCCTTCTTTCTTTGAGGGACATACAAACCGTGTCTAAGTTAATCAATATGGCGACTAGAAATGAAAATATATTTTTTTCCTTTCTTAAGGGGTGCTAGGTATTTCGATTTCCGTTCCCCCCCCCCCTCGAACTTCAAGTTATCCATCTGCCTATTTCAACTTCCAAAATGCTTAGTTAAAGCTGTGGAATTTCTTCGATGTACTTTATGGGCCCATAATTAATTTTGAAACAACCTAAACTATATGAATTTATGCAGTTGAATATTAAAAGACGATACAGACACATTTACATTTTCGAGCTTGAGAAGACGTAAATTAAAGTTGAAATCAACGGGGGTTATTGCATGGATATCCAACTCAAACGTAGGTCCAGCTAATTACTTCATATTTAATTTTCTGGGCTTCGTATATCTTTAAGCGAACTCAATACTTCAAAAATCGGGAATTCAATATAGTTTTAAAAATTATTTATGTGGCGGAAAACCCACTAAATTTCCGCATTTCTTCAGTAAAATCGGAAATTTTAACACTAATTTCTATGGGGATCATCCTCTGCCTGTCCCTCAAAATGATGCTGATGATGATTCTGACGTCTATTCAAAAAACTCTCATTACTGGGAGGATTGAAAACGTGGCAAACCATTATAAAGGCTTAAACTATTATAAATACACACTGGCAGCGTTAAAGAAGTGACAAACCATTGTAAAGGCGTATATACGTCTGATACGCATTGCTAGGGAACCACGGTAACCAAAGTAAACATTCCGGAAGTGATTGTTGAGGCCCAAAAATATTGTTGCCCGACAGTTTCTTGCCCATTTGGGGCATTTGCCCTGCTCTGACGAAATTTTAAAGTACCCTATCGTTCAAGTCGGGTCACATTTGATATATATGCAAAATTTGGTGACGATCGATCACACACACTAACACAGGAAATCGATTTAATATATGAAGTCATACCCTTGGGCAATTTTCATCAACTCATGATTTTTTATGCGAATTCCTCGTTTCCTAATGACAGCTAAGACAAAAAAAATCTCTAGATTAATAAATGACAATAACCTGTCATGTGTAATACTAATATTAGTGCAGCTCTAATGCTAAGGCCACACTCTTGTCCAGCGTAGCCCAATACGTTCAAAGGGTTGGTCATGGGCGAGCAGTGGGCCGGTCCACCATTTGTTAATCACCTTTAAATGTTAGAGGCTGGAAGGTATTGGAAGGCCGGTTGAAAAGAACGACCCTTCCAGCCCTTGCCCCAAGTGAAAGGGGCCCGTTTTCCTTCCCGATCTTCCAATCCGTCAGGTCAACCATGACACCAAATCCTGTAGCAGAGCCGTAGGCTGAGATCTTCGGTGGGCATGCAAACCAGACTGTTCACGGACCCCTTCTATAGAGAATTTTTCACATGAAAAACAAGAAATGATGGTCATTGTCCCTTGTCCCAGGGCTGGAGCTCCATCAGCCCCACCATTGGGGGGGACCCATGAGCCACATATTGGTCGAAGAACGCCAACAGTCACAACAATAATTGGGCGGGAGTATCCTTGGAGAGTGTTCTGGAAACAAATATTCGCCAAGGAACTGGCCAGTGTGTATCCAGCCTATGCCGCTGATGCTTCGTTGCAGCAATGGGAGGCAAACATTGGAAGCAAATATTTACGTGAATGACTATTTGACCAGCCTGAACATGAGTGCGGCCCTAGCTTTAGGTGAAATTTTAGGGTATTAAATGTTGTCGATGCTCAATATATCGTAAAAAAGAAGAAAGCACGGCCGATCCAGTTCAGGAATAGAATTCTAAATTTTGCTTCTGCTTTATGTGATCTCTCATCACATCTCTGTGATTTTCTTGAATACACACAGGATATGTTGAAGTACATAACGTAATGTGTGTGTGGGCTTAAAATTTATTTATAGCAGGAATGGGGTAGAATTTTATGTCTTGATGCCATGTTTTCTTTCCAGACAATTTGCGGGGTCAAGAAATATCTTAATTGACGGTGTCTTTTCGACACGGCCAAGGTAGAACGAGAGAGCATTACCGTTTCTTAGCGTGCTCCACATTCACCGGATTAGCATAAAAATACTATATAGGATCGATCCGCGGAGAGGGAACACCGTATCATTAACCTCAAATTCGCTCAGAGGCCAACGGCCACTCCCTCTGGACTCTAAAAGCTCAGGTTTTTTGTGGCAAATAAAGGACTTTCTGAGACATAACGGTAATGGCACTATTTTCTTTTCTAGGGGGGATAGAGATATCACTCGCCGTATGTTTCTTTTTTATACTTCAATTTTTCTTCGAGGAGAGCCAAGGTTGGGTAATTATGCAGGGTCGTCTCAACGAGTTTGGGGAGAACCCTGTGTAAAATAAAACCAGTAAAAAATGTTTCCCAGCTGAAACTGAATCGATTTACCATTAACATTCAGCAACATGAGAGGAATTTATTTGCGATATACTCAGTCAGGCTATTTTAGTTACTCTACTACTACTCAACCGCATCATGCACCTCGTACACATTCCTGTACGGAATTTCTAACGAATTGGTACTTGCCGAAATTACGAGTTGCTTACGAGTTGAATGGTGGTGCCATTCCTGATGTAACTAGGATCATCCATTTGGGAATTCTCATTGGCAAGAAACTCTCAAAGCGAATAGAATGCTAGGATTCATTCTCAAAAAGGTCTCTTCACATTCTTCTAAAGTGATTCTTCTACTCTTCCCGAGCTTAGTCCGTCCTGGATTGGAGTGTGTCGTCAGGTTTTTGAGGCCATACATACAGACGGACATTGATTTGGTCGGGGGGGGGGGGGGGTTGCAGATGGAACACGGGGCTTAAACTATGAACATAGACTTGATTTATTGAATATGTTTACATTGGAAGAGTGCAGGTGTCTGGAGGGGCTATGATCGAACTGTTTAACTAACTAAACAACCCGGTCGCTGCGTATGGATTCCATTTTGATCCCAGTTGCAGTATATGAAAGGCCATGATCGTACCGGGCTGCTAAATATCACGACCGTGAATTAGGTCCAAAAATACGTTGAATATACATTTGCATCATCTTCCTTGCTGTAAAATTTCAAGCATTGTGTGTAGGGTCACTTGCATCATCGCTGATAAAAAAAAAAATACATGCCTAGGGCATGTGGGGCAATAGATTTGCCCAGTCCTTGTAAGCATGTAAATTGATGAAGACATTTCTAGCCAGGAAGTAGGGGGGGGAGCCTCAGAAAAAACACTTTGATCGGAGATCCACGATGCTCTTAATACTGCTCTGCATAGAGCTATTTCCGAATGAAACAAAAACTAAATAAGGAATTTATAGAAAGTTCACCCGCTTTCCCTAGAGCAACTATGGCACGGTGGAGGAAGTTTTTAGTACCATATATGATAAAACAATTGACCTTTGGATGCATGTGGAAGAAGCACCATACCCATACATACTCAACCCATGGCGGGCGGACCAAATGTGACCCTCGGAGTCATATGATGAGCATATTTCTCTATCACTCGAGTGGCTCACGCCACATTCCCGGATGATTTAAGAAACCCCCCAATCACACACATTTACAAATCACCTGAGTGACACGCGGCACATCTTCAATTAACTTAAGCGACTCGACGTATATTTGCAGATTAATCGAGTCACAGACGGCACATTTCTAGATCGGTTAAGCGGCCCGCGACACATTTACAGTTCTTTCAAGTAAAGGTTCTCGCAGCAGAGAGCAACAGGCCTACAACGGTAAAATCATCAAACATTACAGTTTACTCATAGTTCGAAAAATATGTTGTAGATGGCAGCACTATAACAAGCATTACACAGAAACAAGCTTCACGTTAGGTTCACACACATTTCAACATGTACCAAATCGTTAGAAGTTCCGCAGAGAAATATGGGTGGTTTAGTAGTAGTTCTTTCAAGCGTCCCGAGTCATTTTTATAGATCACTTAAGTGGCTCTTGGCACATTCCTAGATCATTTAAGTGATTCTAAGCTCATTTCCAGAACATTTAAGTAACTCAAATTGCCCTCGGCACACGTTCAGGTCACTTGAATGACTCGCGGCACATTTACAAATAACTCAAGT
Organism: Pholcus phalangioides; assembly: GCF_987345545.1. Lineage (NCBI taxonomy): Eukaryota > Metazoa > Arthropoda > Arachnida > Araneae > Pholcidae > Pholcus > Pholcus phalangioides. The sequence goes on from NW_028301608.1 coordinate 107,963,982, forward strand.
GGCCCGAGGCCCACATTCAAACCAATGAAGTGGCCCGCAATCTCTAGAAGGTTGAGCACCCTTGCAATGAATCGAACGGAATCAAGGAATTTCGCGCTTTATCATCCAATCTGTATTTATTTATAGTAATGCATTCCAAGCGGAAGAAGCTTCAGACACGCGACGACATTGAAGCGTCAACAACGAACATAATCCCATTAATTAATCATTCATAAACTTCAGGCTGTCTCTCTCTCTCTCTCTCTCATGAGGATAAAACTTCGTCAATGTTTCGTGTCGGTGTCGTCGTCGTCACGCCATTGATTCGGGATGTTTGTCGTATAATCCTTTTGAAAAATTTTCCGCGAACATGAAAGATTTTGTCTTTGGAATTTAAGCCTATTGTGAATGCTATGACTGTAGGGAGAAGAACAAAACTCGAATTGGTTTGGGTTAGCACAGTCAATAAGAAAACGTCTAGGCATGATATCATTCTAATGAAATATTGCACAAACTTCTTGGGTTGCACTCCTGAGTTGTTTTGTAACTACAGTGAAACCTCGATATAACGTTACTATACGGACCAAGAAAAAATATCGTTGCGGAGAAGTTATTGTTGTATCGAGAGGTAGCATTATCACGAACCACCACCGAATTTATGCTGTTATTGGCATGTATCCAATTCAGAATTAATGGGAGGAATAATTCTATAATCCATCAAAATTCAGAATTAATGGAAAAATGATTGCAGAACTGATAAAAATTCAGAGTTGATGGAGGGAATAATTTCAGAATCTGTGGAAATTCAGAATTGACTGAAAAAACAATTTCAGAATCTATGGAAATTCAGAATTGACTGAAAAAACAATTTCAGAACTGGGGAAAATTTTCCAAATAAATGTAAAAAATAATTCCAAAATCATTCTATGCAGTGAGTGCAGCGGCCCACAAAAAGAACGGGGCTTGGTGCGACACCAGGGCGGCTCTGCTGTGGTGTTGGTAGCGATGAACCTGGAAAGCTATGGATTCGAATCCTACTTATTTTATGAGAGAACATGCTGTCCCAACAACTGATTTGAGGGTTCACTCGAAATGTCCAGAAAATCTCAATCCTATGCTATGAGTTTGCTAATCATATGACGGGGGGCTCCCTACTAATATTTTCTCATCACGACGTCTTACATTTTCATTAGCACAGCATGTACAATACATTTCTTCTCATCAGCCGAGGAATTTAATCTTCTGTGGAGATTATATTGTTACGATAATTATGTAAATAGTCATTATTTATTATGTATTATGTCATTTTTCGCCTGTAAATAATCATTAATGCATTTCTCTGTAAATCTCACCAAATTTACGACAAACTTGACAAGTCTTGTGACAGCGATGATTTAGGGATGCCATAACGCCAAGAGTAAAGATGTCACGAGAATAGGGTAGACTTCTTTCGAAGCTATTCTCGCCCGTATATAAGAGCCACCAAAGGAGAACTAAAAGATTGAATTTTGTTGAGAAATCTTATTTGTAGATGTCTCTCGGAGTTAAACGTGTATATATAATAGCTGTCTGTAAAATAAATTTGCTTTGTTCTTCGAACTGCTTTGTGTTAGGCCATCTCGAGTGCTTGTGAGAGACATTACCTGGAACAATATCCACTATTACATTTTCGTACAGGCTCAAAGATAAGACCTCACTTTATACTATCCGTTCCTCAATGTCTATCGGCTTTTTTTGGCCTAATATATGTGCCATTATATCACAATACTTCCCCCCACCGAATATAGAAATTTAAAATACAGCTACTCGAGATTATGGTTATTAAATCTGTTACGGAAGGTGTATTACCTTATATGCGTATACAAGGCGGCTTTTTATGCTTAAAATTTTGATAATAACAAGAGCGAGGATCTTTCAAGTTAATCTCAATGGATGGGATCGTTATAAGTGAATTATATTTCTTTCAATAGAATTTCAAAGTTTATTCCCAAGATCAGAGGACGTTGTATATAAAAAAAGAGGCCAATTCACTTCTGTGGGAAAAAAGTGTTAAACGTGGGGAGATTCGTGAGTCATATACAAGGGGTCATCAGGACATGATGGACGATTATACGTGAAGTTGTAAAAAAATGGAGAATCGAGTGCTCCGCACTGTGCTCGAGAAGAACAAAGGATACTCCACCATTTGACCTGTCAAGGTTAACCGTAATAATCTTAAACCTTGCTGATGACTCACGCCCTTCTCTCTCTCTCTCTCTCTCTATCGACCTGTTGCCAAAAAAAAAATTCTTCACAATTTTTTTTTCAATATCTCCAAGCTATTGTATGCTACTGATGCGGCTCGATGCGCCACATAAAATTAACAAAAAAAGAAGAAGAAAAAAATATACAGTATATTTTTACTACTGTAAAAATGAAGGCTAAAAAAAGACTTTCTACTACTGTTTAACACTAGAACTACCGCTTGGTCATTGTGACCGGTTCTAAAACTTTGAGATCGCCATTTGGAACTTTATTCTGTGAAATTTGAGAATTTCACTCCGTAACTTTACCTAATCCATTAAAAGAAATCTTTTGAAGCAAAAACGAAAAATTTAAGTCTTTTCGCTGATTTTCAACTGTTAGTGCAACTAGTCGACGAAAAGATGCTCTCAAAACGGCTGCGTAAAAAAAAAAAAAATTCACTTTTTTTCCAGTTGTCTTTTGTGAAAGATAGATGGTGATCAAACTCAATGTAAATATAGCGATACCTCGGCTAACTCGTTCCGAAAACGGCCTCGGCTTATGAACGTGTGTTCATAAGCCGAGGCATCACTATGCAGTGAAACCTACGTAAGACGGAAACCGTATGTGACGAAAACTTGTCTTCGACGGAATCAAGAAATAGTTCCTTCATTGATTAATGTTTTTACGTGTGTGTGTGTGTGTGTGTGCGAGCACACGTTTGTGCACCTTTATAAAATAAAAACCTGTCTAAAATGGAATAGTCAAATCCCGTTATAACATACTCCAAGAGACCGGATAAATCACTTCGTTACAACGAAATTTCGTTATAAAGGAATTCCAGGTATTTGCATTGTCGCTATGTAAACATATCTGGTTGATTAGAAAAATGATCGTTAAAACGAGATTTACGCTATAACAGTATTCGTTAAAACTTGATTATTACGTTAAAACTGCATTATTCAAGTCCATTGATACGTTTTGCACAAATTTCATTATATGATACTATAAAAAATAAAAGGTGTTATATACAATCAGTGAATCTGGGTTCGAACCCGCAATCACCGACAAAGTAGTGATTAAGGGAAGGCAGACAGGCACTCCACCCCTAATTAACAACGTACATTACAATGATCTCACATAATACAAGCAAAGCTGTCAATAGAAGAATAGAAAAATAATAAAAAATAATATATAAGTAACAATCTATCTATCTATCTTCTATATATATAAAATTGATTTTCTGTGTGTGTGTGTGTGTGTGTGTGTGTGTATGTTCTACAAATCTACAATTTTAGATCGATCGTCGCCAAATTTTGCATATATACCAAATGGGACCCGACTTGAACGATAGGCTACTTTAAAGTTTCGTCAGAGCAGGGCAAGTGCCCCAAATGGGCGAAAAACTGTCGGGCAACAATGGTTTCTGGGCCTCAACAATCACTTTCCGAACGTTTACTTTGGTTACCGTGGTTCCCTAGCAATGCGTTTCAGACGTGTATATGCCTTTACAACGGTTTGTCACTTCTTTAATCCTGTTAGTATATGTATAATAGTTTATGCCTTTATAATGGTTTGCCACTTTCTCAATCCTCCCAGTAATGAGGCTTTTCGAATAGACGTCATAATCATCATCAGCATCAGTTTGAGGGTCAGACAAAGGATGATTCCCATAGAAATCAGTGTTAAAAATGCCGATTTTACTGTAGGAATGCAGAAATTTGGTGGGGGTTTTTCGCCCCATCAATAATTTTAAAAATTATATTTAATCCTCGATTTTTGAAATATTCAGTTCGCTTAGACATATACGAAGCCCAGGAGATTAAATATGAAGTGATTATCCGGACCTACTTTTGATTTGGATATCCATGCAATAACATTGATTTCAACTTTTTATTTATATCCTCAAGCATGAAAATTAATGTCTCCGTATTGTCTTTTGATATTTATTTTCATGAATCCATGTAGGTTAGGATATTATAAAATTAATTATGAGCCCGTAAAAAGTGGATCGAAAAAATGGATCGAATCCAAGTGGATCGAATCCACAGCTTTAATTAAGCATTTTTTCGAAGCTGAAATAGGCAGATTGATAACTTGAAGTTCATGGGGTGGAGATTTATGGAAATACCTAGCGCCCTTTAAAAAAGGAAAAATATATATTCATTTCTACGTTTCTGTAAATCTAGATTTAATTATTTCATGAATCGCGAAGTCGCTATATTGGTTAACTTGCACACGGTTTGTATGTCCCTCAAGAAAAATAGAGGGAGATATCACGTGATCCAAAAAAGGTTCATTGAAGAAAACCCGGGCAGCGCCGGGTATTATAGCTAGTAGAGAAATAATAACGAATAAACTAGAATATATATGCGTACGCCATCTATACGTCATTTTAAAAACTTCATCATAAAAATTGTCTTTAAAAACAAAATCCAAATCATCTCGGGATGATGAAGAGCAACGCTGAGGATTTAAAAACCTACTTCTACGTAGAGGGACCCTGTGATCGCAGTTGGAAATTTCGTTGCTTAACAAGATTTTAAACACACTATTAATATGCTAGGAGAGAGAAATAAAGTTATTCACATTTTCTTTTCTAAAACTAGGATAGAGAGTCGTTTATGTTTCGTTGCATTTCAGGACTGAGCGAATGTGCAGGGTGTTTCAAAAGAAGATGGGCTAATTCCTAAACTAATAATCTATTGTTTGTCTTACAAATACTTGGGGGAAAATATGACACGAAGGGGGGACAAAGTGCTCTCGAGGGTAAAGCCAAGGAGGTGAATCGCCTTTTATTTTAGAAAATGCATTTTGCGGCCGCAAGCTCAGGTTTTGTGTCAAAGGATCCACTAAGTGGGAGGTAGAAGTTGTACAGTGGCCTTAAATACCGAATTTTATTTGACACTACTCTATTATTTGGGCTTATTATACAATTACAGCATGGTATATTAACCAGAGGTCCAGGTACCTCTTGGGGGGTCAGCGAGATTGATTGAGAGAAAATTCAATTGAATACATTTTTTCATACACTGAACAAAATTAAGTGTATTCATAATTCCATCGAGGAATTTTCAGCTTCGCCATTTCCTTTCAGTATGCAGTTGGATACAGACATTTATTTCTCAATTGCTGTCACAACGTCTTGTTTTTGCTCGCTATGTGCATGTTGGAGCCATCAAAGAATAATTCTTATTTTGTCAGCATCTTTCGGAAACTACAAAGGCTATCGATGTTTTCGAAATGATAAAAACATTTTTTTCACAGACAAAATATTGATTGGAAAGAGAAACTTCGTTCAATGGAGCCTCCTGCGATGCTTGATAATACATCTGGTTTTGCAGCTTTGGTGAAAAAAGAAGCTCCCCTAGTCAGCATTCGTTGCTTTTTTTGCACAGATATGCACTGGCAACAAAGACTCTTCCACCAACTCTGAAATTACTTTTGTCAATAACCATAAAAGTTGTTAACTTTATTATCAGAAACAGGTCTTTGAGTCATCGAACTTTCAAAAGATTGTGTTTATGTAAAAAAAAAATTATATGGCGGAAAGTGTTTAAAATACACACACATATAACGTGGATTTAATGTTATTTATCGCTTGCACGCACACATTTTTTGTTCTTTCGACAACATCTGATATCTTCATGAATTTTAAATCCAAGAACTGTCTCGCCACTGATTTTTATCCGTAAACAAATTTTGATAATGCGGAAACATGTCCAACTTTGAAAATATACTCAGCCCCTTGCGCTACTGCTTCAGATCAGCATTAATGTTTGAAATTTTTTGTAATGTAAATGTTTTGTAAAAGATGTTTTGTCAAACTTTTATAGTATAATGCTGGCCTAAAACAAATTTTACTGCGTATTTCAAAGGTGTCGAAGAAGAAACACATACTCTTTGCATGACTTTTCGTAGTTTTTACTTTATTATATTTTATACGTGAAAAAGTGATTTTCAGAGAGGAGGGGGGGGAGGGGTCCATGATCTTCACTCTGCTGACACAAGGGCTCCGAGGAACTAAAAAGGTCAAGAACCCCGGAATTATAGTCAAACCTTGCTAATACTCGATATAACGATAAATCCCTCCACAACGATACTTTTCAAGTCTTGTTTGGAAATGTCTATACTATAATGTTAAACTGCTGCTGCTCTCGATATAACGATAATCCCCCTGCAACGATACTTTTTCCTGGTCCTTAGAGAACCGTTATATCGAAGTTCCACTATATATTTAAGAATTTCCAGAATCTATGATTCTCGAATTTTCCCCTCGATGTTTCCCGGCATGCCGGCTAATGCGGGACAATATGGTAGTTATGAAGCCCTTCGAAATCAGTTCAAAGCTACTAGTTCCATGTCCACTTACCTCATTCGGGAATTGCAAATTCCCGCAAAAGATCTGAAATGATGTACGCTCGCTATTAGCACAAAAAACAGTTTTGTAAACTAAAACACGTAATTACATGATCCGACACATTCACGCATTTCACGCTCCCACTTCTCTCAACACGCTTATAAATTAGAATATACTTTCCAAAACATGCTAAGTAATTATCTTCAGAATTTTCCAGAATAAAAGTCAAATTCTTGTGGGGATTATAATATAAAAAAAAAAAACACAAACTTTTTTCAAATTCGAATTGAAGAATCATATCCAATTTCTTTCTATAAGTATACGCTGCATCCCGGAAATTGAAAAGAAGGATCGAGCATGGGAAGCCGTAGGGCACGAATAAATGGTTTCAGTCTCTTTCTATATCTCTCTCGTGTGTATTGCGCAAAAATGGGATCGACGCCTAATTAAAGCTTAATGGCATTAATATATCGCAATTAAATTTGCATTAGGTCTTCCTTCGACATCCGGTGAATTTTCCCTTCAGAAAATTAGATTTTTTTTTAAATGCATACTAGTATAAGAGGAGAAAAAAATGTTTCATTTTTGAGATGGAAAACGTCGTGGAATCGCTTCTCCCTCGTGTCCCGGAGAGGGTTTAAATTAACTGCAACGGAACACACTGTTTCAAGGAAGGACAAGAAACGTTGATTGAATCAATATCGCAAGAAAAATTCCTCGACGAATTAAAATAGGGAGGACCGTTCTTTTTTAAATTTTTTCCTCCCACGAACGGTTTGCTTTAGGGAATGTACTTTATACCGACATGTCTTCGCAATTCGTTTTTCTGAGTATTCTCTTGGAAATATTTATTCTATTTGAATAATTCCTCTTTACTTGATATTGACGGCAGTACCTTAATTTCATCGCTCAATGTTATGAGAGTTGACAGAGGGATTATGTTTCCGTCTAATTTGTTGAAAGTATGAAAATAAGTAATGCTTACCTGCATTGCGTGCAAGATCTTTATCTTATTTTAGAGATGAGATAATTTAATAATTTATTCATTTAATTAAATACAAATACAAAATATTCTGGGGCTAAGCTGGCTTGTGAACCCCCCAGAAAGACAATACTTTTATATACAGGATGTCCTGTAAGTACTAATGCGGCATTTTCAGATCACATGAGTGATATACATACCTGCGGTGCATTCTTAGATCACTTGAATGAACCGGCATATTTAGAGAGCACTTGAGTGACCCGCGGAACAGATCCAGATCACTTAATGTGACCAGCAGCATATTTATAAATCACCGCGGCAAAGTTCCAGAGCTTTAGCGACCCGTGCCGCATTAACAGACCATTTAAGTAAGCACAACTTAAGCAGATCACTTAAGCGGCCTTTTCTTTTTTTAAACCGAGCACAACTCAGGTCCATCGCCATCTATGGGCAATTTACTACCTAGTGAGTTGTGTCGGAAGGGTAAGTGTGTATTTACCTAACAGTTTGACTGCGTATCTAGTGTTGTGTCTGATTTTTCAGTGCTACCATCCATATTTCATAAGTGAAGTGAGTGAAATTTAATGTGTTTGAATTATACAATTGTACCGTTTGTAGGTCTGTTGCTCTCTGTGGCGAGAATTTTTAAGGGAAGAGATCGCTTCACGCATTCGCGCCTCGAAGTTGGGAACCACAAAGAACCAACGTCAGCGGACCACCACCCTAATTAAGTTGCCCGCGACGAGTTTCGAAACCAATGAAGTGACCCGTGATATTCTAAAAGTTGGCCACCCCTGTTGTAACTAAAGCGGGCAGATGCACGCCATCCAAATCCAGTGTCTGCCTGAAAATTACGGACCATAGGCGGAGATTGACTTGAACGTCTTGCGGGGCACAGTCATTATTGCTTGGGGGGGGGGGGCATCTTTTACTATGGGGGGGGCAATGTCCCCCACGGCCCCCTTACCTTTCTCCGCCCATGTTACGGACGGTTTCACCTTGATTGGGTAGCAATAACACCAGCCCATTTCCCTTCTCATAGCGAATTGGATCTACTAAAAGCAGTTGATCCAACTCGTTATCAAGTTAGTATATTCCTAATTCAGTGGCACCTCTCTCTGATACATCATTCGCCATATTCGAATCGATAAGTTATTTGGACAATATGTCAATCAAAAATCACATCAAAAATTTCAAATCAGGGAAATAATTTTCGATATGAGCATGTATTTATGGCATCTTATGAGCAATCTTTATGGCCATCGTATAATATTTTATCATGTGTATATATTGTTTGTAATTCGTGTTAATTGCATTTTTAATTGGGTTGCTGTATTTTTGAAACATATGACAACCATATTTTTATGGGCATCTTTTTATCAGCCACCTCGTTGGGCATTTTGCCTGTTGTGGCGTTGTATTTGTATTTGTATTTGTATTTAATTAATATTGAGATAAGCCTTTAAAAATGATTTTAGAAAAAAAAATTTGTAATATAGAAGCAATAATTACTTATCAATTTAAGTGATTTCTTAACCAAAGGGGGGGGGGAAATCATAAATCTTTCCCAAATTGTAATTTCTTATCTATTTTTGTGGCAGTTTTCGATTTTAGGGGAATTTCGATCTCGAGGTGTTCTCGATATATCGATGTTTATGCCTGCATGCAGTAGATTGAGTGAGTCTTTTAACGAACTTTTCGTTATCTCTCTCGGAAAAGGTGCAATGATTAACGATCATTGTTCCGCTAATTATGACATTAGCGGAGAAATCCCTCTCTCTCTCTCTCGGTCGTTATTATTCCTTCTCCTGCACAATTTGTATTTTACGTTATAATGATTTGACCCAATTACTTAGTTAAGCCAAGGCTCAGATACGAGAGAGAGAGAGAGAAAGAGTAGTTGTGTGTTGCTGCTACTACTTATTACTTATTAGCATTCCGAGCGTGGTTTTGACGTTGTGGCCAACGTATTATGATGGATTTTCTCATCTCCGTCACGTGATATTCGCTAAATTTATTGCGGCCGTTAAACAACTTGCTTTGTCGTGTGTATAAAGTGAAAATGAATATGCATGAGAGAGATGTTGATCAAATCTCATTGAACGAAGCTTATGTACGTTGTATGAGTGATTCGATCTCGAGAGGAACTCTTCCGAAAATACGTGCATTATTTTCTCCATCACAGTATATGTAACCTCCTTGGAAAGGTCACCATCCTATACGGCTGATATTTCTTACTCGGAATTTTACTCCTTTTTTTTTTTTTAATTAATGACTTCTACTGAGCGGCCGCATCGTTGAGGGTCCGGTATTCGTACTCTGTTCTCTTATTTTACTGTATTTTTATCTATTATTTCCGTATCAACCTTAAAAATATATATATATAATTTTTTCATGAGTAGTATTACAGAAGGGTCGCTGTTACCAGAGGCAGGTCCCCTTTGCGAGGTGAATAATTTTTTTCGCTTATTCCTTATCTTATTATGCTATAGTTTATTAAGCGGCACAACTAGCCAACACTCCCATACCCGCTGAAAGGGCGTAAAACAGTAGTAGGTAGTAGTTGTTACCAGATGAGAAGTAGTTGCATCAATCCTTCAGGAAGGTTCGAAATCAAATTAAGTGATGGAAACCTTACTACACCTAATTCTTCAGGTTTACTTTTACAATCCTTAGAGGTAAGTTCTTTCTCAGAGGCACCTTTTGCTTTCGTATCATAAATATCACAAATAGTACTTTAATAATTACCTTGAAATCTCTCTCGAGGGGTCAGCTGAACAAAAAGGACCAACTCCCAAGTATACAAATTTTCTTTGGTCGGGAGAATTTTCCCTTCACACATTATTTAATCTCTATTCAAAGGCTACCTAATGGAAGGGTCACTATTATAAAGTCGGCATTACACTATAAAAGTTCTTTAAAAATATCTTTTACAAAACTTTTATTTGCGTTCATAGCTATATTTTGAGGCTGGGTACCGACTTTAGACAATAAAAACACCATATTACTCTGCATAAAAGATTTATAAAACATATTATAAAAGTTTTGGTCAGCTTGAATTAATTTGTGTTGTTAGCGGTAGTAGCGATGGATCAAGTATTCCTACCAATCGCTACAGCAAATCTATCATTTGCATCATTGTAATGGCTTCGATTTTAAAGAATAGGAAGAAAAAGAAGCTTTTATTTCCTTATAAGCCGTTTGTTTCTGTTTTGTAGTCAGCATATCTCGGGAATCATGTAGAAATTCGAATCTCTGTGATATTCACATAAAGTGAAACCTCGATATAACGATACTCTTCAGACTAAAAAAAATATCGTTTTGGAGATATTATCGTTATATCGAAACGAAGTCTCGCTTCCGAAAGCAACAGACCCTTCAACGGTAAAAATATTCAATCATTAAACTTAACCCCCCAAATTCGAAAAACACCATTGTCATCACGTGTCACCTCTTCCTCCCCCTAACCAGATCATGACCCGACGCTCTGTCTCAATGAAGAGAAGAGGGTGCTTAAAGAACACCTGGGCCGTGCTGGAAGCTGTGCACGTGTGTTGTGAACTTAACATGAATCCTGTTTCTGTGCAATGCTTGTTATATATGTAGAGCTGCCATCTGTCGTCAATTTTTCTAACTACGAGTGAAGTTTAATTGTTGAATAATTGTATCGTTGTAAGGCCTGTTGCTCACTGTGGCGAGACAACAGGCTTTGAAGTTGGGAAACACAGAAAACCAACTTCAGCCGTCCACCACTGTGGCAACGGTCACGTGCCACCAAATATATGCTGTTGTTGACATATTTTCTAAATCTGCGTCGTTAGTACCTACAGAAAATACAATTTAAAGTATTAATTCGCCACAAAAAAGCGGGGAATGAATGAGTTGATTAATGGAATTCATTTAGAGGTGCATCGCTACTGTAATTAAGTTTACCGTATTGCATTTACGTGTCTTACAGAGAAAGTGGAAATACCAAAAACTTCATGAGCAATTTCGGTGATGCATGTGATGCGAAACGTGTTACAAAGCATGTTCAATGTGGCGTCCATCTTCTGAAAATGATGTGTAAAACGCATTTGCATAATTCTAATTTGCATTCCTCCTGCCATAAGCCATGTAGCCATTGCGATTTTGCACTATCCCACAAACAGTCACGTTTTAGAAACGATTAAAAACATTTTAAACCGATGTCTTCATGTCTTATTTCGTTTAACAATGTTGCATTACAGCGCTATTCCCCGCTGGTGGTGAGTTTTTGAACTTTTTGTTTTGCGGACAATTGAATCCTCTGACCTCCTGCAAACTATTACCAAGTTTCAAGGAAACATTTATTTTGTGGATATTATGCTGAGGTGAACTTGGAAAGAAAAGTCATTTTGTCTGCTCCGGGATTCGAACCCAGTCCCGGCGGAGACAAGATGATTTGTCTTTCCGAGTTCACCTCAGCATAATATCCACAAAATAAATGTTTCCTTGATATCTTGGGCTGAGAAAAAGCCATCTATCTCTCTCATTACCAAGTTTGATACTTCAATTATAAAGACCCTGTACATCTAGGTTTTTCTGTACAGTCGAATCCCGTTTTAACGAATACCGTTATAGCGAGAAAATCTCGTTTCAACGAACAGTTCTTTAATTCCCCCAAATAAGTTTACATAGGAACAACTCAAAAACCTGGAATTCCTTTATAACGAAGTGATTCCTCTGGTCTCTTGGAGTTCGTTATAACGGGATTCGACTGTATTATAACGAGCTGATTTCATAATTTAAGTGTCAATAAGAAATTGATATTTCCTTCATGTTATCACATAAAGCCACAAAGAAAGGAACTAAATACCGAACGCGCTCGAAAAAGGGAGAGTGTTATATCATCACACACACACTGTTATTCCTCATACTAACCTTGTAAAAGCTCTTATTAGTGCAAGGTCTGGGTCGGAAAGAAAACAAGGCCGTCTTCAAGAAAAGATAGGGAGAGAGAGTATATAACATATTGCGTGGAGAGAAGGGGGTAAGTGAACGCTCGGACCAGCCGCCTAGCGGCGCTGCAGTCGCTCTCTATTCAGAAGACGGCGTTTAGCACGAGAGAGAGAGAGAGGGAGAGGGAGGGAGAGAGCGACGTCGTCAGTCATCATTCCGCTTTTAGTAATTGTACGGAGCGGGACACGCAGTCAGTGATCCTGCAAAGAGTGTTGGTTGTGTGTGTGTGTGTCGTCTGCCAAGAGCGAGAGTCAGTGATGTTATTATTATTATTGAAATAATCAGTGAGTGGAAAATCGCAGAGATTCGCCGTTGTTTATTAATTCTTAATCTTGTGGTGCCGCGGGGGTTTTGTTTATTTATTATTATTTCCTCTTGAAAACTGGATGGTTTTTTTGTATACAATTGTATACGCGTATTTTGAATGCTCGGAAGAAAAGTTTTTTTTGGATATTGATGCCGATATCGTCGTCGTCGGAGGTTGAAGATGAAACCGGCCAAAGTTGGAGCAGCTGTTTCTCCGGCAGTGGCGAGTTGGCAACAGCCCATCACCAACAGCTCCCAGATTCCGTTGCCTCTGAGGTAAATATTACACACAAAAAAACAACTTTTTTTTGTTATTTTATGTACGTCTTCTATAGTTTGTAAACATTGTACGGCGCGGGGGGTCCATGGTGGCGTGTGTGCGCGTCTTGTTTAAATACACTAATAATAACAAACTTTTTGAAGGGTTGTTTCGTCGAATCTCTCTACCGGCCTTGGGTGATTAGGCCAAGCACGCTAGGCCCGTGTGCGTAATGTGGCCCCTCGTAGTACCATGTGACCTTAAACAGAATTTTGTGAAAGTTAACTAATCGGTTCACATTTCCGGATCATTCATGTCACCCACGGCGCAGTTTGAGTCACTTGGCCCGCGGCACATTTACCTATGATAAGTGACATGCGACATTGTGCCACGGGTCACCGGAATTCTCTGGAACTTATTCAGATTTTGGGTGACGGATCACTGTGGCGTAGTTTCAGAGCACTTTAGTGGCCCGTGGTACACTCACAGATTATTTTAATTAACCTGTGACGTGTTAGATCACCTAATTAAGAGGTTCGTGGCACGTTTCGAATCAATGAAGTGGCCTGTTTTTTCCTAAAAGTTGAGCACCCTTACACTAGGCTTTATATGTTAATATTTTTAGTGGGCTCTCTTTGTATTGCTTAGCCTAGTTCAGCGGTTCTCTACCTTTTTTTTTTTACTCTGAGCCTTTCAGTACATAATTTTTATATCGGAGCCCTTTTTGTACATAATTTTGAATCCTGTAGGCCTTTGTTTTCATTTATCTATCAAATTTAGTTATTTATTTTATTTTGCTTGAGTCACCGCGGATCCGTGTGCTCTCTAATAGGCGCCGTTATAAACGGGATCAAAATATATGTACGTTGATTACGTTTTTTAATTTGAATGTAACTGGTGAACAGGCTATACTTTCATCAAAATTACATTCAATTGTAAATATGACGTATAAAAAATACGAGACACGCCGACGTAAAACAAACAAACACAGTGACGGGAGTCACTCAGCACCTCCTAGAGATAAATCCATCTCTAGGAGGTGTTGGGTTACTCCCCCTTCCGTATTTTCTTATGAACTTCTAGTGCAAAAAAAAAGAAAAGAAGAAAACCATGCATATGTTACGGTGAATATCATATTATTCCTATTTACCAATCGTCTTGGTAAGTTTGATAAATTTATCACTTTTATTGTGCATAATAACCAAATGTCGTCCGTAAATTTGATAATAGTTCATCGCCTCTGTCTGTGATTACGCATAATACGCCTGTAATTAGAGAATTCGATAAATATGAAAAAAAAACCTAATGAGTATAGTATGGGTGACGAATATGTAATCAGACCTCGATATAATGATTACAAATTTTACGATTGTACCCCGATATAATGATACAATACATGTATGAATTATGTATAGTATATCGTATATAGTACGATTTATCATGTTTACCAACGACGTGACGCTTGGGTATTATGCATAAAAGGCATATTAATTTAGGGATATTTAACAAATTTACCAACGACGCTTGGGTACTATGTGTAATCGCCGGTAAAAGTGAATACTATAGAGAAATTTATCAAATTCACCAACGCCATTAGGGTACTATGGCATAATCGCCGGTGAAAGAATAAGGATTTTTTGGGGGAATTTATCAAAGTTACCAAAATTCTCTGCGATCATGCATAATAACCTGTTATTGTGTGTACCACTTAATCATGGGCCCATAGGCTATGTAGCCAAATCAATACACCGAGCCAGAGGGCTCAAACTTTTCTCACACACGGCTGTCTTGACCTTGTCATCGTTTATGCACGACTTCCCAGAATGGTCTAGAAAAGAATCACGTCAAACCATTAAATAAGCACACACACGTTAACTGCTCGTGACACACACTTTGTAACTTTGACGATGGGGGGGGGGGCAATGTCCCCCACGGTCCCCTTCCCTTTCTACACCCATGTTACGGACTTCTAGTACACACTAGGACCTTCCTATACCAGTAGGATCATAATCTTCCTTTTCAAAAAGTATTTTCGTAGAGAGCAGACAGATCTAACAATATGATACTTACATGTAAATTCAAGTATCTGCCATCTTCACTTCAAAATATGTAAAGACAGATGGCTTCATATGCAATAGCACGAAACAAGCGCAACTCTGACAACATAAATACGTTGAGGCGGCTACACGCGTAACTGCAAGCGTGCATGTTCAATCTATTTTTGTGCAAGCATGCACAACTTCCCGTTCGCCTCCACACGGTACAAGCATGCGTGCACAAGCACCAGTTTGTACATCGGAGCAATTTACAGAAAATATTCCCCGACAAACATTTCGGCACATGTGAGGGACCGCGTCATTGATCAGTTGAGAAATGAGTGAGTGAGTTACTCACTTGGACAGTAATTTGTTCATTGACTTGCTCATTCGCTCACCTGGTCACTACTTTGCTCCCTGACTTGCTCATTCGCTCACCTGGTCACTAATTTGCTCACTTGTTCATTCATTAACTCATTTGCTCACGGACTTATTCAATAACTCAAATGGTCACTTTGTCGCTCAGTTGCTCACTGACTTGTTCAATTGCTCATTCAATCACTCACAAGCAGAGCTTACTGAAGCGTGAGAGCTGATACGGGTGCCCGCATGGTTATGCTTGCGCAAAAGTGGGGCTTGAACAAGCAGGCATTAAAAAATTCGCTCAAGCCGCTTGTACAATAACGATGCTTGTGCAAAATGATCATAGAGACACTCAAGCGTGCTTGTACAAAAAGATTGCACATGTATGTTTGTCAAGCTTGCAGTTACGTGTGTAGGAACCTTTAGTGGCCGGCTTCACATGCACTCAGAACACATATTCTAGCATGTAACAATTCGTTAGAAATTCCGCAGGGGGAAATGTGTACGAGGCCAAGTAGGGTTAAATGGTAGTAGAGAGTAACACGTGGTAGGACCATGGCCACAACAAAGGAGAAATAGAACTCTATCACAAAGGGAAGGATTGTAAGTAAAATGAATACAAAAAAATATTGACTCAGGAATCAAACTTTGAAAGAGCCCCGCTCCTGGATATGATGTTTGAAGTCCCTAGTCAAGTCAGGTAAGACCACAAGAAAGCCACGGTTGAAAAAAAAAGGTCAAGAAACCATAGGCAGCCCAGACAAGCTCTGTCCATTGGGAGGGGGTGGAGGCGGCACTAATTTTTTTTTTTCACAACCGGGCCATAAAACGCCTAATCTCGACAGCAGTGAGTTTACCTATTAATCCCACTCTTGACCTGTAACTTGGATGATGAAGCCTTCAAGTGTGAGGACTCAACGCACATTTATTTCCATTTGTTTTACTGTCGAATAATTATTTACTTGGCAAAAGTGATAAACAATGGGTTTTATAATAATTCCATCAGCTTAAAAAGAACAAATTTCCACTAATGACTAGACTCTTTAAAGGGCTAGAATAACTTTAACCAGAGAATTGTTTCGAAATCATTTACTCTAAACCGGGAGGTCCACTTGGGGATATACATACACACACTCACACAGTATACTACTAAGTCGCTGATGCTCCTCTTTTCGCTAATGACTTTTAATTGGAGCATCTGCGCTCGAGATAACAAGGTGCAGAGAGAGAGACTCTTGTCGTTGTGGAAGGGGAACGAACGGTACCTTAAATACAATTTACGAGATTAACGCTATGATGATGATTATGGTGGTGGTGTTGTGGATGTTATATATACTGTAGCCACAATAATTTCTATCTTATGGTCGAATCTTCCGGCACGTATCCGAGTTTTGTCTCTCAATGCTGTGAGGATTATTTCAAATGTCAAGTTCCGTCTTATCCCATGTTGTTGTTTGATTTAGGTTCCATGATTTTCAGTTGGAATACTTCTTAGCTTCTTAGTTCCCATCTTAGTGCTGCAGTTTTATGGTATCCTTTGCAGAAAATGGAATTTCCTCTGTAGGAAAAGAGAAATCCTGGAGACAGGGCAACCATTTTCTTATTGGGTTTTGCGGACAAGGTGATCAAATAAAAAGTTCATTTTTACATTTTAATGACCGTACAACCCCTTACAACCTGAATTACGTATCTGAAGTCTACTCTGTACTTTTTCTAATTGGAAGTATGCCTCTACTCTCGGATCAACGGTTAGCCAATAAAATGCGGCAAGGGAAATAAAGTAATCACCCTGTATATTTTTCTTCTGTTTGTTTTTATCTTGTCCGAGTATTTTTGAAATGCCTTTGTGTCTGTTTTTGCCAATTCCACGCTCAGCAACGACCTAATCGTTTGCGAGATGTGATATTGCATGCGAACGGATATTGCAGAAAGGCCGCAAAACTGGATGTTGATGAAAGCTTTGAATTGAAGTTATGTTTCATGTTATTCCCCGTCCTTATTATGATGTTGATTTCAATACTTTGGTTGGTAGGGTTCAATGAAGAAGTTGGCTTCGTTTTGGTTGGTTTTCGTGACCGATAGCAGCTGATTCCTCGCTACCACCAGCTGTTTTGTTGCTCCCGATTTTGACGTGTTTTGATGCGGGAAACGGTTAACAAGTCACGTGATGGGAAGAAAAGGCTGCGGTTACGGCTTTAGGTCTTGGAAAATCATAGAGAAGGGGAGAAAAAGAAGAGGGGGGAGTGAATGATAAATGACTGCCGCATAAACTTCCGAATAATAAGTTGGGAATGAACTTCATGAGAGAATAAACCTTTTTACCTGGAGTGGGGGGGGGGGGAGACAGAATTTTACCATCTTTGATAACTGAGGTACAGAATTGAAAAATAAATAAAATATAAAAATGTTTATACTCACAACAATTTCAGGTGTTCTTGTTTTGTGCGCCACCTGTTGAACATAGATAACATTATTTGTTTAATATTGAACATAGATTAAATTTGCTCCGATATTTTTGTTTGAATTGCGAGTTAATTTGTCGTTTATTCTCACAGAGCAGGGTTTCTCTTATTGTTGTGTTCCACGGACCCCTTTGTGCCGGGGGTGCGAACCCCCGGGAATGTGCGACGAAGGGTGCGCCCGAGTGGCGTGGTGGCCATAAGCCCACCGGTTACCACTCGAGGATTTATTAGGATGAGGACCCTACAAGAGTGGAGAAGTTGGATACCCGTGTACTCAGGCCAATGGGGCCCTGCACGTGAAGGAGAAAGAGTCCCGCGTGGACTGGCCACAGGGGCCCTGTACGTGAAGAAGACGGATAACTGTGTAGCCACGCCATAAGGGCCCTACACGCAATGCAATGAATTTCTGAGGAGCTGTTGAGAACTGACATTATAACGAAACGGATGCGCTGTAAAGGCCAGTGTTGTGAAGCATCCAGATGTCTGCAAATATGTTGTGTGTGTAACTATTTATTGTTTTGACATACAATGAAGCTCCAGAAGGGGCGGGAGAATTCGGTCGTGGGGAGTGATGTGGGTTTTTGGGTGGTCGAGTGGCGGCTGTTGGGGCTGAGGATGTTTAGTTGGGGTTGGGGGCGCAAACGTCCTGGTGGTGCCGGGCGGAGATGCAGGGCTATTGCTGGGTTGGGAATGTGAGGGAGGCAGGGTGACGAGAGATTTGGTGAGGGGCGCTCTGGGGGGTTGGATTTTCTTGGGGTGGCTTCGCTTGGCTGAAACACCAGTAGGTTTTCTCGGTACGTCCGCGGTCTTATGACCACTGTGCTTAAATTGCAATAGCGATAGAGCCTGGACGTGCTCGGTTCATTCTGTATTCTGTCACAGTCCCAGCTTTGAACCCGGGGAGGATATAGATAATTTTCCCTTACGAGCTTGAGGCGACCACCGATAGACAGCGCCTTCTCTTTCTCTCTCTCTCTCTCTCTCTCATTTCCAACACATCTTATTAATGGCAACAAATTTAATATAGTGATATGGCCAGAGTTTGTGTTTGATGAAGCCATAAGACGAAGGGCAGGGGCCCGATGGGAATCGACGATAATAATAAAAAATATCTATATATATCGACCACAAACCTCCCTCTACAGAAAGACTCAGCACATAATGTAAAAACAATGAGTTAATTGTTTCTCGTCTACGTTCACGGCCCACCGTCGAAACGAGAAAGACCCCCCCCCCCCAGATACGGCGGAGATACGGGGG
The DNA here is from genome assembly GCF_987345545.1 of Pholcus phalangioides. Lineage (NCBI taxonomy): Eukaryota > Metazoa > Arthropoda > Arachnida > Araneae > Pholcidae > Pholcus > Pholcus phalangioides. The sequence goes on from NW_028301608.1 coordinate 107,983,192, forward strand.
GGGCATAATGCCCCCCCAGCATCAAAGGTGAAGTCGACAGATCTAATGCATATATGTATAGATGAATCGACATCGTCATCATCTTGCCCCTCCCAGCAAAAATGACCGTGCCCCCCCCCCAGACTTCCAAGTCTATCTCCGCCTATGTACAGATAGTTCCATGGAACCCAAACGTTATCAATATTTTCCCAATACAGATGCTTTATTAAAATACTGTTGAACAATTTCATCGATATATATCATTACAGTGGCACCTTAATTGACACAAAGAGCCCGTGAAACACAAAAGATCAAGAACCCCTGCTCTACAGCGAGAGAGATTTTATTAATCTGAGAAAGTTCTAAATTTGTATGAGAAGAATAGGGTCTTGTGCCCTCAGTAATAAACCGTAAAACAATGGTTCCCAACAGAGGCAAGGCCGTCTTAAGAGCATCATGGGCCCCTGGGCCAAGTGGTTTTTCTGAGGCCCTACCTGGTAAATCCTAGAAAACTTCAACCGGATCTCATTTTTGTGAGGCCCCCTTTTCTCTTGAGGCCCCCGGGCCGTGCCCGGGTGGGCCCATGCGTTAAGACGGCACTGAACAGAGGGCCATTTGGCCCCTTAGTGTTCCTTGGGAGCCACGGATGGAAATGAAGTGGAAGGGGAGCTATGACAGGGGGTTAAAAGGGCCACGCGAAGCTGTGAAAGAAAATTCAGACATGAAGAATTCAAGCTTTTAGCTAAATATAGTGGGGGAAGTGTGAACTTATTTTTTATTTTCAGAATTCATCTGAAATTTTCATAGAACGAGGAGGGGGGGGAATCTTAACGCATGGCTCCCTAGGGGGATCGTAGGAGGTGCTGGCTACATGATGAGATCTGTGAATGTTCCAAACATATAGTACTATGATTTTTAAGAGTAAGGATTTAAATATTTAAGCTGGCTGTTACTTCTTCGGCTAAGTACGTGGCCCATAGAATTGATTCTTGCCCACGATAGTGATATGGTCTAGCTTGGATTCCCCCCCCTTCCCCCACCCCGCAAAAGGGAAGCCCACTGCTCTGAGGTCTGGAGACCAACATTATTTACAATTTTTTTCATTAAAAAATTACCGACAAATTAATTCAATAGGTAGAAAGTGTGTCGCTTCTAGGGGAGAATGAGTAGAGGAACTGAATTATATATATATATATATATATATATATATATATACGAGAAGAAAATATGGTCCAAAATACAAGGCCATAGCAGAAAAAATGCCCAGCGAAGTTTCTGAGAAAAAGATGCTCATAGCAAATATGGATGTTATATATTTCTAAAATACAGAAACCCAATCAAAAATACAATTACAGAAACTAAAGACTATGTGAAAATATACATGATAAAATATAAATATACTGTTCATAAAAAATTATGGTTGTCTCATCTGGGTATGGATAGAGCTTCTCGATTTATCCCACAATATGTTTATCGCATTTCTTTTTTAAACGTGTCAATTGTATTAGAACTTACTATTCCCGGGGGGTAAGCTATGCCATTTATTAACAACTCTATTAAAGAAAAATTCCCTGCGACACCAAAACCTCTAGAATTGTCCCTTACCAATCGATACTGGTGTCCTCTTGTAAAAGCAGTCGATTGATGGCGTATTAATAATTCATGATCCATCGTATCCATCCCTGTTGAAAATTTTGAACACTCCGATCATATCTCTCCCCCGACACCTGCGTTCTTCCAGTGTAAACATATTCAAAAAATCAAGTCTCTCTTCCTAACTCAAGCATCGTGAACCGACAAGGACACGCGTAGGTATCTCTTCTCTGCACCCCTTCAACCAAGTCTAGGTCCCTCTGTAGGTATGGGTCTCCAAAACCTCGCGACTTATCCAGTTCAGGACGAGCTAGGGCTCGGAAAAGCGAAGGAATGGCTTTAGGACAACGTGAGGAGACCTTTTTGAAAATGAAACCGAACACTCTATTGGACTTTTTAACGAAGAGGGAGTCGTTTTTTTTTATAAGAGGAGAGTCACGGGCAAAAAAGAAGTTGAAAAACACAACATAAGAGCTCTAAAAGAATAAAGCAGTTATCATTGGAAATGCAAAGTTATTGTGTAATAAATTATAATAATTATATATAGAGAAGAGAAATAGATTTTCCACCACACATTCCACGAGCTCTACGTTTTAATAAATGATGACGTTAAAAAAAAAATGCATATTACAGACATGTCTTCAAAATAAACCGTTCACGTTATAAATAACTTAAAAAAAAGAAAGAAGAGCACTCACACAATTTATACTATTGAGGTTGTGTATGTGAAGAGCGTTTTTCTCTATATTTATAATAACATAAAATATGCGTGTCATGTTTTGCTGCTCGGCGGCGTCCCGTCATTTCCAAAATTAATTCTACCTATTTTTTTTTTCCTCCCCCCTTTCCATCCATATCATCATCAGCCTTTTACGTGAAGTCTTAACGCTCAGATTATGAATCATGGTATGCCCAAGTTGTGTGTGTGTGTGTGTCCCTGTTGCATTATTCATGACCAATGGTAGGGGAAAAAAAAACAAAAAATTGGGGTTGGTGAAGAGAAAGAAAAAAAAAATTGGCGGAAAAATAATTTGATTGCTTTTGTAACACGATTCGATCAATTTTTCTTTTCTTTTTTTCCCTAAGCTCTTTACATGTGATGAACAGAATTCCTGTAATATATTACTTCGATCTTGAAAATGGTAGTTTTTTTCCTATCCACCTTAGAGAGAAAGAGAAAGGTGTGCCTCTTGACGCTGTTCATGTAAATTACCCGAGGAAATCATTTATGTGTTCATTATTATATTGGCTATAGAAGATGGCATAGCCGTATTTACCGTGGGGCTTGGCGGGCTGTAGCCCAGTGTGGCTAGTTCGGAGAGGTGGCAAATTTGAGGAATGAGTGGTCCAGAAAATTAGTAGAATGGGAGAAGTGTGGCGAAATTGGCATATCCCACAGGTGGCAAAACCATAAATCCGCCTCTGCCTAGAGAAAGAGATTTAAGGACCAGGTCAGTGTGCTACCAAAAAAAGAGAGGGACTTAGAGAGTGTGTGAGCATGGAAGTGACAAAAAGAGTGGCCTAGAGAGTGAAAGACCAGGCCAGTGAGTGACTAAAACAGTGTGCAAGCACGTGAGTGATCAGAAGTATAACATAGAGAGCAAGGAATTCAGTCAGTCAGTGACCGAAAGAGTGATTTTTAGAGTAAAGGACCAAGTCAGTGAGAGACCAAAAGAGTGACCTGAATAGTTTTCAAGCATATGAGTGCAAACAGTATGCGAGCAGCATGTGCATGACCAAAAGAGTGGTCTATAGAATGTGAACATGGGAGTGACCAAGATGAATTGGGAACAGGTCAGTGTACGTACGATCAAAGGGGTGTCTAAGAAAGTGTGCAAGCATAAGAATGTCCAACGGGGCGAGAAATAAGTGTGGTATAGTCCATGGTGGCATGTTTGATTAATGAAAGTGGTCAAGAAAATTAGTGGAATGGGAGAAAGGTGACAAAATTTGTATATCCCACAGGCGGTAAAATCACACATCCTCCTCTGCCTGAAGAGGAAGAGAGAGACTGAGGGCTCAATCCAACAGTTTGCATTACAAAGTAGTTGGATACATAGGCCTATTCTAGGTTTGGTGATTCTGATGCTACCCGATAGCATTCAATTGTCTTCTGTACTTTTAAGGCATGAAGAGGAATGAACAATATTTACAATTGCTCAGCAAAGAACGAGAAATGAAAGTGCTTCATTTCTCAAAACGATTACATTGACATTGAACAGTAAAATGCAAACAAATCCCTTGGCAACGCAGTAAAACCATTCGGTTCATCTTGATTTTGCACTATCCTTTTGGAAGTGGTTTCGAAGGAGCGTCATTCTTAAAAAAAAACGTACTGTCTTCATAATTTGCTGTGCATTGTCGAAGGGAGTTGACAGACTCTGCACTTTGGAATACTCCAAAGAAAATAATGTAAAATATATTGTGGGAGAGACAGAAAAGGTTTCTTTGTGGTTGCTAGTACATTGTTTTGGCCAAAAGTTGTTTTTGTAACCAAGTCATTTCTGTCAGCGTTAATCGTCTAGGATATTGAAATAGTGCTCTGAAAAAATAAAATAATAGTTTTTTCAAATAAATAACAATTTTTAGGGATATTTTTTATTATGCTATGATTATGTTGTCTGGGAGGGGGGAGGGAAGGTTGCCTCCCCTGTCCTACTATTTGGTTCTTCCTTTTCCTACTTTTTCTAATTTTTTTGAGTGGGATCCCTGGAGATAGTTGAAATTTTCAGGAATAAGCAAGTGAATTTCCCAGCTAGGGCCACAGAAAAATTCACTCGGCCCGGGTGCCCATGACACTCTTAAGACGACCCTGGGGGACCTACCGGGTGGGAAATAAGTGAGATATAGCCAAGGGTGGTTAGTTTGAGGAATGAGTGGCCAAGAAAATTAGACTGGAGTGGGAGAAGGGTGGCAAAACCACGGATTCGTCTCTGGAACATGATCCTGAGTTTGTGGGCTTTTGTTCTTTTAAACTTGTTCAAGGTAATTTTCATTTCGGAAGCTGATATTGTGAAGAAAGTAGTTTTTTCTTTCTCCTTGACGTCTATGACGGAAGGATATGAACCCAACGTTAGTAGGTTGACAAACTGCCGCTACTCTTCAAAAGCAATAAAGTCAGAGAGGAGAAAAAAAAATGTCCCAAGAAATAACTAATGGTTCGACAGCGGCACAAATGTGCCACCCACTTATCCACAAAAAACGTTCTTTTATATATATATGTGTGTGTGTGTGTTTCAACCTCTTGAGAGAGTTCTTATTAGCTTGACATGTTATAAGCTCTTTCGTTCGAGTTGACGCGTAGGAGTGTGACATGGTCTAAGTTGATTGCATGGTTATCGTATGTTATATTCCAGACGAGAGAAACGTGTTTGTGTGTAACACAAAATCTTGGATTCAGTCAAGTGATTGGTATTAACTTCACGCTGTGCCGAAATGAAGTCCGAGAGGCGTGAACTGTCACACAATCCTCCTTTTCGATATTTTACGTCTTTTGGTTCGGGAAATGATTGAAGACGACGTTTTCACGCCGAGATCCACTAATAAATAAGAGGTAGGACTAATACTTCAGAGTTAGGAGAGTGTTTCATGTTTTTTAAGCAATATTAGCAAAACTATTCGGTGTTGCTTGGAATTTTCATATATAGTCGGCCCCGCTTAGTCGGATATCAACAATTCCAGCACATAATATCCGATTGTTGGGGGGGGGGGAGGGAGGGGAGCGATAATTCTCAATTGTCATTATACACCGTTAGTATAGTTTGTATATTGGAAACTGATGAAGGATCAATATTAATAAAGCTCTTCGAATAAATCAGACATAAAAATATAAACGGCAAAAATGAATGGGAACCACATAAAACCAACTTCAGCCGACCGCCACTGTGGGGTTTGAACAAGGGTCCTTGCTATGCGAGTCCATCACTGTACTGTGAGACTGTGACCACACGACCGCGCAGCGTGCTATCACGACACTGCATGGCTTCTGTGAAATATGCCACACCTGCGTTGTGTGTGTGTGGGTGTGAAAAACACCGCCTCTCATTTTATTTTCAAACTTTGAACAAATGCTGACTCCGCATTGTAAAAATAAGAGGGTTTAAGAACGCGAGATACATCGGCATTGCCGAAATGAAAGGTGTGCATCAAGAATAGACGGAATTCAGGCGAGATATCTTGTCATTGCCGCTGTAAGGGTTGATTAAGTTCGAAATAAACAATTAAAAAAATTATAAAAATGCCAATTCGTGATTCCCCAAAGTCATGTCTGTTCTCGAAGCAGTATTTTATCCGACCATGTTAAACTAATATCCTGCGAAATTTTCGCCATGTTTAGTTGACATTCTTTCAATATAATACTTATCTTCCATATGTTCCAAATAAAATAAAAATCTACTGTTTCATGTCGGAGGAATCACATTCATTCCCTTTTTGAAGATGATATCAATATCACTGTCATCATTCATGAAACTGAACACATGTTCAAGATTCCGCACTCTTTGTATCACCACTTCAATAGATGTCTTGTTAGGCATGTGTAGACCACTTCATTGAGTGATGGTGGACATTGCAAATGAATATCTCTGTATTTAGGTCTCACAATGAGTTATTTACAGACCTTTGTTACTTAATGAACGTAACGCTAATGTTTATCTATTTGTTCTTCTGAAACAGAGGATTTATTCAGACAGCATAATGAAAAACCTGATATAATAACATATTCATATGACTATCAACAAAAGATGAGAATATAAACCTCTCTTCTTTGATATGGAAAATGAAAGTGATCTCATAATGAATGATCCCTTTTGTTTTCTTCTAAAAAAATTATTTCAAGAAGATTATTTTCAAGTGACGAAAACTAAAGGGAGTAAAATTAATGACAAAAAACGTGTTTATTTTTAATGAGTGTAATAAATAACCATTAGCATTTCGTTTGGATGCTTCCGACGAAAGCTGATAGTGTCAACGGTGAAAAGTTTGTAGATATCAAGTCTTCCCTACACTCTAAATATCCATTAATGAAGAGATTAATTGTTCAACATACGAATTTTTCTGTCCTTTCAGCACGTGTTTATCTTTTCATAATTACATTGTAGATACTTTGAAATAAAGACTCTTTTCATATCGTGAATAACGTATAACCGTTAGAATATATTGAACAATGCGTCTAAAGTAGGCATCTTCAACCTGTTGCACTCGAGAGGGAAGGACAACGTTTGTGTCCAATTTCGTAGCCACGACGCCTTCAGCGACATCGTAATTTAATAACTTCAGGAAAGATTAATTCAGCGTTTAGCTGGTCTTTGTGTTTGAGCAACACTTCTTGAGAATTCGAGTTCAAAACCAAAGGAAAAACATATTATGTGAAGGAATTGGGGAAAAAAAACCAACAGTTTGTTATTCCATTAAGTTTCCGTGATTCTTATTTATTTGCAAACATGACCATAACTATATAGTGCTAGTAGTGCTAGTGCACGCCTTCAACTGTGGTGTCAGAGCCCAGGAGGAGGGCTGTGGGTGCTCGAGAGACCACGGTAATTTCTGACATGGGTCCGAGCACCTCCTAGAAATGATTTAGAAATAAAAATTTCCTATATAACACTAAAGACGAGCGCCCATATGTTCGAAACACTTCCGACGCCCTTGAGTGCATTAAGACGAACGCAATTATGAAAACAAATACGAGGAGAAAAGAGCACATGTCAACGGCTCCGTTCAAAGAGGCAGAAACTCAAAATTCTATATTTTGAGATATGTATCTGCATTTTAAAGATTCATTTTTCGTGGAACTGAATGGAAATTAGCTCAGATTAAGGTGGTCGTATTTAGGCCTATGACAACCAATGATTTTATGGGCTCTAGAAATTTTTATATTTTCTCTAGAAATATTTGTTTTTATTTATTTTATTTCTCCTTTCTCCAGCCACCTTGTTGGGCAATTTGCCTGTTGTGGTTTCTAATTTTATATTTGCGTGAATTAGGGAGCGTATAAGCAGAGTTGGAAGTTGTTATTCTGCAATATTATTTTTCCACTGTTCTCATAGCATGCATAACTCAAAAATGTAATTTTCTGAGTTGCTTTTTTGAGCTGGGACATCGATATGAACATTGTCTGGAAATTTTTCTAGGTGAAAAACTAATTTCTTAAAGACGTCTGCTCTTCAACTTTTCCTATCCTGAACAAAAAAGTGTCAGTTTTTTGCCAAAAATTATGCCTAGACTTGAAATCACAAGCGAAAACTTGAATTGATAGCTGGTAAATGTCATGGTCAAAAATTTGTTTTTCTGCATTTACAGTCTTGATAGTCCACGTGTTCGATTCTTCAGCTCTGTAAGAAAAAGTAATGATTATGTAGTATAGTTTTAAAAAGAGAGAGAGAGAGAGGAAAAAAAAAAGATTCTCAAAGATGACTCACATTTGCGTGACGTCACATTCAAGGGCTTTGAACTGGTTTCAAAAGAAGTAGTAGTATTATATGGGAACCATTTTTTTTTTGGTATAAAAAGACGTATAATTATTATCATACTTTGCTTCTATCAATCATATTTCAAGTTCTTTAATACATGTATATACATACATTCAAAATTTGGGTTTCTTCGACGCCGATTTTTTTCCTTTATTCGATACGAGGCGTGTTGACTCATGTTGCTATTGAAATGTAGTGTAAAAAATAAAAAAGAAAGAAAAACCGCCGTTATAATTAGTTTTAAGCCGCTGAAGTTGTTTTCATGTTCTTTCTAATAATTATTATAATACACACACACACAAACGCTACCTACGTAAAGTTATATATTTCTGTCCCTTTTTTTTCTGAAGAAAATTTTCCCATTCTATTTATTTGACATAAAGAAAAGGAAGGTCACATTAAAATATAAATTATGCGTTATTTTCTTTCGAGAAAAATCGCACAGAAATCCGAGCGAGATTTCTGAAAATCGTAATTATCGTGCTCGTAATGTCTTTTAATATGGTTCATTTCCATGTAAATTTATGTAAAACTCAACTCAAATGTGAAAGCTTTTGTGTATCGTTGATAAAAGTTCTGTACATTTTCTTTTTGTATTCCTCGTGTTGATGATGGCGCCATTAACGTCCATTAAGGCTCATGTAATTCGTGTCGAAACGTACGGATGAGAAAAGGAGAAGACTTTAATATAAACACGCCGAATCCGAAAAAGAGAAGATTTATAATGTGTGTGCATTTTTTGTAATATTTATTTACTTAAAAGATTCTCTAAGGATTTAAAAGGAGGATTCTTTCTCTTGAACGCCAAATAACATCATCCGTTTTTTATGTTTGTGTTATCTCTCTTTCTCTCGCTCTTCTCTCATTGCTCGTTAAGAACATCGGAATCTAGTAATTCCTCTTAATCCCTGCTCCGTGATTTGTGACGATTACTAGGGATTAAGCGTGAGGCTCGCTTCCAGAAGTAGAGTATTTAATGTAAGGAAATCGGAGGGAATATAAGATAAATGGGAGCTCATGCGTTCAAATTGATGCGCATTCCGTTTATTTATTTATTATAACTATTTCGAGTACTACGTCTACTTCGTAGCATGCCATTATATTGTATGGAATGTACGCAAACATTGTTCGAATTTGCTATAAACGCATTCCAGTTATTAATCAGCGCTGCAGGAATTGTTCACACTTTCTGAAATTGCTCGTGGCTACTAAAATATTGAAAGATGTTGTGTATTTTCCAATGAATATTAATGACAAAAATACTATTATTTGTAATCACGAGCAGAGCTCCTGGCATCCTGAAGAAGGACCCCTCGATCATGAATTTTAGTGGACTCCTTAAATCGATTTTCTTGTAAATTTATGATGTGAAAAAAAAATTATGAATTTTCTTTAAAATCTGTTGTCAGTTTTGAAGTCCCGAGGGAAATCGAGTCTCCTCCGATGACCACAACGATGCTCAACTGAAGTATTTTTTTTTAACCACAGCGGCCAGTCAAGAACTGAGAGCCACATTTTAGGGGTGTGTGACCAGTACAATCTCCCCGTACCTCACGCGGGGGTGAAATCAGATAGAAATCTGGTCGACTGCAGCTGGTTTTCTCCGGGGTGTGAACGCGAGCTGATCTCTCCGTTAAAAAAAGGTTTACGCCACCGAGAGCAACAGACCTACACCATTACAAATATTCAATCATTACACTAAACTCATAGTTTGAGGAATAGATGGCGATATTAAAAAATTCCCGCCCAACAGTAGGTACGCACTGGCTGTTAGATACGCATATGCATTGCCGGCACAACTCATTCGTTAGGGATTTGGTAGCGGCGGTAGTCCGGAGTTGAGCTCGGTTGGAAAGGAAGAAAGACAGAAATTTAAAAAAAAATAATAAAGCTATCTGTACTTGAATTATGAAAATGTTTACGAGCATCTCGAAATTTTTTAAAACTTATCTTCTAAGGGAAAAAAGCCCCGCGTTCATTCACACACGGCTTCCCGCGTGTGGCGAGAGTGGCTCTGAGTTGACCCATAACTTTTTTAACATAGATCAAGTTATATAAAGACACCCACGAGTGAGTGGGATTTGAATGTTGACCAAAAAAAAAAAATTTAATGCATGATTCGACTGAATGGTGAGTTATTAATGACTATAAATGAAACTCAGCAAAGATTAATTGATCCTCAGAGTGTTATTGTGAGTCTGGGAAATTTATCCACGAGGATTCACTTTTCTTCCGGCTTACATGCACGTGCTATGTATGTATGTAAGAGAGAGTTATAGAATCGAAGACATATTTTTCATATAAATAACGAATCAAAACAGGCGACTCCGGAAGGCGTTAATAGAGAATAACACGTTTCTCCTTCACCCGATTTCGACACTTGAGAAAGATTTCATTTATGAAAAAGAAAAAACTGAGAGAAAGGAAATAATTTCTTTTTTTTCCCTGTTATATACGAGTGTTAGGAAAGAGGCTTCCAATCGACACCCACGTCTTAACCGACGAAGGAACGGCCACTTGCTGATTTTGCCCTCGTTTTGGCATCGACCTACGCGCAATTGGAAATTAAATTATAGATCGGCGATGGCAGTTTTATGTCTCTTTCCTCATTATTATTATGATTCTGTCTTTTTTCTTCTCTCTCTCTCCTCTCTCTCTTCCCGTGCTTTAAGCAATGGCCGACCCTTTTCTTTCACGAATTGTAACAGATAACGAAATGACTAATAAAAAAAAACAGTTGGGAGTGGAAAAGTCGTATAATAATAATAATTTAGAACTATTTACGACATTTAAAATACTATTAACCGGTGGCTTCTGTGTATGGCAAGCTGTTAAAGATGGGCCACTCTCAAAACTAATCAAATTTGATTTATATTTTTCTTCCTCCCTTTTATCTTTCATTGAATTCCGAATGATTCTTTTTCAGTATGACGTTGTTGTTTAGTTGCTCCCCTAGCTCAGAGTTGGTGAGGGGAAAAAAATGGGATAGGCTGTGTACACACGGCCTCAAAATTTGACGTGAATATGTTCTTTTTGCCCTGAATCAAGTGGTAGGTAATAACGTAATTAAATTGGTATCATCAGATTTTTGTGTCTTTAGAATAGCTAACAGATGATACCAATGTTGTTTATGTATTGAGAACTACTCGGGATAGGACGTAAAACGATTTCGTTACGAAAGCGGAGCCGCGAGCCTGGTGCCCAGACCGGAAGAGGTATTAATACCAGAGGCGCATCATTGGTTTGCCTTAACGAGATCTACCCGCAGACATCAAAAACAATGATAAATATTGAATACTTCTTGAGATACGAACGTTTAAAGTTCGTTTGCGAATGTACCCAGTACCGTCAGATTATTTAAAAGACGCATTCACGTAAAAACAACACAACAATTTATTTGGTAGAATCGTGGCTTTTTGAAAATAGAATGAAATTATGGCATTCTTTAGATTCCGTAAGGCCATAATTTAATTTTTAACGACATTCCCGACTTTCTTCAATGAACATCATTTTTAGGGTCTCCTCTAAGGCAAGGTTTCATAACCCTTTTCAGCCGTGACCCAAAATCAACAACGCGTCCTACCTCGCGGCCCATCGGTTTATTTTTCATTTGAAAAATCTTATTGAATATATTCCTGATTGAAAATAGACCTAATGTTTGGTTTCGAAATCAGTGAAACTAGCCAATGGCGTCTTAACAGGGACTGAGCCGAGGCTCTCCCCCCCCCCCAAAAAAAAATATTGAAAGCTTTAAAGCTTTACTGATTCTCTCTCTATCTCTATCTCTCTGAAATGATTCCTTACAATAGTTCTGGACTTTCATGTATTCTGGAATTACTTCTCTCACGAATTGGGGTATTATTTTTCTATTAATTATGAAAAAGTTTTTCGTAGTTAGGGTAGCCCCTTAGTTCGACCGGTTAAGCCAAGGGGGGTTGCAACCAGAGGTCTTTGGGAAGGGGATCTGTGGGCTTGGACAAGAAAATAATTAACTTATTCCTTTTACATTATTTTATACCGAATATTATTCTGGTAAGGGGACCCGTGGCATTAATTTTATTGATAGGGGGGGGGGGAGAAGTCCCCCCCCCTATCTATGCGGCTTTCGCCTCATATTCATAAAGGGTCCGTGGAGCTGAAAAGGTAAAGTATCCCTGGGCTAAGGTTTGAAACTCTGGAAATGATTAAAATCTCGGTTCTTGCTTGGACGTATTCCGTTCATGCTGTGGCAGCAATTGGAACCCTGACTAATTGATCCGAAAGTACCCAAAAAATACAGATTCGTCTTATCTAAAAACTCCTTGATTATATGAAAATTACCAGAAGCGGCTTGGAATAGCATGTTTGATTCCAAATAAATTTGAGTATTAAGTATATGGTATTTTTTATGGAAAAATAGGAGAAAAGTTTCTCTTCCCCCCCCCCCCCACTCTCTCTATTTTTTTTATTATTGGTACAGGAAATATCTCTGTGTTGTTACTATTTTCGATTTATTTCTACTGGTGAATTGTCTTTCTTTCTGCGGAGTGGAATAGGAGGTCGAACACAGCTTCATCAAATGACGGAAGTCGCAGGTGAAATATTGCGGACAAGACTGGGCGAAAAAAAAAAATACGATATGAAGCATAGAATATCTGCCCATATTCGCTCGAACACTTCCCCAAAAACCCTCCTTTTTTTTGGGGCTCCTTTTTCTGTTTCCAGAATCTTTTCGTGCTGTCATATTTCGCACTCAATCATATTGAGGGTAGAGACAGAAAGAGTAACAAAATTGAACACCTGGGAATTCTTGCGAATCTTTCCGAAGAGAACAAGAGACTTTTTCTCGACTCGAAACATGGGGAAAAAAATTGTCACTTTTCTTTGGAATTCAGAGAAGGAAATGTTAGGACTGCTCAATACGACAGAAATCGAAATCTTATAAAAAGAGAAGAGTCTTCACATCTTGTCATCACTTGGAATTTGAGGATCCGTTATTGAGGTGGTGGTGGTCGTTGTCATCTCTCTCTTATGTCGCCGAAGTGTCATGTTCCTCTTTTTTTTTTTCTTATTCTTGATATTTTGACATTGCTCAGGAGAGTTTCTTTTGTTTCTCGAGAGTACCGGGCGTTGTCGAGGTCTTCTGACCACCTGACAGGCTGTTGTTGTTTTGTGCCCGTCTTTCGTTCATGTCCCTTACTGTAACTGGGAGTGGTGTAGCTAGTCACATTGCATGACTTTTATAAATACAAATACAAAGGCCAAAACAGGTAAAAAACCCAACGAGGTGGCTGAAAAAAAGTTTCCCCCCCATAAAAGATATAGATGTCAAATATAACCAAAATACAGCAACCCAAAATAAGAGCAATTATCATGAGAAAACAAATACGCACTAAAATAAAACTATGTAATACAAAGACCACAAAGGAGGAAAATTGAGTCAAAAGGAGTCAAACTTGAATAATTTACAATTTAAATTATTCAAAGATGAAAGTGGTGTTTTTGTTGTTGTTTTTTAACGTCAGATTGATAGTCCTGGGTATTATTGGACAAAATTCTCTGAGTGAGCTCGACATTTGTCAAAATAATAAAAAGGTTACTTAATAATTAATGTTTATTAATTAATTATTGGTAATTCTAATTTATTTATATATAGACTATATTTTTTTGCGAAATAATATCACAAAATTTATAACAATCGTAATTTTTTCGTTGCTTAGCCACCGACAGGGCGTTGCTGCCCAACCCCAGTAATTCTCCTGTCTCATTAAATGTGACCAGCGTAACTTCAAGGATCTATTGATGTGGCCCTTGGATGCAAAACGTTGAATACCCCCCCCCCCCCCCCCCACTAATATACAGAGTCAAGCTGAAACAACAAACCATCTGCCTGATACAGTATGTTTAACGTAGTAATGTATAAAGGTAGGCAAGAAGGCCCAAATTAAACAGAGGACGATGAACTGTGTTTGTGTGTCGACACGTTATCCTGATCATTCTCATGAATTCTCATGTCATGTCCCTCATGGCATTTTGCTTCCTACCACCTCTGCAGACAAAGTAAAGAATAGGAAATGTTTAGTAATGTTTTCCCAAAATATAAAAAAAAATTCCCGTATGCTAAAATACTGTGTTACGGAAAGAAGATTTATTTTAAGGAAAAAAACAGTCTCGGAGTAATTTATAAGTACTTTATAGAAGGCTGTGTAGTACTCTTATTTTTGACACTACGTCGTAACTTATCATTATACATACCTCGTCATTTTATCAATTTCATCACAACATCGTGACTTTTGAAAGACTCCATAATTTTTTTAATCAGTACAGCCGGCCCCGCTTAATCGATATCAACGATTCCAGCACATAATATCCGACTAAGCGGAGTATCCGATTATGCGGGAAACAATTTTACAACGTTAGAATAGATTGCATATTGAAAATTGATGGAGGATCGATATTAATAAAGGTTCTCGAATAAACCAGACATCAAAAGAGAAATGAAAATCATATATAATTACAATGATCATGATATCTAAAATTCTTTACTTTCCATTGGGGAAATTAGCGCTCTCTGTTAGCTCAACAGAGAGCAAAAATAAAATAATAAAATGTACTATTGAAGACAACTTGAATATTTTGAGACCAGTACCTTCTATCGAATGCATTTTTTCAATCTTAACTTTGTAAACTATTTTCCTCAAAATTCCAAATTTTCCATTCGATAAAATCATTATGTGTATAGTGGTTGTGATATGTATTAACAGTTGACGTGTGAAGCGTAATATTCGATCAAGCGGGCAAATGCCCTTGAAACTATCATATTAAGCGGGAAAATTTGATATTGTCTCTATGGTAGAAATTTCGGTGCCAGAGGATTTTATCCGTTAAAGCGGGGTATCCGTTGTCCGATTACGTTTTATGTGCTATTCTTTCCCTCAAATTCAGTGATTTTGCGTATTTAAATACCTCGGGGGCATGTTGCAATTAAAAAACATGGTAATTTTTCGTAAGGCTCAGGAGAGACAGGGTAACAATTTCCTCTAATTGGGTTTTTTTAGAACAGGATGACCAGATAAAAAGTTAATTTTTTTTATAACTATCAAACCCCTTGCAATATGAATGAGGTATCTAAGGTACACACATTATTTGGATATTTTTTTCAATTGGAAGTATGCCTCTCCAGGATAAACGGTTCGTGAGTTGTTCCATGATGAGGAGGGGGAAGGTGCAAAGGTGTTTCCTATGAACTCTGTATAACATCATTTGCAGGTTGAAACCATCACAAAGTGATCAATATTTCACCTTAAAAAATAACTTGTTTATTCACCCGAATTTTTAAGGTGACTTCTTGGTTTACCGAAGATTTCAATTGATCATCGGGTGGATGAACAGTTTATTTGGCGCTTCACGAAATTTTTATCTCATCCGGGAGTCAGTGGTACAAGTGGACGAAGACAAGTTATTTAACTCCATTTCAATCACATATGCATTAGTCTGTCAGATTCCATTCAATTCCATAACTTCAACCCCGCCCGCTCGTATTTAAATATTTTTTGTTTCAATTGCAGAAGTCTCATAAAAGTGATCCCTTTGCAATATTAAAACTTCAAAACACACACACACGATGAAGTTGTTTAAAGAGAACTTCCGATTCCCATGATTCCGTTCCCACGGTTTAAGAGAAGAAGAACAAACTCGGCACAATGACGACTCTGCTACAACCACCCCCACCACCACCAAACAACAAAGAATAGTCATTCGTTAGCGCGTAAGAATACATAACAAAACACATAAAAATGTTCTTAACGAAAACTGTTGCTTGTATGTGTGTGTGTGTAGAAGGTAGTTTTAAGTTCAAAAGATTTAACGCGCTCCTCGCACGCGATATCATCCTCCTCTTCCTCCTCCTCCTCGTCCTCCGGGAGAACGTCTTTGTATCACGTCATGCGTACCACAGAGAACGTACATGCCGTACGCAATAACGGCTAATAAAAGTTTTCGAGAACATTCCAAGCAGAAAACACTCGGGGAGGAGGGGACCGAACCACGCCCCTCTCTCTCTCTCTCTCGAGACACGGAGAGTATAATATCACCAGTTTAGAGTCTTTATTGCACTGAAAGAGTTTCTTGCATTTGTTTTTACGACTTTTCTGTCGAACGGAAAATAAATAAATAAATAAGTCAGTTTGTCATAAATTTATGGTTCCCACCCTCCAATCAATTTCAGTTTTATTTCTCGGGTGGAATTCTTTATAGAGAAACTTGCCCTTTTTTCCTTTATTAGTACAGAGCAGAAGAAAAAAAAATTAATGATCTCCTAAAAGATGGATTTTTTTCCCCCAGTCCCGGATAAAAGTTCCCTGGAAAAATGACATTTTCCTTCATATAATACAATATTATCGTTACTTTTCCCTCTGGGAAAGAAATGGAAGGAACTACCACCAATATAATAATTAATCTCCGTTAATTGCTTTGTTCTTATAATTATTTTTTTTTGTAACTTTGACGGCCGGATTAACGGAGAAAGAATTAATTAATTCAATTAGTGTTCTTAATGGTAATAAAGTACTCGCTATTATTTGTATTCAATGGTTTTTTTTCCCACCCTCCTCGTGTGCGTGTTCTTGGTAGTTCCTTTATTTTTTTAATTTAATTTGGTTTTGTATTAACTCCCCATGACTTTAATTTGTTGGTTTGGGATGTGACGTATGATTTGACGCGTTGCGACTGTGCCGTTTGAGACACTCCATTTCGCTTTCGAATATTAGTTATTTCTGGTTTAAAGTGGGGGAGGGGGGGAGCATAAAGAGCCGTGAGAAAAATTCAGGTGAAAAGAAATATGGTTGGGAAAAAACGCCTGACTACCTTGAGAATGAAGCAAAACTGTCCAACCTGGGCCATCTTAACGAATGGGGCCCACCCAGATACAGTCACCAGGGCCCCAGCCGAGAATGGCACTGAACCTGATTCCAATAGGTGGGTCTACATGATGGTATCTGGTACTACAATTTGTGAGATTACGCCACCCCCCCCCCTCCCCAAAAAAAACCCCGCCATTTTTCAAAAGGGCCCTATGGTGTTGAGACGGTATTACATAGAACCAAACCCCCCCCCTTTCCCGCAAACACTCATTGAATCAGGGGCCGACGTCTTAACTTATGA
This sequence comes from Pholcus phalangioides, assembly GCF_987345545.1. Classification (NCBI taxonomy): domain Eukaryota; kingdom Metazoa; phylum Arthropoda; class Arachnida; order Araneae; family Pholcidae; genus Pholcus; species Pholcus phalangioides. The sequence goes on from NW_028301608.1 coordinate 108,000,375, forward strand.
AATGTTATGATTCGCTCAAAAAATAAATCCAATAATAATCCAATAATTAGAAAGGATCTCGTTCCTTGAGGAGGAAGGGGTCTGTCGGTGGGCTCCTGGATAAGATAAGGTGTAGAGAGAAACGATGTGTCACTCTCTCCGTTGTTCATACGAAGTACGAAGGCGGAGAGTGACATCGTTTCTCTCTATATGTCGCCATCTGGGGGCTAACGTCGTAAGAGCTATTAGCTGAGCTAGGAGGCTGCTCACGCGCAGTCCCGTTCAGCATTCATACATATGCTCAAAGGAAAGGAAATGACTGTACTCTGTAGCTCAATGGTTAGAGCAATCTCCCGGACTGTGAGAGATTAGTGAATCGATTCCCCACAGAGGTATGTGAATTTTCTTTCCGAACTACATCTCGATCTCTGCTTGGTTATCCAGACTTTTGTACTTCGTAAGATAAGGGTGTTTCAAAACTCCCTTCCCTCCCCCCCCCCCTTCTTCACAGAAAAGTTTCTTTTTCCATCTCTCCCTTTGCTATTCCAGTCCATAGAGTTCCATGCACTATCTGTATAGTTACCGCCTCTCCCCCAGGGGCAATATAAGCCCACTTTTGTAAACACTTCCTACTTACTGAAAATAGTTTCTCTGTTTTTCTCTATCAAAAGAGAAAGATATTTCCGATCAAATTCTATTATTAGTAAATCGCCGTAAATCGGAGCTGTGCCGCAGTGATCTCTGAATATGCCACGGGTCATTAAAGTGATTTGGAACTGTAATGCAGGACACTTAAGCGATCTTTAAATGTGCTGCTGGTAGCTTAAGTGCTGTGGAACTGTGTTACGGTAATCTGAAAATATGGCGCCCTTTAAAATGATATGGGAATGTGCTGCTATAAACTTTTATGGTTTGGAACTGTAGAGCGGGGTCGTTTAAAGCGATCTGCAAATGTGACGCGGGGTTCATTTTTACAAAAATTACGTTTGAGTTCACGGGCCACTTGATCTGGGAATATATCACAAGTCACTCAAGTGATGCGGAACTGAACCGCGAGTTTTGCTAAGGTGATCTGGAAATGTTCCCCTCAATTCATTTTTACAAAATTCGTTTTGAGGTCGTGAGCCACATCAGGTGACTCCGAGAGCCACATTTGGCCCGCGGGTCATGGATTGAGTATGCATGTATTAGAGGGATTGATTATTTATAACTCTTATATATCATTTGTTTTTCTTATCCTCCTCCCTCAAGTCTCATATTGTCAGAGGGGAAAGATTCGGGAAGATCTCTGAGATTAGGGAATTTCCGCTGAGTTCCAATCGTCAAATCAATCAAAGTTGCTTCGGAAATGAAAGAATAATTGAGCACATTTCGTGCGTTTCGATCCGTTTGCTCAACTGGAACGTGAAAACAGATTTATCCATGATAGTAATTTCTGAGAAGGATGTCACACACACAATATACGTTCCCAGCATCAGTAATGACCACGACGTTTCCACGAGAAAGTGACATTCCGTAAGGCAAAGGAGGAGACATTTACAGCCTCTCTCTCTCTCTAACCTTCTATAATAATTATTTTGCTATTGTCTCTGTCTTCCTTTCTCGATCCTATTCTCGTCTTTATTATTAGTCGACGAGATTCTTGTTTGCTCTTGACCGATTCCCCCCGGTAGACGGACATGCTCCGAATATCGAATTCGATCCATGAACTCGATCATTTGTCGAGCATGACGAAAAACCCATGTCCTCGGGATCTTCTCGTTATCTCCCAGAATATTCATAAATGCGTGTCCGATTCTTCGTGATGTATTTGTTTATGGAAAAAAAAAATCATGTTTTATATTAGAGGACAATATTATATCGTGAATAAAAGTTCAATAGGTTTCCGCTGTTTTTAGATTTAATTGGTGTCTTCGAAAAGATTGACGGGAGTTGAAACATGACCCAATGCGGGGGTCCACTGAATACAGTAGTACACTGCTTATTAAAACAAATCACGGGTAATAATATCATTCGGGTATTATTATTGTCACCTTTGTGTGCAAAGAACGGAACGGATCAATTTCATAACATGGGGAAAAATTCGTTCATTATGTTGTCAGTTTTTTTCTGTCGAAAGTTTTTTTCTTATCCATATTTTGAAGCTAAGTTGAACCAGACTCATTTTTTTCCCTATAAGTTAACGTTATCCATCTGCAAGACTATGTAGGAGGTCAGAAGGTTCCCTTATTGTCAAAAATTTCTGTACTCTGGTTCACAATGTCCTGATCGGATTATAATAGCCGCTATGATTCCATGTGCTTTTGCAGTGATTTTCCTATCGTGAAGGAATGCGTATGGCATTCTTCAGTTCGTGATAAGGTCTTTCAACTGGTCAGTTCTATTTACAGTTCGTCAGATGGAAGACTTTCACGAGTGAATCTTATCGAACGTGTCTTTTGTTATAAACAGTACCGCAAAAACATTAGACATAGACAGTTCCAATTCCAACTCCTCGCAATTTCTGAACAAAAAAGGGGATTTTAGCTCGAAAGGGGCCATTCAAGTATTACGTAAGCAGATTTTTAGCCAGTTTTTGCCCCCCCCCCGTCAGCAAAAGTCAGCGAAACACTGAACCCCCATCTCCCCCCCCCCCGTCAGCAAAATTTCGTCCGCAGCTTAGAAAATTTCATATCTTCAAAAAGGGTGGTTGATGACGTAAGAAACCTTCAAACCCCCCTACCGCCCTTTTCATTAAAAGTCAGCAAATCCGAAACCCCCCCCCCATCGATGCTGACGTAATACTTAAATGACCCCAAAGGGGGGAAAAATCCTGATTTGGAAAAATTAAAACAAAAAAAAACATGATTTAACACTTTCAAATCTGTTATGCTGGATAGAAAAAAAGTTGTCCCGTTTGTGACCAATCGGGGCATATGGTTATCGTATTTACAACAGGGTTTTTTTTAGATATAGTTATGCATCGGCTATTGTTATGAAACCGAATTCCGATCTGATCACATTAAGTGGCGTGCACTGTTTTAAAAGAAAAACCTGAAAATCCCTGTTAATATATACAGTATGGTTATTAATCTTTCTGCCGTGGCATGAGAAATATACAGGGTGGTCCGGAAGTCTCGACTTCTTTTGAAAAAAAACATATATATTAAAGAAAGCTATCAAAGATGGAGACAAACAGCTTGAAGCCTATGAAATAGAAGGTTTCAAAGTTTTTTTTACTTACTACGAAATTTCTACATGTGCACCGTCAGTGACGTGGAGTATGCCAAGCCTATGCGACATTTCTTGTCATGTTATTTGCAAACATGGGTGTTACCAAGAACGGAAGTAGAAAAACAGGGTCTCCCCACCAAAATAATTTATTGATTTTATTCATGTTGGGCTGTTGAAACTAAATTTTTTAACTGAATTTGATGATTTTTTCATACCTGCAATTGCATTTAACCACTTTACGATAGAAGGACGCAGTATTGCATCTTAACGCCAGTGGAATGAATTCGAACAAGAGTTTACTCTGTTTTCTTTCCTCTCTCCTAATCATCCCGAAGCTTTGATGCAACCTTACAATTTTTTTTCTCTTTTGGTTTTCGTATACCCCTGATAGTGATTTTTTCCCTCACATATGATGTATCTTTCTTATAAGAGTGAAAGAGAACAGGTATGGTGAGGGTGGAAAGAAATCTAACTTTGTATCTACATTCTTATCACCTTATCCTTTATACTATCTTACTCTTTCATTTATGGTTTTTTTTTCCTTCCCCTTTTTTTAATGTGCGGTTAGGTTAGGACACAAGGTTACTATATTTATTGCCGATTCGAGAGCATCCGAATTTCTTGCCAATTCGCTTGTAAGCGAAGGGTTAATTCTGGGTGATTCAGAAGTTCGGACCTGTTTTGAAAAAAATGGGAAAAAAGCTGTTTTAAAGATAGATTCAAACGGCTTAAACCATTTAAAAGGGAAAGTTTTAAAGTTTTTTTTTTTGTACTTCCATTCTTTGTAACGCCTATGTTGCAAATATCATGGCAAGAAATGCTATATAGGCTTGGCACCCTCCCGCCAATGAAGGCGCAGATGTAGAATTTTTGCCACAATTAAAAAAAATAAAATTGAAACCTCTTTCAAATGCTATGTATATTTTTAATAGCTTTTTGAAAATATTTTTTTATAATCATGTTAGGACTTCCTAACCACCCTGTATATTGAAGGTAATTTTGAGTGTATCGAGAAGAGTTTAACATAGAATATAGGCAATTTTCCAATCAAGATAAAAATATATATACAGTATATATATATCGTTGTGGAGGGTCTTATCGTTATATCCAGTATCGTTGTAGCGAGGTTTCGCCGTATTCGAAAAGACGGAAAAGCCGATCGCGTCTTGGGAGTTGAAACATGACCCAATGCGGCACTGAATGGTCGAAAACAACCCCTGAAAATCCCTGTTAATACGGGATGACTATTAATCTCTACCGTGGCATGAGAAATATGTCTCGACGTTTCTTTCAAGTTTGGCATGTCTCGAGTTTTCTATTTATGAGCTTCTCGCGTTCGAAGGAGCGTGTCTTCGTTTTTGGCTCCGTCGACGAACCGATGTCCAGAATTAATTAAAGTACAAGAATTTCCCATCAATACTGAGAAGAAACCGCGATGTAACTTCCTTTAAATGGAGTTCGGCTAATTGAATTACGTCGCTAAAATTATGTGTTTTACACGGGCTAAATGGCTAGCGTGTAATTTAATTCATTTTCATCGGAAGACGTTAATGAGGTAGTCCGTGACACGCCACTGTCTTGTTGTGACGGGAAGAAAAGGGGGAAGGGTGCGAAGGGGTCTAACTATTTATTGCCGAGCTTCAGGTCGATATAACGTATACTTACTTACTGGTTTAAAAGAAGAAGAGACAGCCTTTTTACTTTTGTGTGTGTAGAGCAAAAATTTTTCTAATTGCGCGCTCATGTCATGCCAAAAAAAGGGCATCGCTTAGTTTTCGCGCCGCTTAATTTCAGCTAACTTTGACCCAGAATGGGAAGAACATCTGCACACACACACATACACAGACTTCGCTTAATGACTTTACGTAAGAAAAAAAAAATAAAAAGTAAAAATGTATGTATACTATATAATGACTCATCAGGATGGGGGTAATGGCATGCGAGCGAGTAGAAAATGTGGTCTTCCGCTTCCTCTTATTACAGGTTTCAGGTTACTTCTCTCTTGTTTCCCTCGATATCTTTTTACCTCCAGTTTTTTTTAATAGCAAAAATGTAGAAGGAGAAAAATGGGCGTAGGTACCCTCCGTACGTGGTTTATTATGTGTGTGTGTATATAGTAAGTACCTTTTATGATTTCCTGACATAAACTAGTTCTCTTTGAGGCGACGCTCCTCTCCGCATATTACTCTTACCTTCTCGGCTTTTTCTTGATGGAGCAACAAAAAAATTTGACGGAAATATCGTTTTGAGTGAATTATTATTAACGTGGGATAAACGCAATTTGCGTGTGGATGTTTCAGCCTCCACTCCCTTAATTACCATTATTTTTGCATGTTGCATGATATAACGATGAATTGTTACACTTTCTAGATGATTCATCTTCTGAGAAGGCTCAACAAGTACGGTGCGGGTTTCGTACAGTGCTAATATACCCTAAGGGTGGTATTCACTACAGTCACAGTTTTGGGATTGGAGGTCGACGCGGATTGGTTAATGATCCGAATTTAACCAATCCGTGTCGATCTCCTATCCAAAAATTGTGACTCTAGTTTAAACCCTTGTCGGTGAACACCACCCTCAATTGATTCAATTCGCAAGGCTACTACCCTTACGTTTTTTTACTTTTAAACCGTACACTACCCAGACTCTATCGACATTCGTCAATTTTAGCCATTGTTCCCAGTTAAGGGACTGGGCTACGTTGGGGAAAGGCAAACGGATAATTTGAGGAAATTATTCGATTTTTCCAAGTCCAGATTCGAATACAGGTTTTGATATAGATAATCTCTAATTGGACCGTTTCAGTATACAACCGGCTTCTTCAATTTTTTCGCTCGAGATATTTAATTCTTAGATCGCTCACACCTAGAGGTTCCCATCATTATAGAAAATTTCAAGCCCTTCTTAAAGAGAAATTGTATCGGAAATTCATTCCTCCCCGTCCAACATGGTATCGCACGCCTCTCGCGTACGATAAGGTACCCGTCCTGTAATACCCATATCCTGAATCTGCATTCAATCTCCGTGCTCACGCGGAAACATCCGAGAATGTTGTATGATTAGGCTCGTGATAAACATGCTACTAAGTTAACTCGAAAAAGCATGTCATTTTCGAGCATATACAACCAACGAGATTATTGGTAACATTTCCCGGGGAACTTATATCCGATTTCGTACTTGTGTGATAATAAGAAAATCCTCAGCCAAAATGTTTGTTGTATTATAGTTTGAGCATGAAAGTTTGTTACGGCTGCGATATCCTTGGGGTGTGGGAGTCTTTTGATGTAGGGCGTACACCAAGGGATCTTAACATTTTGTGTTTCATTGCGTTCCTTTGTGGTAATAACAAAAATGTCAGGTGACCCCCCCCCCCACCCTTATCTCATCCAAGCTCATGCATGCTTCCCCCCCCCCCTCCCCGAAACCTTCAAGTGGGTCCTTGAACCCCTGGTTAAGTATCACTGGCATATACGGTGCTTATGATTCAAAAAGATTGACGACTCTTTGTAGAAAATGACTAGTGTGATGCGAATCAAAGATTAAACATATAGTTATTGAGTTATTCAAGAGTCACGATATTGTGATGAAATCAATAATGACGAGATCACGGTATGAGGTGATGGCAAAAATAAGTATGCAAATGTTCTGGTGATAAATTACTCTTAATATACTTTTCTTCTAAAATAAATCTTTTGATTTTCTTTCCTTGATACTTCATATAAAACAGAATATTTTCCCTTTTGTATATTCAATTACTCATTTCAATGTTTTCTTAACCATTTCAAACATCTGCTCGCACGTTTTCAAGCACTTTGAATGAAAAGGGTTAGACTGCGAGAGAAAACAGATTTGCAAAAAATCCACGTGAAAACTATTAAGTGACGACAACATTATCAGCTCCATTCCCAAGAGGTTAAAGAAAAAAAACGGAAAACCAACATCAATTTTAGGATTAATCTCGCTCTCTTCCATCAAGGCGTTGAAGTGCCTCACCTGTAATAACACCAACAACACACACCTTCATAAAAGGCGCTATTCTTTAGGTGCCAAGACGGACACCTGCATAACTTTTCCACTGATATCTTTTTGTACTGAGCGCTTTTTGTAATTCCGAGATTCAAAAAACCGGCCTCTTTATCTTTTTTTCTCCGAACCTCTCGAAAAAGCTGAGTACTACATAGCAGTAAAAATCAGGTCATAACTCCCGTAACCTTCTCTTATCCAGGATTCCTCGAGTTTTCACTCTTGTTTCTGAGGGAAGATTCCTCCTCTACATTCCTTATCTATGAATGTGAGGAAAACGAAGGACATGGACCTGTCAAGACTCGTATACCGAGAGGAATGGGAAAAGAAACAGATTTGCTGCTATTAAAACCTACTACAGTACCGGGCAAAGTCTCACTACACTCTCTACTTTTTTTTTTGGTTCATACATGGCCCTTAATTGTGAACGTGAGGGTGTACATGAGGAAAGAAAGAAAAAAAAAAGCTCTTTGTAGAAGAATTCTTGTATGGTATCTTTTATACTAAATGAAAAAGTCATGTCTCTCGTATTTAATGTTTTCTCTTTTTTCTATCTGAGAAGTCATATATCCATTTATCCACACGATCTCTCCCTCATCAAGTGCAATGTCTTCTTCCGAATGTTCATGCAGCTGCTGATGTCCGTCCTGATAATAGCCTCTCTCTCTCTCTCTCTCTCTTTCTCTCTCTCTCTCTCTCTTGCCCTCAATGGAAGAAACCCTGCAATCTCATCCGTAGAGAGGTCAGTGGTTTGTATCAACAAGGCTTAAATACAGTTTTTAAGAGAGAGAACCATTTGATGCGTTTAATGGTCAAGTTCAGTGGAGATTATTAAGGAGGTTTTTTTCCCCTCTTTTTGATTTTTTTGATTTTTTTCACGGGTCTTTAAGAGGAGATATACCGTGAAAGAGCCTCAGAGAGACATGGAGAAACTCCTGAGGAGGAGAAGAAGAAGAATATACTATATCAGGATCTCGATTAAAAGACCTCTCTTTCATCTTCTATGGGGGCTAATGTGCTTTTTTTTTCTTTTTTGAAAACGGAACTGTAATTTTCAAAACTGGTGTTTTATGGCTTTTCAAATTATAGTTTACATCCGTGGTATCGGTTGGTGGTAATGTGAGCCGTTGAACTGACCAAGATGGATATTTCTGCTGGAGCTATTATGTCTGGCCACATTCGTGTGATTTTCCTCTTTTTTTTCTTCCTTGGGATAAGATCAAATATACGAGTATATCAAAGTCTACAATTACAGAATTACTAAATGTAAAAATAGTACATCCATCAAAGCTCGATTTATTTTACGGAACGCCAATGAATAGGCCTATGAGAATCCTCGATAGTTATTGAAGGATCAAATAACATCATCTTGATGATTCCTTGCCCTCTTTTTCTTTTTCGGTTTTTTTACATTGAACGAGATTAATTGAGGAGCGTATTTTCAAAAGGGGGACATTTCCACTTCTACTGTAAATTTAGAAAAATTTACAGTAGAAGTAAAAAAAACCCCTTTATATCTCCGAAAAGGACTGCTTTACAAAAATAGAGAATATCCCAACAGCTAGCAAGCATAAGGGAAGTGGTGTAGGAACATTAAAATATTATGTCTCTTGATCAATATCCAAGGGAGTTATCTACATTAAAATTTTGGAAATGTTACGTTATTACTCAAATATGAGCCGGTTCAAGTCTAGGAAAATTTCACAATTTCTATACTACCTGTTGATTCTACATTATTTTAACTAGCCCAGCACCCTTACTGCCTTTTCGTCAACAACAAAAGAAACACATCCATTCTACAGTGGAACCTCCCATAACGGACACCTATATTGACGGACACAATTTCGAATTGCATCGACAGAACTCAATGCATGTTCCTGTTCATTAACGGACTCTCTTTAGCGAACAATATTTTTGGACCCATAGGTGTCGGTTACCAAGAGAAGGAAAATACTGAAGTGTACGAAAAAGGTAGAGATGTTCCCTTTTTTGATAGAAACGACTAACTTTACATTGTAATTTCTACCAAAAATATTTCCGTTTGAATAATCTCGGTTGCATAATCTGACAGAGCTTATCCCAAAGATTCATAAACCGTGCGTTTCGAAAAAAAGGTGGAAATGTTAACTTTTGAAAATGAGCTTTTCAACTGAACTAGTATTGATTATCCATTGGTTGCGAAGATTTATTTACTAAAAGCGGGCATTTTCTCCTATTTCATAAATTAGTTATTGAAGCAAATCAAAAGTTCTGCGATTTTTTTGCCTACGAGCATATGTTATGTACCTGACCGGTAAAAATTGTTGATGTGAGGCAGAGATAAATTGTGCATCTTTTAGTTCCAAGTGAGATTTGAGATTCGGATGGTATCGTATTTAAAAAATAAACATTACTAAGGGAAAAGACATTTAAAGAAATCATTTTCCTGGGGTTATATATGGAATAGAGGGTTCAAAATGAAGAAAAGTAATTCGATTTGATCAAAAACTAGATTTAATGAGTGTATCACAATGAAAATTGAAAATTTTATCGTTTGTTTTTGTAGTTGATGATGCGGTGTTGTCATAGTCTATTTAGAAGAGTCATAAATCCAATCTTCCTATTCTGCCCCAACACAATCAAGGTAGTCTCACAGACAACAAGACATTATTTCTGGATCTTTCCTCTTTTATCTTACTAAAGTCTTACTTAATCATGGAGAGATATTCCAGTCCAACTCGTATTACCCGACACACCATCTGTGAAAAAAAAATCGCGTCCCATCTAACCGGAGAGAATCGCTAACTAATTAGCACAGCACAATGAAATGAAACACTTGTGACGTACATTGTGCTTAGTTTCAAATTATTGGGCACATTGCCAATACAGTAATTAATAAAAACTTTTGAAAATTTTCCTAAGTAAATTTCTGGAAGTGGAAAAGAAAATATTCTCCATGATCATTGAAATTGTTTATCACTGTTCCATTTGGAGGCCGTATCTTAAGGTTGAGAAAACCTGGTATTCCATATTACAGTAGAACGCTACAGTAGAACTTAGTTAATTCGAATTTTGGATAATTCGAACTTTTACGAACTCCCCTTGAGTTTTCTATCTAATTTAATGTTTAATCTTGTTTAATTCGCGAACTTTTTTTTCAAACTTTTTCTGGATAAATTCAAATTTGGGGGGGGGGGAAATCATGATTTTTATTTGTATGAGCAAATTTAGTTTGGGAAAAAATCTTACGAGAAGTCAGATTTTGCTTTTCTCGAGCAAGTTGTTAAACAATTAATTTTTAAAGATTAATAAAAGTTTGAAAATTCTGTTTCTCTCTACTTCTCTGTTCTTTCGCTAATTTAACACTCATTTTAATATTGCTCAGCTGAAGTGCATCGAAACTGCGTAACACTTAATACCGATTAAGCTTTTCAACCTATATATATCTAGGTGTAACATTCAAAATCTTAATCTGTTTGACGTTATTAAGAATATGGAAAGTAATGGCAAGTTCAGATTTTAATACGTTAACGAAAACATACTTCCTGGATAGCATAAGAATGATAAGCAAAATTTGGAAACAGTTTCATAACTGATGATCATGAAGTGTTTCCGTAAGTTAGGCTTTGAACATGGTCAATAAATTTTGCAGTGGTAATGATCCACTTCAGAACAGTGGAATAATGTAGCAGCTACGATGTGAATTATATTATAATTATAAATTATAAACATTTGGGAAACAGTGTCGTAACCGATGATAAAATTTTAATAATTGTTAATTTTTATCCTTTATGAATGTTGATGATAAAGTTGTAATTCATAGTTATTTCGTAGACCAGGATAGATTAATTGGTTAATTCGAACATTTTTTTAGTGACTTTGAACTCCGAATCAACCAAGTTCGACTGTATATATTTAGGCAGATTCAACTATTACAAAATTCACCCCAGAGAATTCCAGAAAATTGACGCGAAAAAGTTGTTCTTAAACTCTTTTTTTTTTTGTTTGGTAGAGTCGCGAATTGCTCTCTTCTCTAATTATGAGTTTTCTTTTATCCTAAATTAGATAAAATGCGGTTTATTGATAATTTTCTGTTTCTACCCACTTATACACACACACATGTATATTTTTTTATCCATTAATTTTCCCTCTTCTCATCTTAGACAACGTTAATTGCCGTCGGACTAATTGTTTCTTTAGCTGAGAAAATGATTTGCAGTCTTTTTTTTTCTTCCCTGTTAATTACTCCACCCTTTGCATCGTCTTTTCTATCGGAGCAGTTTTTTTTTTTCTTGTAGGAGTGAGTGCACTGCCTTTCGATTCGAACCTCGAACTGTTTTTTTAAATTTCATACTTACTAGTCACACCCGGAATTGCTCTTTATTTTCGCCCATTTTTCTTGCCGTCGAGTTTTGCTTGTCATAAAACTCGAGTCCCGTTTTTAGTTACTTATTTTCTCTCTGTCTCTCTCTCTCTCTTAAAAATACATGCTCTATACGTGTTTCTATTCTTATTTTGCCTTACTTTACTCGAGTGTCATGGCTATGGCCGTGCCGTATCTTATTGCACTGACTTGTCTCATGAAGCACTCTTTGGGAGGTTGCAACGACTCTCTCGCGTTGGAGAGAGTTTCGTGGCACGTTCTTGAAAATCTTTAAATGGTCCGTTTCTTTTGGTGGAATGATGCACTTCAAGACACACACACACATAGAGAGACGCTATTCCGTACTATTTTCAGTTTTGGTGCTCCTTATTTTATCCTGGTACTTCTCCTCCTTGATATATACTTAACTCGTATATCCCCCCTTTTTATTTTTATGGATTTTGAGTGAGTTTTATTTTATTGTTCTGGCCATTTTATAGAGCCTCGAACAGTTTGGAAGTATTGAACTACCAGGTAGACAAAACAGCCATGTTGTTTTATTGTTGAAAAATTTTCTTGGAGGCGATCTATTGCGGATATTGTAAATTCAGGTTTCGAACATTTCGTGTTACTCACGGAATTGACCCAGACCATACGTTGTCTGTGGCGCTTCCCTAATATATATTGTAAGTGAATCCGTGGAGATGGCTATTGGACCGCATCGTATCAGGATGATACTTCCGAGTGTATAGTAGGTAGTCAGTCGAAACCGTGGAGTAGTAGAAATGCAGTTTGGGGACCGATTTCCCGGCAAACAAATAAAAATATCATTTATGCTCTGAGTGGTATTCAGCTGCATTCAATCATATTTCTTGTACTGGTTCGTAAGGCAATTTGAAATTTCGCAAGTAAAATTTTCTGTCAAAATTTGAACAGATACGGGGCATAGCTGATTCCTCTCGCCGCAAATTACTGGCAAACCGTTCTGATCCTTCCAGTAGGAAAATTATCCACATAAATGTAGGCCTCAGATATGAGTATAAAACGCGTTTTACGCATTTATGCTGTTTTCTCCCAAACTTTTCTGCATTTTTTTGAATTCAAATACGTCAACAAATATTGCACTTAGAATCGTAGAACTTTTTTTTGGCTTCAAGAAAGACCGGGCGGTATTTTCTAATTGGCTTTTGAGTACCGGGTGTCCGTATAAAAGTTAATTAATACAACCCCTTGTAATGCGAATAACGTATCTGATTTCCACACATTATTTTGATCATTTTTCTAATTGGAAGTACGGTTCTAGGATCAACGGTTCACCTGCAATTTGCGGTACGTGCTGTTAGCTATGCACCCTGTACAACTGAAAACCATCCTTTTGAATTTGATTATATATGTTACGGTAAATGTGAAAAATCCGGTGATTATGCATAATCACCAACCATTTTGGTTTGGAGAAATTTAAAAACTTTTGTTCATATATTGAAAATTTGTCACGTTTACCGGTCATCACGTAGGATTCTAGGTCATGTTTTTTTGTGGATATGATAAGTCGCCAGTACTCAAATTACCGGAATTGTTATTAAACTTGTCTAGGACAGTGGTTCTCAGCTGAATATGAAAAAAGCTGGATCCAAAATCAACTAAAGGATCAATTTCGTAATCTATGGATCAGTTTTGTTTTAGAAATTAGTGAAACCAATGGGGCAATACGTTCATTTACTCGTACAACAAGACTGAGAATTGATTTGTTCGACCCATCTTGGAACTACCAGTGACACAAGTTTGAGGTTAGACCGTTAGGTTGAGAACCTCTGGTCATATCCTAGATTTCATCGGTAATGGTGGTTTCGTTTGACCATGTTGATATATATGAAGAAAGCCAAAAAACATTGCTGAAAATAGGAGTGTGAATTATACAAGCCTGAAAATAATTGTCATATTTGTATCTTTTTCATACTAAATTTAATTTTTATGGCAAATGTTGTGTGTGTATCACGTGCGAGCAAAAATTATTAAATGAAGAGAAGATAGGCGATAGTTATTTTCCATATTTATCAAACTTACCAACTACATATGGGAATCACGTACAACCGCTGGTAAGAGTTATAAATATAGTGAAATTTATAAAATTTATCGAGACGATTGGTGATTATGCATGGTTACTGATTTATCACATTTACCGTAACATATAGGCATATATTATGGGCATCTTTTTCTCAGCCACCTCGTTGGGCATTTTGCCTGCATTTGTATATATAATATACCGTATATTAGAAAAATTCAAATTTTTTTTAAATTAAAAAAATTCAATTCACTGCGTATAATATTTTCGAAATCTGTCTTAGATTCGTAAAACGAGGTGATTTGAATCAATTCATTTCTATTCTGTCTCGAGCAAAAGATTCTCCACATGCTGCTCGTAAATCGAATGATAAACAAATCCTTGACGTTTAAGAAACAGAGCTCGGCATTATCCGCGTTTCATCAAGGCGTCATTTAAATTGCTAATGGCCGAAACCAGTTGCAAGCCCAATCCTTTCTCTCTCTATTTCTCCCCCCCCCCCTCAATTTCGAACAGATTCTGACATCACTCATGGATTCCGTTATAAATGGGCGAAAACAAAACAGAATGCGCAATCATTAGAACTGTGTATGTCTCTCGATCTCTGATAATATTCATCTCGTTATTGTTATTACAATAACAATGATAATAACTCTGAGAAAGTGGAAACTAGTTCTCTCCGTGGTCGCTGGAGGCTGTTTTATTTAAAATGGGCTAATTAAAAAGCTGGTGCCTACGTCATGTATATGCCCGGCAATATGACTGAGACAACGGATAATTAAGATATGCAAATAAGCGTTTGTTTTTCTTCTTTTCATTTCCGTTATATCTATCTATGATTCTAAGAGTTTGTTCGGAAGCTTTATTGCAATATGGAAATGCACCAATATACATATATAATGCTGACTATTGTAAAAGAGTTCAATTTTCAGTTCGTCGCTGGTTTCCACGGAACGAGTTTTATTCAAACTCGCGTGAAGTTCTCTTTCTCATTTACTCTTCGGTTCGGAATTCGAATTAACTCAGTGTAAAGTTCAAACCTTGTGCACGGGTTCGTTATTGAGAAGAATTCTCGAGAAACGAGAGTTTTCTGTGGTCGTTGTCGCATCTATTTGCATACGGTCGAGCGCTTGTGATAACGAATTCCATTAGTTTCCCGGGTTTCGAGAATTTTCTCTTGATTTCAAGATTATCATGTTCTCAGGAAGCTAAGTTTTGACTCGTTACAGGTACTTTTCTTGCGATGGAAATAATATTGCGTCGTAAAAGCAAGTTTTAAGCGACAACTTCGAGCTATTTTCCGGGCATTTTCTAAATTACGTCCTTGTAGAATTTAGCTAGTTTGGAGACCACAAAAATCATCCTTCAGACTTTTGATGGCTTCCACACAAGAGCACGATTTCCCAAATGAAGATTTTTGAAGAGAGCTAAGCAAAATCAAATTAAGATGGTATGATGGTCAGTATGATATAAAAATGTGGAGTTATAAATGGAACCCTTTCCCTTTTTCCTGAATATCACTCAATGGATACTCCAACTAGTTTCATAACATGTTTTTGAACTGTAGATTTTGTAACGTTTTAAAACCTTTGCTTAGTTTCCAGTAATCAGTTTTGGGGTTTCTTTGATTTCGAGTCAATGACATCGTTAACCGGTGCAACAGGTCACTCACACAAACAACCCTCATCATCTAGACCAGTGGTTCTCAATCTTTTCAAGCCCGCGACCCGGTTTTATTCATTTTTGTGAGACGAAGACCCGGACCAATGGCAAATGAATGAGGGAAAATGAAACGGCTAATCACTCGCGGCCCGGTATGAATGATATCAGGGCCCGGCGGTTGAGAAACACTGCTCTAGACAAGTGGTTTCCAACCTGTGGTACGCGTACCACAGGAGTACCGTGACAAGTCATTCAAAGATAAGCGAAAAATAATTGTCAATGACATAAAAAAAATGGAACGAATGAATCACCCTATTTTTGAGAGGTACGAACGAAAGCGTTTCTAATCCTTCCTGGGAGTATGCAAGGCTTCAACGCCTTTCAAGGGGTAATATAGCTAATTTCAAAAGATGCTCTCTCTCACGCCTTTTATGCATTTCTATGAGTACGAAATTATATCCCGCGCATTTGCATTAGGGGAATGGGGACAACTTTAAGCCTAAAATGTTGGGAACTGAAATTCCCTGATAAACTCGGTAACAACGACCTGAGTTGTAACGGCTCCTTGGTTATAATGAAAATAATTAGCTTTATGGGGTGAGAGAGAGAGAGACACGGTATAGAGAGTAATGTTAATGAACCTATGAACCTCGCTTATAACCTCGATGAAAATGTTACGATTTCGGATATAACGACAGATTTTTCGTCGTTATATGGCGTTATCGATACCTAACGATGAAAAAAAAAGGATTTCTAAGAAAGTTTTGTGCTTCGACATGCTTCTGATTGAAATGACCCGTTTCCGGAAAATTGCTGTATTTTCGACGAAAAATTCACTTTAATTATTAATCTTTACTAGAGTCAGAGATGAAGGTATTTTACAAATTGTGTAAAAAATGAATATGTTAATGAAGTAAATATTCATCTCACTTATCCATTTGCTTTGTTACATTTTTTCTCGCCCATGAAATACATTTTAAATCACTGCATATTTTCTAGTACTGTATTTCTCGCCAAAGATATTTCGTTAGCCATATTTGGTTATTTTTCTGACAGCTAGTAATATATTTGGTGAGAATCGGTGACATCTTGTATTTATGTCCCCCAATGTACACCTTTGTTTCGATTAAATATGGTCACCCTTACTAAGTTACCATACTAAGATAACAGCTTCTTGCTCAGCATTTGAATGCATCTGATTACATTTTTCGTTAAAAAGTGTCGAAAACGGCAACCTCGGGTATAACGACAAAAATTCCCGGAATCTTCGATGTTGTTATAACTAGTTTGACTACATCAAAGCAAAACTACCAAAGTATGAAGCTCAACAACAAGTCAAACATTCACTTACAGAAAATGAGCAAAACTTTTAGGATGACTAAATAAAAATAATAACATTGGAAAATCCCTTCTCTTCTAGTTAGACTTCTATTTGGACATCTATAGGGCATTTATGGCTAAAAGCTCTAGTGCATGTGGACCATCAAGTTACAGCCCATATATAAGTTTCACCATACTGGTTGATGACCACGTGCTGGTTGGTATTCATTGCTTGTATTTCGTCTTTCTCTTCTACCGTTCGATGCAAGATAACTTTATCCATCTACTAAAGTTCGAAGTTCGAAATGGCGTTTCCGTGATTCACCTCAGAATCCGAAATCGATTTCCGAACCTACCCTCCTTCATTTTCCGGGGTATGTTTATGTGTATCTCTTTGGAGGTTGCACAAATATACTAGTACGTAGTCTGATTTTATATCCATCAAACACGCGAAGAAGTTATAACTAATTTGAAAAGCGCGCTATATTTAGCCGTTCGCCTGCTTTGGGAAAACTTTTGGACAGTTTTGTGAGAGTGTGTTTGTGTTGAGAATTGCCTATTTAGAATGGCTATGAAATGTGCTTTAAGAAGGAAAAATGATGGCTTGTTTTGTTGCATATGGCCTGGCCTCACGCCATCTCTGGTTTTACCTGAGATTTGTGCGTACTTTGGAAACTCTGACCGAACTTTTGTTTCCTACGAGTTTAGCAACATTTCGATTAATATTTTAGAGTATGTTAATGGGATTGTATAGGTTTTTTTTCTCCCAGAAGCATGAACAAAGCGTAAGCCATTGATCAGCGGATAATGTCACTGATCCATCCACCGCAAATCGTATGTACGTATAAATAGTGAATAATGACCGATGACATTATCGGATACACAGGGTGGACATAATTAAAGTTCGCCTATTATCCGCAGTTGTAACTATTCATCGGAAAGTTATGAAGCTTTGGAAACGCCTTAATGGGATGGGGAAAAAAATCGCGAGAGAAGAAAAAAAAAAGTACTCATATTCATCACCAGAATGTGTTTTCTATACAAATTATAGTGAATGAACGTATGAATTTTTTGGGAACATGTAACCAAACTGCTGAAGCTTCACGGTAGGAAATCTAATCTAAAATCATCTCCAACAGAACTATTTTCTATTCTAATTTCTTCACTAAACAGTACGACGGTGTTTTTACAAGAACGTGTTTTGCTGGTGGATCTCTTCTACGACACGGTGATTTCGCACATGTAATGTGCGTATAACGTTTCTAAAGTTTCATAACTTGTTGATGAGCAGTTAAAGCTGTAGAGACATTTTGAGACGCTCCAAAAGTTTTATAATTTTCTGATGGGCAGTTGAGAAAATATAGACGTTAGAGACGTTTCTCAAGTTGTAGACATTTAAGACGTTCCCAAAGTTCTGCGACTTTCTGATGGGTAGTTGAGGCTCCTAACGTTAAGACATCCCTTTTAAGTTTCGTCATTTTCTGATGGGTAGTTGAAGCTGTAGACCAGGGGTCTTCAACCTTTCTCGAGTCGCGAGTACTGCCTACGCCGTCATCGAACTGAGAGCACCCCTTCTACAAGGTGCTTAATCGAAACATAGATCAAGTGCTCGCGAGTACGAAATCGGACACGAGCATTGAGCCATTTTGGTAGTTCGGGGGGGGGGCATCATGGTGCTCGCGAGCAACAGGTTGAAGATGGCTGCTGTAGACACTAAGACGTTTCTAAAGTTCCATAACTTTCTGATGGGCAGTTAAGGCTGTAGATATATCAAGACGTTTCTAGTTTCATAATTTTCTGATATGTAGTTAGAGTTATAGACATACGCTCCTCAAGTTTCGTAATTTTCTAATGGGTAGTTGAAGCTATAGACCAGGGATTCTCAAACTGGCGCCGCTGATGGGTAGTTGAAGCTGTAGACGTTTTTATTCCATGACTATCTTATGGATAGTTGAGGATGTAGACATTAAGCCGTTTCTAGTTTAATAATTTTCTGATTGGTAGTTAAAGCTGTAGACATTGAGACGTTTCTAAAATTTCATAATTTTTGTCGAATATAGCTGAAGCTGTAGACACAGCTCGGAAGAGAGGAACTTTAATTATTCATCTCGTTCTTGATTAGCGTTAATTAAAACTGTCCTATTTCTTACACATTGACATCAGAAGGTTTTTAGTAGTGATTTTCAGATCTGCATCGACAGTCGGACTCACATTATGACATGGTCATCCATACTTATCTCCATCCAGTTGATGAAATTTTGAAAAATTGAATTTACTGGAAGGATTTCCGTTATGTTCCAACGTTGAAATACGTTTATCAGTTTATCGATTGC
The DNA here is from genome assembly GCF_987345545.1 of Pholcus phalangioides. NCBI lineage: Eukaryota > Metazoa > Arthropoda > Arachnida > Araneae > Pholcidae > Pholcus > Pholcus phalangioides. Next base: position 108,019,309 of record NW_028301608.1, read on the forward strand.
ATCATCGATTATTATCAAAATTTATAGCTGTTTATCGATTTCCAATCAATATGCATCCTTGTGTAAATAATCCCGCATTGGAAGAATTCGGTTCGTTTGAATCGAAATTCCAGGAACAAGCAGGTAGAGAGAGAGAGAGAGATGATCAGAATTGTTTCTGCTTTTGTTTCATCCCTACCACATACCTCGAGTGACATACACAAAATTTTATAACAGCTGTATTTTATATTTAAAAAAAAAAATCAACTTTCTGAATTCTCAGAGAGAATTTCGAATCCGAGGAGAGAGAGAGCGAGGGAGAAATATAGGCAAAATTCCTGATTTCCTCTCTCCTATATATTAGCGACCATTCATTGTACGTGATAAATTGTTTCGTACTCCCTGGAGTACTCCAAGTACGGTCTTGGAAAAGGAATCGGTTTATTGATATTTGTGGCGGAGACGCTAATGCATCGGCTTTTCTCCGAAACTGGATTTTCCGAGGCTTATATATGTGTGTGTGTGTGCGGGGAAAATCGGAATTCCTCATGTCCTATAATAACTGTTTCCGTCCGTCTCCGTCTCTCTCTCTCTCTCTCAGACTCAGACATTGGTCGTTGTATATTGATATAAATTGAATTTCAATTTCCACCGGAGCTTTGCGTGCTGACTTACGAGTTATATATTTTCGAAATTAAAATTTTAAGGTTCTGAAATCCGTATCTGCAGTTCGACGTGCGATAAAGAACAAACACGGATTCGGAAATCGCTAATAAACAAACCGACGGCAGAGGTCAAAGATTGGGGGGGGGGGTGAGAGTAACTAACATCTAGGGGGGGGGGGGAGTCGATGAGTCTTGCTTGGAATGGAATCCTTCGAGGGTTTAGAGTGCGTACTTAGTTTGATACGGGAGAAATGTGCAAATTAGTTTATCGGTAAAGCTGAGATATATATAATTCAGAATAAGAACTTTGCGCTTTCATCACGTGTTTAGTGGTGGTATTATCTCCAACAAAGGCTGAAATTGCGACCAGACGATGGAGCCGTGTACGGTTGGAACAGTGTGACTATCTAGATGTTTCGGAAGTAAACTGGGTGAAACCGCTCGAGAGATACGAGGAGTACCTGGAAGTAACAACTTTTTTTTGGGGAGTGAGGGGGTTCTGTTCTCACTTGCGTGTATGTAACTACCCTCCATATCACTTGGCTGATCAACATTCTTCAGAAAATGTTTGTATAGTCAGAGAGTTATAGAGAAACCAGCGCTTACTTAGGATTTTACAAAAGAATCATTGAGTCAGAGAGGTTTTCCAAAAATGTTGCTCTTGGTTCAACCCCTTAACGATCAGGGACGAGATACCCCGTCCAAACGCAAATAGAAGAAATTCATTCCAGCGCTGTTCTTGTTTTTTTTTACCTCTTTTTTCATCATTGTGAAGTTTCATTGTAACCCATTAAATGGAAGTTGCCCCCCCCCCCCGTTCTTTCGATGCATCTTTTTATTATACAGGGCGTTCCTTAAATAGAAGTCTAAACCCTAAGGGAAGTACAGAACATCATTAGGGTTGAGAATTCCATAGGAACCCATGACGTCATCATATACCGCTAGACAGTGCTGGAGGGGAAATATGGGATTTTTCCTCTTTTTTTCCCCCGCCAACTCCTGATTTTTCTTCATACCGTTCGTATGAGGAAAAATCATATATTTCCCTTCCAGTGCCGCCTAGCGATGTACGATAACGTGATGAGTCCCCATGAATTCTGAATCCTTTGATGTTCCCTACCTCCCCTTAAAGTTTGTACCTCTATTTATGGGAAACCTCATATATTTATAAGACAGAGAGAAACATAACAAATAGGAGATTATAAGAGAGAGAGACAGAAAAAAAAATGGTGAGGGCGAAAGTGAAATCTACTGCACTAATCTTTTTTCCCCCTTCTATTTCTGACATGAACAAGGAAAACAGTTTCAGTTTCATCACCGATACATTTAATATAGATCATCCAAATTTGTTGCCAAAAGCCTGTACGGGAAGGGGTTAAACCATTGTGATATATCACTTAAAGGCAAACCACTATCTGGGAGTCATATGGATGAGCTACGTACAGAACGAACTTGTATCAAAAAAGTAAGCGTTGTTATAATGTTTGATGGCGTCGAACAATCCACAAATCGGACGCATTCGTTAGAGTTTCCTCTTTTCGCAAGGACCTTGCCTGAACAAGTGATGCGGAGGATAGTCACGTACGCTCACCTAGATAGAACAGACGGAAGTACGTTTCCCTATTCCGGTCAGAAAAAGGAAAATCCTTTCTTTTCGGCGTCTCTCCTCTATGTGCAAAACAGTTCATGAAACTTTATGCGAAATGATTCACGGGAGCTATTCATTTTCGAAGTTTCCCAACAAAAAATCCCCAACGAATAGCTCTTTAAGGATTCATCTTCCGACAAATCAGTTTCTCAGTCGTGTATGTAATTCATAACGAGACTAGTTTTTCGCTTCGTGCCTTGTTATTTAATGCACGAATGGATTCCATATTTACGCACCTTTTTGAATAATATTGCTCTGCGTGATGTGAGGGATCGAGATTGGCAAATGAGCTCACGCATTTATCTCTCTTTTTTTTTTTCTTTTTTTCTGTCTACATTTATTTTCTGTATTCAATTTTTATCTCTTGTTTCTTTATGGATGAGCTACTGTTTTATTTTAGAAGCGGACGTGTTAAAAATAACATTAACTCGGCACGACATTCATGTTTATGCATGTGTGACACCGTGATTGAAATTCAGCGTCAAAAGAATATGACGTTGAGCGCATCACAGCTACGAGAAGCTTTAGTTTTCCCCGCTTGTAAAATACGACAATGGTGTTTTGATTATTGTTATTTATATATAAACAAAATGATCATGCATGCATGTTGCACATTCAGTCATTAATTATCTATATATATATATATATATATATATATATCATTGATTTTCTGCCCGTGTCTGTATATATTTATTATGTGTATAAATCTACGATTCTAGACCGATCGTCGCCAAATTTTGCATATATACCAGACGGGATCCGTCTTGAACGATGGGCTATTTTAAAAGTTCGTCAGAGCCGGACAAAAGCCCAAAATGGTCGAAAACCCGTCGGGCAACAATGGCTCTTAGGCTTCAACAATGAATTTTGAAATGTTTACTTTCGTTATGGTGGCTCCCTGACAATGCGTTTCACACATACATGTTCTATTCCTTTGTTTTGCAACTTCTCTTATACTCCCAGTACGTGGAGAAAACCCGGGTACCGCCCTCTATAATAGCTAATCCATAAATATGTTGAACTGTTTATTCCTGTAGAGTAAAATTTCCGAAATTTTTGAAGCTGTCCGTCATGTTCAAAGATATTCGCTGGTAATCTCACTTTAAGTTGTTAGGATTCATGTTCCCTCAGATATGCCACGTCACGCTAAACAGTGTCCTCTATAGGTAAAAAAAATTATATATTCGATGCAATCAATCAACTCTTGTGTTGTTTTCAGTTAATAGCATATTGACTATTACTGGACCCCACACGCACCTTCATAAAAATTCCTTTGAGAAATTTCTAATGAACCGGTGCATGGCGGAAAGCTCTGTGTATGTGTTGCATACTTAACGTAAAAATGATTGCTTTGAGAATGCGCGTTATGTGTTCGAGAAGTGCTGTCATCTGTCTCCCAACTTCAGCAGGGGACTGTACGGACTGCAGTACTGACTATACGTAGTATGCGTGGATTTTAAATGTTGTTGGCCTAGTTGATCTCTTTGGAGAACCTTTCTTCGAATGGAAGACCGGTCATTCTCGCCTCGAAGTTTGAAAACTAAATTACAATGCATTGAATGCTACGCCGAAAAATAAAGTTGCTATACATTATCCCTTAAAGTTTGTTCTATTTAGTATACGGAATCACGTTTTATAAAGAAGTCTCGATAATCTAAGGTTAATGAGACCGAGGCTACCTCGGATTTCTAAAAACTCGGATTATCCGAAAGAACAATAAAAATCGGCTTTCAGAAAGAGTGGGGGGGTTGGGGCGTGATCTAGGTATTCATAGTTACTCTTACCTATTTTGTTCTTAATTCAACGGCTTAGTTCATTAAGATTAGGATGGCGAAGACCGATGGCTTCTTTATAAGTGAGGCTGACAGTGGCTCGCATATCCTTGAGGCGATGTGACAGTTATTATTTACTTTTACAGTCGAATCCCATTATAACGAATTCCAAAAGACCGTAGAAATCACTTCGTTATAACAAAATTTCGTTATAAAGTAATCCCGGGCTATTTAAAAATGCCCATATGTAAACTTCTCTGGGGATTAGAAAATTGTTCGTTAAAAAGAGATTTTCGCTATAACGGTATTCGTTGAAACGGGATTCAACTGTACTATAAATTTAGTGTAGAGGCACCTGTGTAAAGTTCTGGCGTGAGGGTCCAAAGAAGACCACGGCATAGGGATCAAGACCCCCTTGAAACTGAAATTACTCGCATTTGTTGGAAGAATCGAAAATGACATTAAGTGCGTTCTTGATGAAAAAAAAGATTTGAGAAAAAAGGAATTTTGGAAATTCTCCTCGGATTATGCGAAACCTTGAACTTTCGAGACTCTACTGCATCCATTTCCTTTTTCCCTCTTGATACAAGGACTTATATAAGAAAGACCAATAAATACTCACAACCAGTATGTGGGTACATATAAAAAGTATTTCCTTGTACATGCCATCATATTCAGTCACGTTTATTCCGAGGAAAAAATATTCAATATCATTCGCAAAAGAGCCAAGTTCAATGTACGTTTGGATCATATTATAATGAACCGTTGTTACATCATCACAAGAAGCACCGAATCGTGATTTTAGAATTCAGTGAGTGCTGCTGCTGTCCGTTATCTAAAGATCATTTGAGTCCTTCCTGCTGCTCTTTTCTATTCTACCAGTGACTCTTCTTGTGTATACGTTGTTTCTCTTTCTTTCCCCCCCCCCCCGTTTCTATTATTTATTAGTCGATGATCACAACAGGAAGATAATGAGTTGCCGTGTAATGCAGAAGCATGTCCACCGTATGTTTGACCTTCCCAACTTACCGTCTACACATTCTTAATTGTTGGAGAACAATAACGGTGAATTGTGCTTCCCATTGAGTTGTTATTTCAAATATTGCATTGTTTTGGATCAGCGATAGTCTTTTACAGATATCTGACTACAAGTATCATTCAACCGAACCGAAAATCTTTTAGTTATCTGTCTAATAATCAATGCACAGGGTGATCACAAAGCAAATAGACACTTCCGACATTGATAATTCACAGGAGAATAAATATCGTATATACAAGATGAAAACTTAAGTCAAACAACTCGTGAACCAACTAAAGCGACTAGTTGGTCAGAGAAACATATTTTCAATTAGAAAAAGTGTCCACTTTAGATAGGACCTATGTCATTTTTTTTACGCATACGCAAATACCAAATTCCATTTTTATACTGTTCCTCTATCTTCTCTCTTCCAATCAGAAAGTTGTCGCCCTGTCTCTGCTTAGCCCTGTTAGAAATTCCACGATTCCTAAGTGCAAAAAAGTATTCACCTTCAAGTTTTCTCCTAATATATACTGTGTTATTTACTTCATTCTCAGTGGTTTTTTGTCTAATGTCTCGGCTAGTATTGCACTTGAAGACATGGATTTCATTTTGTATATGTGTGTAAATTGCTCGTTCAAGTATGCAGTATGTGCGTTCTTCTGAGTAATTACATAGATATTCTTTGTGAGAGCCTGCAGATAAATATGCGATAATCTAGTTTTTGGTAGTACAGAATCTGGTAAGATTCACCTGAATTCTCTCTCAACAGTTTTTGGTGTGTATCCAATGAAAAGGTATACGGGCAATTCTCTTTAAGTGAAACTTTTACTTCGAGATGCTCAGCAATCGACTAATGCCGGGGGATTCAAGTCGTCCTTCCTTTTCATTCAAGATTTATTATTGTTACTGGCATACAGAAGTTTGTGAATAATTGGACGACAATCTGTCTCGACGTTTCATAGACCGTAAATATGGTACAGACAAGTTGGCAACCAAAAAGTCTGTCATATTACTTTTTCCTATGAGATTTTCGTTGATTTATGAGTGTTCCCCTCAACTTCTTTAAATTTAACGGAGCTATAAAAAACAGGATCATAGGAGCTATACCGAGTGTTGATGAAAATGCTCTGCTGTTTCTGCTGTATGTTTGACAAAAATGTAATCATCACGTTGATGTCTACCGTTTGATTTGAAATTCGCACTTTGTATATAGAAAATTTATGACGCTGAACAACAAAATTTGAAAAAAATGTATGCTTCCGAAACAAAAATAGTCATTTCTTGAGTAATTCGGTGCGCTTAACACGAATTTGACTTTTAAAAACTGTTTAACAAGGCAGTATCTCGAAAACGAGAGCCAACAGAACTTTTCCATGGTGATATTCTTGTTCAGCAAGTCAAAATCATTCGAAATTGTATATTTTCATTGTCGGATGAAATTTCATTGTTGTACAGTAATTTACTCAAGTGTAAACTTTACTTCACTCCAGTGCAAAATGACTGGAACTTTACTACTCTCAAAACTTTGCTCCAGTATAAAATGACTTGAATATTCATAATACAAACTGATGTGAATAATTTATTACACACATACTGTACGCATGATGCTTATTTTCCTATGAAATTTTGAAAGTGTCACATTCTTTGTGTTCACAGTTTACGGTAGTTTCAAAAAGAAACACAATATCGTTTTACCCAGGGAAAAATAGAAATTGAAATGTGCAGAGCTCTTTCCATTATTGTTCAGTCGAAAATACGATAACAGAAACGAAAGGAGAAATCAGATATTTCTCAAGACTATTCTTAAATCAGCGATTTTTCTTAGAAGAATTTCTCAGCTGAAAATCTACTGCGAAATCGAAATAAATCGCGAAAAGAAGATATATATATCGCGAGATTTATATATAAAAGAATCCGTTTTCTTAGGGGGGAAAAAAAGAGGAAAAGTTGGAGCTTATATCTCTCTCTGTATATATATATATTGAGTGAAAAGGAAAAATGTTCAACAAGGCCTTAGGAAATTGACTTTAATGTTCGACAAAAATCCAGGATTTTATTTCGGGAAACTCGATAGCAATTTCAAAGAGTGATCGATGGATATGTACCACTAAATCCCGATATATATATGTGAGTGTTTTTTTGCTCTCATGTTTGTTTGTTTGCTAGAAGGGAAGAAAATTTTCTTTTTTCCCCATGAACACATGTTGCTCGCTCGACAAATGCATTTCCCTTCTCATATTATTTGTAAACTTGTATCTTAGAAGAAAGTAATGGAAACCATCAATCTTTGGAGAAAATCACATTATAACATGAAAATAATACAGTTTCCTCGGAAGAATAAGAAAAGTAAAATAAAAGCGAATATATGCATCGACACTGTACAAATTACACTGTGAGTGCAATTTTTGCTCCGTATCGGAAATTTAAAGATCGAATCGCATATTTCTCTCTATTTAATGTTGTATGATGTGGCCTATGTTCCGAAGGAAATGAGATATTCGTATGCAAAACGAATGATATTTTGATGCTATAACTCGCTTGTAAGAAGTTGCTTTGCTATGTCGCATTTAAATTCATTCGGAAAATTCTCACACACACACAGATTCTCACACAAAAACTTACGAAAGCATAATTCTTAAAATACCAAGAGCATATGATTAGCTATTTCCTAGCTTTTGTTGCCTAGCGCATGAATTTTCACTACCAATTACTTATTAATCACTACCAATTGTAAGACAAACAGGAAGAGTTTAAGCCATTTGAGTGTTTGTTAATCGTAATCTATTGTTGAAAAAAGCATAGCTTTCAAGTCGGTCACTACAAAATCATGGTTTTTAATCCATCGAGTTATTAATCACTAGCTGTAATAACCGGCGCTTCCCGGGTTTTTTTCAATTACTGGGAGGATTGAAAAAGTGGCAAATCATTATACAGGAATAAACTATCATATGCATAATACTGGCCAGCATTAAAGAAGTGACAAACCATTGTAAACGCATATGCGTGTCTAAAACACGTTGTTAGGGAACACGGTAACCAAAGTAAACATTACCGACAGATTTTTGCCTATTTCAGGCATTCGCCAGTTCTGGCGAACTTTTTAAGAAGTTTATCGTTCAAGTCGGGTCTTGTTTGATATATATGCAAAATTAAGCGAGAACCGATCTAAAATTGTGGATTTGTATAGACAACACACACAGAAAATCAATTTTATATGCATGGATTGCTATTAAAGATCATGAAGTTTCGCAACTATTGTCAACAACAACACAGGGCCGTAACTAGGATCTTTGCCCCCCCCCCCTCCGCATCTTTGAAATTTGATAATTTTGTAATGGTGTTATTTTTTCCACCTAAAACTAAATTTTGCCGTCCGAGTCCCGCCCCCTTGCCCCCTCTAGTTACGACCGTGAAGAACATAGGTCTTGAAACATAGTTACTCAGAGCATTAGTTTTGTTTCGTGTCAATGATGACCGAAAACAAGTTTTCGAATTATTTTTTACTAAAAAAAAAACCAGTTGAATCAGTGTTAACCGAAACCAAATTCGAATTATCATTAACTGAAACCAAATTTTTATTGTTGACGGAAACCAATTTTGCTAATTATCGTTTTTTTGTAACCAAATTTTTGTATAATCGTTATTTGAAACCAAGCTTTTAGATTTTATTCGTGACTGAAACCAATTTTTTAACTAATTTTTAACGAAGCGAGTGCGTTTTTTGCCTCGTTGTTACAATAAAAAAGGTTTATGAATATAAATTAAGAAAGACATAGTTTTCGAAACCATTCCTATCAAAAAACCTCCAAAATTCCAATTCCTATCAAAAAGTCTTCAAATGAGAAACTCTAAAATTTATGTAAAAAAAAATGAATTTTTTTTTTTTTGCATCTAAAAAATTAAAAAAAGAAAAATCTTATGCATATTTTGCTTCTTTTTTTCCTTCCGTATCCAGCAACAATACTTTTTCCTCTCATCAACCGTCGCTAATTATTTATCCCCGACTCATTATAAATTTTTCGGTGAAGTCACTGTCAAACATTCACGCATATTAAACACTTATAAAGGGGGAAAAAAAATCAAGATTTTCATGGTGCCAATTTTAATAACAATTTTTTTGCTTTTATTTTGCAATTTATTTATTTTCTTTCAAGAAAATATATATTGAGGTGTGGGGAAGGTCAATGCATTTTTGAATATATATTTTCACCCTCCATCTTCCGAATATGGCAACGGTTGTGAGATCAATCTCTCTCTCTTAGAAGAAGGAAGTGAAGGAGGAGAAAAAAAAAATTTGAAACAATGGAATATTTTTTATATTTTTTCCGCATTTTTGAATTTGCATTTTTTGTTTTTTTTAAAGCTGATACAGTAACGATTCAAGTGAGGAAGGAATACATAAGAGAGAGAGGAGAGAGAGACTCCATGAAAGATTGTAGCAGAGCTTTTTGGGTATTATCTTGAGCGATAACAAAAGAAACAGGAAAATATGTCCTCTTATATGCAAATACGATTTTTTTGTTTTGTTTTTGGAATAAATTATTTCGCGTTCTATGTACATTCATATGTACATCTCCAAAGAGAAAGGGACTAGAAAAGTACGGCCTTTGTTTCTCTCTTTGCATACATTTTTTTTTCCCGCTTTGTAAATAGTTTTTCGTGTATTTTTGGAAATGGAGGTAATTTTGAGGGAATGGGGACCAGTATTTTGTACATTTATTCATTTCTTTTTCTTGTTTCTTAAGATAACGCTTCTCTCTCTCTCTGATGCTTCTGTGATACCCCCTGAAACGGAATGTAAAAGAATATGTCAGTTCGATTTGGAAGAATAAAAAATATTCTCATTGTATGTTTTGGATCTATTTCCGTGAAAATTCTGGGAAAAATTGGTGAGGGTTTTTGTTTTCGATTTTCTTATATTTGCGTTGTTATATTCTTTCTATGTTAGCGTAGGATGATTTGGTGTTTTGTTCTGTAAAATTCATTTCCATGTCCCATGTTTTATCTATTGTTTTGTGATGAAAAACATATTGGAAAGAATAACGATAATGCACCGTTTTGTATTAGCTTGCTTGCATGCTATGCTAAACTACCGTCATTGTTCGGGTTTAGTTCATGCCAAATGCATGGGTTGCGTAGATATTGATGAAAATTTTCTGAACATTACAGAAACCTAATAATACGTTTTTGTATGTTTGAATGCATGAATTAATTTTTGGTTCTCATTTATCTTTCTTCAATTCATCGAAAATATTTTGAACTGATGTCTGGTTCTTTGTGCTCGTGGGTGGGGGAGGGATCGTTGGAATTCGCTATATAATAAGTGGATTTTTTTTATCAAAGACACATCGGATTTTCATCATCGGACTTTTTAATCTCGAACCAATCAGCATTGTTATTTTTTGATTACACGACATTGTTACATCAGAAGTCTTCCCAAACAAAAAAGAAACCGAGATGCTCTAAAATCTTGAGTTATGGAAGATGACGTCATAGGGAACAGTTTCATAAGTAAAAATATTTTTGCAGGTTTGTGTATAAGTTGGTAAAGTAGAGAGAGAGAGAGAGAGTATCTCTCATCTTTTATCTCTCCCAGCAAAGCATTTACAAAATACCTCGTCCAATTTAGTACACTGTGTTTCGGCAAATACGAGACATCTCGCCTCTTTAAAACCATTTTATTTCGGCAATGACGAGCCCGGATACTTTAGAACACATTGCTTCTTCTTTACATACCTTCCCCCCAACGTTCAATTTGGGATAGTGTAGGAATATGCGTAGAGTAAATAATTAAAAATTGAAAAAAAAGTGGCATTTTATACTGATTGTTACTGATTATACTCGGTTATTTTCACTGTGCCAGTTACAGTGTAAATTAGTGACATTTATAAAGCCGTCGAAATGGTTATGGCCAATAATGTTCAGCCGGAGCCATTTGTCACGTACAGTACCTTATTAAGTATCGTTTTCATAGAGAGACAATAGATCAAACACTTGGCGCCCATTAAGTTCTCTGCTTGAATTAACGTGTTTTAATTAACATGAAGTGGACTCTTCCAATCATTCTGTAGTTCACGATAGTTCCATGAATATGTGGAGTTACTAAGGTCGTTACAGAATTATGAGGTGAGCACATCAACAGTCAAACCTCTTTAAGTGGATACTGTTGAGACCAAAAGCATAATAACCAATTAAGCTGTTTATCAACTTATCCAGTCATTCAAAATTCAGCGGAATTGCTTTATTAACTCGTTCATCATATATACTTTATTAAAATATCATGTAAATATAGGTTTTAAGTCATAATTTTCAAACATGCTTTTTGCACTGAACACGCAAACATGTGGAGAAAAAATTATGATTAAAAAAAATTATTATCCACTTAAAACAGCGTTATTAACTTTTGAATTTCGAGATTTTGGACTGAAAATTAGCATACAATCAAGGGATTTCACCCACTAAAAATTATATCCATGTGCCGTATGCGACTTTTCTTCTATGGGAAGGGGGTTAATGATCTGGGACTGGAGAAAAAGTTATCTGCTGAATAAATAGGTTCATGCTCTTATGCGTTATCCACATACAGAGGTCGAACTGTGTTTTGAAGGTAACTACGTTGACGGATTTCGAAGATATTGTCTCTATAACAATAAAGTAAAACTTTCTCGGGACGTATGTTAGACGGTTGCGTGTAGTTTCAATGCAAGATAGGCATGCAACTTTGTAGCTTGAATAATTGCTCAAAAAAAATAACTAAATTCATTTTTATTGAAGAAATTATTAATATTCGGAAAACATTGTTATATCACACCCAAGTTTGAAAAAAGACATTGTTGAATGGCTCTTTTAAAAAAAAACAACAAATTATTATTCTTTCAATTGGATGCGGTTGTTCATATTTTCCAAAAAGGGATATCAAATCCAGATAAGTTTACGTGATGGATTGATCTCAATAAATCTTGTTCAGGTGAAGTATATTTTACACAAATAATTCAATCACGGACACATAAATAAGAAAAAAACCCCAAATTATTCCATAATTCATTGAGTCAAGTTTCCATTTCTCCAGACGCATTTGTTACTTTTCTTTTTTCTGTATGGGTACTCTAAAGTTCTTTTAGTCGTGCGATATGTGAAAGCGATCCATCATGTCCAGAGAAAATGCCTTTGCAACGTGAAAACTTATACGTAAATTTTTTTTCCTCTCTATTCCCTCAATACCTCCACCGATAAAACTGTCAATCAAATGAAGAAAGGTGAAAAAAAAGAGGATCTTGAAGATGATGGATCCTCCCCGTGGAATGGATGCTTTTTGCACATTATCATGCGATATGTCTCTACCATTTTTTTCCCTTTGAATGAGCTGATTCTGTAATGAGCAGCTTCTCTCACACTTTATCACCACACAACTTATACTTTCTTAGAACTAACCCAAAATAAAGCTTTCGCTCGTACGGAAATAACTAAAATAATTTTTACCCATGTACATTTAACGGTACGAGTGCCCTGAGAGAGTAAACAATGTATGAATTGTATTTATATATTTGTGATTATGTACGCGAAATGAGTCGTACATTGATCGTATCTATGATCACCAGTATGGATCGTATGATCCCATGGTGATTTTATTTGTTCTCCGAAATGTATATGACGTGTGAATAATAAATAAAAAAAAAATAAAGCAGCTTTTTTACTTCGAATTTTATTTTTAATCTCAGTTTGATGCTCTTTTATAAATCTATGAACATGGAAAATGCCATCAGCTCTCACCGACAAGGAATCAACTCTTTGTAGATAAAAAAAAAATATTCTGTTTATATGGTTGTATTCTGTACTCAAATGACCGCTAAAAGATGTACTTTACAGAGAAAAAGAGATATGTGTAACGTGAATTTTTTTTTCGCCATACGTTTGAGATGTAGAGGGTTAGCAAGATCTAAGTTTCCCATTTCAGAGAGCTCTAGAGTTCGTTCCACTTCGCCAAACGAAACAAAATTTTAACCACAGGTAGTTCAAATTATGCGCTTATCATTTATCAAATAAAAGAAATAGTACCTGAAGTACGCATATAAATATATATATTGAATGTAAAAACTGCTCATCATGCCCCACCCCCCCCCCTTCATTTTAAACAACAATGTGCTCTAATTGCACAGGACAGCATTCGTCGCCATGTTCTGCATATTTCGAGGCTCACTACGTTCAGCTTTGGAGAAGATGGTCCTGTGATTAGAGTACATTGTTCAAAACGAACGGGAACATATATTGAGCAGTTTTATTTGTTGCGTACTAAACATTTACGTACATATACATACGTTAAGCATATTCAATATTTATACGTATGCTGCAGCACCACCTATCAATGGATATTGTACTTTTCTTTCATTCAATAAATGGCAAGTACGTCGTTTGAACTATGTGTAGTTCAAATTTTGTCTCATGTGGAGCAGTAGAACGCACGTCAGAGCTCTCTGAACAGTGGGAAACTTATTTCTCCTAACTTTGTATATTCAAATATACACGGGACCATAGAGGGTTAATCTTGGAAGGAGTTAATAAAATACTCGCATCAGCAAGTATGTCATGTGGAAAATTTCTTATGGTTATAAAAACTTTCAGAGGCTTTTCTATGTGAGATACGTTCTAGTGATTGGTAATGGTAAGCAGTCATTGTTAACTTCTGTTTCGACGTGAATGGATAAGAAAACACGCCATTAATAGACAGTTTTTTTTAATTATTTACATTATAATCTTGTAACATGAAACAGACCACTGAAAGCGAATCGTTTAGAAATAGCCCATGCCGTGGAGAAGAATGGACGAGCCAATCATCTCACATGATCATGATTCGCTCGTGAATAACCCTAATTATTATCATTTTTTATATCTACTGGCTATTCAGAGCGAAAGTATGAGAAACATCTCGTTGTAATTACCATTCCTTAAACAAGCTTGCGGTAATAATAAAAAGAAGAAGAAAAGGTATACACTATATAGATTTCGCCTTCGAGATAAGCATGTTGAAATCGTTTTCCCCCTTCCACGTTTTATAGTGTCCAAAAATGGGTGCCTCGTGTGTTATTTCTCTCGCTGGAAGCCCAAAGGACCCTGCCCTGCGGCTTTAGAAGAGTGAAAATAACCTCCTCCTCTTCCCAACGAGTCTCTTATTAAAACGAGAGCTGCTTGCTATGATGATGATAATAATAATAGAGAAAAGAAAAAGGGCTACTTTCCCCCCCCCCCTTCTGTTCAGCACGTGAAAAAAGAGCGTGCAGCATCGCGTGCAGGGAAGTCCCCATCACTTTGAACCTTTTCCTCTACTTTTTTGCTGTTTTATTTGATGCATGACTCACCTAGGCCGTATGTACGGACATCAGACTGGCTTTTTTTATATACCTTCAATGAATCAGCTTCCTCCATTGCCGATATCAACTCTCTCTCTTTCAATGCTTGCTCCTTATTTGAATATTGCTTATTTTGTCTATTTCAAAAAAGAGATGTCTTCTCTATTTTCTCCTAAGAGTCATGTTAGTCTATATATAAAGCTCTCTCTCTCTCTCTTTTTTGTTGTCTCCGCTATTGAATAGCCTGTTACAACTGTCATCATGAATCATGATTGAATGAGTATGCTGTAAAGTGAGACTGATATGATATTCATAGTAGTCGTTTGGATATTTTTACAGATAAAGGCAATGACCAAACTGTTTTTTGCGTGTGGAATTGAAAATATCCAGTTTTGTCTGGACATATTATTGATCACTTTTCTGATTTGCTTGAAATATGATTGATTTTCAAGATTCTTTCACTCAAGTCGGATGGTTTTACACATACATGTTGATGTTTGTGACTATTCAAGAGCAATGACATTTTCGTTTAGGAATGTTATTGGTGAATCAATTTAGAATATTTCAGAGAATAGAAAAATAAAAGTAATGCAATTTGTTTTTTGGTTTTTTAAGTTGTTGATTGTACATGACGTGTAGAATATGCCGTAAAATTGATGTGTGTTAATTCCCCCCCCCCCGCATATTAACTCGAGAATATGGAAGTGAGGGAAATCCAAATATCGATATGCAAATGAGAACTGTTTAGTCAGTGGTCGTCATAAATTCCTTTAAAAAGCTTTTTTTGGAGACAAATTCGATTGCGTATCATTGAATTTTGAAACAGCGTTTAAAATGTATCTGTAGTTATAACAATGTCTTATGGTTTTCAACTCGATTTGTCACAAAGTTGTTGTTGTTGTAGCCGATGTCACATCTCTCTCTCTCTCTCTCTCTCTCATCCCCACCTTATTTGAATATTGCTTATTTTGTCTATTTGAAAGAGAGAGAGAGCGAGATGCCTTCTCTATTCCTTCCAAGTTAGTTTGTATAGTCTGTTCTTTTTAACCTCCGCTACTGAATAGCCATTTCTCCGTTCCAACTGCCATCGTGAATCATGATTAAATGCTTATTCTGTAAACTGAGGCTGAATCGTGGACAAGCATCGTCTATGTGCATTGTTGCCGTTCCGATATTTTTATTTGTATTTATTATACAGCAATGACCAAACTGTTTTTTGTGCGTCAAATTGAAAATATCCAGTTCTCGACATATCATTAATGACCTTTCTGGTTTGCACGGAATGATTCACTTTCAAGTTTCTTCGATTCAATATTTATTCGTATCATTTTACATATACAGTCGAATCCCGATTTAACGAATACCGTTATAGTGAAAAAAATCTCGTTTTAATCGACACTTTTCTAATCTCCCAGATAAGTTTTCATGGAAACAATGCAAAAACCAGCAATTCCTTTATATTACGAAGTGATTTCTTTGGTCTTTTGGAGTTCGTTGTAACGGGATTTGACTCTACATCTAGATCTTGTTTGTCGAGATCATTGACGTTTACATTGTGCTATGCATTGGCGAATCAATCTAGAATATTTTGGGGAATTGGAAAATTAAAATATTTTTTTTGCATCTTGAATGTTTTTTTCTTCTTTTCAAGTTGATTAATAATACATGCGTGTAGAATATGCCATACACGTGCCGTAAAATTGATGTGTGTTAATTTCCCTCCCGCATAGTAATTGAAGAATATGGAAGTGGGGGGGGGGGAAATCCGAATATGAATATGCAAATGAACGGTTCAGTTAGTATGCGTCATAAATTCCATTAAAAAGCCTTTTTTGAAGGCAAATTCAATTGCGTGCAATTGGATTTTGAAACGGCGTTTGAAGTGTATCTGTAGGCATAAAAAATGTGTCTTATGGTTTTCAACTACCATTACAAAGTTGGCAATGGCAGTTTGTTGAAATTGTTTTTCTACTACTCGTAAATTTATATTTGTAATACTGTAGAACCTATCTTTTACGGACACCGGTGGGACAAAAGAATTCGACCGTAAACGAAGGGTGACCGTTAATCAGGGGGTTTAAAAAACATACTTTTATTATACAAAGGGAAATTATAATTTGGCCGTAAAAGTGGAGTGATCGCATCTGAAGGGTGTCCGTCAAGGGGGGAGTGTTACTGTATTTCTGAAAATCAGAAATATTTTGTTTCCATTAGTTACTCTCATAAACTAGATTTCTTGTGTTTTTTCAGAAATACTAAATAAAACAAAGAACTCAGCCACAGAAAAATGTGTTAACCTTTAGGTTATACGTATGGTTTAACTATGTCAGTTAATAGTGGTTACGGTAGTTTACAGTAAAAATATAACGCAAATTTTGTAAAAGCTGAATTTGCTGTTTCGGTGTATAATATGAGTGATGTGATGCTACAGTACGTGAACATAATACTGCATTAAAATTCAGGAGGGAGGAGCCTTTGATAATAATCAGTACGAGTAGGCTGGCTGTCCAATATATTCTAGAAGGTACTTTCACATTCACCCTATAGCCAGGACTAGTCACTCTGTGACTTTCATCAAAAAGCTGAGGTGAAGTATACCGTGATACGGTTGTTTGTTCTTGCAGCTAATCTATTCTTTGACAAGGGTACACCAGCTTGTCAAATAATAAAATAATTTGCGCTAAAGGCATTTTTCAAGTACTACTGCATACATTTTATTGCAGAAACTCCTCTCAATTTTTGTTTGTTTGTTTGTTTGTTTGTTTGACCATATATGAACTATCTTCGAAATGAACCAGTTTCCTCCCAGAAAAGCGACGTTTCCTCTCGATTTTCTGTCATATAGGCTAATGAAGTTGTTTCAATGACTACAGGATGGATGTTCGAGGCCTATACTAAAATTTAGTGTTGGAATTATCTGTCGAGGTGAGAGCGGGGAATTTCTCTCCTCGACATTTCGCCCCTGGTACTTTTCATACCCGGACATTTCGCATGTCCTGACCGTATGAGTGACCAAATGATTGGGAGCATATGAGTAGCAACTGAGTGAGTGACCGTATGCGTGAGTGTCAGTGACTGTATTGTCGAGTGAATGACTACATGGATGATCAAGTGAGTGAATGTGAGTGACTTCGGATGAGTGAATGACCACATATGAGTGACCAAGTGACTGTATGAGTTTATGAGTGACCGTATGAGTGACCAAGAAAGTTACCGTTTTCTCGATCAAGTTAGTCGCCACACTCACTTTGTCTCTCATACGGTCACCATTCACTTGTCCACTCATACGGTCACCATTCACTTGTCCACTCATACGGTCACCACTCATTTGTCCACTCATACGGTCACCACTCACTTGTCCACTCATACGGTCACCACTCACTTGTCCACTCATACGGTCACTCATCCATTCAAGTGGCCACTCATACGGCCATCAACTTGATTACACATACAGTCATTCACTTGGTCACTCATCCATTCAAGTGGCCACTCATACGGTCATCAACTTGATTACACATACAGTCATTCACTTGGTCCCTCATCCCCGACTTATTCATTCTTATGGTCATTTACTCTTATGGTCACTCACCCACTCTAATCACTCACACGGTCAGGGTGGGCGAAATGTCAGCCGCTTCTTTTATTGCTTCATTTCAGCGGGCAACGTGTACGATCTTAAAGTGCTTGTCCAAGGAGCTCAACAACCAACTAATTCCTTTTCCGGGATTTACACCCAAATGTTGAGCAATTCGATCTTCTCTTTTTCGTTATCGCAACACATAAGGAAAAGAAAAATAGAGTTGGCAGGATTTCACGGCATTATAATAAAGTTCATACCTTACGGGCTGTTGTGGCGTGTTCCAGGCTTCTTTAATGCAGACGTTTCGTCCACTACTGAGGTGACATCTTCAGTGCAAATTTCAAAAGCGAGGAGACGAAACGACCTCTTCGGATGACCGTTATACACTGACGCTTTTTTACGGCGAGGTTGATCCTTCCGCATCTCCAGCAAAAGCGTCAGTGGTTAACGGTCATCCAAGGAGGTCGTTTCGTCTCCTCGCTTTTGAAAACTGCACTGAAGATGTCCACCGCAGTAGTGGACAAAACGTCTGCATCAAAGAAGCCTAGAACACGGAATCAAAGCCCGAAATATAGGGTTGTTTGTTATATCAACCTCAAGTTAAAATAAATAGCCGTTTTCATACAGTAATTCTCAGGGCCGCAAGTAGATGCTTGGTCACCCGAGGCAAGCGCGCATTTTGATGCCCCCTTGTAGTGTTGAAGGAGAGGTTTCAAAATGAAATTTGCGCCTCCTCGGGTCCAGCGCCCGGGGCACGAGAGCCGCCTGCTCTCCCTAGTTGCGGCCCCGGGAATTCCAAGGCGAGAAGGAATTCCACAAATTATACTATTCAGTGTCCTGATTAATATACGGATTCTCAGTGAAATGTTCGCAGCGATGCCGTTGCACATACTCAGAAACTCGACACTAATTGTATTTTAATCTGTAATAAACGGGTTATTATAATATAACGACGGGGCTTTCATTCAGTTTTCGGTTCAACCGGTTTTCAGGTGGCTGTGGTAATGACAAATGACGCCAGCACATAAAGAGCACGTACCCATAACGACGAGATTGCGGTTGACATATTAATGGCAGGGTTAGAGATGAAAAGGGACTGGCTTGGCGTTGCGTTGCGATGCCGCTGCTGCTTCTCATCCAAAAGCGATGGCCATTACTTTGATCTTGTGTATTTCTCCGCACCCATCCTCTCTCCTGTGATTCCCGGGCATCCTTCGACGTATTCTATGCATTGACACCATTACCCTTCATTACAGACATTTCTCGCCGTGCAAGCATGCATGTGTGTATATCTATCTATATGTGATACACACGATGCATTTCGAAACGCGTACCGCCTTTCTGTTCGATGTAATTCTCGTCGCACGCTATCCTCACGTCCTCGTCGCTAATTATGTTATCAAACGGCCTGTGAAGTGCACCCCCCCCCCACACACACACAAAACTCCTCAATTAAGTACTGTATGGGTGGAGAGTACCTTCTCGTGAAATGCGTTTAGTGTCGAAATGTCTGTGACATGTCCGTAATTTTCCAAGCTCCGTCGAGACTCTTTAAGGGGATGCGCTACGGTGTTATTAAAATTTAGTTCTAATGAGGAGACGGGGACCTGAGACTATATACAAATATATATGCGCGCACATATCCTGCTGATAATAACACTAAAACAGTACACCGGCGGTGATACATGAGTATCGGGAAAGGTAGAGGGTATGAACTGCAATTCATACACCGTATATCGGCTGTACTTTGCTTGATCAGCCTCTTTTGTCCTCTTAATACCGCGTGGGTTTTTATGGTTATTAGTAATCTATTCTGACAGCGTGTAATGGTGATAACAACGTTGAATTACTCTGTGGGGAGTGGTTATTAGATGTACTGTATTCATTATCTGTGTGTACGAAGTGTTTTTTTCTGATTTGTTGAATTTTGTTGTGGCAGAACAAGTATAAAAAGATGAAAACTAAGATTTCCACTTGCCACAGCTGTGACCATCCTTCTTATGAAATGGCTTTCGCACAGAAGATATGGTGAAGATGGACAACCAGAAAACTTGTGATTGCCCCATTGGAATTTCATCAATAGTGATTAAGAACATTTTCAACTCAAATGCTCTGAAAGTCAAATGCTCTAGAAGTTTCGGACACTAAATGACGACGATTTCTCTATTTATAATATCATACATAAAAGTGTTTATGTATGATTCTTCATTTCATCGATAGCAGGAAAGTCGACCAACGTCGTATGTTCGTTTGTTTCTCAACAGTATTTTTCCGAAATCCTTGAGATACGTCCCGAGATAGGGATAAGCTTCCATCTCTATCATTCTTTGCATCAAGAACAATCCAGTTTCTCGAAAGTCACGTGCCCAACCGTTGTCACGTTCATCCTATACTATTCCTTTTTGCTAACGAAAGTGGAAGAATCTGTGATATTTCTTCCCAAGAAGATAGCGTCAACGCATATACAGTTGCGACCTCCCGATAAGCGACGCCCATTGAGACCAGGGCCTTTTGTCCCATAAATAGATATTTCCTTTATTGAGAGGTGAATGAATTCTTGTTCAAAGGAACACGGATCAGGATATCTTGTCCTCCGTGCCTCAAGCGGAAGTTTGACCGTATACTTATGGAAACAAAAATGAGCTCAGTGCTCATTTTTGGTTTCCTGAAAATCTGTAACAAACTCTATAAAGCCCAGAAAATTTTCGAATCAACTACTTCTACTATTACTTTACCGTACTGTACACCATGCACTGTAGGCATTCCTCTGAGGATTTTCTAACGAATTGCAGGAATGGTTGTCGTTATTATATATGCTTGGTCGTAACGTATTTATGTTGTCAGAGTTATGCTTATTTCGTTTAAAATTGGTTTTGCCACCAGTCTTTCATATAGTGAAGTAAAAATGGAAAATATCTGAATTTACATATTATGTAAGTACCACATTGGTTTGCCTGTTCTTGCAGAGAGACTTTTTCAAAAAGATGAGCTCGCATTCGCAACTCGAAGCTAAAAAACTGTGGAAAATCAACTTAGTCGACCACCACTGTCCCACCAACGGGGTTCCAACTTGGATTCTCACGATGAGAGACTAGCACGATGCCCATACAACCGCATAGATCAGTGTTTCCCAACCGTCGGGCCGCCACCCGGTACTGGGCCCTGGCATCGGTTAAACCGGGCCATCAGTTGTTCACCCCCCCCCCCCACCTTTTCATTTTTAACCACTTATTACCTATTAGTCGTGTGTATGACCGGGCCTTCCGCACACAAAAAAGAAATGAACCGTGCCGCGGGCTTTCAAAGGTTGAGAACCACTGGCATAGCATTTTTGTATTCTGATACTCTCAGGTGACCTACTTATTATTCACTGTTCATTAACATCCATCCAATCAACACTACTACCACTTTACGTATATCACCTTCGGTCATATCGACACACAGCAATTTACTACCGATCCAGTTAGGTCGCAAATCTTTCTCTATTGAGAAAGTCAGGTTATACTTCCGCACCCATCTTGAGCATGGAGAGGATTTTGTGGGAAGGAACATTGAAAGGCGCCATCCATCGGTGGTCGCTTTAGGTCTGGTAAGGAAAGAACTTATCTATGTCCTTCCCCGGGATCGGGCCACGGAACTTCCGGTAGTCTTTATGGTGTTAGATGAGAATCACTGCGTTACTCCAAGAAGTCCTTTCTCTCTTTCAAATCCCGCAGTAATCCAGTTTGGACAGTTTACTACCGAATGAGTTGTGCCGGAAGTATATACGTGTATCTAACAGTCTCAGTGTGTGTGGTAGTGTTATACGTCAATTTCAGCCTTGCCGTCTGTTTTACGAACTATGATTGAAGTGTAATGATTGAATATTTGTATCGTTGTGTGTGGAGGCCTGTTGCTCTCTGTGGCGAGACTTTTTGAGGTGGGGGGGACGGCTCTCATTCGTACCTTGAAGTTGGGAACCACAGAAAACCAACGTCACCCGACCACCACTATACTGCCGGTGGAGTTCAAAACTAGGTCCTCGCGATGCGAGTCCGTCACTATGTCCACACGACCCACAGCGGCTCCAAGAAACACTGTTGATCAGTGATCGATTAATGTAAAAGAGATAAGATATAAGTATAATCTCAGTTTAAATAGATTGATATGGTTAAGATTGAATATTATTGCCGTGAGAGGACGACCACAAGAAATAAATATTGATGTTTTTGGTGTTCGTTCTCCCCCATCGCCACTGTCTACTAAACTTTCACGTAGCAATGAGTGCTTTCAATTTGTTCATCTTGACAACCGTCGACATTTGCCCGGGACGACGACAGCTAGGAATGCTATTTGCGAGAGATCTTCCGGAAAAGGTATGTTTGCGCATCAGCAGCTGAATCGTAAATACCATAAAATGCGCATTGCCATTTCGGTGTCGCCGGTCCGACGTAGTCGTGAGATTCCCAATGCAGAAAAATTCATGATGTTGTGGTTACGATTTCCGTTCGCGTTTAAACTTGGAATATCTCTTCCTAGAATTGCCACCGTGTATACTGTAATATTATATCCGTTACTCACGATATCGATTTCTCTCTCGCTACCGAAGCGATGAAGTCTGGTAATAACGACGAGCGATATATGGGTTCCAATCGCCACTTTATGGCCGAATCTGCTCCCTAGTTCAAATGTTCAAGGATGCGACGAAATAGCTTTTCTCATCTAAGTGATTTTAAGAGGGGAAACTTTTTTTTTATTGGTTAATGTGTAATAAAACCCTGGAATAATCTTCTATATATTGATTATGATATACAGGATTTTTATAGTATATACCGCTATATCAACCGAGATTTTAGTTTCTCTGTAATATATATAAGATAATAATAATAAAGCTCTACCTTGTGTCCCTAAAAAGTGTAGCTTGACCTTATACATATTATACACCATGTTCATCCGAAGGTGTTTCGTCACGGTATAGCTCAGTCTCAAGCCCGAAACACCCTGCACTGAACGTGACGTGAATATCACGTCGCGTCAGAGACTCTGAATTCTGTGACGTGGGATTCCGACGAATCAGGATTCACAACATGACGTGAATCACGTCACGTCAGTGTAATGTGTTTCGGCTTCTAAGAGTTTGTAGATCACATATCAAGGTCACTTTCAATATTTTTTCGAACTCCAAGTTACGTATTTTTCGAAAGAAGTGCCTCTGTATGTCCATTTTTCAGTACTGGCAGACCTTCAACACGATGAATACGTAAACACGAAACTTCCATCATCTACCACTTTCACTTTCAATATAGAAAACAGATGGCTACACTTCTTAAACACTAACCACGCATAACACTTCTTGAACACTAACCACGCATAACACTTCTTGAACACTAACCACGCATAACACTTAAATTGCAAATACACTGCTGGCCACCCAAATTGCAACACCAAGAAAGACAAGAGATATCGCAACAATATTTATTTTGTAGATAACATGTTGACCAAGCATCAAATGATTAAATTTATAGACTTCTGTGAAGTGTGGTTCCTGCCAAAATCAGTAGCCAGAGTAGCCGCCATTGTTGGAGATCACCGCTGCCACACGCCTCAGCATTGATTCAAAGAGACTTTGGATGTGTTCTTGGGGTACAGCAGACCAAGCAGCTTCCACGCGTTGCCAAAGTTGATCTGGTGTGGCAGCTGGGGATGTAATCTGGGTCAATCGTTGAGCAACCATGGACCACATGTTTTCTATCGGCGAAAGATCCGGAGAGCGAGCTGGCCAGGGAAGCAATTCAATCTGGCGATTGACGAAGAACCTTTGGACAATGCGTACCACGTGTGGTCGCGCATTATCCAGTTGAAATATGGCTGTGGGCAAGCCCTGAAGGTAAGGAAGGACAACTGGCTCCAACACCTCGGAGATGTAGCGCTGGCTTTTTAAAGTACCGGCAATGCGTACTAGAGGAGTGCGAGAGTGATATCCAATACCGCCCCATACCATAATACCCGGTGCAGGACCAGTGTGGCTGTGCATAACGCAGCTGTTCAGCATCCTCTCTCCACGGTGTCTCCAGACTCGAATCCGACCATCGTGGTGTTGCAGACAGAAGCGTGACTCGTCAGTAAAGACAATTTCATTCCATTGTGCCGTCCACATCCTTCTTTCATCGCACCATTGGCGGCGGAGACGTCTGTGGTTCTGCGTCAAGGGTAGACGAAGCAATGGACGTCTTGCGGACAGACCACTCTGCTATAAACGGCAGTCGAATGGTACGCGCACACACTGGATGATGGGGTACAGACTGAATGTGCTGTGCTATGGTTCGTGATGTGGCTGAGCGATCCGTCACTGCCATACGCACAATACGCCTGTCATCACGTGAAGTGGTGCTCTGAGGTGGATGCGATCGAGCACGTCGATCCGTCGTACCCTCCTGCATCCAACGATCACATATCCGCATTACAGTTGTTTGGTTTCGTCCAACACGACTACCGATTTCCCTGAAAGATAATCCACAATCTCGGTAGGCCACTATCCTTCCTCTGTCAAACTCGGATACTTGATCAAAAGATGATCGCTGTTTTCTACGAGGCATAATTGATCGTTTTTTTGAAAAAACCACAAGAAAAACACAATTGCCGTACTTCAAATCGTCGAAATCTCCAAGCCTTAAATAGCTCTTTGAAGTGGCGCCACAGGCGCGCGTGATGTGCGTCTGCGCTGAAATTCTAATCATTTGCATATCTCACCTTCGCTAATGCATGTTGTAAATTTCATATTATTTGCATGCTTCCTTCAGGGTGTTGCATTTACGGTGGCCAGCAGTGTACCTTAGAGCCTCGCATATGCACGCACAACACAATCAGGTATGTACCAGTACGTTAGAACAGTGTTTCCCAATTTTTTTGATATCGCGTATTCCCTGTTGCGTCAGAAGGGTCAATTTCGACATCACCACAAACATGTGGTACTCAGGCGTACAGTCCCTTCATTTGGAGCGTTCGGCACACAGCACTAGCAGATATTGTCTTACCAAGTGATGCTGCAATCATGGATATGATTGTTATGGAGGGTGGCTCGTCGATTTCACTTGGCTACTATAAAAATATCCTGATAATCAAGGAGGGGGGGGGGTTCGACTGAGCAGAAGTGTGTGGTTCATTGTTTTACTTGTTTCAAATTGTTTCCACCCCCACAGCAGTTACATCCATGGTTGCAGCGTCACTTGGTAACGAAATATCTGCCAGTACTGTGTGCCGAAGGGTCCACATGAGGGGTCTGTACGCCCGAATACCAATTGTTTGCGTTCTACTAACCGGCCGTTGTGCTGACGTGTGGGCATAGTGCTGAACTCTCATCATGAGGGTTCAAGCTCGAACCCCTTTGACGCACTGTGGTGGTCGGGCGAAGTTGGTTTTCTGCGGTTTTCCCAACTTAAAGGTGTGAACTTCCCAGTCTCCCATTTAAAAAAGTCTTTCCGCAGAGAGCAGGCAGACCTTCAACATGATACTTACACACAACATGATAATTCAAGAATTTACGAACTTCATTTCAAAATATGGAATGCAGATGACAGATGTTTCCATGGCGGAACACGAAACAAGCACAACTCTAACAAAATAAGTACGTTATGGCCATGCATATATACATACACTTAGCTCAGCTATACATGCGCTCACACAACACGTTCCAATATGTATGTTAGAAGTTCCTATACCTAATACACACCACCTAATATACATTCAGAGGAATGCGTATTAGGTGCATGTTCGGTTAAGTAGAACAACTACTAACTGGCCAATCCTGAAGGGCAAAATTAAAGTAGTGTCGTTATAATTATTTATGCCGTCGCGTGCTTAACTTTTGTAAGCTAGGGTGTAACTTGAATATATATATTTTTTTATTGCATTAATTCCAATTTCATAGCACAAAATATATCATTCATGTAATAGTAGTAAATGAAAATGATCCCTCAGACACTTTACAAAGTACTCACGGACAGTGCCGTCTTAACGCATGGGCTCAAATAGAGAGGGGCCTCATGAAGATGAGATATTGTTAACAATTACGTTAAAGTTTACGCCCCGTCGCCGGGCCGGGGCGGGTAAGTTACTCATTATACTGTTAAAATTTTCGAGTGTAAGCATGTGAATTGAAATTCAGTAATTTATAACCATGTAGAGCCTCAGAAAAATCACTTTGCCTGGGAGTCCATGATATTTTTAAAACGGCCATTCTGATTGATAGTCTGGGGGTCCGCGAACCACAGGTTGAGTAAACAGTGTATTAGAAATTCCTCACATTAGTCTTCACACGGGGAATGTACGCGAAGCAGTCAGAAACAACACCGTTTACTTCCACTGTAATTGAAAAACACACACAATTATTTATACTTTGGAAAAAATCCACGGAGATATATTCGATGGCTCGTTATTCGGAGTTGCTGCTTGCTTCATACATAATGAATCAATTACAGTTACGGACACTTCTCAGATGCAGTCACCCGGTCTTTTACGGCCAAATAATAATTTCTACTTCTGTATAATAAAAATATGCTTTTTCAAACTCCTGATTAACGATCACCCGTCTTTAACGGACGAATTTTTGTTTGTGCCACTGGTGTCCTCAAAATTGAGGTTTTACTGTATTTACCATGATACTTTAATATACATGGGAGATGGTTCACGAAACCAGGACCTTCTTAATCCGAAAATTGAAGCATTGGTCATCAATCATCAGCACAGCACATAGTGTTATTTGAAAAACTTGTGAATTTTGGTTCTTTCTCACCTATACAAATACCATACCTGAACGTTATTTTTCTTTTCACCTCTACGGTGCATCCACATGGAGTAAGCCTACATCAAACGAAATTCTCTCCGGTCACGTATACGCTCTCTCTATAAATAATTCCGATATGAGTTTCTTGAAAAATAATAAATTCCTGTGAACTTTCACTGTAACCTTTAGTTTCCTCGGAATGAGTTGGAAAAAAAAAATTGAACTTCTAACATTTATAACTTTCTTCTCCGTAAGGCCTTTTGTTATGTTATTTCCGATATTATTTATGTCGTTTTCAGTCACACAAACGAAGTTAGGAAGGAGGTAGATGAGAGAAGAAGAAAAAAACATCCAACTTTGACATTCCTTTGGGCTCCTATTGTCAAAGGGATAAGGAAAGAGATGGGGGGGGGGGGGAAAGAGAAATTGGAAAAATGTGGAAATACATCAACGAGGCCTAGGTCAGTCAGTCCATCCATTTGTAGAAAATATATAAAAGAACAAATCGATTGTACACACACACACAGTGTTTCTGAAGGTGGCTTTATAAATCATTGCAGACATTCCTGACAGGAAACGTTCTGTCCTACATCCATTCCCGTCCAAATTTCTTTTCTCTAGTTTTTTTATTTTTCGCTTCCCATTGAATTGAAATTTATTTTATTTTTAATATAAAAATCGTTTGTCCATTCTAATGACTTTTTTTTTTCTTCTTCTTCTATCCGTTTGAAAACATATTTCGAGGAAATTCGATTCGACGGAAATGGAAATGGATTTTTTGTTTCAAATTAGTGAATTTTTTGTTTTTATTTGTGTATGATTTATTATGATTTGTTTTCTTTCTCTCATAGGTAATTGTATAATAATATATGGAGACATTTTTTTTTTCTAAATCTTATTCCAAATATTTTGTGGATTGATAATTTTCAATTTGTTAGAGTTTTTTGGTGTTGGATTTGAATATCGTAACGTTATGGTTGATGGAAATGCATGTATTCGAAAGAATCTTTTTTTATCTCATAAATATGTTAGTAATGTGATTAAGTTTTACTTGTAAGCTCTCAGGCTACAGTGATAACAGTGTGATTATTTTCATCTTCTGTTTGTACAGTAGACGCCGCTTATTAGAATCACGTATAATTATATCATTTGGATATTATTATCACTTTCGCAAAGTATGGAAACGTACCAATTATCATTACATAGGAGAAAAAATTCGCTGATAGTTGTCAGGTTTTCGGTTCATGTGGATTTGAATATCGTAAACTTTTCTGTCGAAATTTTTTTTTTCTTTTTGCATATTTTGAAGCTAAGGTTGGACTATAGAGGAGGAGGCCAGAAGGCTCCCTTGTTGACAAAAATTTCCGTACTCAGTTAACAATGTCGTAATCTTGGCATAATAGCCGCTATGATGCATGTGTGTGCGTAGTGCTTCTTTTGCAATGGGCTTCTTATAGTGAGGAAATGTGTAAAGTAACAAAAAAAAGCCGATTTCTTCAGTGATTTGTCAGTTTCTTTGGACTGACAACATTCGTAGTTCCTCGGCCGGGAGACTTTCACAAGGAATCTATGCAACATATAGTACAGTATAAAAAGTATCGTAATTCATGATATCCATATAATAGACAGTTCGATTTAAAAAAAAAGAACTCCTAGAAATGGCTGAATAAAAAAGGAGAATTCCAGCTTAACCCTTTCAGACTCGATTTTTTTTTTTTTGGAATTACCAAGATATTTTGCATTTTTTATCTCAAAAAATACATTAATAAGACAAAATGTCAGCAAATCTTTATTTTTTTTTCCTTCAAATTTTCCTTTTTTTTTGTGGAAAAATAATTAATTTCATTCAATTTTTTCAGCGAACACGATGCAAGTGTATATTCATCTTCACACAAAAAATTTCCAGAATTTTATTTCTAAATTTTATGCAACAAATCGCACTCTTTTGCAGGAGGCACTTTACCCTGAAAGCCATCTTAAAAAATCCTTGCAAGTTCAACTTCAAGTGCTGGCCTCTGATGAAAGCTCCCAAACTTTATATTCAACATATCTATAACTCAAAACACACCTAATCCTTTAAGTCAATGTCTTAACTCTCTCAGGTTAAAAAAAAATTCTGCAGTGAGAAAAAGCAACGACCGCGCATTTGCGTGTGTAAAAGGGTTAAAGGAGAAAAAATAATCCCTTTTTAAAATGACATGGAAACAAAAAAAAAAGACACGGTCGGCCATTTTGGAACCAGTTGTATGTGAAAGAAAAACGAATTTGTCCCGTTTCCGTGCGTCTTGTTCAACCAAACAGGATATATGGTCATCGTACTTATACTTGAGTATCATAGTTTTCAATCGGTTCTTGTTATGAGAAACTCCGAGTTCCGATGTGATCACATCAAGTGCCACGTACTGCATATTCCGTACTGTGGCTAGCTGAAAAAGGGTAATTAGCTTTTTCACTATTGGTGAGCGGAGACTGCTTGGCTTTATCGTAAGACGGTATCGATACAAGATATTGGTTTTGATTATCTCCCAGATAAATCAGGGTCGCATTCAGAGTCGGACATTGAATAAACGGATTTGGAACCTGCGACGTCTAGAAAAGTGGACTGACTCTCATCATCTTCCATCCTAGAACAAAAAAAAACAACTTGTTTTTGCCTCTCCGCGTGATGTCTAATCGTTCAAAGAAAAGCAGAATGGGGAACAGCGATTGGCTCTGGCGATAATACTGACGTCTGTCTTTTGCTCAGAGATGACGTATGAGTCAACCTGGACAACCCATAGCTTTACGTATACGCTTCAAAATGTTAAGACGCCCTAGAAAAAATATCACTTTCATTTTTAAAAACCGCGCACAACTCAGGTCTATCGCCATGGATAATTTAGTACCTAGGGAGTTGTGCCGGAAGTGTAAGTGTGTGTACCTAATACATGGGAGCAATCATAGATTATGCAGTCCAGGTTGAAAGTGGAGAAAGTCATAGCGCAATGTTTGAGGGTCTTGCCATTTGTACCAGCCATTCTCAATGCATCTCCGAACGTAATGTTCTATTCGCGCCCATTTATGTCTGTCCGGAAGATATGATGTGGAGTTTACCAGCGGTACAGATGATCCTCTTACGGGCTGCGATTTTTTAATGCCTAGTTAGAGGCATTCATCAAGGCATGAAAAGATTTGGCCGAAAAATATGGGCAGCTGTAGCTCACGTTCAGTAAGCGATTTCACGAATAAACCATCGGCCCATTTTCTTCCATATCCTGATAGAATTCATGCTTCGTCTAATATCGGCAGTGCAGTAAGTAATCAAAGCAAAATTCTACGCAGAGGAATGTGTACGGTGTACGGTTAAATAGTAGTAGTAGTAATCAAAGCAACACGTGGCACCATTCGTTGCTATAGATCGATAAACCCCCCAATTCAGTGGCACTCCAGTTTGTAACATATCGGTTCTTGTTTTTTACGCTATTAATATTTCCATTCCGCCAAATACGAAAACATAATTATAAAATAATTTCAGCAAAATAGTTCATGTGATAATTTTTTTTTTTACTTATTAAATAATCTTCTTAGAACATCGTAATGCTTTCGTGTGAGGAGTTCACTAGAGGTCGAAGAATATTTCGGATTATTTATACTGTATCGTGGAGGTTCCATCAAAGAAATATTGGTATTCTTATTTTAGTAAGGAAAAAAATCATTCTTGTGTAGAGGAAAGGGATACTTACGCGTATATATCCGCTTAAAAAAAGGGTTCGGATGTAATTTTCACATTATTTACAGCTTTTGATGCTTCTTTATCAACTTTTGACCTCTCATTTTGTTGATTTGTTTTGAATGTCCCTTTATAAATCTAATTTTAGAAAAATATTTACTTTCATAGTTTTCTAGGACACTTCTCTGAGGCACTTTAACCCTCAAGTGCACAGGACGGGTCTGTGGGATTCATGTGCACATGTTATTTCCCTCATTTTCTGACAGGTTGTAGGTCATCTAAGCCTCGTCCTGGCCCATCGGGCTATACGACAAGATCTGTCAATCTTACGCTGAGTAAGTACCAATCCCGCTCAGAATGTTTTGTTTAAAAATTAAATGTCCCTATATGCGTACAGTGCGGTTGCATAACGGTGCCATACATCGTCATCATTGTGTCTCCTCTCCCGGGGGCTCTAGCTTATCCCCAACCTAAACCAAAAACCATACCAGGGGATCCTACTGGGTGCCCATAAACCATATTCTCTACTAATTCAATGGCGTTAATTCTTCTTAACACTTCTCTAGTGTCCAAGGGATCAAAAAAAAAAAAAACTGCACTCAACATGGTGTTCAATATCTTACGCATGAAACGTACATTGTAACATTTATAACTATATCACAGTGGCGCAATTATGCCAAGTTTGACACATAGCATACGTGACAGGTAGTAGGAACAATTTTTTGTTGTGTTGAAATTCTCGCTAATTTTCAATTTAAACGCGTTCATCTACTGCATCTACTGT
Source organism: Pholcus phalangioides (assembly GCF_987345545.1). Taxonomy (NCBI): domain Eukaryota; kingdom Metazoa; phylum Arthropoda; class Arachnida; order Araneae; family Pholcidae; genus Pholcus; species Pholcus phalangioides. Next base: position 108,050,572 of record NW_028301608.1, read on the forward strand.
GCCAACTTTTGGGAGGGGAGGGGGATGTTCAAAGATTTATCCGTATCTTCTGGGACCGTCAGACCCAGCCCGTGCAGTCAAGCAACATTTTTATTTTTTTTTCAATACTAATTGATATGGTTATTTTAAAATGGCTAAAAGTGAGATGCGATATAGTCCATTCCGCTCAATGTGATTACACCCAGACCCGGGATTTCTCATAGGAAGAACCGAAAAATAACTATATCCGAAAAAATGTTGTTTGCAAGTACGGTGGCCATACATCCCGTTTGATCAAACAAGACATGTGGCAAGCGTGTATTAGTAAAACGGGATAACTCTGTTTTTCTTTCTCACACAATTGGCTGAAAAATGGGCAGTCGTGTTCCATTTCTTATAATTATTATTAAAAGGCGGAACTCCTTCCCCCCCCCCCCTTTTAAGCTAAAATCCTGTATTTTTTCTATTCAGCCATTGTGAGGCATTAGAATGGAAATGAAATGTTACAAATTACGATAATTTTTTTTTCAATCTACAATAGGTTTCATAGATCTCTTAGGAAAGTCTCTGTGAAAGAGGTATTTGAATCTGACCAAATGAAAGAAACTGATCGAAAACTTTTCTTCAGTGAAAGAAAAGACCATAAAATGCAGCTTCACACATACATGGATCACGGCAAACACTACAGCCCGATTACATCAAGTACAGAAATGTTTGCCAACAAGGGAGGGAGACCCTAGAGTACACTTTCTATCCTCCTACATTCTTGCAGTCTAATAACGCGATAACTTAAAAGGGAAAACAATAAGTTTAGGTAAACCTTAGCTTCAGAATAAGCAAAAAAACTTTGAATGGAGGGAAAAACATTATTCGAAATCCCGATAACTACAAACGAAGTTTTTTCAATGTTACTATATTGGTTCATTCGGTTCTTTTCAAAAATGATGAAAATACTCGAATGATAACATTATTCGTGATTTTTATAACCGATGTCGACTGTATTTTCATATTATAAGGTCTATTTCGCATAAATTAAAAAAAAATCATTTTATTGTCTTTATATCATTTAGTTTCTGCTTTGGTATGATGTTATGAGTAATCCTCAGAACTGTTAATTTTAAATTTACTACAAAATAGTACAGCAATGAGGTTAATTACATTCATTTTATGTGCATATTGTAGGTAAAATTATGTGATAATAAATGTATCAAAACACTAAAAAAAAGGAAGTGAATAGATATTTTATATAATACATCAGTGTCTATGAGACCCAACCCATGCACTTACGAGGCGTTTTCTCACACGACCCGTGCACTTGACGATTATATAACTTTCTTGTTCCTTATATAAAAACAATTTCATTGCTTCTTGTTTCCTTCACTCGGAGAAAAATGCTCCTGTCTAAATTAAATTAGCTTTGGCAAAGTGGGAATATTTATTCAGTATTTGTTTTTATTTGCGTGGTATCATTTGTCCGCGTACTCTGTGTGTTTGTGCCTCGCGGACGTCTACATTTCTGACGAGATGAATAATCAAGATTCCAGAATCCGAATTTTTGCGTTTGTGAGCACAGGCCTATTCTGAAACGCAAGCGGCACTTGTGATAAACACGAATAGGAGCATATTTGCGTTCTGGGCTTGTGAAACTATTTTCCAAACTATGAATGGTTAATACTAACTAATCTTTGTCTAGTTCCACGGATTCGATTCCAGCCAAAGAACATCAGAAACGAGTTCTTTATCCCCGATCTTGAGGCGACCACCCCGATAGATGACACCTTCATTTCCCACCCAACTTCACTGGTTGGAAATTGCAATGCGGCGATATATGACCGGAGTTGGTGTGCGGTGAAGTAGCTATTCAGTATACGAGCACGTGATTGTTTATACGTATATGTTACGATGAAGATGATAAACCGGTAATCATACACATTCGGCTGTTATTATTCATAATCATTAGTCACTTCATTCAGTTTGTTGAATTTATCACTACCGACGATTTTGCGTAATTCCCAAACAGGGTTGATACCTTTGATGAGTGTAAAAATAAAAATATCACCTCTCTCTGTTCTCTTCATTTAACCAGTTCATCATTTTTGCCCGCACGTGATACGTATTTTGCCGCAAAAAAAGTTCAATTAAATGAAAATAAGTGAGAAAGAAGATATATATACATAATATATATAAGAATTATAATTCTTATTATAATTTTACTTAACTGATAATAATTATCAGTTTTGTGATGCTGGCTTTCTTCACACATATCAACTATGTACAAACACAAGACCATTACCGATCGAATTCGTCATCTAAGCTAGACTGACGTTTAATCTTCCGGTAAATTCAAGAAATTAATTTTGCCATATTTACCAAAATGAGGTGGGGATTGTACATAATCACCGGCAATTTTTTTGTACACGTACTTAGATGTAAAAAAAAAAGACTTTCCAAAATTTATTAATCGATATTAAAGTAACATAAATGTTTTAGTAAATTGACAAATGCGTTTATTATGGATAATAACCCGCAGAATATAATATGGCTATTATGCATAATGGCCGAGCATTTTGGTAAGTTTGATAAATTTCCCTATATAATCACTTTTTCCGGCGATTATGCATAGTACCCACAAGTGTCTTTGGTAATTTTTACTAATACTTATTAAATTTATATTTTTTACCGGCTTTTATGCACAGTACCCAAGCGTCGCGTCGTTGGTAAACATGATAAATCGTACTATATGATATGCTATACATGATAATTCATACATGTATTGCATCATTACATCGAGGTACAATAGTAAAATTTGTTATCATTACATCAGGGTCCGACTATATTCATCTCACACACATATTAGACTCATTTGGAGAATTTTTTTCATATTTATCAACTTCACCAACTACACTAAGTGTATAATCACAGATAAAGGCGATAAATTTCAAGTATTTACCAAATTTAACAACGACACTTGGTTATTATGTATAACCGCCGGTAAAAGTGATAATGTTTTCAGTATGTAGAAAATTCACCAACGACGCTTGAGTATTATGCATATTCGCCGCGGTAAAAGTGACAAATATATCAAACTTACCAAGACCATTGGTAAGTATGCATAATAAACGGTTATCATGTATATTAACAGATTTATCGCATTTACCCTAACATATAAACGTATTGTATGTTGAATGACATGTCGTTGAAATGCACGAATTCTTCTAAGAACGTTCGCGTACTTCTGAATCAATAGTAAAAGAGACTTTTCCGTGTTTTATTGCGTAAACATACGTATTTTACGTAATATCAAATATGCGTGTGTGTATGCGAACGCTTCCGCAGTCGGACTGTAAGAAGGTACATTAGAATTCCTACTATGAGTCACCCGCGAAGACATCAACCTCACTCACTTTGCTGCCTTCGAAAAATATAAAACGCTCATTCTCGGGGTTACTATAATGCATATTTACCAACCATTTTTTCTCGTTTTTTTCCCCTTTCAAACCCAGTGCCTTTTATTTATATTTTTTGTTTATCTCTTCGAATGTGGCAATTGCATCGTAAATTTTCACCTGTATGAGTTCTTTCTTCTTGTTGTTCTAGGTATCAGCGAAAACAATGGCCGAGAGAGAGACTCGGATTTCAAACACTTCGTGACTCTTCCCACCATGACTCATAAATAAGGGAATTCTGCACAATCGAGTTGTTCCGATTTTCCCCTCTCTCCGTCCATAAAAATATATAACCAGTTATAGGAACAATTTCTAGATAAATCTTGGATTCTTTCGTTCATATTTTAAACACGCTTTTATAGGATTATAGTCTGATCAGTTTTCCTACTCTTAGATTGGAATCATTAAAAACATAACCTTGGAAAAAATTGCATTTTTCAACTTTTTTTATTGAATCAGTATTGTTCGGAAAATTCTCTCTCTTTTTATTACTCAGAATTCTAGGCATTTGAGTAATATTCAGCATTTCGGGCAATGTACAAGTTTCACAACTTTTCTTTCGTGAATCATCTCACTTGCAGTTCCAGCCTTGTTTTGTTTGTTCCTTCCATATTATGGTTTTTATGAAATTTACGAACAAAATGAGCTTTACGGTATATAATTAGCATTTTGATGTATTGCTGTTTAAGTAATGTTCAAAAATTGTCCTTGTTAATACGCAGCATAATTCGAGAGGCCATTTTTGCGGCTAAAAGAAATTCTTTAAAACGCCATATTTGTTGCCATTGTTCGAAAACTAATTGTTTTGGTCAGTGTTTGAAAAGTAATTATTTTGGTCTGCTTTAGGAAACTAATTACTTTGGCTTGCTTTGGAAAAGATGTTTGCTCTGGCTAACGTTTAAAAAGCAATTATTTTGGCTAGCGTTCGAAAATTACTTGCTTTGGATAGCGTTTAAAAGATACTTGATTTGCCTAATATTTGAAAAGTAACTGTTTTGGCTAGCTCTGGAAAATTACTTGCTGTGGATAGCGTTTGAAAATTACTTGCTGTGGATAGCGTTTGAAAATTACTTGCTTTGGATAGCGTTTAAAAGATACTTGATTTGCCTAATATTTGAAAAGTAACTGTTTTGGCTAGCTCTGGAAAATTACTTGCTGTGGATAGCGTTTGAAAATTACTTGCTGTGGATAGCGTTTGAAAATTACTTGCTGTGGATAGCGTTTGAAAATTACTTGCTCTGGATAATGTTTGAAAAGCAATTTGTGCGACTAGAGCGTTTGGAAAGTAATAGTTATTTTGGCTAGCGTTTGTGAAAAATATATATTTTTTTTTCTGGCTGCTACTACTACTACAACTTAATCGTACATGCACTTCGTACACATACTTCAGCGTAATTTCTAAAGAATCGGTACATGTCGGAGCGTCTTGTGGGAGTGTATGTACATGCATGGCCCTTAACGTATCCATGTTGTCGCAGTTGTTCGTGTTTCGTGTTCTTTCTGGACTTGCCAAATTTCTTCCATATTTTGAAGTAAATTTGTTAAATGCTTGTACTTTTATGTGATGAAATATCGTACTGTAAGGTATTCCTATTGGGTGCGGATAGACTTTTTCAAATGGTAGACCGGCTGGCATTCGCGCCTTGAAGTTGGAAAACCGCCTAAAATTAGGCGAACACCATTGTGCGCCAACGGTGTTTGAGTCTATATCCTCGATGAGAGCACAATGCCCACACGACCGCACATCGTTAATTATTGTTTTCACTGCGTTTGAAAAGTAGTTATTTTAGGTAAGGCTCGAAAAGTAGTTGCTGAAGCTAAATGATTGTTGAACCCACCATACCTTAAGAGTCATAGTTTCTGCTAGCATTCTCCAAATCATTATTATACGAGCTCATTTGAGCCCATCCCCCTCCCCCCTTCTGAAGATCGGGGTTCTGAAGCTATCCCGATGGTCCCCAGCCAGGTTATGGTATTAAATCATCACACTTCACTCATTGTTCGAAAAATAGATGGCAGCACTACCGCAAGTATTACACAGAAGAAAACTTCACTTTATATTCCCAACACGGACGCACACATTCCAACATGTACCAATTCGTTAGAAGTTCCGCAGAGGAATATGGATGAGGTGCCTGTGTGGTTTAGTAGTAGCTTAGTTATGGACTCGACTGCCCGTTGACGTTTACCTAACAAAAAAACTATAACTTTGAACTCTTTTTTTTTCAAATTACTATGGTTTTTCTGTTTTTAAAGTACCAAGAATCATAAATAATACAAACAGAGCTAGCTAATTGAAGAAACTAGTATTTGTACTTGGTTATTGCTATGCCTTTATATAGATATATAGCATACGCCTCACAAATAAGCTGTAGTGTGTGGCACCTTTCGAATTATTGAACTCTGTGCTGAGGGCACATGTGCTTGTTATCACCGTGTGAGAATCGCTGAGTACCTGCTGCCTGTGATTTATGTTCCCGAACGAGACCTTAAAACCCTAAAATCTCGTGAAAAGATTACGAACGAATATAAGTCTGCGGATTACTTGCTTGTTTGACAGCGCATATGCATATTGTAATACGCTATAGTATAATATTAATATTACAGTTACGTTGCAACTTTGGTTGTTTTTACGTTGGTGAAACGGAAAGAGGAAGCGCTGACTTCAAACTGAGATGAATATCTTCAAGGACTCGAAAGCGGTGGAAATGAATAAAACATAGAACTTTATTTTACAACGGCCGGCAGAAAATAAAATATATAAGAAAACACTAGAAATTTCTTTTGCGAAGCTCAGCGAAGTGTGAAGTGCTTGTTTTTCCTTTTCTTGTGTATTCAAATGAGTTGTGACGAGTTCATTTTGGCAACGAGGGGGTTGAGAATGTCAGTAGTAATCCTTGTTAGTCAAATTTTAATAGCGTAATGGGTTCGCTTGTTTCTTAGAAAATCTATAATCTGTTCTAATATAAATCTCTAGGTGTTTTTAGTATTTCTTCTAAAAAAAAAAAATTGCTTTTATTCTTTGCAGAAGAGGCTCGAGCAAATCTGACAGGAGCCAGGAGTCGGACGCGGCTGAAGTAGATTCTATATCGAAGGATCGCAGATCTTCCAGTAGCCGTCGCTCCAGTTCCGATAGGGCCAGTAAACCATCATCTTCTATTTTGGGCTCCACGTCCTTTTGTTGCGCATCCGGACAAAAGGACGACAACGTCTCTGAGACCAGAGTACCCGTGAGGCCACCGAAAAAGAAGCCCGCCAAGAACAGTTCCAAGAAAGATCCGGAGCGTAATGGAACCGAAACTACTCCGGTGACAACAAAGAAAGGAAACGCCAACTCGCCGAAAAGCAGCAAAAATGCAAAAACTGAAAGCGATGCGGTTAAAGGTAAGGACCGAATTCTAGAATTATTTATCTCAATACAAATACAAAGGCCACAGCAGGCAAAATGCCCAACTAGGTGGCAAAAAAAGATGCCCATAACAGCCCCTTTCAGACATTACTTTTTTGGGATTTTATGTAATAAATCACACTTTTTCGGAGGCATTTTCTCCTGTTTTCATTTCAAAACCCCCTGGAAGTTCAACTTCGTTGCCCTCTAATGAAACACCCCCCCCCCAAAGTTCATATTTACTATATTTCTAACACAAAACTTACCCAATCCCTTCAAGTCCGGACTTAACTCCCTGAGGTCAAAATTTCTTCCAGTAAGGAAATGCGACCACCACATTGGTGACAAAAAGGTCTGAAAGGGATAAAAAATAAGGATGCCAAATACAACCAGGATGCTGAGAAATGCAAAAATAACAACTATTATGAAAAAACTAATAATTATGATAAAATATAATGCATTGTCCAATAAAAAATTATGGTTGTCTTACATGTAAGTATGGATAGCGCTTCTCATTGTGCGATTCACACATTATAAATTTCGTTTATTTTTATTCATTTTTATCAATTTTATTCCATTCATTTATTAATTTTTTAATTCGTTTTATTACATTTATTTATTAAATTTATTTTTATTCATTTTATATCATTTATGTATTAAGGGGTCTGTCAGATTCAAAATTCGTTTTCCGTTCATTCTCAAAATTCCAAATCTAAGAAACGCACCCGATGAAATTCGATGAAATCATAACTTTGACATTTCATTTCATTTGTGCAAAATCAACTAATTATTTCACAAATTAAGGATCGTTTTCACAAAAATTAAGAACATTTTCACAAAACGGGACCCTATATAAAAAAGTCTGGACAGACCCTCTCTTATTTATTCATTTTTTTTAATTCCCCTTTTTTTTTATTTTGCCCATATACTCTCGAGTTGATTGCAGTGCATTTGATTCATCTTACAGAACGATCAAGGGATAAAAGCCGCCATGTTGTCGATTCGCCGTCTACCCGACACTCCGTGCCATCATCATCATCTGCCAACACTGTTCTGCCGTCACCGAGCAAGAGAATGTTTCGACCAAATGGGAACAGGATAACGGAAACGAGGAAATCAGCTTTGGAAACCCGGTCATCCCAGGAGAGTAACGGGGATTTCGAAAAAGGATCTAATGTCGTCAATCCAGAATTCATCCGGGACTCCAAATACACGGATGTCATACGAGAGATCCAGAAGGATCCCGGAAATTCTTTGGCGAACAATCTCATGTCCTCTACCGTGGAGAGCAATAAACTCTACGGAAAAGTGACGAACGTCGTTGGGATGCGTTGCAAAAACGATGACATCAGGGTTGTGAATGGCGCAGTTGACATTACTGCCACTTCCCCCGTAGGAGGAACAATCGCTGTTGGCAATGACAGCAAAACCGTCAATATAATGAGTGGTGCGACGACAGAAATCGCGGACGTCAAAATGAACAATTTGGAAGAACACTGTCAAGAAAGTGTGGAGTTCAAAGACTGTTTAATGGTGAAAAGTTGCGACGCAGACGAACTGGATTGCCCGTGCTGCGAAAACGCTTCCCAACCAATCACGGAAGAGCTTTTTGTGCAAAAGGAATGTGATAAACTAAATAGACTTTCAACTCCTTCGGATTGGTTAAAATGCTCTGCTGATGCCATCGGTGATTCGACAAAGGATAATAAGGTAATAATTCCCTTTTTTCAGTGCAAGATCACAATACCCAACTTAGATAGTGTCCAACACACGGCTGCCGGTTTTCAAAATTGGGCAGCAAGGAAACTGTGACAGATATAAAAGCCATTCTTGCGGAATGTAAATGTGCAAAGTCAAGAATTTCAGATGCATCATTCATGTTGCAAGGGGATGTATAGTTATTAAAATAAAAAAAATTAACTTATTATATGAACACCCCCCCTGTGCCCAAAAACCCAGTTAGAAATATTTTCCCCGTCTCTCCTGATGCCAACAAAAAATTTTCCACGTTTTGTAACTGCAATATTCGCTGAGATATTTGATTTCAAAAATCGGAGGGAACTTGGAAGGGAACAGAAACTAACGGAAAACTCTTCTTTTCTAATTTTTCCCCGATTTTTTAAATTCAAATATCTCTGCCAATATTGCACTTAAAAACGTGGATTTTTTTTTTTTTTGGTATCAGGGGACAGACAGGGCAACAACTTTTTAATTAGGTTTTTGGGCATATGATGTCCGTATAAAAAGTTAATTACTTTTTATTTTAGTTAATGACTATGTAACCCCTTGCAACATGAATGACGTATATCTGAAATTCCTAACTTCGCAAAATTACATACCGCAGGAATGACTTTTATATCTGTCGCCGTTTTCTTGCCGTCCCATTTTGAAAACCGTCTATCGATTGTGGGACAGACACTGTATCAAGGGTATACAGGTGAATGTGACCTGCTCTGCCAAATGATAGGTGGGATAGAGACGAGCCCAACACTGGAACATGAAACACCCTACCAACATTTTCCTATCTCTCGAACCGTTTCGCAGTTATGGTGGGTAGTCGATTATGGAAAAAATAAGCGTGGAGTTTGAAAAAGCTCAAATTTGTGAATTTTCTGAAAGGCCTCCATGCTCAAACTAAGCACATATTTGGAAGGAGCAGAAAAAATCCTGTAAAGGTGATATCAGTTTCATCTAATTATCTGGATTTAGTGGCGATCTGCAAACGCTGCAAGTGTGGTGAAGTTCAAAATCGAATTGTCGCTAAAATTTTTAATCGCCAATTCCGCCAACACCCCCCTCTAGCTAAAATCGGTGAAATTTACCAAAAACTTTTCCATTGCACCGGCTTTCGAGAGAACGACTCTTCAGTAAACCATATCGGTGATCTAGTTTAGGAGAAATTTGTCCTTTTACAGTAACAGCCCGTTATAACCAATACGGCTTATAACTAGAATCTTGATATAATGAGTGATTTGCGGGTGATTGTTAAAGAGCTAATGTTACGAACATCCGCTTATAACGACAATTTTTCCCGTAATTGTTAGCTGTCGTCGTAATGGACTTTTACTGTATTTGCAATACATTACTGAAAAATCTGCGTTCGTCGAAGTAATTTTAGTAAGTTTTGGTGATTTTTCCCTTCACCAGAGTCTCTCAGCGCTTGTAGCTCACCCTTGAATATGGATATCCTGTAGGATTATCCCATTATAGGATTTTTTGAGCAAAATCAAATTGCCGCCAAAATCTGTAACCGCCAATTCTGAATTTTCGATGTCTGCTGATTTTACTGATGTATTGCAAACAAAAGACTGAATTTTTCCAGACTTTCGAATGCTGGTGAAATGGAAAAGTTTTTTGTAAATTTGATCGATTGGCTACTAGGGTGTTTGCGGAATTGGCGATTAAAAATTTTCGCGACAATTCGGTTTTGAAAAACTTCTCCAATCTTTCAGATCTTGTAGCTCGCCATTAAATGCAGATATTTCGATGAAATTTATGTCACCTAATAACATATTTTATGAGCTTAGTTTGCGTGTAGGTCTTTTAGAAATTTCACAAAAATTTGCTTGACGCTTTCCACAGTCCATTGTCCACTGTAACACGAAAAACGGTTTGAGATAGGACAGGGTTGGTAGGGTGTTTCATGGTTTCATGTTCCACTTGGGCTCGTCTATATCAACCCCTTTCTTTTGGCAAAATAGATCCATTCGCCTTTTATATCCATTCTTTATGTGATATGTCTTTTCTCGCATATTCGAATTTTCTTTTCAGTTTACACAACATGAACACATCTTTGAAATCAACGAACATAATTAAAATTTTAATCTGTTTTAAGCAGGACAAGCTGCCTCGGTGCCGTCATTATTTTTCACGAAACTCTTCAAGAGTTAAAAAGGCTTTTAATTAAAATTCAGGATTTTAGATTGTCAGGAACGAATTTCGTCAATTAGTGGTCCTTAATTAAAAAGTTTTTTCGCTGCTTTTCGTGTCATCACCGATTGTCAGTCTCTGAAGATAACAAAGCGTTAACTCCGCTTGTCTATGCACGTGTGTGTGTGCACAATGTGCCCCCCCCCCCTCCCAATTGTGTATGTCTTATTAACCACGCATGATGATGTTATCAAAACGGAAACTCAAAAAGACGAAAAATATAATCCTCTGTACCCAATTAATGCATTGAAATTTCGACAAACCAAAATCTCCACAACTGATGATTCTGGATTTTGACTTGTCGAAATGTCAGTATTGCTGGGATTACGAGGGTGTCATGAGAGAGTTTAGGCTTGTCGATAAAGTCAGAATTTAGGCTGTATTGTCGAGATTTAAGCTTGTCGAACTTTCGGTATTGTCGGAATTCAAAGCTCGACGGAATTTTCGAATTTACGCTTGTCGGAATTTAGGATTGTCAGAGTTTTTCGGTATTCTCAGAATTTAGTGACAGTCAAACTTCCGATATTGTTAGAATTTAGGCTTGTCGAAGTTTTGGTATAGTCGGAATTCAGGTTGTATTGTCGGGATTTAAGATTGTCAGAATATTATATTATATACAGGGTGTTTTGTCAATGGACCGGCAAACTCAGAAAGGTGTTAGTAGACATCAAGAGGAATAAAAATTGCAATGGAACATGGTACCGCAAACCACGTTGAGAGGGTGAAAATCACGAAAAACTCATGTAGGTTTCGACGTCACGTGGGAACGACAAAAAGTACAATAACAACTACATAAAGATTTATTTCAATAATTATTAATCAGAGTTGTTGGCAGTGGCAGCCGCTGACGTCATTGCACAGTCTACAACGACGTAAAAACGATTCCCGGACGCGCTCGAAGATACCAGGTATGCTTTTAACGTCTGCCGCGGCGACGACAATTCTCACTATGAGATCCGCAGAGCGTGATCCTACCTCAGCGCATGCGTTTCGCGACTCTGCTTACGTAAGATATGTTGAGCAAACCCACGAACGCATTCAGCGATCAACTGACATCCACCTTTCGTCTCCTATGGAATCAGAGCCTGCATGCGTTTTTCGCGATTTTCACCCTCTCAACGTTGTTTGCTACCCCATGTTCCAGTGAAATTTGTGTTCCTCTCGACGCCTACTAACAACCCTCTGAGTTTGTCGGTCCATTAACAGAACACCCTGCATATATTATGTATCGGAATTTAAGCTCGTCAGAATTTCAATATTATTGGAATTTTAGGCTTGTCGGGATTCAGGTTTGACGGAATTCATGCTTGACGATGTTTTGATATTCTTGGAATTCAGGATTTTGTCAAGTATCGATGTTGTCGGAATTTGAGATCGTCGAAGCTTCAGTATTGTTGTTATTTTGGAACTTCGAGGGATTGTGTGACAGGAACTAGAATTAATCAACAGATCGATCAATCGATAGCTTATTCGTGACTTGGTTCTCTTTTTAGTCTAAGAGAATACGTGTCTCAAAGACAGCGAGTGTCTTGAGAGATTTGTATTACGATGGTCAAGACTCTTTTTTTTTTCCCCCTATATCCTCGAGCTTTCTCATAAGAAATGCACGGCAAGAAAAAAGCAGTGAAAGTGAATCAACTGAAGCGAGGAGAAGAATGTTATTGCGATGAAAGTGAAGATTGAAAAGAAGAAAATGAAGACGAGGTCATGTGTTATGTCATGGCATCTGGAACCACAGAGAGAATGACCTTTGATAGAAGAGAGGAATCGCACCGATACCTTTGAGTGATTTTCACTTCTTCTTTAATACCCCTTTTTTTTCTCGTCCGTCCACCTTTTTTAAAAGAGTCTCCATAAAAATAACACCGCTTGGGGTGAGATCGGATCGAAGCAAACAAAAGAAGAAAATTGTGCATCCAAAAGGTCAACGGGGTTGGAAAAAGAAGTTGAGTTGTGCAAAAAAAGGGCATCTCCAGGATGCATCCAGGAGACACAAACATATAAATCTTTTTTTTATTATTATTAAAGGAAGAAAGTATTTTGTTTTGTTTTTTCTTTTCTGTAGATTCTCTTGTGGATTAAATTTAGTGGTTGTAACTCCACGTATTTGTTTGGAGCCGCTTTTTTATATCCTGAAATAATTCAAATCCTGAAATAATTCTGATCTAGGGATTTATGGGATCTCATGTTTGTTGGTTTAAGGCAGTGGTTCTTAACTTTTTTTTGCAGGGTCAAAGAAATTTTATTGACATTCTCGCAATTCATACATCACGGAATATTTCCTAGCTTGTGGCCCTTAATCGGCTTTATCCTACCACTGGTTTAAAGCACAGTCAAACTCAGTTATAACGATCTCGGTTGTAATGGCACCTCGGCTAGAACGTGAATAATTGGCGGCCCAGAATGATTCCAATATAGAATAATGCTAACAGACCTTGCTTACGACGGCAATAAGAAGCAACTAGCTCGGATATATCCACAAATTTTTCTTCACTTTTGTTTCCGTTTCACACACAATGCCCTTTTCCAAAGAAATTTATAAGATTAGAGCTGATCACATCCAGGGAATGTTTGTTTATTACATTTATGCCTGAAAAACGAACACTGTTTACATGTCCGAAGCTCCGACTTACTCATTGATATGACCATTATACGTTCATCATACGTCATACCATCATATGTTTCTGTATTTTGCCGTTCTCAACTTTATCTTGTAAAAAAAATTTTCAACGAAGCTTGCTTTAACTTCTAATCCTTATTAGAATCAGGAATGAAAGTAATTTTCATAGTTTATGGATTGTGTTATAATGAATGACTATAAATATTCATATCACGCCACTTCGTAAAAGATTTTTTTCCCCGTGAAATAAATTTTGAAGAAGTAAAGTAATTATTATGTAAAATAATAAAATTATATTAATTAATTATTAATATAAAATAATAAATCCTAATCATAAAAAATAAAACTTCATGCGTAGTATCTGATTGCCTCTGATTAGAAATTTTCGTTAAAAAAGGACTGGAAAGTGTCAACTTCGGTTGTAACGGCAGAGAAATTTTTGATGTCGTTATGTTCGAGTTTGATTGTAGTATGTATGCTGAGCTCATTACCCGCGGGCCAAATGCGGCTTTCGGAGTTATCTGAATTCAAAGTTGACATTATAAGTAAAAAAATCTGTGTTGGAAAGATATTATACATATTGTATATATGCATGCATATTATTATTTGTTTTTGTGGCTCGCGATAGGCTAACAAATAACTTTTGCGGGCCGCTATAAAATCACTTTTGGAGCGCACATTCTGTGGAATATCGAAGAGTCATGATTTTAAGGGAATGGTTTTATATACTGTTGGCATTCGAGTCAACCCATAGCCCGCGGACCAAGTGGAGTCATAAAGTGGCCCGTCGCCTCTCAAACCTAATTTTGTAAAAATGAACCAACTAGCATATTTACAGATCACTCGGATGAAATATGGGAAACGGTCCTGATTGCTCAAGGGACCCGTAGTATACTTGCAGATCAATTTAGTGACCCGTAGTATATTTGCAGATCACTTCAGTGACCGGTAGTATATTTGTAGATCGTTTGGGTGTTCCGTGGTACAGTTCCGCGGAGCACTTGAGTTGTCCGCGGTGCATTCCCAGATCACTTAAGTGAGCCGCGGCAAATTTACACATGACTTGAGTAACGCGCAGCACAGTTCCATATCACTCATGCGGTCCACGGCACATTTCCAGATCACTGAAGTGTTTCGAGACTCTTTTTCAAACCAATGAAGTGGTCCACACTCTCCTAATGGTTGATAGTGAACAAAGCCACACCTTTGTTCGCTATGTGCTATAAAAATGGAATTTTGATATCCCGCGTTCTTTCTTTCAAGTGGTCTATTATTATGTGTTGTTCGCAGCTTATGGATAGTTTCTCTCGAGCCCATATAAGGCAGGCTGCATCGCTTGTAGTATCGCACTAGTGAAATGCACCTTAGTCCGGAATCACACAATAAAAGTTTGATAAAAGATCTTTTACAAAACTTGAAAAATGCACCCAATAATCGTACCGGTTACATTCGCGCAAATGTAACCAATAGTCTTATTGGCTGCATTTTTCAAGTTTTATAAAATAAATTTTATCAAACTTTTATAGTGTAATCCCGGCGTTAGGCTAGGATTACACTACAAAAGTTCGATTAAAGATGTTTTACAAAATTAAAAAAAAGAGAACAACTTATATGAACCAAACCCATCGGTTACATTCGCTCGAATGCAACCGATTAGTTTTATAAAAGAACTTTTATCAAACTCTTATATTACAAACCCAGTCTTAGAAATATCAATGCCAGTATAATTATTATTTCCAATGATAAGGGCAATGGAAATGAACATCAGTCCTCAAAGGTTTTGTATTTAATTTAATGAAAATAAATTGTTTTAATCTTATGCCCACAAAAAAGTAAGTTTAATCTGCCAAAAAAAAATCGTTTTGTCTGTTAATTGAATTAATCAAATTCCAATATAGATAAATGATCGAGAATTCACTGAATAATTGCTTTTCTCTTTTTTGTTCCCCCCGTTATTACCGAAAAAGTGCTCGGATTCTTCGAATTCCAAAAAGGAAGTCAGAAGCAAAGGTATTGGTGACGGGTTTGTAATTAACAAGTTCCACGGTAACTCATGGAACTTACGGACGAGGAATAATAACAAGAAGTAAGTCGAACAAGTTTAATTTGTAACATATGGAGCCAATTGAGTGCAAAAATTAATTTTCTCTTAGGAGCCAGCTCCATAATTAGTTTCGTAGTTTTGGATTTCGTTCCTAATTGGGCCGAGCCGCCAAAGCACTCGCACGCGCTCGTGTGTGAGCCGCACACTTCAACAGCCAGCAAAAATCGTTTAAAATTTTCTATCGTTGAAAGTTATCGTTAGAGAGTGTATTTACTCCCCCCCCCCCTCCCCCCCCCGTAAATAAAGTAAAGGCTTCTTCGCTCGGAAGAAGCAGCAGCGGAGAGAGAAAAGACTTTGTGTCTCTTCTCTTTCAAAAAGGTTTTTAAAATCGAATTTCGGTTTCTGTCAGCAGCCTCATTGATAACATTACGCTTTGGTTTCTTCGGGGAGCTAATCTTATCCCTCGTCGAGACGGAATCAGCTCTAAGAGAGTTCGGGACGTTTATCAGTTCTAATTAGCGTCCTCGCTTTTCAAGAGGATGCCACTTAATGAGGGACTTATCTCAGAATTTCCTGGTGACATTCATTCGATTCGTTTAAAAAAAAACCGTCTTTCGTCTCCCCTCCTTTGTGTTTATTGGGAAAGATAAGAAAATTTTATTTCGCTTCGATAGTAAATGTGTCGGCATCAGCTCAAATTGTATATACCACGCTGTAAATATAAAATAAATTATGCTTTTTTTCCCCCCAAGGCTGACTCTGAAGCACTGAGAGGAACTATCAAGTCCTTACTGATCTGAAGAGTAATCAAACTTATGTCTCGCGCTAATTCAACCAAAAAACATTGGACCTTAGAGCGTATCGTTATTTCAGTGTGAAGAGAACTCAATAATTCTCAGTAACTTTTCATATTCGTTTCGTGAGGATTTCAAAATTTTCTTGGTTGGTTTTTGTGCCGGAAAACTCCGTGATTCGGGCTAAATCGTAAAGGGAAATAGTGCTTATCGAATCAGAAGTGAAAAATTCTGATACTTTTCAGCCCCATAATTTCCACTTAAACTTTCGAGGTAAATTGAGGATTTTTATTCAGATCTTATCGTCATTTTGATAGATATTTTCATATTGGCTCTCCAAGATGTTTTTTTTTTTGCACATTATGTTTTTTCAGTCCCTCTTCATACAGCGATACACGACCAAGATGCTCCAAGAGAGACTGGGAGATTAAGTTGCCAGTTCTTCCCCTTACACACGGTACTATAATAATAAGATTTTAAATTCCAAAACGACGGTTTTTAGTTTAACCACCTTTTCGCAATCGCAACACAGGGCTATCTTATTAAGTTCGGGGGCGCCCGGGGTCCGAAGATTTCTTGATTATTATTGAAGCGTAAATTTTCTGAATTAATTATTGTGCAATAATTTTGTGTGCCTTCCCAACTCTAGCCTCTTTTGACCCACCCGCCTTTGAACCAACCCGCTAAAATGCCATTGCACGAGAATAACATGAAATATTTCAGTAATCGCTATACTAAAGTAGAAAGCATACTGGCACGCCAAGTCAGCCGGTCAACAGGTAGCGCACAGCCTCCCCCCCAGCTAAAAAGTCTCGCCACAGAGAGCAACAGGGCTACAACGGTATAAATATTCAATCATTGCACTTCACTCACAATTTGAAGTATAGATGACAGCACTGAAAATTCGCACACTACACCAGATATGCACTCAGGCTGTTAAATGTCCACACTCAACACTTCCGGCACTACTCAATCAGTTGTTAGTTGCCCACGGCGATAGACCGGAGTTGTGCTCGGTTAGAAAGAAAGAAAAAGAAGTCGCACAGGTCCTCCCTCTCTCTCTAGTCGACAATTACTTCAATATCCACACTTGAGTGGAGCCATCGAAATACGCGGATTAGGGTCGCCTGGATCAGTGTTTCTTAACCTTTTTTGCCCATGGCCCCCTTTGAACCACATTTTTTTTCTCGTGGCGCCCCTGTGTTCCCCAGAGTTTTTTACCCTCATCTAGAAGCAAGATCTTTTATACGTATTGAATTGATTTTTTCAGTGAATTTATACTGAACGAAAATTTTGCAAAGTAGATTGCCCTAGGTCAGACCACTGACCTAGAATTTATTGAGCTCCCCAATAGTCCGAGTTCTATTCAAGAGCGTCTCAACATCATGGGCCCCCTAGGCAAAGTGATGCTATGGTAGTCATATACTTAGCTGGAAATAAACAGCCTGCATATTTCCTACTTATTTTCAAAATTTATTGTACTATACAAAATATCATAAGGTGGGGTCACGTATGGACATGAGATTCCCCCCCCCCCCCCACAAGAGTGAGACTGACATAGTCGCAGCCCGGGACCTTATATGGTTTTCATCATTTTTTTGTTTTTCATTCTATAAATTTTATATAGAGGAGGGGTTTGTGAGAAATCTAGCCGGGGGCCTGCGAAAAACCCCCATCCTAAGGAACTCCGGGTGGGTCCTTGCCCTAAGACAGCCCTGATTTTATGGGTGGTTCTGTTGGATTCTGTAATTGTATAGTCATTAATATAAAAGCTTTATTTCTTCACACCTTAATTTTTCTTCACAGTTCTCTGCAGCCTTCCTAACCACCTGTCACGGCCCCTTTCTCCATTTTCTTCTGTGGCCCCCTTGAAATATACCAGTATCACTAGGGAGTCATATGGCCACCGGTCCAGAACCACTGGGCTGGATAATCAGCCTTGCAGTATTTAAGCAACATAAATAACCCCTAGGAAGGAGGGTCTAATAAAGTTGTTGGAAACAAAAATCTTATCTAAATTCTTATTTTTGGAAATCGATCGAAAATGAACTGTTTGCTAATTCTTCTGAAATATAGTTATAATAATCATTGATAAGCATCAGTGATGGCTACAGACACGGCTGGATCTGGGAGGGGGGGGGGGTTGCCTCGGGCAGCTATCTTGAAGGGCGACAAATTTTATGGGAAATAGGAGATTCCGTTAGGTTTTTTACAAGAGGGGTTTCATAATTACGTTTACCCTCCTCCCGAAAAAATCCTTGTTATGTCCCTGGCTACCAAATTTATTTTTTTTTTAAATCTAAATTATCAAGAAGATACAAAAAAAAATAAAATGTGTAAAAATTCTTAAAAATAAATAAACGGGTTTTATTCCAGTTTTTTTTTTTTTTTCAATTGAATCACGTGAAACAAATTCAAAAGAGTTTTTTTCTTTGTTTTGTTTTTATTTATCTTAAAAAAAAAAACTATTTTATCAGTAAAAAAAACTTTCTATACAAAAGGTGTCAACGGTGGGGGGAAAAAATGTCCGATCATCTTTCAGACATTTCATTCCCCCCCCCCGCTTTTATCCCTATACATTGAATGGCTAATGGATGCCTCTCGGGGAAGGGGGGGGGGACAGAAAAAAATTTAATATATTTGTATATAGTTTTTTAACCCTTAAAAAAAAATCCCGTTTTTTTTTTCCTGAAAAAAAAATTTTTTTTCTTCTCCATCGCGTCGCCAACAAAAGCAAATGGCGTCAAAAAAAACTCACCCACACACATTGCTATACATAAATATCTTTCAGGAGATCTAAAAACATTTTTTTTTTTCGGACTTTGAAAGCAAACTTTGAAATTTTTCACCGGTTTTTTTTGTTTTTTGTTTTGAAAGAATGACTAAAAACGGTGGAATATTTGTATTTTTAATTTATTGTAAAAGCGTGTCTCAGTAGAATCGAACATTACGTTGTGTATGGTAAGAATTACGTGTTACGGTAAATACAGGGTGATTATAAAAAAACTATCCCGACATATGGGCCCCTAACTATCATACCATTCACAGAAACTGAATGAAATTTTGGCATAAGGTATTTTGATGTATGCGCTCAAGAATGATATGGAAAACAACAGTGTCACTCTAACAGTTACGGTTACAGTGAGAAAATTTCGAAAATATCAAATGGCAACACCAAGTTTTTTGTATTGGAATGCGATCTCCATTGTGAAAAACCCTAAATAGCGTTCGAACGGCAACTGTAGCATGAAAATCACCGGCGGTAGATAAGCTAAAAGTGACGAAAACCAATAAGGACAGAGAAGCAGCATAAAATAAAGCATTTTATTGTGTTTCACAAATTTTCCACATGACCTTGTGGAGGACTAATCAGGCTGGGATCTCAGCCGAAGAAACGGTGTGACGAATGAAACGAACATTAATGCTCTGGTGCACGGCAAAGTCCTTTTTACTTGCCTAGCTCCGGGGATTTTCGTGCTACAGGTGCCATTCCAACGCTATTTAGTGTTTTTCGGTATGGAGATCGCATTCCAATACAAAAAACTTGGTGTTGCCATTTGATATTTTCGAAATTTTCTCACTGTAACCGTAACTGTTAGAGTGACACTCACTTTTGTTTTCCATATCATTCTTGAGCGCATACCTCAAAATACCTTATGCCAAAATTTCATTCAGTTTCTGTGAATGGTATGATAGTTAGGGGCCCATATGTCGGGATAGTTTTTTTATAATCACCCCGTATGATAAATCGGTTACTAAGCATAATCGCAAATCGTCTCGGTAAGCTTAATAAATTTGTCAGTTTTACCGAGGATTATGCATAATTACACAGGTGTCCTTGGAAAATGTTGAAAAAAATTTACCTATTGATATTTTGATCAAATGATACGTAGTACTATCGGGGTGATCGTGAAATTCATTGAAATTTCTTAAATAATATTTAGTTGTATCGAGGTCCTATTGTAGCATTCGTTAGATTTGAGGAGGTTTTTTTGGTGGGGGGGGGGAGGGGAGAGAAGCTGATTGCATGCGCACATAAGAACTTATAAAAATTCATTAATCGAAGAATTTATCAAATGAGAGTTCATATCGCGGTACGATCGTAAAATTTGTTAAATGAGATTTTCTTTAAAATGAGTTACTGATCGTAAAATCAGTATATCGGGGTGTGATTCCAGAATTCATCGGGGTATAATCGTTAAATTTTTTAAATAAGAGTTTGTTATGTCGAGGCCCTATTTCAGAAAATAGTCCAGTAGGAGTTATTTCGGGGATGTTCGGAAAAATTCCTTATATCAGAGCTCATATATCCGGTCTAGGCTCTAATTCACCTATATCCAGTCACCTACATAATAAATCTTATCATGACAATGCAATAAATTTATCATGTTTATCAATACGAAATATCAACTATGCGTAATGTCCGGCAAATATGATGAATTTAGTAAGATTTGTCATATTTACCAACGACGTCATTATGCATAACCACTGGTGAAAGGTATAAATTTTATCAAACTTACTAAGACGATTGGTGATTATGCATAATAAACGATTTACCATGTTTACTGTGACATATGCATAAAAATAAACAATACGGGTCCTGGTTTACGGACTGAATTTCCGAATAGGCTAAGAATATGCCACCGTCATCAGTAAGTAAAGGTCTTTCTCTAGAGTGAGTACGTATGTGTGTATGTCAGGATGCGTGTTCTCATTAAATGGTGGATTTTATTTTCCGGTTCCCATCCACGGGACTAATCCTCTGCTAACAAGGCATCGCGAACCACCAACTAAGTAAGTAACCAAAGCTGCTTCCTCTGTTCTGAGTTTTAGAAGTAATAGACGTCCTTGTCCTTGCTTCGTGTTGGTGGTTGGTGCTTCTTCAACTGTTGTTAGTCTCTCGGGGGGGGGGGGGGGTAGTCTCTTGTTATGGGTATTATTCCTACAAATTGTCATATAGTGACGCTACTGAACTGACACATAAGTCATATGACTTTGTCCTCTGGATTTGCGGGAAGGAAACGTCGTTTCTGCAACTTCTTGCCGCAAAGTTTTGCGGCGTTCAGTAAACGTAGAAAATAGAATGCCTTTTATGTTATCCCGAAAGTTCTGAACACTTTTGGTTGGTGCCTGTTGCAACTGCCTTTTATGTATTTTTTATTTACATTTTTTTTTAATTAATTCTAAAATGATCATTTTTATGGCAACATGGAGAATTCGAAAACCCTCTGAGATTCCCAGTTTTGCTTTTACCGTAAGCGGTACGCTTGGAAGAATTTTACAGGGTGTTCAATATATCTGACCGAACGTGGTATTTTAGACAGTTAACCTCCCATAACGGACACCTTTCTGATCCCCGATCCCGTGGGAATAGGTCTGTAATGTATCTCGCTATCCATCAACGGACGCTCCTCGTTAGCGGACAACATTTTCGATCCCATGGGTGCCTGTTATCGAGAGATGAGAAATACCAAAGTGTACGGGGAAAAGGTGGATGTGTTCCTTTTGATGGAAACGACAAACTTTTCGTTGTAATTTCTACCAAAAATATTCCCGTTTGAATAATCCGGGTTGCATAGTCTGACAGAGCTTATCCCAAAGATTCATGAACTGCTAAAAAAAGTGCATTTCTGAAAAAAAGTGGAAATGATCCCTTTGAAAATAAGCCTCTCTATCGAACAATATTCAGTCTGAAGCGAGCGCTTCAGAAATAGATTCAGATAAGTTCGGTCATGTAAATTTGTTCATTTTCGGTCAAAATTATGTGTTACTTCTCTAGCAAGATGTTTCTGTTTTACTAATGCGAGAAGTTGGGCTTGCTTTTATTGATTTAGGGCCATTGCTTCCTTGTTTTGGGGATTCCCGTGCTAGGATGAATTTATCAAGTGGAATAAACAATGCAACATAGAAAAATAGTTAGTATGACATACTATGAACTTTTTGTTTAAGGGAATCGAGCTACGAACTTGTTAATCGGGGGAATGAAATGAGAACTGACCCAGCATACAAGGTGATCTCCCTACTTGTTAATCCTGGAACAATACTAAGTCTCTCCTATATTATACTGGGATCTCCGAAAATTGATGAACCAATAATCCTAATCTCTTCCCCCTTCCATTGTATCATTGTATTTTCCCTTCTCGAAGACCAAACAGCGTGAAGTGGACAGCAGTGCGTTGGGAGATGTATAACCGAGCACCGAGGTGTACCTAGTCTATATCTGATTATGCCCCCCACGATACGCTGGTTGCTGTTCTCGAGCAACTGGTCAGTCAGAACGGACATCATCCTCTCATCCGATCACACCCTTCTTACTTCGGACAATGGGAGAAGGGTTCAATATCATTACGCCACTGTAGCAAAAACAGCAGACAGGCAGAGGAGGAGGAGGAACAAAAGAAGCAATGGAGTAGGTACATGACACATCCTCCAGCAAATTGAAAAAGCACCACCGGGAGGAAGATCTAGATAAGTTTTCTATTAAAGGTTTCCCTTTTTTTCTTTTCTTTTCTCGCTTTCTTCGCCGCAAAGAAGCAGGGGATTCCATGTTTTTCCCAATTGCACTTCTGGGAACTTTCCTAATCGGATTATTGTGTATACGTGTCACGTCGTTGCCTTGCTCCGAAAGTAAGGTAGGTGCGAGATAGAATTGGTGGATATATAGCCGCTCTCTCACAGATACACACGAACGAGTTCGTAGCCCAATCAGGACCTATCTCTTGCACCGTATTCAAGAAGCTCATTGGATCGGAAACAAGTAGAAACATGTTCGAAACAACTTCCTAATACTTTTGGTCCCTTTTGAGGTGGAAAATTCCAACTTGCTCACTCACTCATCAACCTTATCCGTTTCTAAACCATCCAATAGCAGCTTATTTTGCTTTCTCCGAAGCAGATTTCACCTATTATTTATAAACTACTACCAATAAACCGTACTTGTAAATCTTTTGTACAAATTTCTCTGGGGGAATTTCTAGCGAATTATTAGTTGATGAAATTCTTCTGCGGTATTTATAAATTGCCACACTACCTAGCCGTGCATGTAACTCGTGAGCATTCCTCTGGGGAATTTCAAACGAATCGGTACACGCTAGAGAACGTGTGTTTTGAGTGTATTTTAGGCCCTAACGTATTTATTTTGTCAGAGTTATGCGGGTGTCATGTTCTGTTGAGCTGTCATCTGTCTTTTATATTTTGAAGTGAAAACGGTAGACGCCTGAATTTTCGTGATTCGAGTCTAACACGATGTCCACACGACCGTGTAATGGCACTTTACCAAGACTATAAAATTATGTTGCCAATCACAAGATAAGTTACACTATTTGCAGTATGATCCCATTTAGCTATATGGGGGTTTCCTTCTTTTTGTCACGCTGTGCCGTTTACTGCAGCACAATCTGTAAATTTTCGGTTTCTCAAAGCTTCATAAGTCAAATGGCCTCAATGTCCTCTTTTCGAAATTGCTATTGGGAAACGTGTGCTCCATTCACTTGAGCAATGCCCACCGTAAGCTATGATACAAAATCTTGCTATTCGTTAGCAACTGTCGGGCATTGTGATAGAACTTCGACGTATTAGAAACGTTACAATTGTATTTCAAAAATTGATAGCATCGAACACTGATTGAATAGACGTTACTTATTTTATCACCATCTAGGGAAAAATGAGCGAGAAAAGACTGAATCAGACATAAAGACGTGATCCCCCCCCCCCCAATCCTTGATAATGCAAGGGTACATGGATAGATTGACTCCCAAATGCCACATCATAGTACAGATCGCTTCCAAGCCATAAAATTTAGACCTAGAAACAACATACTTTGTAGGTATTGGTGTAATCTCTCAATACGTCAACTGAAAAGGAGGGGGAGGGAAAGACCTGGAACACCTTTCTGGTACCTCTTTTATTTCTTTTGGAGGAAATGGAGGGTTGTTATACCACAGGAACCTCCTTCGTAAAATGTAATTCTGTCGTCTACTACTAATAAAAAAAAAGAGGAGGAAAAGTTTTTATTGCTGCCCATGGATTTTTTTTCCGGCCCTAGTACTTAGTTATGAAAATTCGTGAGAGGGTCTTATTGACTATAGGTTTTTGTAACTTTCTCATGTGTCTCTCTTCCTCGTGGAACCTTGGAGGTGCCTCTACGCGAGACACGTGACTCGACACTCCAAGATGGCGTGTGACAAGAACGTGCTGTTTCCCGATAAAAACTTTAGTACGTTTTCTTATACGACGACGCAGAAGAAAGGTATATCCTAACAAAAAGGTTTCCTTTCTTCAACCGAACCTGCACGAAAGTGAAATTATTGGAACACTAATAGATACTGCATAAAAGTATGCTATCGTTGATCTACTTGAGTGCTTGGATCTTGATTCCTGTGGTATTGCGTGCTACGTATCATACGTGCTATCGTTAATAATAATAATAAGGTCAGTTGCCATTGTTTTCAATCATTGTTATAATCCTTGATAATCTACTTGATACTCGTTGTGCATTTGTTCAAATAGTTTCACGTATTTGCCGATCGGTAAAAGTGGAATAAGTCGAGAAAAGCCGTCGTAATACAACTTTCTAAGCCTTTAAATAGGCTCTACTCTATGTTTGTGTTATCATATGAAACTATTGTTAGAAGTTGTTAACCAAAATAATGTTTCTCCAGTTTTATTTGATAAAATAAGAGAGCTTTTTAAATAGTTCACTAGAAAAGTGCTAATGATGGATTTCGTGAGAAATCGGGTCGTCGCTCGAGTTATTTACAGACGGCAATAGTTGACCGTAAATGAAAACTTTTCGTGTTTTTCAGATTACTAAAATAAACTCGGTGATAATTGCATTTTCATGATTTTTAAAAAAGCACCAGTTGGAAAGCTGTTTGGCTATTAACCCAATCAACTTCAACATTATGGTGTTTCACATTATTTTGGTTTTCATTTGGAATATTACTCGAAAAAGGACTTATTAAAGATGCGAAAAGGAAACATTACAGCATCAAGACGAAAGAAAAACTTCTTGTTGAGCAATTGTATTCTTTAGGAACCGTTGTTGCAGGTTACGTTGACCGAGATTACATGAATAAAACCCCGGAAGCGTTTGTTGAAGAATCGAAACCATTAGTGACTTAAAAATTTTCGAGAGGGAGCTCGTCAAACTCACTGGACGATAATTAGACACCACTTCTCTACTACCCTTCTTAAATATCGGAACAACGTTAGCCAGTTTCCAATCTCTCGGGACGATACCCTCAGCAACACTACTCCTGTATATCTGTGCGACTGGCCCCAACAATTCATTAGCACCTTCCCAGGGTTCTCAGGGAAGGTGCTAATGAATTGTTGGGGCCAGTCGCACAGATATACAGGAGTAGTGTTGCTGAGGGTATCGTCCCGAGAGATTGGAAACTGGCTAACGTTGTTCCGATATTTAAGAAGGGTAGTAGAGAAGTGGTGTCTAATTATCGTCCAGTGAGTTTGACGAGCTCCCTCTCGAAAATTTTTGAAATTATCATCAAAAGGCAGTTTGTGAAGTGGATAGACGAGAATAATGTATTGTCGGATAATCAGCATGGGTTCAGGAAGGGGAAGTCATGTGTAACTAACCTCCTTTGCTTCTATGATTACGTGACTAAGGCTTTGGGTAAGAGCAAAAATGTCGACGTTGTTTACCTTGATTTCCAGAAGGCATTCGATCGGGTCCAACATGGCAAACTCTTGAAGCGTTTACACGAGATTGGAATAGGGGGCAACTTGCTGAATTGGATAGAATCGTGGTTAAGAGATAGGTCGCAACGAGTTATGGTGAACGGGGAATTCTCTGGTTGGACAGACGTCACAAGTGGAGTTCCTCAGGGAAGTGTCCTTGGCCCCATACTTTTTTCACTTTTTATCGATAAACTCGATCAGGGTATCGATGGAATTACTAGCAAATTCGCAGATGATGTGAAGCTAATGGGGGTAATCGGGAATGAAAGCGATAGGGAGTTGCTCCAGACCAACTTAAACAAGATTGCAGCATGGGCAAATGAATGGAGCATGACGTTTAGCGTAGATAAGTGCATGGTCGCTCATTTTGGTTCGAACAACCAACGGTTCTCTTACGAGTTGAATGGTGTCACTATCCCGGATGCAACTAGAGTCACCGATTTGGGAATTCTCATTGACGAGCGACTTAAGTTTTCTGAACATTGTTCAGCGGTTGTCAAAAAATCGAATAGAATGCTTGGTCTCATTTTCAAAAAGGTCTCTTCGCGTTCTCCTAAAGTCATTCTTCCTCTTTTTCGAGGCTTAGTTCGTCCTGGACTGGAGTATGCTGTAAGGTTTTGGAGACCATACCTACAGAGGGACATAGACTTGGTTGAAGGGGTGCAGAGAAGAGCTACGCGTGTCCTTATTGGCACACAGGGCTTGAGTTATGAAGAAAGACTTCATTTTTTGAATATGTTTACATTGGATGAACGCAGGTGTCGAGGAGATATGATCGAAGTGTTCAAAATTTTCAATGGGATGGATAGGATGGACCATGAACTTTTAGTACACCGCCAATCGACTGCTTTTACAAGGGGACACCAGTATCGATTGGTGAGGGACAATGCAAGGTTATGGTGTCGCAGGGAATTTTTCTCCAATAGGGTTGTTAATAAATGGAATAGCTTACCCCCGGAGGTAGTAAATTGTAACACAATTGACACGTTTAAAAAGAAATACGATAAACATGTTGGGGTAAATCGAGAAGCTATCCATTCTTAGAATAAGACAACCATAAGTAATCTTTATGGGCATCGTATAATATTTTATCATGTGTATATATTGTTTGTAATTTGTGTTAATTGCATTTTTAATTGGGTTGCTGTATTTTTGAAACATATGACAACCATATTTTTATGGGCATCTTTTTATCAGCCACCTCGTTGGGCATTTTGCCTGTTGTGGCGTTGTATTTGTATTTGTATTTGTATTTCTATTTATGGCTTGCTTGATATATGATTATACTTCCACACTTCCCATGTTTTAATTTCCATCTTTTATGTTTTGTTTAGCTGTTATGCAAAATTTAATGAACATTGAACTTTTCAGTCCCTTGGAGTCACAAAGTGTCTTTTCTTCATACCGGGTGCATAGCTAAACTCCTAGAGCCTCAAATTACTAGCGAGTTATTGATCATGGACACATACTTCCAATTAGAAAAAGTATATAAATAACGTGTAGACCTTAGATACGCCATTCGTATTGCAAGGGGTTGTTTATTCATCGAAATAAAAAAAATAACTTTTGATACGGACACCCTGTGCTCAAAAACCCAATTAGAAAGTTGTTGCCCTTTCTACATTTCTAAGTGTGATATTCTCTGGGGTATTTTTTTGAATTCAAAATTGAAGAAAATTAAGGAAAAAAAACCCCAGCAAAAACTAATGGAAAATGTTTTTCCCTCCTCATTTATGCTTCCTCCACATTTTCTCAATTTTTTAAATTCAAATATCTCGGCGAATATTGCACTTGGAAATATAGAATTCCCTTTGTTGGCTTCAGAAGAGACAGGGCAACAACTTCCTAACTGGGTTTTTGAGTACAGAGTGTCCGTATATAAAAATTTTCAACACTTTTATTTTAATAACTATACGACCTCTTGCAACATGAATGACGTTCTGCACGTTATTTGAATACGTTTTCTGATTGGAAGTAATCCTCTAGGACCAACGATTTAGCTATGCACCTTATATGTTTGTATTTGTGTATTGTGTATATTTAGTTAGGGGCCGTTCAAGTATTACGGCATGATCGAGGGGGGGGGTTTCCGATTTGCTGACATTTGATGACAAGTGGGGAGGGGGCGCGCTGAAATCCTCGCTAAAATATTTCAATATTTTAGCGAGGTATTTCAAAGGATTAGAGAAGAGAATCATGTAACTCCTCAGATTCCCGTTTATCAAATTCTACGGGCAAATGCAAGTTTTAGTGGTCTTTCAAGCAATTTTTCGCAAGATCAATGTATATTGACATTGTCATCTTGAAGCAGGAATTCAGAGTACGAAAATTCCCGTTGAGGTATAAATGTGGTCTTTAACTGCAGTCAACTCTCGGATTACGGACGTCTTGGTTTGCGAACAATTCGGTTTATGAACAAGAAATGATTCGTCTTACGAACTAATCCCGGTTTATGAACACGCAAAACGATCTAAATACCAAAGGAAGCATATTTCAAAAGTCTGAAATTACAATTTTTTTTCCGACTGAATTCGATCGAAGAATTACATTTCAACAGACTAAAGTTCCCGCCACCAAATACGACTCCTCCTTATCCAGCCCATGGATCATCAGGTTATTTCAGACTTTATGAAGTTCTGAAGAAATGAACTTTTTCAAAGATGTTTTGCAATCGACAGTACCTGACAGAATCAACAGAGAGTCAGTAACTTCTGGAAACATTATTATATCATCCTACATCACATACTTCTTATTAGCAAGTGCCTTACAGAGCCATCAATTTGGCTTGGAGTGTATTTTGTGGAGAGATCGTGTTGCAAGCGGAGATTTTGAGGGCTTTGACACCGTTAGAGGATACATATTCACGGAACCAGACTTTGACCTGGCATCGTTTTCATTCCGTTTGCATTTCACGTGTTTCGAATTATGGTAATTTTTCCACTGTTGGTTTAATTATTACTTTTGGTTATGTACAAGAGCTGTTGTAGAAGTTCACATTAGAAATCCCACAAGTCCCAGGAACGGATTAATTAATTTTACATTGATTCCTATTTGAAAAATTATTTCTGTTTGTGAACAATTCGGTTTACGAACACACGTCAGGAACGAACTAAGTTCATAAACAGAGGGTTGACTGTGATAGCAGAAAGCCTCCGTGTGAAGCTCGTGACGTCACTGAAGTCGCCAATGAAAAGGTGCGGCATACTATAATACTGTATAATACTACTTTTTGACCACTCAGTGTATGTTGAAATTACAATGACAAATGCTTGTATCGAAAACATTGCATCGAAATTGGTATCACCCCAAGGATCAGAAAGTGATAAAATGATGCCTTAAAAACACGGGCATATACTGTACATTCAAACTTTTATTCTTCACTTACCTCGAGGCTTTGCGAGGAAAAATTTCCCAAATTCCCTGTTACTTTTTTAATTCAGAAAACTCAGTAGAAAAATATGAAAATCCGAAATTTTTCTTGTAAAACTCGAGGACTTTGTATCAAGTTTTTAATCTAAATGTATCTATCGTATATGAAGCATGGAGATTTTTCTTTCTACAAAAATTTTGTGTAAGTTCTTTTTTTCTTTTATTATTAATTTATTATAAGCCCAAGAGTTGAAGGAGGAGAAAATGTATACTTATGTTGCTTTAAACTCTTTGGACTCAGCGTGGGGAAAAAAAAACGAAGGGGGAAAAAAAAAAGAAGCCAGCGCGAAATTTGAAGCTGAATAGTTGTGAATTGCTGGCTCAGCCGATGATTGATTGTGCCTTAAAGTCATAGTCGACTGCTCTTTAACAAGTAAAGCGGCTGCTTCTTGTTAATAATAATAATATAAGAAAAATTTTACCCTTTTTTTTTTCGTCCTTTTGTACAAGAAAAAAAAGTTGTTTTTTTTTCATGTTCTGAAATAAGTCCCTTGTTATTTTCTGTGCGTCAGTGATTTTTTATTGCTATCTAAAAATACATTTTTTCATGATGATGAAAAGCTATGATTTATTGCTTCTGAGAGGACGGGATATCTTATCAAAAAATGAGATCTTCATCTACGATTTTTTGAACACGATAAATGTCGTAATATGTTAGTGAACGATTTTTAACTGATCAACATTTAAAGTTTCTCGAGAGATTGTGAATATTAATTGAAGCCGTTGGAGAAATTCCATTGTGTATAGTTCGTTGAAAATGATATGTGGAATGCAATTTAAGAAAGGAAAAATGATGCTATCAATACATACTAAGTCAGGGGCAATTAACAATAAAAACTCTCAAATAGGACGCCAATATGTAGGAACCTAGAAGTAGAACAGTATCAAAACTCATCGAAAATACGATGTATTCGCACTGAAGTTTGGGGAAGAACTGAACATACGTGGTTTCTTTTCTTTTCTCATAAGAAGCATATCGCTTTGGATTACTTTTTATACATAACAGCTCTAACATATATTAAAATCTAAAAAACTGTCAAAGTCATTTTCGAGAAAATTGATGTATGAGGTTATCATTTTAAGCCAGGGTTCTTCAAAACTTCAGACACCACGGGCTAGATTGAAATTGCCCACGAAGTCCGCTGGTCACCAACACCTACTGATATATTTATAATAATTGTAAGATGGAATCCACGCCCCCCCCCCCCACAAATTTACAAGGATTTCTCATATAATTTCCACTGAAGTCCTAATATATGCGGCCCCGAGTCAAACAGGGACAAAAATAATTGAAGACTTTCATTAATTCCGAAACAATTAATTTTATTATCATTTTTGATTAGTCCTAAAACAATTTTTATTATCTATTATAGAAAAGTTTCTGATTAGATAAAGATGTTTAAATACTGATTAATTTCGATCTGAAATCACTTTAAATGATTCTGTATTTCTTATTATTTTTTCTGTAACTCTGTAACTATTCATTGTAGGTTGAAATCATTTCTTTCAGTAATTATGAGGTTAATCTTTTAATAATTGCAAAATAATCAGAAGTTATGAAATCATTTCTCTCATTGATTTATAAGCTATTTTTTCACTAATTCTGAAATTATTTGTTTCAAAAATTCTGGAATAATTTCTTTCAATATTTCTGAAATTATTTGTTTCAAAAATTCTGGAATAATTTCTTTCAAAAATTCTGGAATAATTTCTTTCAATATTTCTGAAATTAATTCTTTCAAAAATTCTGAACTCTCATCAATTCTTTCAAAAATTCTGAACTCTCATCAATTCTAGAATTATTTCTTTCATTAATTTCAGAAAATTACTTCTTTCAGTAATTTCAGATACTAAAAATGAAAATAAAAAAAAAGCTAAAAATTATTTCTTTCCTCAATTCTAGAATAAGTCCTTTTTCAATGTTTTTAACCTTGTATCTAAAAATTACCGGCACGCCACGACGACCAGCTGTTAGAGCCAAACGTGACCCGCGGGCCATGAGTTGAAGACCCCCCCCCCGGTTCTAAGCCATCGATATGTATTATAGGATGACATTTTTTTTCTCAGCGTCTCTAAATTTGTATGAGCGGTTTACGTACAGGGAACTACGGTACCTGCAGCAGCCAGTCGATTTCATTAAAGCTATCTGAACCTTCAAGACAATATTGATCCAGTTATTAATATTCAACTCGAAGTAAAATATGGATTTTTCGCTTTTAATTTTGCACACGGTTCATTACTTTGTAAAAGAATTATGGAAGCAGAATTTTTCATTTTAAGAGTAAAACCACTAACATCAAAGCATGAAAAACTTTAAATTTGAAAAATATCGATGAGAGGAAAGGCAAAGTAAATAGCACTGATG
Organism: Pholcus phalangioides; assembly: GCF_987345545.1. NCBI lineage: Eukaryota > Metazoa > Arthropoda > Arachnida > Araneae > Pholcidae > Pholcus > Pholcus phalangioides. The sequence continues at coordinate 108,082,266 of NW_028301608.1, forward strand.
AAAAATTAACCAAGGGGAGGGAAAAAAAAAACATCGACGCACATGTAATTACGACATGAAACTGGAAATTTATTTGAACATTCAACACTTACTGAACCGTATATTTATTTAAAAGGAATTAAAAAAAAAAAAACATTTGCCTTATTAGAAGATTTTAAAAAAGTATTTCTTAAAAATTAGTACGTTTAGTGAAACGTTTTAAATGTTTATTACTCTCTCGTGGTTTTTAAAAATCGTATCTGTTCGTAAACTCCGAAAAGATCGCGTGGTTTGCTCCAATCAATCGAAATACGCTTCTCTCTCTCTCTCTCTCTCTTTTTGGGAAATAATTACAAATATCTGATGTTTGGAGATTGGGGGCGAGTATCCCTCACACCCCCCCCCCCGTCTTCCAGAATACAATCCATTCTAGATTCTTCCCTCTACGTATAAGGACGTATGGATAGCGATCGGCCATTTTTGACTTGAACTTTCATTATCAAATTCAGTTATTGGAGAAAAATGTGCTGTTTTTTTTTAGTTGCAGCAGGATGGGAAAAGCAAGAGTAAGAGACACATATATTCTCATTAAGGCTGAGATCATGAGTTTTGTTGCCATCTTTTTTCTTTCAGGTTGTTGGAAGATAATGTTTGTGAAACATCAATTTTCGCTTATATATGCGACAATTCTTTTTTCTTGAATGGGGAAATATTTTTCACATTTCTGAAAAATATGTACATTTTTTTTTCCTTTGAGAAAGATAAAAAATAAATCGCATAGAACCTGGAAGCACAATCAGCACCTTCTATAGCAGTGAGCTTTGACGTCACTGAAGTCGTCCGTTTCACCTGTAGCCATTGGGTATAGTCAATACCCCATAAATAAGATATATATTATCTATAGGGGGTGCTGGTGTAGCAGGTCGACGTATGCGAAATCTTTACTTTTTTATGCAGTATATTCAATGACTATAGGTGAAATGGACGACTTCAATGACGTTACGAGCTTCGCGTGGACGCTTTCTGCTATAGACGGTGTTGGCACAACTCTCAGCCCGTGGGCCGAATACGTCCCGCCATGACATTTGACCTGGATCGAGAAAGTTGTCCCTGTAGAAAAGTGTCAATGCACACAACACGATAAATACCTAGGCGGACTATATTTATTTTATAACAATACGAGATATTGTTATAAAGTTGTCAATTACAGCAGAAAAATTTGTCAAAAGTAAGTAAAGTTTTCATTCATAACCAAAAATTTTATCAAAGTCAAGTAAAGTTACTCTTTATAGCCAAAAAATTGTCAAAAGCCAGTTTAGTTGCCACTTACAGCCGAAAAAATTGCCAAAGGTAAGGTACTATTTAGCCAAAAATTACTGAGCCGAAAAAATTGTCTAAATGCAAGTTACAGTAAAAAAACTTATCAAATTCAAGAAATGTTTCCATTCAAAGCCGAGTCATTTGTGAAAGCAAATATATTTTCATTAGTAGCCAAATATTGTAAATATTTGTAAATATTGTAAATAATATTTGTAAATAAATTGTCAAAGGCAAGTAAAGCTGCCACCCATCACCAAAGTTGCTGAAAAATCGACAATCGCTGCAAGTCGAAATGCAATTCACCAAAAACAACGTTTATACCGTATTATAACGTGTGTAAGGAACATTATTCGTCTCATAAAACTCCTTTTGCCAAAAATGGGGAAAACGGAAAAACCGTTTTACCCGCATTTAATACTATTCTTTCCCAAATTTAGTCCGTTATTCGAATTTGAATATCCCTGTGAATATTGTACTTCGAAACATGAAATTTTTTTGTTTGCATAAGGTGACACAGGGCAAAAACTTTCCATACAGTCCGATAAATGCTACCATCAGAATAGTAAAATACACAAAGATCAGCCAAACTTCATCAAAATGTTACTCTATGCAATGGAGTTGATCAGCAAAATCAATAGTAGTAAAAAAAAAGCATGCGATAAATACAAGTATTATAATGGACACAAAAATGAAATCACTTATGTACAATACACCAAAATGCTACATAATACATAAATGAGAAAATCATAACAATAAAAAAAAAGTCTAACATACAAAAGAAGTAATAGAAAAACAAGTGTATTAGCCGAAATTATACAAATTGGTACACAAGCAACAACTGTTAAAAATTTCAAGCAAATTTTATAACTTAATTAATATTATTGCTCAAAAAATACTTATCAATATCATACTATATTTTTTTCTGTGGCGCATTTACCAAAAACCGGTGATCAATTTCAATCGGAGAATCACAACAGTTATATTTGATAGGACGTTCTTACATATTATAACATACAGGGTGCATAGGTAACAGGGCGTATGCCATTTTACTGGCGAGCCGTTGATTCTAGAGGCACACTTCCAGTTCGAAAAAGTATCCAAATAACGTGCAGAACTAAGATAAGTCATTTATGTTGCGATGGGGTTGTTTATAGTTGTTAAAATAAAATAATTAACTTTACATACTCGACCCGTGTGTCCAAAAATCCAATTAAAAAGTTGTTGCCCTGTCTCTCTTGAGGCCAAAAAAAATCCACGTTTCTAAATGCAATATTCACTGTGATATTTAAATTTGGAGAAAAAAACAGCATAAACTAACGGACAACGCTTCTTTCCCTGATTTATGCTGTTCTTCTAATCTGCTGATGTTTTTTAAAAGACACTATCGCGTTAAAATTCAAAATAATGAACAGCTTTGTGAGTATTAGTAACAAGAAAAATTTCTTCTTTGATAGCTCTCCGGGTTCCGGGATTTTTAAGAGTTCTGTGGTGTTTGGTATACGGAACCCCAAACCAGCTGCCACGAAACACCAGTTGGAAACCAGTGGAAAGATACTCAAGTTTCCTAAATATTTATTGGTGTAAGCAAACATAATACCATATCTAAGGATACGCAAGTTTTCTACGTATTTAATGGGGTAAGGAAGCATAATATGCGTGCATCGGATACGCAAATTCCTTACGAATTTGTAGAGATACTCAAGTATCCTACGTGTTCTGAAATTAAACGCACGTGCCTTCTACTTGTGTTTTATTTCTTTTCATTTGATGAGATATTTTATACACATTGAGTTTAACATGATGGACGCGCCTAGTTTTTCTCTCTCTCATTGTGTCAGTATTTCCTGTTATCTCTGTGTTTATAATCAAAACAGATAAGATTGAAGAGAAATCATTGAGTTTAATTGTGATGACTGACTGCTTAGGAAAAATAAAAAGCAGCATCTCAAAGACAAGCTTTTCTTAAATGCGTAGTTAAGGATTCGTATTAGGCGCACACACGCACACACACGTGAAATAGTAATTAAACTTTTATGATTTCCTCTCTCTCTCATTGAAAAAAGAAGAATAACCTTGACAGCAGTAAATTAATTCAGCAGATTGATTGCATCGGTAATTTATTTTTCCTTTTTGGAGTTTTATCGATGATTTTCGTTCGTGTTTTTTTTTTTCCCTTCCGCCCCCAACAAATTATGACTATATTTTTATTTTCAATTTTTGTCCTTCCTTTTTTGAAAGATTAATGAATCTCCCTCATGATGAGGCATTAAAACAACATTAACTCCCGATTGATTTATCACCGTTGACGTGTTTAGTCTTTTCTCATAAGTGATTAATTTCGTTTAGCAAACCTTGGAGCACGTCACTACTCACTCTGTTCTTATCAACGCGAGCCACCAGCTTTTTCCTGGTTCCTAATTTTTTTTAAACAACAATACTCCCTTCTATACAAATGGTGTGTATGTGACAAATTTTTGATCATTACTGTGTATGTGTGATTTTTATTTTTTTTAAAGATTTTTATGTAAAAAATCATTTTCTCTCGCATGATAGCCATGAAGCAATTAATTTCATCGTATTTGAGCATTTTGTTTTGGTACTGTTAATAGATAATATCCGAGGCTGTCTAGCAATAAATTTCCTCTGACCTTTTATGAGTTTCTAGAACCTCAACTTTATACATGATGTCGCAGTTCACAGTATGGAAACGGTTATCTGTCTTCATACAGGCGCGCTCCTTCTCATGCAGCTACGTGTAATCATTTTCTGTAAGGTCAGGTTTTAATGATGAAACCACCACGGACTTTTATGTCAAATTGCTTTTTTTTTCAAGAGACGGAGGGCCAAGTTATAGCCAGCACTCAATGGAAAAACGCGGAAAGTACGATAAGACATATCTCTAGTTTTATTGCTCGTGTATCTGTTTTCAAGCACGAATTTCTCGTGGTCTTTCTTGACGCACCACCACGAACTGAATCTTTAATTCATATTTGTGGTATCTCATTCTACAATAGAAACACGTGGAGGTGGTAGAAAGGAGAAAAAAAATGTAGCATTCCATACGGAAACATGAATAAGGCGTTATGTCACGTCACGAAAAGATTCCCAACGTCCGTTCAGTTCTCATTGTGATTTCGTGATGCAACGCAAAAGTTGACTTCTCAGTGATGGAATCGAGGATCCATTTTTTTTTTCACGCAATTCCGTTCACTTCTAGGTATCATCCACAAGTGAAATCTTAGTGTGTGTGTGTATATATATATATAATTTCAAGTCATTGAGAAGAGATGAACGAACGAACCTCATCTTTGGAGCACTCCTTAAAACGATCCCCATAGCTCTGAATCTAAGTAGCGAGAGAGTAATACCACGTACCACAATGGAGCTGCTGCTGCTGCAGTTACCATAAGAAGAGTATAAGGCGAGAGAGAGAGAGAGAGAGAAGGGAAAAAACGATTTATAGCTAAAAGTTATTTTCAAAGCAGGTGGGGTGAGAAAGTTATCTGGATATATATATGTGTGTTTGAGAAAAGGCTTTTGTATGTGAAAGTCGGCGGCTGAAGAAAAGCAATTTTCTTCTAGATATATTTTTTTAATGCAAAAAAAAAGAGTAAAAAGGTAGAAGAATCTTTGAAGCTTTTTAGGGGTCGTTTCCTCTCTCTCTCCTCTCTCTCTCTAGAGTATATGAGGAATGGGAATCAAAATCATCGTGGGCAAACCCCAGAAGCCATTACTTCTAGCTCCAACCCCACACTCCATGTGAGCGGAGCCATCAAACGCCGGCAGTTTCCATACCTTAAGAAGTTAACGAATATTAATATATGTAAGAAAGAAGTAAAAACCACACGCGCACACCACACACCGTCTTTTCTCTATGTATGTTGCATGTAACGATGTAAAATTTCAAAAAATGAAAAACGATGTTTTCCCTCCACTTCCCTACCCTTTTGCATTATATTCGGTATTAGAGAGAAAAGTTCTCTCTCTCTCTCTCTCTGATCTTAATCGTAGCTATTTTCTTAATGTTTTCGTTTTGTTCTTTTTCTCCCCAAAATAATTTCCGAATTTCACAAAAGACTAGGAAGGTTCTTAAAAATCGGGGAAAATCCTGGATATTTCCCTCCGTAAAAATAGTAGAAAGTTATCTTTCCAAAAAGAGAAGAAGAGCCCCAAAACCTATTCTTTCATCAATTTCATCGCTAAAAGAACAACAAGAAACATTAAAGTTTTATAAGATTTAAGCTCTTAGTTTATTTTGATCTCATTCTTTTTCCCGTGCACTTCTTTTCTTTCTTCCCGTTTTTTTTAAGTGATTAATTGTAATCCTACTGATAGAAAATTTCGATCTCAAAGGGTTTTACTTTCGAAAAGTGAGCGTCACTGATGAATAATAGATGGAAAGCGTATGGTTACGCTCATAAATTTAAATTGCTTACTTAATATGAAGCTTGAGATTTTTTCGTGAGGAAAGAAGTTTTTCTCCGGAAATATGTGTATTTTCTATGTATTTATTATTTATTATATTATTATGAGTAACTAATAACAATGTGCCCGGAAGGAAAAAAAAAACTTCATTTATTATGAATGATATGTTGATATTATAGCTCTTCGTATATTGTTGATGTTTGTTCAGAAAATTTTTTTTAAGATTGCATTACATTATTAACACTTAATACCCGGTTATGAGACTAGGATGACCGTGTTTTTGAAATTGGTATCATACGGGCGTAAAACAAAAGAATTTTTGTTCGACCAACCCGCCCTGTATTACGCGCAGTAAAATTCAAGTTCAACGCACAAATAAGTCTTGGAATTCGAGACCCGTTAAAAAATTACTGTAATGCAACTACAAAAAAAAAATTAGGGAAAGAGAGAGAACCACTGCAGGGTATTGTTCCATGCGATTTTCCGCTGACATTATCATTGGAGTGATGACACAATTTTGTGATACTTTCTGGAGGGGATAGTAAGGTATACAGGGCAGTAAGGAAAGTCCCTTTTCGCCGAATTTTACCGACGGACCGTTTATTCTAGAGGAATACTTTCAATTAGAAAAATTATCCAAATAATGTGTAGACTTCAGATACGTAATTCATATTGCAAGGGGGGCTGTGTAGTTACCGAAACATAAAAACATAACTTTTTCATACAGGAATCTTTTCCCAAATAGCCCAATCAGAATGTTGTTGCCCTGTTGGGGGTCAGCAAAAAAAATCCGCATTTCCAAGTGCAATATCCGCTGAGATGTTCGAATTCAAAAATGAGAGATAAGTTAGGAAAGAACAACATGAACTAACCGGCAATGTTTCTTTCCCTGAATTATGTTGTTCTTTCCCAACGTTTCTCCAGTTTCTGAATTCAATTGTCTCAGCGAATATGGCACTTAGAAACAGGGACTTTTTTGTTGTCCTCAGGAGGGGCAGGGCAACCACTGTCTAGTTGGGTTTCTGAGCGCAGGGTGTTTGTTTGAAAAGTTAATTTTTATGTTTTAGTAACTATACAACCCTATTGCAACATGAATGACGTATCTGAATTCTGCACGTTATTTGCATTCTTTTTCTAATCGAAATTATGCCTCTACGATAGACGATTCGCCAGTAAAATGTGGCAAGGGGAATCGCGGAATCCCCCTGTGTAGTAGGCAACTAGCTTATGACAGTTTTTATGTAGTGGAAGTTCTCTAAAATATCACGGACGATCATTCACATTGCCTTTGGTTCTTGGGGACGCAGAGTCATTCAGAGAATTCCGAGTGAACTATGACTCGGTAACATAAAAATTGAAGGGCTTGCAGCAAGAAAGAGTAAGCTTCACTTTTGTAATTTTTACTTAAGTTCACTTTCTTCTTAAAAAAGGTAACTCTAGCAGTTGGGTCGTGTGGACAGAGCTAACATTATCGTAGTATTGGGGGGGGGGGGGGGTTGCTGCTTCTGGATGTTTTTTTTTTAACTTCTGAAAATTGCCAAAAATGGAGCTAAACTCCTTTAATGATCATTTGTGCTGTAATTTGTTTCAGTAAATTTCCTTTAGTGGTGAATATGTCGGAAATTACTTTTTCTCACTTGATTTCTCTCCACGTCTCATCGCTAAACGTTTGCTAAGTTTTGCAACTTCCTGAGTAGTAGTAACGGCTGTAAACAGCTCAGAAAAAGAAAAAAAAATTATGGATACCTCTACAAGGAAGTCATTCAAAAGTATTGGCAAATAAAAATAAAATACAAAACGGAATTAGTTAACGTGAACATTCCTACATAGTATCATCAACAGTAATGAGCTGCGATGGTTTCCACATGGTCCATAGGCACAAGTATCTATCCTATTCAATATACAGATAGCGGACTGTCATTGGGGAGGACGGTTTAATTACCCGTATAAGTTTTCGTTCATTTATCTGCGGGCCATCTTGATTTTGGTCATTATCTCCGTTCGCTCGGGTCATTGAAAAACCCTTATGCTCGACATCAATTACCTGGAATCCCTGACGGATAACGGAAGAAAAGTAGAATAGTAAAAAAAAAAAAAATTGGAGAATTACCGAAATAATCCTTTGTTACGAGATCAATAAAAATTCTTTTTTCTTGTCTGAGATCGATTAAAATCTCGATTGCGTTGCGGGAGAATTCGGCTGCTGACTGATTTCCAATAGAAACGATTTCCTTTAAAAAAAAAAAAAACTTCCGGCCATAAATTCAGTCAAGTTTTTCCTTTTAAAACTTTGAAAAAAGAAAAAAATATATTAAATTTTTTTTTTTTAATTCTTCCTGATCTTGGTTTTTTTTTTTTTTCGGCTTATCTCAGTCAGTGAAAAATCCTCCATTGAATGAATTCAATGAAAGTTTTGATGGAAGTTAGAAGGGAATAATTCCATTTCCACATACACCATTGAAATTTTAATTTCAATTCCATTACCGGAATATTCAGAAACCAAATTACAGATTTTTTTTTTTTTTTTTAAGCTTAATGTCAAAATTCGTATAATGGTTCGAATAATTACGATAATATCCGTTCGGAGTAATCGGATATACTTGATTGACATTAGCATAAGCTAATATTATATTTTTTTTTTCGTCGGAAAGAAGTTAAAATATTAGCGTATCTCGAGAGAATGTATCTTTTTTGGAACATACAAGTGCAGCTCACTTGAAACATTGGTTGATTCTCATTTTACTCTTGTTAATGTGGAAATTTTTATTTTTAGGGGAAAAAAATCTTACATTGTGCGAACTAATGTGGGATTTTTGTTCACTGTCAAAAAATGTTCAGCTTAGTCTGAGCTCGGTTCGAAAGTAAAGTAAAATGCCAAGGGAAAATATTCCCCTCCGCCAACAACAATGTGTTTCTTTATAATAATCTTTCTTGAGAAAAGTTTCACTTGAGTTTGTGAGATATATTCGTACAAGTGCTCTCCCTCGTTGACTTTTGGAGCTTTTCCGTCACGTATTTATTATAAGGTAATCGCAATAAAGTTTTTTTTTATTTGCAAATGCATATAAATTATAATACAAAACACATAACACAACTCAATTCAAGAGTTTGATCTCCGAAAGTGATTATCTATCCAGGGGCAGATTCTTGAAAATCACACTGTAGTACTTTTTTTTATATAGATTGTGTCTTTTTTCTTTATACTGTGTATAGATATAGGGGAAAAAAAGTGTCGGTATTATATATATGGCATATTATACAATTATTGTTATTATTATTATTATTATTACAATTTAAGATATGATAGGAATCTGGAAACTATATTTTTATAGAAGTTTGATTCTTGTCGTTGCACGACAAATGTATTTAAAACTAAATATCATGTGTTCAAAAAAAAGGTATTTATAAAAAATGATATTTGGTGGCAGTGTGGAATAGTCAGGTGACAGGTAGGTGGTTCAAAATAAAGAAAGCTACCGAAAATTGATCAAAACCAAAATCTAATGAGCCCATGATAATGAAAAATTAAAATTTATTAATTTGTTTTAATAGTAGGTGGTGGTTGTTGTGTGACAGTCTATTTACAAGAGTCACAAATGCAATCTTCCTATTCTGCCTCAGACAAGGTTGACTCACAGAGAACAGGACACACACATTATATTTCCGCGGACCTCTTTCTATCTCTATCTTCCAAAACTTTCCATCGTTAGAAGATATTATAGGCAAACTCTTATAGTATTCCATATTACCCGACTCACCATCTTCGAAAATATAACGTTTCATTCTACCGGAGAGAATCTAGAATAGAGCTAGCTAAAAAATGAGCGCAGCACAATAAAATGCTTTTCTTGTGATGTGAATAGCTTTAAATTATTAGGCACTCTTCCAATGGTTACTAAAGATTTTTGAAAATTTGGCCTGAGTTATAATTTCTGGAAGTTGAAAAACAAATCTCCTATAGCAAACGGTAATGACGGCGACACTGATTGTGAAACATCATAGGGTTCATTTTGAAGTGTGTGTGTGTAGTTTCATCTCTGTTCCTCTTGATGGCCATACCTGAAGGCGGAGAAAATCCGGCATTCCTTATTAGCCGACTACATTCTAATCAATATATCCCTCAGAATAAATAGAATGACTTCACATTTATTTTTAACAAAACCAATACCCAATGTTCCTCAGGGTTTCGCTGTTATAAAATTAATAAACTGCAAAGTTTAAAAACATATTATTTAGGCAACCGGAGTAAATATTCTTGGAAGTCATTATTGGAGGATGACAGACAACACGGGAAATCCAGAAGTCATTTTTGCCGGGCAGTTTTTCTGATCATTTCGGACATTCGTCCTGCTCCTAAGGAACTTTTGAAGTAACCGATCATCCCTTTTGAGTCTCGTTTGGCATATACTGAATATAGAAAAAATTTTTGGTGATCGATTCAACATTGTAGATTTGTGATCGCAAACCTGTGGCTGCTGAAAGTTGGACCAACTGAAATCTACTTCTCTATCACTGAGATTATTTAAGTGATTCTTTGGAAAATAAACTTCCGTAATCCCTTATACTGTACATGTAGATAAATATTGAGGGAAAATATACATTGACAGGAATCATTTGTATTGATATTGATTACTACATGTGTTAGGAGCAGAATAAATTTGGAACTTTATTTTTAAGAAATTTATTATGGCAATATATGAAAAAAAATTTCTTACACAATTATAAAACGTGGGCCACATCACTAACCACCAACAGCAACAGTAATATATGACACAACAAATAAAAATTAATAAATCTTCAGAGCTAAATCTTATAATTAAACAGTAATTAAAGCACAGTACACTTTATTGAAAACAGGTAAAACAAAAATTCAATCAAAGTGGCAGAGACCAAAAATAACAATTATAAATCGTTCACATACTCAGTTTTCAAGTCCCACGGTTCTTTTGTAAGAGCCATAAAAAATAGATTGAAGGTTATTATAATAAAGTAATTATTATCAAGTGCCTCTTAGAGAAAGAAAGAAATAAAAAAAACTACAAAAGAAATCTTAAGAAGCAAAGTAAACAATCTTTTTTTTCTCTTGAGCTGTTCCCTTGCCGGAGGCCTAAGACGTTCACCTCAGCTCATTTCTTTTGAAGGCCTCTTTTTCTCCTTTTTTTATGGTTTTTTTCCCTCCCACTTACTCTTTTTTTATTACTATTATTATTTTATAATTAAGGCTTCCTCTTAATTTTTTTTTTCTTTCTTTCAATGAAGTTCATGTTTTGTTGGCAATGTTTCCACTAATGAAGCTTCTTTTCTTTACTATGAAACCTTCAAGTTGAGATCGAACTTCTCTCTCTATGGTTTTCTTTCCCCCACTCTTCTTTGGTCCTTATCAAGCAACTTAATGAGTAACTACTGTTTCATGGCGTGTTTCAAACTTCAAAAAAAAAAAATACTTCTGTTTATTTTTACTTTTTTTAGGAGCTAAAAAAAGGTCTTTGAGAGCTTTTTTTGTGAGACATTGCCGAAGAAACAAAGCATTTTTCCTCTGCTATTTATTTATTTTTTCTTAAAAAAAATCACCCCTTTTGACCCAGCCCGAGTCTTGTCTGAAGTTTTTGATACCGTTCTAACAATGTACCAACATGCTAACAATGGCCTCCTTCGAGAAAAAATAAGAGAAAAATCTAGATTGGAAAAAAAAAATAAAAGAACACGGTAAAGTATTGAACTGAGAAACACCAATACACACACACAAAAAAGATAAGTTATGTAAATAGGATATTTTTCTTTTCTGTTCCTAACGCCATCTTTGTTTGGACTCCCTGCTAAGATTTTGATAAAAGCTCGTAAATTTAGGATTATCTTCAGAGTTCCGTGTTATTTTCTTCTCCTTTACTTTTGTTTCTTCTCTTTAAAACGACAAAGAACTGGAGATAATGAATCTAGTTCTGAATTGTAAAAGTTTCCGTTAAACGTACAAAGTGCATGTGAAATTATATTTTGGAAGTTTAGGATTTTTGAGACCATTGTTCGGAGGGAATAAAATCAAGAATATCAGCTGAAATGGAAAGATATCACTTGGATAAGTATCACTTGGTACTTATCCTTATACTAACCTTGGTACTTGTCCTATCCATACTGCTTGACGATTACTGTGGAACGGTATCATTTTTCGTCATACATTAACGATGGACATCCTTCAAAGAAATGAATACTTGGCATATGTTAAATGGAGAATCCTGAAGTATCTTTATTATGCAAAATAGAACAGACATTGCCACATGGCAAAAAAAAGATAGGCAAAAAAAGATAAGCAAAAGAGAAAAAGATGCTCCTTACAGCAATTGTTCTAAACAGTTACGGAAAGTGTTCGCGTTTTGCTTCAGTATGTAGTGTGACCTCCTCGGACACTGATGCACATTTGGCATCGGTTGTGCACATGGGCAGAAATACCGTAAATCTGGCTCATGAACGGAAAAGGTTGTGCATGTGCACCCCTGCTCTAGAGAGTCAGCGAGTTCACTCGCGAAGTTATTTGCCTCAGTTCAACAGCACACAACTTGAAACTGCCCTGGCTGGTATTCGATTCCTTTGGGGAACCCCGATTGTTTCGAAGCAAATAGTTTTCTCTAGGGAACGATAGCAACTGGAATTGCGTATAAAACCAGGATAGTATCATCAACCTTATCTTTCTAGCATAGATAACTATAACGATCGGTTAAATAATGTCTATCCGCGTTGTTTCCGCAGCACAGCGTACGGAATTGATTTCGCAATTCTCATCGACAGACATATGTTGACTGGTTCTGATTGCGTGTGCACATATATATATATGAGTATATGCGTTTGCCAAGACCAAATACAGTATTTCAATTACCATCATAAAGGTAGCTTAGATTCGCTATACGCAATTCGGGGCAAGCATAAAGATATATATCTATATACAAGCATAGGCCTATCGCTCGAATAGTCTCTTTTGTAAGGTGGAGCAAGTAATTCCGCGAACTGGATACATCAGTAATAATAATTGTGTCGTGCATGTGTTTATGTATATATATTGTGTGTAATTTGGGGGGGGGGGTCGTAGTCGATATTCGGTGAAATGTATGCTCTTAAATATTGATATCCACTCAAGCAAGGTTTCAGAGCCCTCGCTTTCATGTGACAGCTCGTATTATGTTTGTGCTTGGACTGAATGGGGGGGGGGGGGTGATTTCGATTGATGCGTCTATTCCTGGATATTATTTGTCGAATAATGTGATGGATATCGAATAACGGGGTTGCATTTTTGGGTTGCTCAATATCTTTCTGGAAATACAAAATAAAAAACACTCACTCTTTTCAAAAGCTTTTAAACGCAGTGTTCAATGAGAGAGAGAAGAGACGAGCACGTTGACAATGCATGATTAATCGCAAATTACTAGATATCGATTTTCGACGGGAAAATTAGGGGGAAAAAAACGTTCTGGAAAATGGAAAAATATATTGAGAGAAAGAGAGAGAATTTCCTTTTCCACTTCTTTTTTCTGGCGTTTTGTGTATAGAAGCGTGGCTTAATTGCTCCCTAAAGCGGATGACGTTTTGTTTAATGCGTTAAGCGTGTCTGTCCCTCTTTTTTTAATCACTTGTTACGCTTCTTCCCTCTTCTATACCCCCCCCCCTCCCCCGTTCTTGTCATTTGATCATGATTTTTCGCTAAAAAATTAATTTTATGCGTTTCTTTACGATAGAGTTTGTAAGAAAATAGTTTCACTCCATTAGATAATGCTATTTTGACACGTACCAATATTTTACGTACTAATAATTTTTGTGTGGAGCTTGTTATTGATAGTTCAGTTTCTCTGAAACCGCTGGAGGTTGTACGCCATTACCATGACGGAGAATAAGGCTATTTGGTATTATACAAGTTGGACGAGAAGTCCTGGACATATTTTAAAAATTAATAACAAATAAACCGATTGATATAAAAAGATCCGGATTAAACTAAAATACTTATCATGGCCTACAGTTTTATTTATTTCTTGGGGAAAGAAAGGTTGGTAGTATCTGCCAGGAATCGAATCCCGGAATACTTAGAATCTAGGTAAGTGCACTCACCATTATACCACGTGGGCAGACTTTTCTTCCCTTTTATCACACACAGTACCGTGATTGGCTGAGTAGCGACATAGTAGCCTATCTTAACTTCAGCAATTCACCTAATATCAGATAATCTCTTGATTTGATGTGTCATGGTACAAGAAAAATCGTCTATCTCTAGTGTCGCCTCCTGGAAGACGATTTCTGAAGTTAAGAGAGGATACTGCTATTGAACCACACACACACGCACCTCATCAATATTCCTCTGCGAGATCGGCTCGCAGTTGGGAACCACAGAATAGTTAAGAGACGCTACATATCTCTACTCAGTCCATCACGATACTGTGCATGATACAACGAAAGTAAAGACAGTCTCTGTGGTATGATGGCGTGGTATAAGTGCTCAGATCAAGGATTCCAGATTTCGATTTCCAAGACAATCGATTTCTCTTTCTCAAGTTCACCTCGACAAAATATCCAGAAAATCTTCTGTTCATGTGTCATAAAAATGTAATAAAATCATAAAATTTTATTTGCGCGACCAAGAAAAGACATTTATTATTATCAATAAGTAATTGTTTTTATGTGCTTCATTACGTCATCAGTCATTACCCATATTTTCTTATACAATTTTTGCTGCATTTGGTCGGTATGGACGTACGTAATATGCATGCAATTGAAAATGTTCCCGAAAAAGGTACGTACTTTCCTGTCTTGTGAGGTGGATGTCGATTACCCACCAGAAACCAAGAAGCTTCAAGAAACCAGATAATTCATTCAAAAGCGAGCTCCTCAACACGTATGTATAAAGGTTTCCCGCAGCCGCGGCGACTCATCAATTCATCGTATCGGAAAAGGCGCCCCCTGGTATCGGTTTCCTATAACGAAAATGCACTGTAACGTCTTGTAGTATGTCTGAGACGGATGAGTCTGGATGCGAATATAAAGGAAGAAAATAGCGTCGTGTCTGGGAGAATGTCCTGGAAATCTCCCGTCCTAATTAGGTAGATAGAAGGCCGATAGATAGTAAGAGTTGGGTGGTGGGAAGTGTGGTAAAGAGAGAGAGAGATCCCAACAGAGAATCCAGGACAGCAGATCGTGCTCAAGTACAGAATTTCGGATAAAGACCACTCCCTCTTTTGTCATGGGGGAACTACGAAACAGTCTTTTGCGGGGCTTTTGTCCCGGAAAACTTCCTTTTGTTGCCTTTAAATGCCTAAATCTTTTCTGTTGTTAGGACTTTTCATGGGATAGAGATTGGACCAGAGGCTTTAGTGAAAGCGCCAGATAAGACTGCGCGCAGTTTCCTAACAGCGGCGAATAGTTAAAACACATTTTCTGTGGAAAATGCGTCTTATCAGAATTGCATTCGGTCGACTTGTTTCTCGAAATATATCTTTTCCGTTTATTATGTGAATTCATTTCCTGTGTATGCCGTGTGTGTCTGTGTATTAGAGATGAAATATTTACCCAAAATATGCGATGAAATATTAAATAATATTCTTCTAAAAAGAAGTTCTAAATCATGCGAACTTCCAGAGATTAAAACTAAATTTCATATTATTTTCTCTGTAGTTTCCGTTTCTCCTTTTACAGGATTTAATTTCCTCGGATTCAATTCATTCTGTTTGCAAAGAGGAAGAGAGGAAACTCTTTGCGCCATGTTTCTTATTGGACACGCAGCTTATCAAAATTGTTGCAAAAGTTTCATGTCTGATTGCTGTGTCAATATCTTATCTCGAGGAAGCAGTTTCGTTTCATTTTTTTCCCCAAAGGTTCTAGGACTTATGTTAAATAAATATACATGAATAGAAGATACGACTGTTCTCTAAAGCGAGGATATATCAACTTGAGTTTTCTTTTTCCCTTTTAAAATTGGGTGAAGAATGTGTTTTTTTCCCCCTTTTTCTCTGGTAAACTTATGAATTTTCTGATATGACTTGCCATAAGTTCAATTTTCCAATACGAAACATTTGAAAAACAGTCATTCTTTTTACATTATTAAGAACGAAAGTAAGACTCATGCTTGGAGTATCGTTCCCTTTCGACATAACTTATGAAATATTAAATATCGATCTTTACGTGAAATGATTTTGCTTTACTTATCGAAAGTAAATATTCTTGGATAATGGCCATTCGCCATCCCAGTTATGCCAAAAAACTATCTACTTCGCACTGGAATTTTGGATTGCCGAAATGTTGTCGAACCTTTCCGGAAAGGCTTGCCCACGCATGAAATACACATATTTGAAACGGTTTTTTTTTGTTTTTAGATTTGTTTTTCTTGTAGTACGATCAAAAACTATGAATGGCTAGCTAACCAAACATATCAGTAAAAATGGTGTATTTTAAAACACAAAAATGGCAAATGCCCTATTCACATAGGTGTATGAAGAACTACCGTATCTCTTAAATGTAACCCCTGCAGGGTTGTTAGGGTATCGTGCTGGATTCACATTGCGAGGATTTAGGTTCCAACTCCGTTGGCTACTCAGTGGTGATGGTAATCGGCTGAAGTTTGTTTTTCTGCGGTTTTTCAGCTTCCAAGCGCGAATGCTATCAGGTATTCCATTTAACAATGTCTGTCCATAGAGAGCAAGTAGATCTTCAACAAGATACTTACACAAGATGAAAATCCCCACAACTTTCATTTTCAAATCAAAATATATATTCGATAATATCAAGTCATCCGAAGACCATTGTTTGGATTCAGAAAATTATTTTAGTTTCCAGTTGTTCAGAATCGAAATTCCCATAAAAGTAACGAAAAAGAGGCTTCTCTTTGCTTAACCTTTAAACCACTCCTTAACCTCCAGAACTTTTCCTGCCAGTTTTTATCCCTTCTCTCTTTTCTATAAACGCGGTATTGTTTTTCTTTTATTGGACACAATGAATGCTTTTACACAGTGTGTGCAGCATTTTTATCATTTCTAAGAGATTTTGACCTCTTTGTGCCTTTCTTCGAAAGCTGCTGCGTGTGTTTGTAGTACATACTGTATATACCTAAACTTCACTCTCTCTGTTGTTAGAAAAAAAGTGTTTTTTCTTGTTTCTCCTCCATCCAGCGGTGAAGGTGACAGCTGTGCTGTTTTAAAAGCAAGACAAGAGTGAGAAGTTTGAGTTAGAGAAATTTTTCTTATATTCTAGTGTATGGAGAAAGTTCAAAGCCATGATGGAAAGGTTGGGAAAACTTCTCTTTTTTTTTTTGGTTTGTTTCACAAACTTCACCATCCTCCGTATCTCTTGTTCCGCATTTAATCATCTCTTTTTCCTCTGAGGGCGATCTTTGCCGCCCTTTCCGTGCTCAGTGGCTCGTGCTCAAGACATTGGTTCATCTTAAAGACTCCTGCCGTTTCAGAAATGAAGTAAAAAGAAAGAAAAAAGACACGCGTTTTCAGAAAACACATCCCAACCACCGCTGCTCTAGTTTGATGTCGTATAGTCGTCGTCGTTGTCTTTTTGTTACTGTTTTTATTCATTTCCCTCCTTTTTCCTTTAATTCTTCGGGATCCTATTTTTCTTTTGAAAGAGTTCCTTTCTTGTTTTTACCATAGAAAACAGGCTCTGCTTCAAGCAATGACATTTTTTTTTTCTGCAGTTTCGAAGGTTAAACGCATGGTTTAAAAGTCGGAATTTTCCAGGTTGTAACTAGATATTTTTTCGGTTTATAGGCCTGAATGTAGGGTTCCCTTCTCTCTCTCTCTCGCTCTCTTTGAAGTTTCACCTCTTATTCTACTTTCTGGAACTTTACCAAGAGACCCGGAAGGCGTGAAATCCAGGAGCAACTACAGCGAAGAAATATTTGAAATCTGTGACGTTGAAAAAAGTTCCCATATGGTTTTAAAAAGCTTACGTGCCATCGTTATTTGATCATTTTGTTGCGCCTCCTGTCATTTCATGCACCGGAATCTTCAGTTTGAAGTCAATTAGAACATTTTTCCTTTCATGCTTCTCACGACACGAAAAATCCAGACCAGAATTGGGGGCGGGGGGGTTGTTGTTGCACCGTCCAATCTACTAACCCCAAGCATATAATTTCATCTTCTATTAAGATGAGTCAAAAAGGATTTTCATTATTTCAGTTTTTTGCATTATAGTTTATATCTGACAAAGGTTTTCAACAGCTGGCTGATGCGTAGATATATTTTGGAAAGAGGGAAAATTCAACTGCCCCTGCGGGGAATCGAACCCACGTCCTCTCACTTTCCGGGTGAACGCTCTTGACTACAGAGGACATCTATGTACGGTCCCGTTAAGGACACACGAGCTCCAAGAAAGGATCGAGATTTTCGTTGTGTCTGTAGTCTAGTGGTCTAGGGTGTTCACCCGGAAAGTGAAAGGACGTGGGTCCGATTCCCCGCAAAGGCGCAGTTGAATTTTCACTCTTTCAAAAGTATATCTTCGCATCAGCCAGCCAGCTGTTAAAAACCTTTGTATGGATAGTGGAGAATGACATCATCCTCGGAGCTTATTTCTTGCCTAAATCATAAACACTTCACTAGACCACTTGGTGCCGAGCTCGATTTATGATTTCCGAGTACAGCATGTGGGATTACAGTCGGCCCCGTTTAATCGGATATCAACAGTTCCAGCACACAATATCCGATTATGCGGGGAACAATTCAATTGTCATTTTACGACATTGGTATAATTTGTATATTGAAAAAACTGAGGAAGAATCAATATTAATCAAGTTTCTTGCATAAATCAGACATAAAAAGTGAAATGAAAATTATATATACTTAACTATACAATGATCACGATGCTTGAAATTTTTACTTTTCATTGGGAAAGTTAGCGCTCTCTATCGGCTCGAACTTTGTAAACTATTTTCCATCAAAATTTTCAAATTTATTTTCAATAAAAAATATAATGTGTGTAGTGGTTGATGTCTATTAACACTTGTAAAGGTTAATATTCAATTAAGTACAATAGCATTATAGTCAATGTTGACCCGCGACCACAAATCTCTCTGCTGGGCCAACGAAAGAATAGCGATCACTCAAGTTGCCGCGGGACATTTTCAGATCACTTGGGACGATCCGTGACATATTTCCAGAATAATTAAGCTGCCTCGGTGTACATTCTCAGATCACTCAACGATCCGTGGTATACTTCTGGATCACGCGCATGGCTCGCGACACATTTACAAATTACTGAAAATGCTCGTGGCATTGTTTCGGATAACATGTAGCCCGCGGCGCGTTTCCAGATCACTTAAAGGCACGTGGCTTCCTTTTGGATCACGGACATGGCTCGCGACAGATTTCCAGATCACTCAAAACGGCGCGTGCTGTTATTTCGGATAACACATGTAGCCCACTACACATTTCCGGACCAGTTAAGCGACCCGCACTCTCCAGGAGTTTTATCACCCTTTGTCTAGTTCCTAACTTTCCGAATGTTATTTTTTTTTTTTCAGGCACAAGACATACAAGGCAGTAAACATGCTCCTAAGCAAACATTTCAACATCTAATTGAATAAAAAAAAAAAATTCAATGATAAAAATGCACAGACTATTTTCGTAGGGGTCTCCATGTGCAGATTTCTTTTGAACTTGAATTTATCAGATGATCACTAAACTCAAAAAAATTTGTATAAATGAAAAAATAACCTTAGTGGGGGGTTGTTTTCACAAGTGTAAAAGCATCAATAAAACTTCCATAAAATGATGAAAGAAGAAGATTCTATCATCATTCTCACAACATCGCAAAATAAGCTCGCGTGTTCATTGATTATCTTCCAAGATTCTCTTTTTACTCTGCGACGACGAAATTCTCTCGAGGGAATTCGCCTCAATGAGATTTAAAGACATAAAAATAAAAATTCATAATCGTGAAATTTTTTGCTCGAGGCTAATTTTTTTTTTTTTTTTATCCCCCTCCCGTACCTCTTACAAAATTCATTCAAAGCCGATTTTCTTCAAAGCTATACACACACACACGGGGGGGATCAGATTTTCCTTATATTTCATTCACTTCCCTATCAACGCCGGAGGGAACTGGAGTCCCAAAAAGAAAAGTAAGGACAGGATATCTATCCCGTTTGGTATACTGATGGAAGAAGAGACGAAGTCAACTTATATATTTCTTGATATTTACTTTTGTACCTCTCCCCCCCCCCCCCATTTTTTTTTTCTTCCTCGTGTTTTGGGAGGATCGTCCTTTTCTACGTTGAAGACTCAGAAAATTGAATTATGCGACCTCTCGTGAAAGTGTCGCTCTCTTATAATATACAAGGTACGTGGTACTTTGCTTGGAAACTGAAAAGAAAATATATGGAGGGTATAGAGGGGGGAAATATATATATCGATGAGAGGTTTTTTTTTAAATAAAAAATAAAATAAATTCTTTTTATCGCCCTCAGAGCTGCAGTATCTTTCTCTCTCTCTCTCTCTCTGTAATATTCTCTTATACCACCATCAGGGCTTTGTTCTTCCGAATCGCCCTAGGGTTCCAAGAAAAGGAGAGAAAACTACAGTATACCTTTTTCACTGGAGGAAACTGTGAAACCAAGCTCTTTTTTTTAGTTTATATATATCTTCTCAATTTTTTTTTTTTTTTTTTTTTTTTGTCTAACACACACACACAGAAATTGGCTTTATAGTCTTCCGCTGAGAAAAGCTGCTTTTCCTGGATCTTTTCCTCTTTAAATTTCCTCTATGCACTAACATAAGGTTTTTTTTTTCCTTTTCTTTCTTTCTCCTCAATTCAGGTTGCCATTCTCTACAAAATCTTCAAAATGAAAAGGGACGTTCACTTATTCGTTGTTTCTTCATTGTGTTTTTATTTTTCTAATACGATCGTGTTCTGTGTTATTTGCGTGAATATTTTCACAGCAAATATTTGATGTGTCCCTTAAAAAAATATTCGAGTTTTTTTTTTTTTTCGGTTGAAGATCGGATTGGAATGATGCATATAATTACGATGCATCACGGATTTTGTGTGATCAATCAGTCTCTTTATAGTTTCTTCAATATAGGGGAGAATAGGTATCGGGCTACTTCTCTTCGCGTTCTCCTAAAGTGATACTTCCACTTTTTCCGGGGCTTGGTTCGTCCTGGGTTAGAGTATTCCATCAAGTTTTGGAGACCATACCTATAGAGGGACATCAACTTGGTCATAGATAATTAAATTTTAAGCCATAGTTTTTTAAATTACCTAACGCTGCTGGTAAAATGATCTCTTTACTAATTTTCTGAACATTTTTTGTAGGCATTGCTCGGATCCGAAAAAAAAAAATCGGTTTCTAAAAGGTAATTAAGGTAGATTTTTCGATTCCATATTCTTCACACAACATTCGTACAGGTTCTAGCTTTTTCAAAAAAGTTCCAACTTTTTTTTTTCACTTATACCTAAACCATTATATTGTCATTATCAGCTTATGTCATCACTTGACGTTTTCAGCATCTTTGAAAATTCACATATACAATAATAGAGCGTTGGGCAAGTTCTAAAACACCAAAGTGCGTGGAGAAATGAAATTAAGAAATTTCAAATTTGAATTAAGTTCTTTTGACCAAAGCTGAAATTTCTGACTAATAACATTCATTGACAGACACGCAGGTGCCACCATTGTTCCCACTTTCCCCAGCAGCCCGAAAACGGCAGTGGATATCAGTGCCACTGTGCGGTCGTGTGGGCATCGGGCTGGTCTCTCATCGTGAGGATCCAGGTTCGAACCCCGTTGGTGGGACAGCGCTTGCTTGCTGAATTTGATTTTCTGCGGTTTTCCGAATTCTTTGCGTGAATGCGAGTGGGTCTCCTATTTTAAAAAGTCTCTCTGCAGAGAGAGCAAGCAGTCCTACAACATGAAAATCCAAGCATTTACCATCTTTACTTCAAAATATGGAACACGGATGGCAGCAAGTACACCAAAAGTCGGACAACATACATATGCTATAAATGTACACTCATACAACACGTTCACGTACCGATTCATTAGAAACTCCGCAGAGGAATGTGTACTAGGTTTAGCAGTAGTTAGTGGATATACCAACAATACATCGAGAAAGTACAAAAAAGATAAAAAATGGCCGATGCAATTGGAAAAAGCTGAAACGGAATGTAGGTGAAGAAAAAACGTGAAAGTCCCCGATTGAGAAAATAATAAGTTGTTGGCACAAAAGTGTCCGGATTAGAAAGATTCTACTATATATAATATGAGTAAGCAATGCTGAATTGATGTGGTCTGATGTGAATCTAAATCCAGGCTGGGAATGCCGGTGAAACGATACGAAAATGCAATTATACTACAAAAATGCATCGAAAGACTCTGATACCGATTCCACAGCGAGAAAATAAATGACATTACCGTGCTTGTCGATAGTGGTTAGTAGATAGTCAACACTTAGTATGTCACTGTATGAACAATAGGAAACTCATTGAATTAATAACATCTAGTTATGTTTGATAGAGCATTACCATTTGTGAACACACGTGATTGCATATATATATATATATTTATAGGATTTTAACTAAATCATAGAAAGAATAGAAATTTTGCTTCAAACTCGGCAAATCTGTTGTGGATTCAATTCTCAATATTTCTCGGATAATACGCAGGAAAATACGGTGCGCTTATGATGCATTTAGTACGTTACTAACCAGGCCCGTCATTTGAGGAGGGGGGGGTCAGGGGGGCCTGACTTTTGAAAATACACTAAAAATGGTACATATGTATATATATATATATATATATAATTATAGGTACATTGAGCACATGTTCTTTGCCCCCCCCCGGAAAAAGTTGAAATGACGGCCCTGTTACTAACACCCCGCCGCCCCCTCCCGCTATATCGACAGATAAGCTAAAAGAACAAATAAAACGAAATGTCCTGAAAAGTGGTGAAAAATTCCCGGATGATCGAAAAATATTATCGACTAACGCCCATAGCTTAACAGCCCCTGCTGCGGGCAACAACCCACTGTGGAATAGAAAAACAGGAATGTCCTCATAAAATTCTGAATACTTTTTGAACTGCACGTCCTTAATTAAAAGTCACCCAACTGAACAGGAATCCAGTTTTTACGGTAAATGAACTATTTATTTTTTCTACACCATTCTAAAAGATTCCGACCCATTGGCCAAGGCATCGATAAAGGTGATGTCAATGCGGCCGCAAAGCCCAAATCCAAAGCTGCGAAGTCCAAAACATCCAACGGCTGTAACTACTGTGTCTATTATAAGGTGGGAAGGTTTGCTTTTACACTAATGATTGCGTGTCTTATAGTGGTTTTTTTTATCTCCCGTTTTTCCAGCTGCTATTATCACCTTCAAAGGTGTATGAAATTTCCAATTATTCCTTCGAATTTGTCTGAGTCTTGTTTACTGAGTCATAAATTACGAAGCTGTGGGGGGAAAAAAACAATGTTGATAACAAGACCGTGAAAACGAACCCGAAAAGTATTGTCTGTTTTTATTACTACAGCTTTTAACGAGACTTGTTTTTGTTGTCTGTCCTGTTCTCCACTCTGGTACTTTATTGTTCAACTGCATAAACTAGTACATTGATAAATGCAGGACAAACACTCACTCTACTGCTCTAGTTCAAGATGTACTCAGGGACACATCGAGGAGAATTTCTCTCTCTCTCGCTCTCGGGGTGGGGGCCTCGTATACCGAAAGCGGCTCATTGTTTTTAGTAGAGGTGGGGGAGGGGGGTCTTCTAAATTGAGGCCGTGTCGGTGACAGCGACTTGGAGATGTGCCGACTGCTGTAATTGATGACGGCGAAGCGTACTTTCTCGGCTGCTGGGAAGCTAGAAATATCAGAAAAACCCGTTAAAAACGGTAAGAAAGAGAAGAAAATAAACACGGAAGGAGAAGTTATTCACCCTCCAAGCTAATATTATTAGATAGGAACAAGGGTGACGCGAGGTCGACAACCAAATAAACACTATCCCAGAAATTAAACTCATATATACACGGAGGGAGATATGTTTCAGAAATATGGAAATACACGGTTCACGTGTAGATGCCTCATATTTTTTTCTACTGAGTTTCAACGGGGGTGTTATGGTGTGTCACCTGGTCTGGCCACGATATGTTTTGCTGCGCCGCGAATAAGCAAACTCGCTATCTATTATATAACATGAAAATTTATATATGTTACGACCAAGTTTGGAATTGCGGCCAGTTCGCGAAGTGGCCGAAAATTTTGGCCGAAGTCCGATTTTCAGAAATGGCTAGTGATTTTTCAGGCTTTGGCCGGCCAATTGGGGAAGTGGCTGGAGTGCTGTGTGCGGATATAAGACGGACTTTGGACGGTATGGACCAAATCCATTTCTTTCGCTAACGTCTGATACCTGGCTATTTAAGTTGTAGCTGTATCGGATTAGCTCCATGTGACGAGAGGAAAAAAAGAGAAATTCGAAAAAAAAATATATTATATGTATAATGATTATAAGCATATAGATTTTTCTGTCAAATTTTGAAGGGAAAAAATGGTTACCTCATCGTGACTAAGATATGATGGGTTGCCATAGCTAACGTGGATATAATTATTACGAAAAAATACGCTAAATGGTGATGACCCCGAATCGTCTTTTCCTTTTGGACTTTGGCCATGAATTTCCAGCAGCTTTGCGAACAGTCTGGACAAGGACGAAATTCGGACATTGGCCGGATCAATTTACAACGAAATTGACCGATTTTCCGACCGGCCGATTGCGAACTTCGGCCGTAAAATATGCATAATAGAACTTTTTTTTCTTGAAGTGGAGAGACCGGGTCATCTTTAATGGTAGGTTTAAAACTGTGCCTTGCCAAAATCTTACCATTCCATCATGTTTGTTTCAAGGTAAGACAGTAATCTGGTTGTTCAGTCTGTCTTTAGCAAACTAAATAATGAAATTTCTGAACATACAGTGGCGTAACGCACGGAAAAGGGTATTGGATATTCCATTGCCTCACACACGACGTCTCTAATTTGTTTCATCTTTCACCATGAGTCCAACAATCGAAGTCCGACATGAAAATTGACAATTCCGAATGGTTTTGGCGTGCTGTGTGTGAGCACGAATATTTTTCACTATGAAAAAGTTCCATCGGCCTCTATATGGCAATATCTCTAGGAGTGGCAGCAATACCATGTTAAAATTGAATGAACTGTAGTGCTGTAATACATTTGTTTGGTTTTATACAATTTTGTTGTATTTTATGTATTTGCGTTGTGGGCTTATGAATTGTGTCTCTCCATATATTTGCGAGGTTTCTATACAGAGTGAATAGCAAACAGTGGGTATGGAATTTTACTGGCGAACCGTCGATCATAGATCCATACTTTCAATCAGAAAAAGTTCCCAAATAACGTGTAGTACTCAGATATGTCATTCGCGTTTCAAGGGGTTGTATAGTTATTAAAATAAAATAAATTAACTCTTTATGCAATTCCCCGTGTGCTCATAAACCCAATCAGAAAGTCGCTGCCCTGTCTCCTGTGAGGCTAACAAAAAAAAAAAAATTCTGTTCCTAAGTGTAATATTCACAGAGATATTCGAATTATCTCAGTGAGTATTGAAAGGCGGAATTTTTATTGTTGGCTTCAGAGGAGACAGGGCAACAACCTTCTGATTGGGTTTTTGGGCACACGAGGTCGATATAAGGAGTTCATAATTTTTTATTTTAATAACTATACATTCCCTCGAATCATGAATGATATACATCTGAGTACTACATGCTATTTGCAAACTTTTTCTAATTGGAAGTATGCCTCTAAGATCAACGGTTCGCCAGTAAAATGTCATACCCCCCGTATATTTATGTCGGTTTTTCTTCCCATATTTATTTTCTTGATTGGGGGTTTTTTTTTAATATATTGTACTGCTATTATATGCATAAAATGTGCAATTACAAAGAAAACCGGTGCCAATCCGGCCGGTTTTTTATGATTAGATTCGTGTTCAGCATACCGATTTACATAGAAATTGACTGTTATTATTCAGGGCTGACAAAAAAAAATTTCGAAATTTGTAGTCTAATGTTACTATTAAAAGACAAAATGTTTCAATGAGAAATCAAGGTCCAGCTAAACGAAACCATATTTTATATTACAATTTTGTCATAAGACTAAATTATTTTTTTGTTATCTTCTACTTGATTAGAATTTTTATTTTTTCCCCATCGGTGCTTAAATGCAAACGAATGAACCGGCCGATTCCTCGAGGCATCTAAGAAATCCAAAGGACATCTTTGTTCGATAAGATTACAATCCATACTTCCGACCGTGAAATGGTTTTTTTTCTTCCCCCGCACACAAAAGAGTTAAAAATGAAAAACAATGTTTGTTCAATAAATGTTTTTCGTGAATTCATTTTAAACGGATTCCGCCCCACCCCACCCCCAACCTCGTATCCAGGATCCATCCTTTCCGGGATTTCCAGGACATCGCGTCTTTTCCTATTTCAAGAAGACTTCAAAAGCAAATAACCGTTATAAAAATAAGAATAATAAATAATCTTGAAGAGATAAATAAATATATACGTATAAAGTTTTGGAGATTTAGCATCAGGCAATCTCTTCCAGGCCGTGCATTCAAATAAATCATGGCTTAAGGGCAAATAATGGGGGCACGAATATATATTTTAAATATGAAAAAAAAAATTATTTTTTTTTCTTTTTCATGGATAAAGTTAAGATACGGTATACATCAATACGTTAAGATGTATCGATTCGTTTCCGTCACCGAACATCAACGAGGCGGTTCATTATTTTCATGAAATCTCTTCTTCTTTGAGTATCTCCTTTATTTGTAGCCTGTACTCTTTTTTTTTTTTTTTCATTAGTTTATGCACCCTTTTTTTTTTTGTGGATTTCATCTGGAGAGGATTTCGGAAAATGGATGGATGAGCATTCGTTTTTGTTTCGAAGAATAATATCTCTTTAAAAGAAATGCATGAATATTCCGCTCTAAAAATTGAATGCTATGTTATTTAATACAGGGATGTACTGTATTTGTTTTCTTATAAGTTTTTCGTACACAATTTGTTTTATGCTCCAAAGTTCTTAATCTGAGTGTGTGTGTGTGGGGGGGGGGGGGGAGTGCGCGCGCCGCTTATGCGGCCTTTATCTCATCAACTGTTAGTCGTAGAGGTATGATTCCAATTGAAAAAATGCTCAAAATGCTTCCAAAAATTACGCTGTACCAGTTTTGAGAATGAACACACAGTCTGTCATTAAATAATAAAATCTACATTTTTATACTGTCCCCTTGTCCTCTAACTTATAGTTTGAAAGTTGTTAACGTGTATCTCCTGTGGCAACAGAAAATATTCCATGTTTTCAAGTGCAATATTCGCTAAGATATTTGAATTCAAAAATCTGAAAAAAGTTATGAAAAAACAGCAAAAAGTAACGGACAACGCTCCTTTCCCAACTTTGCTCCGATTTTTGAATTCGCATATCTTGGCGAATATTGCACTTAGAAACTTCGAATTTTTTTGTTGGCCTCGGAGGAAAAGGGCAACAACTTTGTGATTGGAAGCCAGAGCACACGGAGACCGTATAACAATTAAGATTTTTTTTATTTTGTTATGTACCGTATTTTCACTCTAAAAACTGGTACAGGATCATTTTTGAGCATTTTTTTAAATTTGAATCATACCTCTACGACGAACGATTGATGAGATAAAGGCCGCATTATAGCCAGACTTACAGGACACCCTGTATAGATTGACTTTAGTGGCATGGGCGATGATACGGGAGGGCATCCCTTCCCCTCACAGCGTTGAAGGTAAAGCCGACTGATCTAATATATTTGCGTATATATGAATTGACATCATCATGCCCCCCCCCCCCGCAACCCAGACTTTCAAGTCCATCTCCGCCTATCTTCAGTAGAAATGTTGAGCCCAAGAAGTGAATGCGTCTAGGCTCTATAACATGCGATCTTCAACATACCGTCTTTGCGTATTATGAGAAGAGCAACTATATGGAAACTCTTACATACACATATACTGAATCCTAGATACAACATACGAGTTCTTGAGCACAATTTGAATACGGTGGTCAATTGAAGAGTTGATCTATGACTAGAAACTAAGGAAACGGGATGAGTTTCAGTAGTTTTGTATGATTCAGTGAACATCGGGGCGCTACTGAGCAACAGGTTGAAGATTAATACTTTAGAGCAGGGGTTCTCGAACTGTGTGTTTGCGCCGCCAACCTTCGTCATGGTTGAAGATACTCTTTGTTAATCTGCTCTGGGGAGCCGCGAATAAGCGTTTATTGAAGGAAGGGGGACGTCTCGGGTGGAAAAAGTTTGAGAACCATTGCTC
This sequence comes from Pholcus phalangioides, assembly GCF_987345545.1. Taxonomy (NCBI): domain Eukaryota; kingdom Metazoa; phylum Arthropoda; class Arachnida; order Araneae; family Pholcidae; genus Pholcus; species Pholcus phalangioides. The sequence continues at coordinate 108,110,336 of NW_028301608.1, forward strand.
TATAGAGCAGAAAGAAATCTCAGCGCACGAACCGGAAAATATTCCATGATATGATTTTGATTACGGTGTTGGTTTCTCATCGTGAGGATCCAGGTTCGAACCCCATTCACGGCACACTGGTGGTCGACTGAAGTTGGGTTTTTGCAGTTTTCCAACTTTGAGGTGGGAAGCTAGCCAGTCTGAAATTTGAAAAATAGGTAGACATTCAACACGATACCTACATAACATGAAAATTCAAGCATTTGCAATTTTAAATTCGAAATACCGAAAACAGAAGGCAGCACAGGTGTCGAGTTTGCGTGTGTGTGAGAGAGAGTGGGGGGGGGGGAATGTATTGGGGGAAGGCTCGGAGTTTTAGGCCGGATACAAGTTCACGCACCGTGGAGGCATTCAACAAGCCTCTACTAACATCATCAGCATCATAACCGGCTACAGAGGAAGGGCAGTGGGGATGATCTCTTCCCCCCCCCCCCGCGTCCAGTGAAAAATTGTATTATTGACATAGGCGAGAGAACGTAGGTGGACATTCTCCCCCCCCCGCTCACACCCTAGGTCATTTCCCCCCCCCCCCCATTCGAGGAACCTGTTTTCGCTTATGATCGTCATTCGACGATAAGTGAATCATACAGCCCCCGCGGTCTTCGTCTAATGTTTTCCTGCATTTCTCAATTTTTCCTAATCAATTCTCGATGATTTTACCCAATCATCGTCTCTCTCTTCCTAACATCCCCCTGAAAACTCAATTTTCAATGGATGCAATTGCATTTTACATCAGGGAACATTTGTGCATCGAATCGCCGAAATTCAAATTCGGAAAACTGCTATCTTATTAAAAAGACGTCCGAAACATATTCCTTCCCATCTTGATTAGGAAAACCGAGCGGAAGAGTCATTCTAGAAACTGAGAACACGAGTCCTCTTCAGAAGCATCGAATACTGATGATGGTAGAAGTGGAGGTAATAGAACCCCGCGGTTTATACGAGTCCGCCGGTATAAATCCTCTCTCTCTCTCTCTCTCTCTTGTGTACTGAAGACTCCCAGATGGAGTCTTATTTCAAGACCATTCATTCAAGTCTCTCTCTCTCTCTAGCTCGCCAGTCCTCGCCTCCACGTTTAATTAAAACTCGGCGTGGCATTACACATACACACACAACGCCATGACTTCATCCAACGCTGGAAAACTACCGGTGTATAATTATGTAAGTATATATCATTTTCAAGAGTGGAGCTTGGAGCATATCTAGAGATCCCTATGGAGTTTTTAATTTCCGCTGAATCGGTGTGAAACTCGATTCGCGAATTCCGTAATCACCGCGGCAGCTGAAAGCGACAGAAATGCGTCCGTCGGCCATTAGAATGGATCGTTTTATGCTTTGGGTGCTCTCTCTCTCTCCCAACTCTCGTCCATCCCTCTGATAAATAATCGTACGATTCTATAAACATACAAATAAATAAATTCAGGAACCGTAATTTCATTTCCGAATTTCCTCTTATTTCGATTCGGTGGGAAATTTGTGGTTTTCATCGGTATGTGAATGCATTATCTAGCAATAATAATTATTCGATAACCTATGTATAATTGGAAGTGTGTGGTTTCGATCTAGAGCGCATGCTGCTGTTGGTACTGTCTCAGATCACTTGTTCGTATTCCTCGTCTATAGCCAGGCCCACACTCGTGTCAAGGCTGGCCCAATAGTCTCTCGCAAATATTCGCTTCCAATATTTCCCTTCCCTTATGCGAAGAAGCAGCAACCACATAGGCTGGCTACACGTCGGCCCTGCCTGATCCAATGTTTCTTGGTTAATATTTGCTTCTCTATTTCACTCTCAAAGGAAATAATACGTACGTTAGCGCGTGTTGTGATTAATGGCGTGTTTCGACCAATGTGTGGTCAGACGGATTGGAAGGCGGCAGCACTTTTGACTTGAGTTGGAAGCTGGAAGGTAGTCGACCAGCCTTTCCAATACCGAAGGAAGTTTTCAGAAGGCACTATAGTGTTCAATTCTACGACGCAATGGATAAAATTACTTATTGGCACTGAAAGCCTGAGCCTTGTACGTTTTAGTTCGGTTGTCTGAGACCTTTTTCCTCTTTGTAAACCGCTGAAATTAAATGCAAGTTTTCGCGAACTGGCCTATAAATGGGAGAAATAATTTGCGAACCGGTGGAAAAAAAAAATCATTGGAGAAAATTTCCTGACATCATATTTTATATCTTTATACTTTGCTATTATAAATACGAGAAACCGCTTTAAGCCAGGGCATTTGCTGTCACCTATTGAATAAAATCATTCAATAGTACATCTAACCGCTACGCATAATGAAAATGAACATCATGTAGAAAGAAATTATAATTTTTTTTATTCTTCATGCCAGTGTAAATTTTATGCGCCAAAATACCGGTTACTATGTTTTTTTATGTTCACAAAAAGTAATTTAGCGGCGAACGTGAAAACATATTAACTGACGTATTGGCGCATAAAATACATTTTGTTCGTTTTCGTTCCGCATACCGGTTTAGAAACAATAATCATAACAGATAGTTTAATTTTTTGTTGATAGTTGGCAGCACAGGCTCCCGAATTTTGGTGATGAATGTTTTTCCGATATTTTTGTGTAGACCAGAAATGTGGCATAAATATTTTCTACAATTTTAGAATCAATCGCAGAATTCTTATCGCTTTCGAACACTTGATATACGGTATAATATTTTTACGTTTTTTTGCAAACTAAGAAGTCATTTCTCTCCTTCCATGAATACCGATAGGATATATTATTTCGCTGGAAGTGGAGTTTTCTTTTCTTAGCGTTCTTTCCTGATCTGAAAAGTCAGCGTAGTTGCAGTATATGAGAGCCCGTGACCACACACCGGGCTGCTAAACATGCCTCGGGCATGTCGGGAAAAATATTTGTCAAACCGTGCAGCAGAAAATGCTTTATACCAGTGGTTCTCAACTTTATACCAGTGGCCATGTAACCCACTTTCGGTTTTGAGATATTCCAGGGGGCCATTGGCGAAAATCAGATGGTAGGAGAGCCATGGCAAGTGGTGGGGGGGGGGGCACATGGAGCTGTGAGAAAATAAATCTTTCAAGTGAAATATGATAGTGTGGAGGGGGGGGGGATGTAACTCTTTTTAGAATGCAAAGAGCTGTCCGTAGAACTATTGCCATCTTAACCCTTGGACACATTTGGGTTTGGTCAGGGGGGCCTCATATCGATAGAGGGTCAAATTATGAGATTTGATTTTCGAGTGTAAGTATGTAAATATATAAGCTGTTACTTCACTAGCTAAGTATGGTGTTCCAGAACATCACTTCACCCGGGACCCATGATGTTGAGACGGCCATGCATAAAACCCCTATAAGAGGGAGGCTCACTGAACTCTAACCCATCCACCAAGGGTGATGCGTCAGAACAGGCGATTTATTATGCAGATTCATTGGATCGTCTCGTATTTTACCCAGACCTATTTCTTCCCACGTTCGTAATTCGGCTCTTGGGGGGGATGTGATCATACTCACCTTCTGGATACGTACCTGGCCCAGGGTTCCAGTCATTGATCTTATTTATCAAATTTTTGTTCACTGTGAATTTAGTTTTGATTAAACTCAACTCAATTTTCGATAAGTATAAAGGATCTCGATCTTGGACCCTGGATAAGACTTGGAGGGGGGGGGGGAGTACGAGAAGAAAATATGGTGCAAAAGCTGGGCCATGGACCGAAAAACGTTAAGAAACACTCATTTTTTATGCCATATAACTACCCATTTCTTATATTCATTACACGGGTGTTCGGGCAATTATTGTCCTATGCTCACTTAGATCTACGTAAATTTATCACCAGCACCAGCTGTACAATAATTGATAATATAGCAGAGACTAAATACGTTCGCCAACTCATCAGTACTAGGAGATAAACAGCTATATCTAACAACCATTATAGCACAGAATAATAATAATAAAAAAAGGGCTGCAGCCTCGGCACCCATCTATCCATCTACCCGTTTTGTATGTTCCCTTTCAATTTGTTCCCTTTTGTAGAGTAATTAAATATCTCCCTGGCTTTATTGCAGGTGGTTTCACAGATAAGAATTTCAGGAGCCGGCAAATTTACTTTGGGAAAAGGAGGGGAAATGGGTATCGAGAGAGAGTAAAGGAGGGGGGAGCTTCATTAGTCGAATGGTGGTATGGGATCGAGTGGGAAGAGGATAGACATTGTCATTTCCCCCCCCCCTCCCCACCGCCTCCATTCCCAAGCAATGACCGGAATCCGGGAATCTCTTTCCACTGTTTTCGACATCCAAACCGGGGGGGTGGCACAAGAAGGATCACGTTAAAAGAAACCAAAAAAAGAAGAGAATCAAGAATAGAATTTGGTGTATTGTTTAGCAGAAGTTTTGTGTTTGAAAATAGGTGGTTGGTTGAGTTGGCGTGGGAGGATTGTGTGGCGGCATGGTGTATACTGTATGTGTGTGTGTGTACGCCACTCCCGGAAATTACCCGGCTTGTCTCGGTCTGGACTCCCCACTTTTCCAGATCCATCCTCCCCCCTACTTTTCCCATCAAGTACCCGGAGAGCAATCTGCAAGGCCATTAATTACCAAGCTTTCGCAATGGTTTTTGGAGAAAATTCAATAATACAGCTTGACAGTTCTGGTTTACGCGGATACCATTTTCGGAGTGGATGGGATTTGATTGTGTGAAAGAGGCGAAGAGTGAAGAGAAAATGATGCACTGAAACGACTCTATATGAGTTCTCCCGAACTCAGCTTCACTTTTTTTTATTTCATTTTGCAACAGAAAATATACGGTTTTAACCTTAATTTAGTTTTCGCGCGGAACTGATAAGTTCCTCGAATCAAAAAAAAGAAAAGAAATTGCCTTGAATACCGCTAATCGAGTTTCATTTCAGCTGTTGGAATCGATTGCGATGTTGTTCTTCGTGGAATTTTCGATGCGTGGCATGATTAGCTTTCGCGATTAGTTATTTAAACTGGATCAAAATGGAGATGAGTGGATGGATCATCACGCGACAAACTTTCTTCAGAACTGGGGGTTGGGCCTCTTCTTCACCAGGATCCAGTCCTTTAAGTTCGTTTTCTTAATCTTTGATCGAAGACGAAAGTTTATTGTTACTGGTAAAATTTGGATGTTCTTAAAGGTGAGGAGGTGGTTGGTGGCTGATGTTTCGGGTTTGACAGTTACATGAATGAATGAAAGCAAGGGGCTCTGCCACCGGACTTATCCCTTTGCCGAGATCTCTTCCAGTCCGTGGCAGAGTCTGGAACAAAGAATGTGCACCTAGCAATCGAGTGTGTATCTAGTGCAGTGTCTGATTTTTCAGTGATGCCATCTATTTTTCAAACTGTGAGTGAAGTGTAATGGTTGAATATTTGTAGCACTGTAGGCCTGTTGCTCTCTGTGGTGAGACTTTTTAACGGTTAGAACGGCTCGCATGCTCTCCTCGAAGTTTGAAACCACAGAAAGGGAAATTCACCGACATGACAATTCACAGACAAACAATTCCTCGACAAAGTTCGTCAATGAATGTACAAGTAAGTGATTTATATCAAGTGAGTCACACAGGGAATCGGTGAGTGAGCAAACTGTTTTTCGGTGAAATTTCCTGTGTGAATTTTCTTGCCGTTGAATCTGCGTGGCGATGAGCTGTTGTCTGTGAATTTTCTTGCCGAATGAATTTGCGTGGCAATGAGCTGTTGTCGGTGAATTTCCATGTCAATGAATTGTGTGGCGATGAATTGTTGTCGGTGAATTTTTCGTAAAGCAACGAATGCTTCAGAGAGATAAGAATTCTTTCCAGCATGACTCATCATCGTGGTTTGCATCTCGGAATACCAAGGTAAATAGGCTTTGGCATCACACATCTTTCAACGTCAAGTTTCCATTCCCAAAACTGGCACAAAAGTGAAAAGCTCTCTTTCCTCTTCCCCCATATCTTCTTCGTCAATTTAATCTCTTTTCCATTAGGCCTCAGAAACAAGAGGGCAGAGGCTGGTGCCATTATACGGTACCATGTCGGTTTTGTTCCTACTTTTCCGGTGGGCTGCAGCAGGAACGAAACAGCTACATACAACGAAGTATGTACGAACGGGAAGGGTAGGTTACGAGCTTCCGCAATACTTACAGGTTTTCCGTGAATAATAAACTCGTTCGCACACGGAGTGAATGGGTGAAATTCTCGCTACACGCGTACCCTTGCCATGCACATTATCGCGTTCCCTCCAGTTCTCCGTCGCAGATACCAGATGAGATGCACATTTTTCCGATAAAGGATATTGCTGTTGAAGTTGCACCCCCTGCCATATCCTTATCTTTATAAGATGCGTCTAGGAATTCTATTGAAGTTATAAAATTCAGACGTATATCCCCCACCCTGAGGTAATGCAGTATTCTATCGCACTTCGTCTCCAGATGGGTCTTTCTTGGAGATGTTCACTTGAAAATTTGAACGCTTCTGCATCACGCACGCATAAGCGCAATTGCTGTACCACGTAGTACGAAAAATGAGTTTGATGATAAAAATTATCGGCTTCCTGCGTTGCTTCAATTGAAGACCTTAAGAATGAAAACAAACATTTTCACATGTCACCTTGTTTGCTGGTCCTTAAAATCATAATGGTTAATCGGCCTCCATCACCCTGGTATTGGTTTCCTTTGAAAAGTTTGCATTTGTTGTTGGTTAGACATCATACAAAGCTGGAACAAAAGAAATAGGCATTTTCAACATTTCATAGGAAAATAAATATTGAAGATGAGTAAAAATCAGTCATATCAATTCTTATCTTGTATCTCCTACTTTTTCTGGAGTAAATTATTTGCAAAATACGGGGGGTAGGACTGAGTTGAACTGAGTTTGGACGTCTTATTGGATTGAATTATATTTCTTGGCAGTTCGTCATATTGGATGAAAAACAATATACAACGAATGGGGAAAAATTCGATGTTAATTCGAATTATACCTCTTCTCCGTCTTCCCGTGGAGTACAGTTTGGGTACAACTACTCTTTATGTTCTACCTTATAAATTTGCGTCATGGGCTCGAAAATCAGTGATGAAGACAAGTGATGTATTACATTTTTTTTAATTGTGTTAATATTGGAACTGGTCCGTGATACATCGTTGAGGAATTCGCAAAATTGAGGGGGGGGGGGAACAGAAAAAAAAACATCGATCAAGGAATTACTTGATTATAAGTACACCGGTGGGACAAAAAAATTCGTCCATGAAAGAGGAGGTATCATCAATCAGTGGTTTGAAAAGCATACTTCTATTATACACGTGATAATTATTATTTGCCCGAAAAAGAGAGGTGACCGTGACTGAGGGTGTCCGTTAAAAAGGGTTCTACTGTACTCGATCGTACAATGGGGAGTCGTCATTATGCAACGGTAACAATAACTCGTGATCGTTGTAACGAGCGTCGACTGTGTAATCCAAACTCATGAAAGCGATTTTCATATTGTTTATAAATTAGCTATAATACCAGGCATTGCCGGAGTTTGCAATATTCACTTAGATATTGGAATTCTAAAAGCGGAGGAAAGATGAGACAAAAAAACAGTATTTATAGATGCGGGTAAAACGGTTTCTTCCGTTACCTAAAACGGTCGTTACCTATTACTTTGCATAATGGGAGCGTTGAAGAAATGACAAACCATTATTAAAAGTGTACACATCTGAAACGCAATGTTCGGGAACCACGGTAACGAAAGTAAATTTCAGTAGTCCATTCTAAAAGTCATTGTTGAGGACCACGAACCATTATTCAAGTCGGGCCCCGTTAAGTGTAGGCCTATATGCAAAATTTGTGGCGAGATCGGTCTAAAATTGTAGATTTGTACAGAGAATATACACACGGACAGACGCACACATGCAGAAAATCAGTTTTATTTGAAGCAGTTATATTATAGACAATGAATCTTGCATCAATGTAATATTTGTTTTCTTATTGAAATGTTGAAAGTGTTCATTTCTTTTGTTCTCATCTCGGTCTTCAGAAACATACATCATTCAAAATCGAAATTGCTTCATCGTTTTATGTAATTTTTGAATTATAGTCGGCCCCTGCTTAAACGGATAAAATTCTCCAGTAATTTCTCATAAAGTTTCTGTCATAGAGACAATGTTAAAGTTCGGTACATAATATGATAATTTCAACTTTTCCCAAACTTAATTCAATATTACGTACCACACGTCAACCACTATAGGCATATTGTTTTTATTGAATGAAACATTTGGAATTAATGGAAAATATGTGACTATGTTAAGAACAATATATATATATATATATATATATATATATATATATATATATATATTTGAGAGAGTAGGTACTTCTCGCCTCCAAGTTGTCTTCAATACGTACATTTAATAATTTTATTTTTGTCCTCTGTTGAGCCAATAAAGGGCGCTAACTTTCTTAATAAAAAATAAAAATGTTAGATATTGTGATCATTGTATAATTAAGTATAGTTTTCATTTCATTTTGGATGTCTGATATATCGAGAAGCTTCATTCATCAGTTTTCAATATTGAAACTATACTAACGCCATAAAATGGCAATTGAATTGTTCCCGCATATTCGGATATTATGTGCCGAAACCATTGATATACGATTAAGCGGGGCCGACTGTGCTTATTAGAACAAAGGGTAGTATATGCGTCCCTAAAAAAAAAGAATGCATAACAAGTACCGAAGAGAGAACAAAATGATAAATATCTCCGTCGTGAAAACACCCACCTGCGAAAGGAAATACATGCCATCTTCGAATCGTACTAATAGAAAAATTCCGAAAAGGTTTCGGAGGGCCCCAGCCTAAGTTCTAAGCGTGGGTTCAGGATTGAAAATGATTGATTCTGAGAGCACTTTAAGGGTAAACACCGCTCAATGAATAACTGAGTAAACACAAAAGGGTTTTCGCTTAGAAATGACAGTTTAAAAAGAGGGAGGAGCTAACCCACACGTGAAGGGAAAAGAGATAAAAACTTCTCATGATCCGAAAATAATGGCGCTCACTCACACACACACAATGTTTCGAACAGAAAAAGAAAAGTATTAATCGGAATTCGAAAAAAAAGTATCGTATTATGCAACAGGTGGCCACAAAATAATTCTCTTTTTCTTACCTGTTTTCCTCCCACCCAGACACGTTAAAAAAGAGCAAACAAGAGCAGGCTGGTTCGTTGCGGTTACGGTTTGGAAGCGTCAAGCTGTCTGGTAGTCACCATATTTGTGTGTGTGTCTATATACACTAGTGTTGTCACTTTTCTTGTTCTTTTTCGCATTGTCTCGTCCTGTTTCTTCCGGTTAAGCCAGCGAGATTCAAGATCCACCCAATTTCTAACCCTTCATAGCTTTTGTTTTTCTTCTTACCTCTTTTCTTTTGCGGTAATATATCTTACCTAACACAACATAAAACCTAAAAAAACATGAGGTGGATCTCTGAAATGTTTCGACTGTATTAAATGAAAATTGGATCATGTAGATTTGTTGAGCTGAGGATCGTAAAATGAAACCGGATGGAGAGGAGTGCAATCTAATGGCACGAACTGATTGGCCTACTCGAAGCATTCAGCCGAACCCGATGTCAGTAATGAGACGTCTACATATGCTTACTCGCTTTGACCGTGGTGTAATGAATAAAAACGTCGGACTTTCGCATTTCTTCTTCTGCACTTCTCCCCCTTCCCTCTGCATAACCCGGTTGTGAGCGCTGCGCCACTGCATTCGCTACACAAAATCCAAGAGGCGCAACCCAAGTCTTTATTATGATGTACCGACTGCCCATGGGTCCTCTCAAGTTTGGCGTTCGTCTAGTGTGCGTTGAATGAAATACTTCGTGACATCCGCACACATTGATGTGAAATTTCAGCAAATCCCTCAAAGATAATGCATAGCACGCAAATAAACACCTTACTGATTTTGAAATTAAAAAATATAGAAATTGAAAAAAAAATGGCCTAAGTAATAGCGTCTTTATAGCTTTACGCAGAGAACACGAAATTAATCTTAATGTAATCATTTATATGACATTTTTATTCCTTTTAGGTGAATATTTCAATGCGCCACATGATGTTGCTCAGTTTCTAACATTTAGATTAGGCAACACTGCGCGTGTATGCTCTTCACTTCTCTCTTACCCTTAATATACTAAAAAATTCTTCCTCCTCTCCGTCTTCCCGTGAAGTACAGTTTGGGAACTACTACTGTTTATGCTCTCCCTCATAAATTTGTGTCATGGGCTCGAAAATCAGTGATGAAGACAAGTGATATATTCCATTTTTTTCAGTTGTGTTAATATTGGAACTGGTCCGTGATACATCCATGGCCCCCACATCCGGAAGTGGGGCCCTAGGCTCGGATCTTTTGTGGGGCCCCGGGTCAGACTTTTCACGGCCCCCTTCTGTAGTTAATTTATAGCGTGAAAAAAACAAAAAGTGATGAGAACTGTTCCGGGGGGCAGGGGTAGGGGCTAGGGCCCTGTCAGCTCCACCCTTTGGGGGGGCCATGGATACATCGTTGAGGAATTCGTAAAATTGAAGAGAAAAAAACATCGATCGAGGAATTTCTTGATTATAAGTAAAAGGTGGGACAAAACATTCGTTCATAAAAGAGGAGGGTTCAGTAATCAGTGGTTTGAAAAGCATACTTCTATTATATACGTGAAAATTATTATGTGGCCGAAAAAGAGGGGTAACCGCAACTGAGGGTGCCCGTTAAAAAGGGTTTTAGTACTCGATCGTATATGCACCTCGCATACATTCCTCTGCAGGATTTCTGACAAATCGATTCATGGCATGCTGCCATCTTGTTTTCATATTTTAAAGTGAAGTTGGTAAATGCTTGAATGTCCTCGACTAAGTATCGTGTTGTATGTCTGCCTGCTCTCTGCGGAGAGACTTTTTCAAGCGAGAGGCCAGCCCACATTCCCATCGCGAAGTTGGAAAACCGCAGAAAACCAACTTCAGACGAACACCATTGTGCCGCCAATGGAGTTCGAACCTGGATAACATGATGATAGTCCAGCACGATGCCGTCACGCCTGCACAGCGGCTTTTCTTTTTCCAAAATTTATATGAAAATTTTTTCTTTCCTTGCGAAATACTGGTCTAATTTATTTCACTCTCACTCTTTACATCGAAGAAAAAGTTGGGCAACGAATGTCTTGTTTTTATCGTGTCCATCACTCGTTAATTATTACGAGACTATTATGATTAGTAGGAAACCGGCTGGCAATGGGATGTCGTCTTCTTACACGAGACATCGTTCTTAAACTTGGTACTCTCTCGAGCGGCGTTTTCTCAGCCTTGAGAACCACACGAAGGATGCGGAATGAAAGAAAAGGAGACATCCAAAAATAAAGATTCAGGAAATGCAGGAAGAAGACTAAGGAATGAGAAAAAAAGAAAAAAAAATTTTTTTTTTTTTTTTGTTCTGGTTTTTGCGTGAGTGTCACTGGCTTCTTTAGTTGTCACTAAGATGTTGATGACCGGCCTTGCTCTAATCTTGAAGAAACTCTCTCTCTCTCATGATGATAAGCAATCCGACTTGGCAAGATTTTTTCTAATGACTCATCCTACGAAGATGAAGAAGAAAAAAGAAACATGTAGGGTTTTAGTGTTTTTATATTCAATGTTATCTCAGTGATGTTATGAGATGTTTCTTTCTTCTTTTCTCCTGGAGAAGATATATGATCGTGGCTGGTGTGTACATGTGTGGGTTGTAATCCGTCCGTGTCCTCGCTGATGTTTTATTTATTTATTTATTTATTTTGCTTATAAATATGCATTGAATTATGTAATACTTGCGTCAGACATCTTCAGTAATTGGGGTATGAACAAGTGTAATCTCTAAATCGCTCTTCATTGCGTGCGTGTACATATGGATCTTTCCTTCGAGTAGTTTATTTTACTCTGGCATTACTTATAGGCCAGTATTTTCAGTATTTTTTCTGTAGGACGTACTCATAGGTTATTAAGTGTTGATCTGTCATTAGTTTTTGATCTGAAAATTATTTCTATTGATAATAATAAACAATGGAGGAAAAAGTGTTTCATTGCAAAAGAATTCTCGGTGGCTATTTGTTAAATGTTAGGGTTTGGCTAATGAGTTAAAATGGAAATTTGCAGCCAAATTGACCCTCTCTATAGTGACGATAGATATTCATATTTTAGTGAAGTTGTGGCATTTGCAAATCGACAATCGCTATTTGTCGAAACTAATCTATCTATCTATCCATCTCTCTCTCTTTCTCTTCCTCCCTCCCTCTCCCTCTCTTATTTACTTTACTCACTAAAATTTGAATGAAACATTTCTGTGCAATCGTGATCGCTGACGGAAACGCTGACGATAATCATATTTTTGAAATCCTTAACCAGTCTCAACTGGCCAATTAATCATCCTAAAATGGTGAGGGTGTCCATTTTTTTATTTTATTTTATTAGACGTGTGTGACAGTTTTATTTATTGTTTTTCTAACCCTAAAACACCTTTTTTTTTTTTTTTCGAACTCATACTTTTAGCTGATAGTTAATGACACGTATGTAGAAAGCCCGAAAAATCATTCAAAAAAATCTATTTCGAATCGTAATGCTTATACAGGGCCTTACTGAAGACGTGCGAAGCCTAAAGAAAAAAACACACATAATGTAAATGTATTAAAGTAATATTACTTCCTAAATGTGTAACTACCTTTTTGTGATTCAAACTATAAAGTAAGGGGGAAAAAATCGGAATGCAAAACTTCAAGGTAAAAAAGAAAGAAATGCGCAAACACACTTGAATAAATTAGCGAAATCACAGCCGCACATGCTTTGCAACAAAAAAATAAGGGAGTTGTTGTCGTTAATTGGTACATCTATCAGCAAATTCAAAATATGAAGTGGAAGGAAATTACCTCAGCTTATGTGTGCAAAGGCAATTCTGAAATTTCATCTTCAAACTGGCTGCAGTAATAAACGTTTAAAGAACTCTTTGTACATATACAAAGCTACGCATTCAAGGGTTAATTGCAAATAGTTGAGTGAATTCTTTGCATATTATGAGCACAAATTTTTAGTATCGATCAGGCTATTGTTTGAGACCTCTCTAAACCAGAGGTCTTCAACCTTCCAGATATTGCGGGTCAGAAAAGAAACATTATGAGGCCTCAGAGAAAATAAGTCATAGTGCGGTATCTAGATGCATTAAGTGGCATCTTAACGTTCGGGTCCAACGGAGCCTAGATCTCAGAAACAAACAGAGATCATTCTGTCATTGGAGAATTTTATTAATTCTGAAAATATTTTTCCATCACGTATATGAATTTTTTCACTGAAAATGAATTTCTATCAATTCTGGAATTTTTTCATTAAAAGGGAATCTTTATTAATAATTTATTTCATTAAATATAAATATTCATTGATTCTGAAAATATTTCTGCCAACACATTTCTGGAAATATTTCTTACTCATTTGGGAAATATTTCTTTCCTCAATAATTCTGGTCAATCCCTTACTAATTCTGCAATTATTTCTTTCAATAGTTCTGAACTTATTGCTTTAAGTAATTATGAAATTATTTCTCATTAGTTCTGAAATGTTTACTTCTTTCACCATTTCTGGAATACATTTCTTCATTGGATTTTTTTCAGCATTTCTATGAATTCCATAGCTCTGTAAGTCTTCTCGTTGGCGCACCACTGGAAAAAGCTCCGAGGGCCACACACGGCCCATGCATGCATTAAAGAACCCTCCTCTGAACACGTCAACTCATTTTACGCTCACCCTGTATAATTATTGTTACGAAGGCTCCCCCTGAAAGACACACATGAAAAGTACACACAATCAATTCAGGCGACTGGATCGATATCAGAGAAACAAATTGCTACGGAACATTATTTGGTTACGCCATAATTATTTCTTATCATTATTCATCCTCAAATTTCTCCTACATTATTTCTAATCGAATTTTAATGAAATAAAAACAAAATTTCTTTTTTTCCCCCCTCTTTTTATTTCAAAATTCAATTTCTATTTTTATGGAGCTAATTATTTCTTCTTATTTGAGTCCCGTCCAATTCCATTAGTTTGTATTTTTTTGCGTAACTAATTAATTTGAAGATAATTTCCACTGCAGATAATTATCATGCATCAGATGGTTTTTCATTAACTCTTTTTTTCTCCCTTTCAAAATAATCAACTTTCATTATCTTCTTTCTTATGAACAAAAAATGAAACATTTTTAATGAAATGCTTCTTTTTCCTCTCTTTTAATACGAATTTTTCTTATTAGTTAATGAAATCTTTAATGTCATTCCATTTCAAGTTCGAGAATTTGAGCCGGTTTCTCGTCATCTGAAAAAGTTTGTCCGCAGAGAGCTGGCGGACCTTCAACATGATATATTTACATAACACGAAAATTCAGACATATGCTATTTCAATTTCAAAATATGGAAGTGAGATGGCAGCACCACCATAATATGAAGCGTACACAAGACAACACAAATACGTAAGGACCACATGTGTATTCAGATCACACATGTTTTTGAAGAGATTAGAAATACATACAGCTCGCGACTGAATGTTGTTCCAGCTCTTTGTCTGTGACCTAGACAGAGATTTCGCAAGTATGCATGTTTATTAACAAAATTGTGTTCTTATTTTCTTTCCTGTTTCTCCTCAATGTTGCAAGTTTAGTGAACCTGTATTTAGTAATTATAATCCGTGTAAAAACCTGATGCAACATATCATGTGCTCAATCATACCAAGCACCGTGAATAAAGTTATTAATATTTTTCACAAATTGTTAAACATCGTGTACCTGAAACAGTATAAAACTTGAAATTTCCCTAGTTTACCTCGGAATACTCAACTTACGCCAATTTTTAACACTTCTGCTTTTTTGGGTATAAATACAATTTACATTTTAAATTTTAGTTCCATACCTCTCACAAAAACTTCAGCTACCCCAAATTCTTCTCTTCCATCCACCTTTAGTTATTTCCTGGTCGAATTTGTTGGAAAAAGTTCAAAGTTTACAATGTAAGATGCGTCCAACGCAAATTTTTTACCAAGTGAATTTTCTCGGGCCGAGAAGAGAGAAAATATTGTATTGTCCATCGGTGCCAGATATAGCAAATGTTGGTATCACGGATGCTCTATCTCTACTGCAATCACCTAGCATCAAGGGAACTGATGGAACTAAAGATGTGAAAACATTCCATTTTCCTTTCTACAAGTATAAATACAAAGGGGCCGTACAAGTATTATGTCATCATCGATGGGGGATGGGTTCCGATTTGCTGACTTTTGATGACAGGGGGGGGGGGTTGGATAATGCTTACGTCATCAACCACCCTTTATGAAAATATGAATTGGATTCAGAGGCGCAGAGCTGATGACGAAATTTTGCTGACAAGGGGTGGGGGGGGTCAAAAATGGCTAAAAATTTGCTTACGTAATACTTGAACGGCCCCAAATTCCACAACAGACAAAATGCCCAATTAGGTGGCTGAGAAAAGATGCCCATAAAAATATCGATGTGAAATACATATCTAAACTATATCAAAAATGAGAAACCCTGAAAGAGCAATAAAAAACCAATAATTATGATAAAATAAAAAGATACTGCCCATAAAAAATTATGACTATCTTATCAAAGTATGGATATCTTCTCTATTTATATCCCAATATGTTTGTCGTAGTTCTTTTCAAACGTTTCAATTGTGTTAGAATTAAACTATATAATGTAGAAAAACTATATATGCATTTCTTAATATATATTATATATTAATAGTCATGTTTTGTCATTAGTTTGATATTTTATATTTAGAAAAACACTCATTATATTATTTTTTCAGTAATATTTGAATTTTTTTGTCTTTGTAATTTTGCCCTTTTTCAACATTACATGTTTAATAATAATTAAATCCCGGTTCAGGCATGGATGTTTACTAACACTAACAAATTCCCTGGACGGATCATGCTGATCCCTTGGGAATGCGTGAGGTTCACGCTATTATTATTATTATTAAAGGCACAGTCCCCTTTGTTGTACAAACAGTAACCCACAGTATACCCCTTGTACCTTGGAACATCTTTTTCCTTTTGAATAATCCATATTTCATTATTACAGCAAAAATGAAATGCAATTTAAATATCACTCGATGTCTCATACAGTATAGAGACACTAAAAATGAATTTAGTAGAATTTTATGGTAAAAGTTGACCGAGAAGAAATAAAAGTTTGAAAAATAATGTTCCAAGATATAACAGTCTTCGCTGTATGTGCGTTAAGTAGTAGTAGTTCATGCATTATAGCTTAACTTTTGGGCATGAGTGAGTATACTTACAAGCAGTGTGATTACGATTATACAATTTATTTCTTTTCCGTATCGATTAGCTTCAAGCTCAAGAGAAAAAAATTCAATCGATTATTTGTACGTATCCTCGATTCCCCCCCCCCACCCCCACTCCCGTTATCGGATACTACTTATTATTTTCTCCCGTTCGAAATCAAGTTTGAGGTTCATTGATTCAAGTTCGAGAAGTTCTCAAAACTATATCGAAGAGAATGGGATTTCCTTTTTATTTTCCTTCTATTCTTAGGATGATAATAATAATAAGAAGAAAATAATATCCGAATTCTTGTCGATCGTTGAGTGGAAAGGCGATTTAAGCGATCCTAAATCTCCGGGTCACGTCCAATGGGTAACAGCGATTCGATTGACGATCGGGTATCGAGATTGCGTGGGCGATTAAGAATCTCCGACCTCCATCTTGATGGTATAGCCCCCGTAACGGAAAAAGAAAAGGTAGAGGAAAAGAAAATGGACAATTACTCTGGGGCTGAGAATGGGGAAAAGCCGGAGGGTCATTTTCGGACATCGATCAATCCCCTACACCCGATACTTTTCCATCCTTGTGTTTCTTTTTATTGTTCCTGAACCCGAATACCAGAAAAACGGATATTTCTTTTCTTAGGAAAAGGAACTGGAAAAAAAAAAACTCCAGTTCTTTCTTCCTAATGACGAAAAAGAAAAGAATACAATCTTCAGTTTTATTTTTTCCTTCGTTTATGCCTTTCTGTTCGGTGGTTACTGAGCTATGCTTTTGATTGAGATAATACGTTACCGTGTTGTTTTCCAATGTTGATAAAAGATATTCTGTCTTAATATCAGGGAGAGTCATTGGATGATTCTGCTTTGTCCGTCCATGAGGAACGTTGCAATTTTTTTTTTTTCTCATCTATAAATGATGCTTGTGTTTATATTTAGTAGAAATTTTCTGTCTGTTCAAATTATTCATTTACTTGCTAGAATACCCGGTGCTTTTCCCGGGTTTTCTCTATATACTGGGAGCATTAAATAAGGGATAAACATGTCTGAAAGGCAAGGTTTGGGAACCACGGTAGCCAAAGTGAACCTTCCAAAAGTCATTGTTGAGGCCTATGAATCATTGTTGCTTGACAGTTTCCCGACCGTTTCAGGTACTCCCCCCCCCCCCCCCCCGCTTTGACGAACTTTTAAAGTAGCATATCGTTCGAGTCGGGTCCTGTTTGGCATATGCGCAAAATTCAACGAGATCTGTCTAAAATATACAATTTCAGACCGATTGATTTTCGGTGTGCAGGGAACATGCACACAAAAAATAAATTTTATATACATACATTCTTATTATTGGTAATTAGGATCACAAATATGGGTGCAGAAGCTTTTCAGCTCTCGGGCCATATTTTCCACAAGATTACTTTTGTAGACCGTATGAGAGAGTGATAAATTTGCACCGGGCCTCATGAAACCATAGGGCAATATCGCTTGGCCAGTATTTTAAAATTTTCCCAGACTAGTATTGCCAAGAAATTCGAGAAGCTCCTATTCTAGTGAATTTATAGTGTAGGAAGTAGAAAAATTCAGATCCCCACATTGGCTAGACTTCTAATATATGAGCCTTAAATATATGTTGACAATGGGCTATCTTCAAAAACCAAATTAATTCTTAGAAGGCTAAATGTGAATAAGTACAATAACGATTCGAACACACTGCATTTATTTTAATGGTGCAGAGTTATTCTGTGTACCGTGATAATTTACCAATTTTTTTTTCCTTGCCATGATTTTCATTCAAAAAACGTATCTTCACTTTTTCCATGCGCCAGAAATCAAAAGAAATTGTTTAACTTCTTGATGTCGATTGAGTTTAATAATTGATTGTTATCAATTTAATATGGGTTTTTAGTAACGCAATGAATTGAAAGGTTAACAATAACAAATGATAAAGGTTTAGGCCGGCATTACACTAGAAAAGGTTTAGAAAAGTTCTTTCATAAAACTTGAAAAATGCAACCAATAAGATCATCGGTTGCATTTGATCGAATGTAACCAATATGCTTATTGGTTAGATTTTTTAAGTTTTATAAAAGAGCTATTATCAAACTTTTATAGTGTAATCCCGGCCTTACTTAATATTTATCTAAACAGCCTCGAAAATATTTTGTGCCTTAAGTAATGAAATTTATATAATAGGAGTTTTTAATTATCAAAAACCACTATTATATAAATTAAATATTAACCCTTATTATATAAATTAATTATTAACAATTAATTTATATAACCCCTATTATATAATTAACCATTATTAAACATATTTTATAGAGTGAGGTTGCTTTTACTCAGCCCAAGATATCGAGGAAACATTTATTGTCTGGATATTATGCTGAGGTGAACTCGGAAAGAAAAGTCATCTTGTCTCCGCCGGGACTCGAACCCAGGACCTCTTGCATACCGGGCAAGCATGCTACCATCTACACCACTGGAGACACGACCCTGCCTTCCTTATTTCACGCACTGTGGCGTGAGGCGCTGAAGACAATTTCAACAACAATTTTTGGTATACCGTGATAATTTACCAATTTTTTTTCCTTGCCATGATTTTAATTCAAAAAACGTATCTTCACTTTTTGCATGCGCCAGAAATCAAACGAAATAGTTTAACTTTTTTTTCTTGATGTCGATTAAGTTTAATAATTGATTGCCTCACGCCACAGTGCGTGAAATAAGGAAGGCAGGGTCGTGTCTCCAGTGGTGTAGATGGTAGCATGCTTACCCGGTATGCAAGAGGGCCTAGCTTCGAGTCCCGGCGGAGACAAGATGACTTTTCTTTCCGAGTTCACCTCAGCATAATATCCAGAAAATAAATGTTTCCTTCATACTCTATAAAGTTTCTATCGCCACATTTATTAAGTTATGGAATAATGCTTTCTGACGAGTATAAGATTGCTTATTTGCCAATACTATAATGCTTTTTTTTTTCTCCTCTTTCTTTTTATAGGTGAGTGATGCCGTTTTCTTTGATATCGATGCTCATGCGAGATGTGTACGTATCATTTATTTTGGTTAATTCGACATTCAAATAGCTACTCCAATGGTCAAAGATTAGAGTTTTTACAATTCGTACAGATTGTAAATTTAATTAATTATACAGATTAGATTTTTCACTATGAATACAGGTCAGGCTTTTGCTTATACAAAATACAAATGTAAGGCCACAACAGGCAAAATGCCCAATGAGATGGCTGAGAAAAGGATGTCCGTAACGGAAATGGGTAGCATATATTTCTAAAGTACAGCACAACCCAATTAAAAGTGAAATTATATAAACTAAAGACTACGTATACATGGTAAAATATAACACACTGCCCATAAAAAAATATTTATGGTAGTCTATAGAATGGATAGAAATTGCACTTTCAATTGGGCTGCTGCACTTTTCTTATTTAAGAATGGATAGATTCTCGATTTACCCTAACATGTTTATCGTATTTCTTTTTAAACGTGTCAATTGTGTTTGAATTTACTACACCCGGGGTAAGCTGTCAAATTTATTAACAACCCTATTACAGAAAAATTCCCTGCGACACTGTAGCTTAGAATCAATCAATACTCGTGCCCCCCCCCCCCCTGTCAAAGAAGTCGATTGATGGTGTATTAATAACTCATGGTCTATCCTATCCATCCCGTTGAAAATTTTGAACACTTCGATCTTATCCCCCCCCCCTTTTCCCGACACCTGCGTTCCTCCAATGTAAACATTTTCAAAAAATGAAGTCTCTTTTCATAACTCAAGCCCCATGTGCCAACAATGACACGCGTAGCTTTTCTCTGTATACCTTTTCAACCAAGTCCATGTCCCTCTGTAAGTATGGTCTCCAAAACCTTACAGCATGCTACAGTACAGGACGAACTAAGCCTTTTTTTTTCAGAAAAGCGAAAGAATGACTTTAGGACAACGCGAAGTGACTTTTTTTTTTTGTAAATGAAACCGAGCACTTCATTCGATTTTTTTACCTCCGCTGAACAATGTTCAGAAAACCTAAGGCCCCTTTCACACGGAGCGGATGCGGATGCGGATGCGGACGCGGATGCGGAAGCGGGTCCGCATACCCTTTCACACGAGCACTGAAGATGCGGGTGTTTCGCCCGCATCTTTAGGTTGAAATTCGTGCATAAAAACTATTTTTTCGCAATTTTTGTAACTGTTTTTCTCCTTCACCCCTGATTCAGTGCCCATATGCAGCCTAGAGGCATTCTTTGGTGGTTTCATCTAGAGCCACATAGAATATGGGAATAAATATGTCTTAATTCCGATCCTCACAAGTAGTCGATGGGAGAAAATGTCTTCAAATATTTTCAAAGCATTTTGAAAAAAAAATCCGTCTTTCCGGAAAAATATGAAAGAAAAATTCCAAAAACATCCAATGTTCGAAAAATCCAATCCAAAAACATCCAAAACTAATATGTTCCTAAAAAAAATTCAGGAGATATCAAAGAATTTGCAAGTAGAAAAAAAGGGGAGGGGTGGGAACGTTCAAAATGTCTGTGCTTAGAAATATTCACATCACAATTCTGTCTTAGGCCGGGATTACAGTATAAAAGTTTTATAAAAGTTAGTTTATAAAACTTGAAAAATGCAACCGATAGGCCGATCAGTTAAGTTCGCTCGAATGTAACAGATGTGTTTATTGGTTACATTTTTCAAGTTTTATAGTGTAATACCAGCCTTAGGCCGGGATTACACTATAAAAGTTTTGTAAAAGCTCTTTGATAAAACGTGAAAATTTCAACCAATATTATCTTATTGGTTGAATTTTTTGAATGCAAAATGTATGTGTGTGTGTGTGTGTGCACCGGTTGCATTTTCTTGAATGCAACCGATGCGCCTATTGGTTGAATTTTTCAACTTTCATAAAAGTTCTTTTATAAAACTTTATAGTATAATCCCGGCCGGATTACACTATAAAAATTTTATAACAATTATTTAAAAAAAAGCAACTAATAAATTTATCGGTTGCATTAGAGCAAATGCAAGCGATAAATTTATTAGTTGCTTTTTTCAAGTTTTATAAAAATACTTTCATAAACCTTTTATAGTGAAATCCCATCCTTAGATTAGTCATTTCTGAAATATAAAATTTCATTTTTTAAGTTTATAGACTGAATATTGAGTAAAATATACTTGTAGGTATCGGGGAACCACCAAAAATATTCAAGCGCTAGGGTCTTCAAACGACTTAATCCGGCCCTGAGTGAACACCGTACGTGGATAACGTTGTTTAATAAAAGTATTTTTTTTCAAGTTTGAAAAAATTAAAAGATTAAAAATTTAAAAAAATAACAAATATTTAAAATAATATTTCAGATATTTATAATTTTTTAAATAATTTTAAAAATTTAAAAAGAAAAAAAATTAAAATTTTTAAATTAAATTTAAAAGTTATTAAAGTATGTAGTCAATTAAATATTCGTAATGAACAGAACGGCTTATAATTTTGGTCCCGTCAGTGGCCGTTGTTGACAGGTTTTATTGTATAAAATTGTGAAATATGGACGAAAGGCAGTTAAAGTTGCTATATCTCAATCTCAGAAGGAAACAAAGGGATAGACGTATGTGGGTACATCGTATTTGATGAACAGGGACCCTCATATGGTGTTTTTAAGGGTATTTATGGCAAATAATTAAAAAAATTCCGTGAAAAATCACCTTCAAAAAGTAGCCAAAGATGCGGACGAATTCGCTCCGCATCCGCATCGTGTGAATAGCTCCGAATAAACCTATTGTCAAAACTTCTATGTGCGGATGCGGAGCCCGCACTTAGGTTTTGACACATGCGGACGACGTCCGGACCCGCATGAACATTTCCTAGGTGCGGAGATTTTTCGGCTCGTCTGAAAGGCGCAGTATATTCCAATTGTTAAAACTTCTTCCGGACCCGCATCCGCGTCCGCATCCGCATCCGCTCCGTGTGAAAGGGCCCTAAGCCGCTCGCGAATAAGAATTCCTAAATCGGTGACAATAGTTGCATCCGGGATAATAATGTCATCCTACTCGTAAGAGAAACATGGGAAGTTAGAAGTGGATACGTTTCATATGCTGTCTAAAATTGTTTGCACAGCATATAAGTATCTCTGCGTGCGCAACCCTTTACTTTAGAAACATACTTTCAATGGCAAAAGTTTTCAAATCATGTGCAGTTACTTAGTCTCAAAATTCATTTGGATAAAGAAATTAAGAAATTCAATTTTTATGTCCGCGTGTACTAAAAGTTCCAATTATTGAAATGTACAGAGTGTCCCACAATTGACTGACGGTTTTCAAAGTGGGACAGCAAGAAAACACTGACAGATATTAAAGTCATTCTTGCGAATATAAATGTGCGAAGTCAGGAATTTCAGATACGTCATTCATGTTGCGGTTGTTTAGTTATTAAAATAGAAATTTTAACTTTTTATCCTGTGCACAAAAACCCAATTCGAAAAATTTTCTGCCCTGTCTCTCCTGATGCCAACAATAACAAATTCACGTTTCTAAGTGCAATATTCGCAGAGATATCTGAAATCAAAAAATCCGAGGAAAGTTGGGCAAGAAGCGTTGTCCGTTAGTTTTCGCGGTGTTCTTTTCCAACTTTCCTCTGTTTTTGAATTCAATTATCTCAGTCAATATTGCACTTAGAAACGTGAATTTTTTTTTTTTTTTTTTGGTGTCATCGGGAGAAGCAGGGCAACAGCTTTGTTATTAGGTATTTGAGCACAGGGTGTCCGTATAAAAAATCAATTTTTTTAATTATATAACTATACATCCCCTTGCAACATGAATGACGTATCTGAAATTCCTGACTTCGCACATGTATATTAGCAAGAATGACTCAAATATCTGTCACCGTTTTCTTGCTGTCCCTCTTTGAAAACCCTCAGTCGATTGTGGGACACTAGATCCCGTTCTGCAAATTCATTTGCCGAAAATTATATATTTTTAAGCGCAATATTTTGTACCGTGACGTATTAAATATATAAAATTGATATGGTTATAACCAAAGCCTGTAAGTTCAGGCAAAATGCCATAATATGGCATTTGTTTTGGCAGCTATCACTAATCACAGCTTATCACTGTGTTTACCAAGTTTTGATTGGCTCAGAAGTTGGCATTTTGAGGGGGCTGTACACAAGTAACAACAATTCGCCGCACCGAAACTCACCGATAAAAAAATTCGACGCTGAGAAAATTCGCCGCTTCGTGATTCAACGGTAAGAAAAATTCACCGACCAACAATTTATCGACAAAGTGACAGTGAGCGAAAAGATGAGCAGGTGAATGAGTTAATGGGAAAAGTGAGTAAATAAGTGAGCAAGTGAGTGATTGATCAAGTGAGCCAATTGGTGAGTGAGTGAGCCAAGTAATTGGTGAGTGAGTGAGCGGGCAGGTGAGCAAATGAGCAAGTGAGCAGGTGAGAAAACCAGTGAGTGAAGGAACATTGAAATACCATCCACACACTGCTTCACATCTCAAAGATGAAGTGAGTGAACAAATGAACAAGTGAGCGAGCAACTGAGCGAGTGAGTTAGCGAATGAGCGAATAGTGCGCAGGTGAGCTCGCGAGTAAGTGTGTGAGTCACGTACGGTCACTACTCAATCATTCGCTCACTTGGCAACTCATCCTCTTACTCGATCACTCAATCGCTTACTCACTTGATCACTCATAAGGTTTCTCACTCGCTCACATATTCCCTCACTTGCTCAATCACTCGGTCGGTGGCGAATTGTTGTCGGTGAATTTTCCGAGCGGTGACTTTTCCGTCGATGAATAGTTTCTCGGTAAATTTTCCTATCAGCAATTTGCGTGGCGATGAGCCGTCGTCGACGAATTTTGCGTAAATCCTTAGAAACAGCCAAGTTCGAAGAAGATGGGCCTTCAAGATCAGCCTGCAGATGGTTTGAGAGTGCTTTTTTATGGCCACCCTGTATTTCTTTAGCTGAAATGAAGTTCAATTTTGCATCAAGTAATCTATTACCGCTTTGGCGTGGGAATATAGATCCCCTTAATACGAAACGAAATTCATTTCAGGAAATTTCTCGTTTTTTTTATATTGCCACTAGATATAAGGAAAAATATATATTCCCTCCTCTTTTTTCTCACCGAAATCTTTTCCCGAGAAAATTCCTGAAAAAAATTCAATTTCAATTTATTTGTGTGAAGTAGGAGAGGAATATATATATTTATATATTTATAAAACTCAATTTATTTTCCATTGTAATTTCAATGCACGCGATATCGTCTCTCTCTCGCTTCCTCGGCAATAATATCGGGATATTGCTATTATCATTTGTTGTGCAAACAGGATGAATTTTCCCCCGAACTTTTTCCAGAAGAATAAATCTATTCTCTTTGTATAATGGGATATTTCGGAGAAGCGGATGTGTATCGGGAATTTTTCATCAAAATAATTTCAACACTTTATATGGATCTCTATGAAAGAAGGGGGGGGGGGAATTTGCATATGTATATATACGGAGCTTCTACATTTTTCTTCTTCAATTCTGTAAAGTAGACTAATATGTTGATAAAAAACACATTGCCTATGAGATGTACCGGGTGGTTCGAAATAAAGTTTAAGTGTGTGTATTTACCTATTCATAGCCCTTTGCAGATGAACGTAGAAGATGCACGCCATGTATACGTCACTTTAAGAATTTCATCTTATTGAAAAAAAACACTTGAAATCATCACGAGATGGTTGAGCAGGCTACTACGCTCATCATCTGTGGATGATGGGAGCGCTTTGAGGGTTAATAACACCGGTATTTTACGCAACGTGCCCTCTGACAGCGTTAATGAATTTCCCGTGAAGCTAACTTCTGTGTAGTACACGAGAATATTTTGCAGGAAACTACATTACAGGGGACAACAATCGCTTGAATTTCAGTTAGGGGGTCGTCCAAGTCATACGTAAGCAAATTTTCGGCCATTTTTGACCCCCCCCCCTTTTGTCAGCAAAATTTCGTCATCAGCTCTGCCCCTCTGAATCCAACTCATATTTTCATAAAGGGTGGTTGATGACGTAAGCATTATCCAAACACCCCCCTTGTCATCAAAAGTCAGCAAATCGGAACCCCCCCCCCTCCATGATGACATAATACTTGAACGGCCCCTTAACAACATTTTATTGTCATTTTCATGCATATAAATTCAACACAAAGGCGTAACACAACAACGCAAAACATAAACTACACACAACTGGAATGCAAGGGTTTGATCTCTCAAGAGACCTATGTCAGTCCAGGGTAGTTCCATGAAAACCACCTTGTATTTTTTTCATTCATTATTTCATATTTCATTCATCATTTTCCATACTGCAATCATCATTTCGTATTCCATTCATAACATCGTATTCCATTCATAACATCGTATTCCATTCATAATATCGTATTCCATTCATAATATCGTATTCCATGCATCATTTCATATTTCATTCGTCATTTCATTCGAATTTTACTCAATTTCATTGATGAATTGATTGATTAGAATTTTTCGCTGTGAATAAATGCACTTATATATGCATTCTTCTGTGGTACAAACAATGCCAATCCAGAAATGATGCCAACGGCAGCAAAAAATGTGGCGTCGTCTGATATGTTACATAAAATACTAAAATACTACCCATGTCCATAAACGAAGTAGACTTGAAAGTCTGGGGGGGGGGGGCATGATGACTATGTCAATTCATATATAGGCATATACGTACATACGTTAGATCAGTCGGCTCCGCCATTGAAGCTGTGGGGACAATCCCCCTTTCCATATAGCCATAACCCCTTTATAACGATACTTTTTCCTTGAATCGCAGAGTATCATTATATCGAGGTTTCACTATATTTACAACTAATATTTACGAACACATACTACTTCCAGGAGCTGTACTCGTTCGTAAACTAGACCTGGCATTTTTTTCAATAACATTTTTTTTTCTTTCGATGTCGCTGATCGTTAAGATTCCAAAGACGTTTTTTAAGACATGAGAGGGTTTTTTTTTATGTGCGAGTATGTCCCGGGAATTCTTTCGTCGAAAAATTATGTCGCTACTGGGTTTCTTTTCTTTTTTTGTGTGTCTTTCTTTCTTTCTTTATTTTTTTCATTTCATTTTATTTTATGTGCAGTCTATAGAATGTGTGTCTTCTTCATACTTTTCTTTTCTTATTTATTATCTGTGTTCTCTTATGATATGGATACCGAGAAGAGAAGACGGTGATAGTGTCGCTGCCGCAACTGCAACTCGTGTTGAGCAACTTCTATTTTTAGGAATCTTCTCTCCCCGTATATCTATCTCCTCGGCTTCTGGAAATTCTTGTTCGCTCTTTTATGATTATCTCTGTCTCCTCCGCTGACCCGGAAAGTTGGTCGAGTCAAAAAAGAAAAAAAATACAAAAATATAAAAGAAAGAAGGAAGGAAAGAAATGGAATTTTTGTAACATTTGGAAAAACGAGCAAATTAGCGAACGATGATGGTGATGATGTTGTTGTTGTTTCTGTTGCCGTGCGTCTTTACTCGGCAATAAATGCGATGAAGTCAACTTCTCGGTCGGGAGTTGAGGGTTCGTTGCTACATTGTATGTATGTATGTATCATCCGGGAAGTTACGCTGTCTTACAACGTTTTGATGAGGTGTTGACAATGCTTTAATAGGAATAAGGTGTTGCGAACATATTTTTTTATGTGTCCTGGCACAGCTGGGCGGGGTTTCTTGTTTCTAGAAGGTATTATTCTGCTTTTAATATTCTAATGTTTTTTCTAACGTATGACCTTCATACATAGAGTTCCTATGTTTATTTTGGAAGATATTTTTTCTGGCATCGTGTTCGGGAATGCTTCGTTGTTACCTGAAATAACTGCAGTGAAACGTGTCTGAGAAGTCCACACTCCATTTCTCAGAAAACCTGCTGGTTTTTCGGTAAAATTGAAATAACACACAAGGTAGAACGCCGGACCAGAAAACTTTATCTGTATTTTTTATCGTACTTATTACTTTCTTTCGTGATTTCCTTTGGAAATTATATCATTCATAGTATCGCTGCTTCTGTACGAACATCTCCGCAGAGAGCAGGCAGACCTTTAACGCTGTACTTACATAATACGAAAATTCAGGCATCTGTCATTTCGCCTTCGAAACGTGGAAGACAGATGGCGGTACCTGTATAACATGAAACAAACATAAATACGTTACTGCCACCGTAGAGACAATCCTTTTAGCATGCAGCAAGCAATTCTTTAGAAATTCCCTGAGGAATGTTTATATGGTACGTGAACGGTTAAATAGCAGTAAAATATGGGTATCAAAAGTAAGTACCAATTTTTTTTCTACATGAAAT
This sequence comes from Pholcus phalangioides, assembly GCF_987345545.1. Taxonomy (NCBI): domain Eukaryota; kingdom Metazoa; phylum Arthropoda; class Arachnida; order Araneae; family Pholcidae; genus Pholcus; species Pholcus phalangioides. Next base: position 108,138,036 of record NW_028301608.1, read on the forward strand.
TTTATTTGTGTATTACATGATGTGTTTGTAACAAACAAAAGAAATCGAATAGCTTTGATGCCACTGAATTAGCACCGCCAACAATAACAAATCGCAACCATTGCTTTCTAAAGTTTTGTTCAGAAATTATTTCACTTCCTGAAATTTAGGCGAGGAATCATTATTACCTCTCTACTGCAGTAGTTCCCGGCCTATAGAGCGCACTTGAAATTTTTTCCTTGGGTGATGATCAGGACTTTCTAAATTTACCGTTGAAAATCGCTGCTATGTAAGCACAGAACGAAACGATGAACCTCTCCGCTAATTATACGAAGTACAGATGACTGGATAAAAGTCACAGTTCTGTATATGGGGAAACGGACCACCAAACTCGCACTTTCCGGGCGCGTGCTCTACCATTAAGCTGCAAAGAACAGTCACTTTCTTTCCTGAAGACACTGTGACTGAACAGGGCTCGCAATAGACAGCCTGCTAACTCAGCAACAGCTTTTAACGAAATTAACCTCCAGATGGCGACATAGTAAATTCCCCACAGAGGGAAAATTCTTTCTAATAAGTTATCTTCGTTGGTATCCAGTCATCTTCGTTTTTGTAAGTACAGTCGGCCCCGCTTAATCGGATGAGGATTAAACGAATACACCGCTTAAACGGATAAAACGTTTCGCCACCAAAATTCCTCCCAGAGACAACGTTAAAGTTCCCCGCTTAATGTGATGATTTCAACGACTTTCCCTCCGCTCAATTGAATATCGCTTCACACGTCAACTGTTAATACACATCAACCACCCCATACACGTAACGTTTATATTGAACGAAACATTTCGAATTAATCGAAGATATGTTACTATGTCAGGATTTGAAAAAAAAAAAAAATTCAAATACTCAAGTGTTAATATTGACCCTTCATCAGTTTTTATATACAAACTATACTAACGTTGTAAAGTGGCAATTTAATTGCTCCCTGCCTAAGCATATATCATGCGATTGAGCGGAGACGACTGCATAACAAAGCAGCTGGGTCAGAGCCACTCTGTACCGTTTGAAAAAGTATTATTTCTTTAGACATGATTGGAAAACTATTTTTTTGTCAGAATTGTCAAGAAATCATTGTTTCACGCAACGCTATTAGAGGCCGTTCAAGTATTACGTAAGCAAATTTTTAGCCATTTTTGACCCCCCCCCCACCTCCTTGTCAGCAAAACGATGACCCCCCTCCTCCCCCTTGTCAGCAAAATGTTGTCATCAGCTCTGCCCCTCTGAATCATAACTCATATTTTCATAAAGGGTGGTTGCTGACGTAAGCATTATCCAGACCCCCCCCCTTGTCATCAAAAGTCAGCAAATCGGAAACCTCCCTCCCCCCCTATCGATGATGACGTAATGCACAGCCCTTAGGCTTTCCAAGGAATGGGTATAAGGTGGTAATTCCTCTTAGGACACCGTGGTGATATCTATCATAGAGTTTGCCTTGCCAGGGGGTGGGCCAAAGGGAGCAATTGCCCTGGCTGAAAAATTTAGGGAGGGGCGAAATTTTGCGTGGGAACAAACACACCGGTTATGAAATCATGGGATTTCACAGTAGTGGACCGGACAAAAAAAAATCGTCTCCCCCACCCCTAATGAAAACTCTATTAATGGCCCTGGCCTTCCCTTACATCTGATGTCTTATGTGTGCCAACAAACATGAATGAGGGGAAAAAATGTTCCAAACTTTTTTTTTACATCGGGAATTATTAGTAGGATCATTGTTGGTAAACTATTACACACACACACAGTGCTTATGGACACTTTTTAAATTATATGCAACAATGCGTCACTGTCTATTTTAGGAAACTCTCGGTTAGTGGATAAAATGATTTTAGTACCCATGGTTGTCCGTCATTGGGAGGTTCTACTGCATTTCTAAATTTGTTGAAAAACAAACTGTTATTAGCAGAAATATTGTGGGAAAACTATTAGTGAGAATTGTTAAAAATACTGTTAATAACTGTTGAAAACTGTCATTAGTACAAGATTTGTTAAACAACCATTGTTGAGCATTTTCTGAAAAACTATTATTAGAAAAAGCCTTGTTGTGAAAATCATTGTTGAAAAACTATCGTTAGGTGAAGAATTGGTAATTCGTTGAAGCACCATTGTTGAAGCAATAAAATAGATGAAATTATGAATAAAATATGAAATAACGAAAACGAATGTAAGAAATAAAATGTTTTTGCGATTATTACGATTCTCAAAATATTGCCACGTCGAAACATTGTCCTGAAACAAGTTCCAGCTTGAAATATTTTGCTGAATCGATTGATAGAAGTGTTGTAGAAATATCCTCTTGAAGGGCTCAGAGTGATATAAATTTCGGGTTCGATATCGCAATGAGCTCGAGCTGCGACAATCAAGTAGAAGCGAGATCTAGAAAAACTTCGAATTATTAATTGCAAAAGCTGCATTTTTCAGTGAATGCATCATGAATTTCAGAATTTGAATCTGATTCGGTAACTACAAACGTTGTCACGACGATACGATCATCAATCGTCGTTTTAATTGAATTAAATCTCATTCGAGTTCATAAAAGAATTTAAAAAAAAATACAGCAATAGTCGCAAAATCATTTCAATACACTGTGTGTTATAAATGTTACTCTTTTCAAACACGTCATGGGGTATCGTAACGGAAGGAGGATGGAATTTCCAATTAAGATGGTGAGATTTTCTTGGAGAATTTTCTTCGGAGAGAGGGAATTCCCTGGAGTTGCAAGAACGCTTCTCCCGCGACGTTTCCAGCTCAAAGGATAATTTGAATATCGCCGAAGTGCATTTGACTTTGATGGAGATGAGAACGAACTTGGCTGGAAAGAGAGAGAGAAATCGATTGTGTAACTTCGCAAGGTTCCGAAACTCGAACTTTGTCAGGAGCCGCCACCACGTCGTCAAGTGCCCTTTTCTCTTTTGTATATATTCGTTCTTATTCACCAAAACGGAACTAACGATTAACTCGTTTGTTGTATGTGTCCACTAAGTGTCTATAGATCGTTGAATTCGTGATCGCGGTGACTGTTGAACGTTAGAAGTGAGGTTTTCCCGAGTCGAGGTAGTCACTGACTTAATCACACGCTATTGTCTCATACTGACATTTGCCTGAATTCCATTCGAAAAAAAAAATTATTTCGTCGTTTTTCACTGACACATTCTAGTTATGTACCTACATTTAATTAACAAAATTAATTTCGATGATGTGTGAGAAAATTTACGACAAAAAATGAAGTTTGTGTGATGAGCACCGATTGGGATTTTCATTTTTTTTTTCTTTTAAAGATGTATTTGAATTTTTTTTTTTTTTTGTTTTGCAAAAACGGATGTGAATTGCTGCTGTTAGCATATTTTTAATTGAAACAATGCGTCAACATAGCAATTTAATCGACTAAATTGATTTTTTTAAAAACTACCTGAAATGCTTAAGTAAGGGCGAAATAAAATGGTGGCCTTTACATTTTGCTGTTATCTGTAAACAAAGAATGGCTTGTTATGCTGCAAACATCATCCCTATGATGAAAAACATCGTGAAAACATGATCATATTAAGAAACTAATGAAAGTATGATTATTCACAACTGAGGTTTCACACATGATGGACGAAAAAATTCCGAACATGCATACGTCATTTTTAAACATGCCACGTCAAACATCTCATACGGTGAAGAAAACGCATTATGAATCAAAAATCTAAGAACTGCGGTGAGAAATCTGTTGCAGTACTTATGATTACGTACAACCAAATCTTTTTCCATTCTTCACTTTGACAATAGGAGACTGGCACTTGTTTTATGATACAGTAAAACCTCCCATAACGGTCACCTCCGAACAACGGATACATTTTCTTGGAACAGAACGCATCCCATTGCATTAGCATTAAGGTTAACCTCCGAACAAGGATTTCTTGATAACGGCCACCTTTGGACATGAAAATGAAAGAAAAATGATGCCATATCAGAAAAAAACATAGTCCTCAATATTTTCTCTGAAGGAGTTTTTCTTCCTCAATGTACCAACATGAAAATAAGTATGGATTCTTCCCTAAATCATAGTGGCTGCTGGAGACATCATTTCTGCACCCCTTTGGCGTATAAACCACATCAGTAAAAATGACCACGAGAACTTCCAGTCAGATGGAATGTATCGAATTCGGTTTTAATTTCACAGGCAAAAAGCATTTCTTTCTTATGTTTTTACAACTATATTCAGCCACCTCAGCTACACTCAACGATTTCCAAAATGCCGGTCCTTGGCCCCGTGGTTTCACAAGTAGTTGCTAACGGTGAGCAAGATCTTCATGATAAATTCGCGTGTTTTCAATGCAAAATAAATATCAAGTGCTGCAAGAGACAGCTTCTTTTTGAGTGACTACTGTATGAATTTTTGCAACTTTGCTTGAAGTAAAAAAATTTAATTTTTTTTTCTCAAAAATTCTGAATCCCCTTAACAAACGGTAACCTCCCAATAACGTTACAATTTTTCGGCCCCGTAAGTGACCGTTGTTGGGAGCTTTCGCTGTATTATACTTGCTAGCGATTCCATCTCTATAATCCATGTACTATAGGGATTACGTAACATTTAGTTCCGTATGTTAATTTTTATACCTTTCAGTCCTTGTATCAGAGCCTTTGCTTTGTTGCCGAGTGTTTTGTTCCACACCGTTCTTGCGTGATTTCCACCTAATAACACTGATTAAATAGAGTCTTAATAGACTTCTAAAGCCTTAACGCGACACTACCAATGCATTGCACTACAAGAAATTTTTTGGTTTTTACATAATTTCAGGATCACCATACATGGAAAGCACTTATGGCTTACATTATCAGTTCAGCCACTTTCCTCTTTTCTTTGCCCATAACGAAATGAAAACTCGATAGATGTCGAAACATTCCAATGGGGGAATTTTTAGAAAACATGTCAGAAGAAATGTTGAATGAGGTTATTTCCAGAAACTCCCTGATTCTTATAAAATATTCAGAAACCTATACATCTTTTTCTCCCTTTTTCTTCTTTATTTATTCCCCCCCCCCCCATCCATACATTCCCATCTTGAGCCATCGTTGACGGTTCCGTTCCCTGTTGAAATGAATTCATGTGAAGAAGAAGATTTCTCTTCTTTTTTTCCCATCTCTACAAGTGAATGCCTTCACAAAATGGCCGATCAACCAGCCCACTTCACCCATCAGTTCGGACTTGACACGCCGTAGAACTTGTACGTTGGCAAGCATCGATCCGGGGATTCGATCAATTCATCAATCACCCACATACTAGTCTCTTTGGCGAAACGTTTTCTATTTTCTATTGTATTTTATTCTTTCAAGAATCTTAAAGACAGCAAGTTACTGGCTTGCAAAAGTTAAGCACGCGACGGCTTATAGTATAACATAACGACACCACTTTGACCCTCTGGTTCGGACGGTTAGTGGAACACAATCGACTGGTACTCTGGCGTGTACATTCGCTTTATGTGTAACCCTCAGCTCATAGTACTGGCAGATATTGTCTTACCAAGTGATACTGCAACCATGGATCCTCCTCACATGGGCCTCCTCACACGGGAATACTCAAATCGAACTCGAGTAGCCTCAACCCTTGGGTGTTGCGTTGACTTGAACGAGTCGAGTTGCCCTTTATCCTTCACACGGTGCCAATAAAAAAAATAATCTCAAAGTCCGGGAAATGGGTAAAAACGACACAGTGTTTAGTTTAACTTTTTATGTTCCTGTACCTCATGGAACCGGGATAGAAAAAAAAATTAAATTTCTAGCGATTCTAGCAGCGATGATGATATTATTATTATATATATCTGTATATATAAAATTGATTTTTTCTCTCTCTCTCTCTCTCTCTCTGTGTGTGTGTTTTCTCTATACCAATCTACAATTTTAGATCGATCGTCACCAAATTTTGCATATATACCAAATGGGAGCCGACTTGAACGATAGGCTACTTTAAAATTTCGTCAGAGCAAGGCAAGTGCCCCAAATGGGCAAAAAGCTGTAGGGCAACAATGGTTTTTGGGCCTCAACAATCACTTTCCGAACGTTTACATTGGTTACCGTGGTTTCCTAGCAATGCGTTTCAGACGTGTTTATGCCTTTACAATGGCTTGCCACTTCTTCAACGCTGTCAATATATGTATAATATTTATGCCTTTATAATGGTTTGCCACATTTTCAATTCTCCCAGTAATGAGGTTTTTTTGAATGACGTCATAATCATTATCAGCATCGCTTTGAAAGTCAGGAAAAGGGTGATCCTCATAGAAATCAGTGTTAAAATTGTCGATTTTACTGTAGAAATGCGGAAATTTAGTGGGGTTATCTGCCACATCAATAATTTTAAAAATGTATTGAAGTCTCAATTTTTGAAATATTGAGTTCGCTTAGAGATACGAAGCCCAGAAAATTAAATACGAAGTGATTAGCCGGACCTACTTTTGAGTTGGATATTCATGCAATAACATTGATTTTAACTTTTCATTTATATCTTCTCAAGCATGAAAACTGATGTTTCAACTGCATAAATTCATATAGTTTATAGGTTGTTTTAAAATTAATTATGGGCCCATAAAGTGCATCGAAGAAATTCCACAGCTTTAACTAAGCATTTTTGGAAGCTTAAACAGGCAGATGGATAACTTGAAGTTCAAAAAGGGGGGGGGGGAATCGAACTAACTACCTAGCGTCCTTTAAAAAAGGAAAAAAATGTTCATTTCTACGTTTCTTTAAATCTAGATTTGTTTATTTCATGAGTCGCGCGGGAAGTTGCCATATTGGTTAACTTGGACACAGTTTGTATGTCTCTCAAAGAAAGAGGGAGATATCACGTGATCCAAAAAGCATCATTGAAGAAAACCCGGGCAACGCCGGGTAATATAGCTAGTTATAAATAATTGTTATCCTACAATATTATCTCCGCTATAAAAGACGAATTAGAAGGAATTGTAGGTACATTCATACATTAAACAGATTATTCACTGCAGACTATTCGTTTCACCTCAGGGCCTTCGTAAGAGCATCGTGGCCCCCGGGAAGAGGGATTTTTCTGAGGCCCTTTACTTGGCTAGAAACCTGCCTAAAAGTTATATTGCTATAGTCACAAGCGGAATCGACGAGTGACCTTCACAACAGTTACATCAATTGTTGTAGCGTCACTTGGTGAGATAGTATCTGCCAGTAGCTTTTGTGCGCCAAAGGGACTGCACCAAGACCTCCTATAACTACAGATGGCGTTGACTGTACGCAGTGCCTCAACTAGATGCTTGGTCACCGGGCATTTTGACGCCCCCTTATAATGTTGAAGGAGAGGTTTCAGAATGAAATTAGCGCCCCTTTGGGTCTAGCGACCGGGGCACGAGACGCGCCTGCTCCCCCCCCCCCCTAGTTGCGACCCTGACCGTACGCCCGAATACCACGTGTTTGTGTTTCACTGACCGAACAATCCAGAGTGGGAAGATTAAAGTGGTGTGCCGATGTGTTATATAAGCTGTCGCGTCCTTTACTTTCGGATCCCGGTGTACAATTCTCTCATCCAAGGACATTTTAAATTTGCTTATTTCAAGTTCTTCTCTGTCAATGCTTACTTAATTCATGCACGCTTCCATAAAATAATCTTCATCATTGCAACCAGCCGTTGCAAAAAAAACAAAAAAACAAAGACTAATAGCGGCAGGTCATGAACATCGACACTTCGAGGCCACTTCAGTTACGTTATTTTATTGCGGTTATTATCATGATGATCACTTCCAGCTTTAAGGCAAATATTCCATTGTTTTTCCATCCACGTCGTCGTCGTCAAAGGAGTATCTACTTCATCTCGATTTCCACGGTTGTGCTTGCCTTTATGGTGGCGACAGCTGCTGCAGCATCCGACCCCAATAAGTGGAAAGTAGTTGATGATGATACTTTTGCAAATTCACTTTGCGTTTCTTACGATGAGTACACAAAGCATCAAGTGAAGTGCCCACTTCTGTGATATTTGATGAGTTTCTTGGTCCTTGATTCTGCAGGATGCTATGACATTGCTTTGCTGGCTACTTCATCGATACTCTTTTCTTCTTCAGCCGACGATGGGAAAGAATGGCAGGAAACTCTCTCTCTCTCTCTTTCTCTCGCTCTGTGGTGGCATCAAGAGCAAAGAGTCTATCTTTCTGTGTGTTCACTAGTTACTCACTCACTCAATCCACTCTCTTCAACTTCTTGCTGAACCGCTATGTGACAGGAGGCACTTGACAACACACGTACCATGATGAACGGTCGTAGCCATTTATTCCCTCCATCAAGTTTCCACCCACGCTTAACAAGAAGATTAAACGGAACATAATTTATACTTCGTATAGAATGTTTGAAGGAAGTACATAAATAATGTAGGCGAGGAAAAATGAAATTTCGCTACTTGAAGGAGAAAGCAGAATGAGAGGAGACACGCTTGTTCATATTAGCCACTTGACATGAACCCACTTCCCGGTTCTCTCTGATCGATATGAACACTTTGGTGCAAACTTGGCAATTGTTTAAGCTGTTATATGATGTGCTTGTCACAAGCTTCTTTTTTTTTTTCGCTCAAGCTTTTGGCAGCATGAATAGATGTCGCTAAACTTGACGCATATTCCAAATGCATTTGAAAATATGCAATATGAGCATCAAGAAGTCGTTCCGATCACCTGAGGAAAAAGTAATAGATACGATAGAGGGTTCCCATCCACCTAGAAAGTTAGGAGAATCAAATATTCGACTATAGTCAGAGACATATGCAAATATTTCAAGTACTTTATTAAACCCAAATAAGTTTACGTAGGAAAAATAAGTTACGTAGCACACTACCAATACGGTACTCACATAACACAAAATTCAGACGTCCGTCATTTCAGCTTCTAATCTGGAAGGCAGATGACAGCACCACTTTAACACGAAACACGTATATTGCCGTCCTACGCAGAAAAAAACGTATCGCAAAACAAAAAAAATCTAAACTTAGATACTTCCTTAGAATTTTAACAGTTTTTGAAATACGAATAATTTCTTTAGTATTATTTTACTATTTCTAAATAAGGTACGGCCTCCATACTGAGGAAAAATGTCAGGTCGCTCACCAACATTAGTAAGCTGGAAAAACGTAAAAATGAAAAGAAAAAAAATTGAGATACGCCCTTTAAGAGGGCAGTATAATTCTGACGAAATAAATACGTTAAAGCCACGTGCATACATACACGCGGCATGTTCCGTCGGGCGCTGAATCGTTAAGCCGGGTTTTCCTAGGAGTAGATCTTTTGCGCCGTGTGCAACGTAAAAACGCTGATTGGTTAAAAACCTGAAATTCAAGTTTTCTGACCAATCAGCGTTTTCACGTTGCTCACAGCGCAGAAACTACTCCTAGGAAAACCCGGCTGAAGAGATTCTTTAGACTTTCGAAGAATGTTCACGTGTGTATGTGTTTACAGTTAAGTAGTAGTAGTAGTATTAAAATGAGTGAGCATTAAGGCCTAGTATATAGGCCTATAGCATGGATCTAGCGAAGTCTCAAAATTCTGAATTTTTTATTGTTACGTATATATGTTTTGTTTTCTTTTCTACAATATTTTATTTTATTTTGTTATACGCAATTCGATCCTGTGTTTTGTCTCCAAAAGGCTTTTTCCCCCCCTAGAAATTGAAAAACCTCCAATATAATGATTGGGACCTAGTCCCCCGAATTCTTTAAGACAACACTGTCCCAAACTTCTATCGAAAACTACATACTGTAGCTAAGCCCGTTTTCGTATTGGTTTTTTTAATGATAACCGGAATACAGGATTACACAGCAGAGATGCTATATCTCGTCCTTTCAAATATCATTTTTTCCCCTATCTCTCTATTTTCTTTTAAATATTGTAAAAATTTATAATTTAATTGTAAACTTTATAACTTATATAATTTTATTTTAATGACTGGGGACAAATAAATCATGTTACGTCACGTCATATATAGCGTCTTAACCTACGAAAATCTAAAAAAAAAAAAATACTCTCAATATCGTATGTTTAATAATTTTCCACGTCTGTGACATTTCAAGTATTTGAAGAGAAGAAAAATTTATTTTCCCGGCCAAATCCTATAATATAATAATAATAACATTAAGATAAATATCAGAAAACAAAATAATATTTTTCTCTTCCGCCCCCCCCCCCAACATTAAAATTTCGTTTTTCCTCTCCCAAACTCACATTTCAATTCGGCTCGAATTTCTTTTTCTGTACCTCGTAAAACGAATATCAGATTCCAATTGCATTTAGTCTTCATTTATGTTAACGATATTTTTTTTTAAAGAAAATGTTATTTCTTCATGGAGTTTTTTTTTTTTTTCCTTTTTCTTCTTCGGTCTCTAATAATGTCGGATTTTGAAAGTTGATTACGCCTCTGTAACTCGATTCCGTATTATATATATAAATACACCATCGTGTATTATTATTATTATTATTTTAAATAATGAAGAAAAAAAAAGATCGTAAACGAAACATAAGATCTCGTTAGCATCAAGAAACCATTAAAGTTCCAAGATATTTCTTCCACCGTGAAAAAGAAAATTAAACGAAAAGAAAAAAATAAAATTTTTGTAATAGAATGACTCTTATTGGGATAAGAAAGTGGAAATAAAAATACATATCTTCCTGTTATCTTTATGGACCTTATAATTTGTGTGTGTCTTTTATTTCTTTTTAAAGTCTCGAGATGTGTTTTCTTTAGAATGGGAATAATAATAATAAAGAGAGATGGCGAATCGTCTCGATGTTATTACATGGCTTTACTTGTCCGTATTTGTGTGTTATATAATCGTGAGATATGTTATATGGGATTATGGCAGTCTTGGAAAATGTCTTACCGTTTTATGTTTATTTCTAGTTGTTTCTCTCTTGCGCTCTCGGGAAACGATGAATATTATATGCAAGTTCGTGTGAAGTTTTATGAATATTTTATACGGTTTTCGTCATTGTTTTCCCCTTTGGCTTATGGGTATTAGGGTCTGGAATCTCGATATCGTCCAATATCTTGTCAGAAAGGATGTTAGCATCTTATCTATACTTCGTCTAATATTTCTATATCAATGCGCTTTGACGTTATCTTAAATTGTCGCGTAAAAAAATATTGAAGGAATCGAATACATTAAATTTTGTTTGCAATGAGTTTTCATGAATTTACGACATCAAGTTGATAACGAGTAAGTCCGTAAGCTTTGATGACGATTGCCATAAGATGCTGGGAAAAAGTTTAAAGACAACCGAAAACTTACCATGTCGCAAAAACTTGTTGGTGTACATGAAAATTTTAAAGTTATAATCACAAGTATAGTGAAACGTTTTACAGTGGAAAAAAAAAGATGAATGCTACACTGTCTCAGAAAAAGAATTGTTGAATTTATAATAAAAGTCAAAACCTGGAAAAAAGTCTATAAGGATACTGCAAAATTATGCACAAAATAATTTTAATAATTTAAGAAAATCACCCTTTTTTTCTTTAATCTTTATCGTTCTGGTTGCCATCGATCGAAATAAGTCATAAATAACTTGCTGTAAAATCTTCTTCCAAGCCCGTTTGATTGCTGCTATAAGGTCATATTTATTTTCTTACTTTACGTACCATTTCTATACACTTCTTTTCCCAAAATGCCCTCTAAAATTTCCATGTGCCTACAAGCACAAGTTTTCAAGATATAGCTGTTTTTCGGTGGTCTTTTCACTTTTTTCCAGCACCTTACGGTGAGGGAACTAGGAACATGCGGAAATGGCCCTGCGTGCCAGATTTTAGTTTCAAAAGTCACCAAGTAACGTTGTGCCACTGGTGTTGGCTGATTTTTTTTTTCCTGCACAGTTTTCAAAACGTGCTCAATAAGATTTTAGTACGAGTGTTTAGTTGGTTGATTCATTACGCAGATCCTTACGGAATGATCCTTGAACATGAACCGGAACTTGCGAAAGAAGCAGTGGTCGTGATTGTACTAAATATTCCATGTCTATGGAACCAATGGTGGTATATACAGGACGCCCTTATTAAACCCGGGGACATTGACTATACGAAAATGGCTCCTTAGCCCCGATTTTATATACTTTGTGGGGGAGAGAAATTGGCATCCAAAGATTCATGTATTATTACAGAATATATACAGGAATGATGAAAGATAACAACTCAAAAAAATATATTTGTATATGTAGACGCAATTGAATAAATGTAAATTAACACAAAATTTAACATTTCGGATCAATGAAAATTCAGAACTGAAGAAAATTTTAAATTGATGAAAGAAATAATTCCAAAACCAATGAACTGATAATTAATGAAAATTTAGAATTGATGAATTACAAATAAGAGATGATTGAAAGGTAAAATTCCAACACCATTAAAAACTCAGAAGAAAAAAATCCTCGAATTGAAAATACAGAATTAATGAGAGAATGAAAGTCCAGAATTGATGGAAGAGTAATTACAAAAATTGAAATAAATTTTATGTATCAATTCTCTCATCAATCTCAAAAAAAAATTAAGAAACAAAATTGATAAAAGGTACTTGATATATAATATATATTTTTTCACTTATATTACTGTAAGTGTGCCCCCTCCGCCAAATCGCGTAGCCCAGTGGATGTGTGCCCAGAGATGGTGCAGTTGGAAACGGGCTCACTGCTCAATTCTACCTTCTTTTAATCATCGATGTTCCTTTGGCCAGGGAAAATTATAACCTTCATGGCGGGATTCGGGTCTACGGCTTTCGAAATCCATACGGCGAGATGTGATACAAGATCTATCTACTAACCCGTCCAATTAAAATCCTCATTCAGCTTGGTTAATTCATTTATATGAGCTGATATCCCTTCAATCTAACATCCTGGATACATGGCCCACAGAGCAGTTGCCATATTCTCTTCTTCTCCCCGTACCTATAAACGGGCATCAAGAGTTGAGAAAATATAAACGTTAAAATTATAAGTATTTCCAATAAATTTTTGACTGAAGTGCTGGAAAAACTGGTACAACTACCTAATATCGTGTAGGAGACACTCGTGCACTCAAAACTGCTGCAATATGATGTGGCATGGACTTCACTAGTGTGTGAAGACATCCTGTAGTGAATTCACACCATGATACTCTCAGGGCAGGCAGTCCACAATACCATAACGGTGAGAGGTGATTTTGTACATCACGTTGCAAGGTATCCCATATGTGCTCAATAATGCTGGGGACTTGGTGCCCTACGGAGGATGCTGAAGTCAGAAGAGTGTTCCTGGAACCACTCAACAGCAACTTCCGGCGTGTGTTGTGTGGCATTGTCCTGTTGGAATTCGCAAAGCCCGTCGGAATGCATACAGGACATTGAATGGGTGTAAATGATCGGAATGTTTACTTGCTGGTCACAATTAAGAAACGTCTGTAGCCCTATCAGGGGGTCCCATATCATGCCAACTACACACGTCCCATGCCATGACGTCCCATGCCTCTACCAGCTTAAACAGTCTCTTGTTGACATGCGAGGTGCATAGTTTAATGGTGTTTTTTCCATACCTGTACACGCCCATCAGCCGGATATAACTGAAAACGCAACTAGTCAGACCAGGCAACGTGTTTCCAGTCGCCAACAGTCCAATACTCGAGTGGGCCATCGGCTCCGAAAGCCCATATCAAGAAGGAACCGTTGTACGCAGTTCGCATGCTGTTGATGTTGACACTTGTTGATGTTCCAACATTGAAATCTGTAGTGATTTGAGGCAATGTTGTGTGTGTGCACGTCTATCTCGTAAAACGATTCTTGTCAGCCTGGGTGGTCCCGTTCCTTTAGGATCTTTTTCCGTCCGCACCTTTGTGGGAAATTTGATGATTTTCCAGATTATTTATATTTACGGCACGATTTTGCTACGATTGAGCGTAAAAATCTAAGTTTCATCTCCACCTCGGAAATGCTGTGACCCATCTAACAGAGCGCTGACTACTAAGCCACGTTCAAAGTCACTTAAATCGTAATAACCTGCCACTTTAGTAGCAGAAACCAACCATGAGTTATATTGATTGGTTGGTTGTATTTCTCATTCATTTACATACGCTCGTCTTGTACCATTTTTTCTGGCACTTCGGTGTATTTTATTGTAATCTTTCTTTACTGTGGAACTGAATGAGATCATCATGGAAGACTGATTTCTAAAAATTATTTATTGGCAAAAGTTACAAAAAAATACATACTTTTTTTTCCTGTGTTATTCATTTTAAAGTAATTTCCTTATACGTAAAAATATCTAAAATTAAAAAATTGAAATTTATTCAATTTCGAGCGATGGGTCCTTCGAACGGAGCTCCAAGTGGTTGTGTGTGTGTGTACATAATATGTACAATGTGTGTGTTTCGTATTCACTGGTGTGTTGCGGAGCGGGGCGTTCTCCTATTTCCAACGCGATCGCGTGTTCTCCGTGACTATGGCTATGTATTATTTGTGCTTTGAAGTGGAATGTAGAGCAGTTCCTGTTCTTTCTTATGTTTTGCTATTCACTGAATGGAGGAAACATACAGAAGAAGAAAAAAAAGAGCTAAAAATATGATTAAAAAAAAAAGAAAGAAACGGTGTATGTATATCCGGAATTACCCTCCTCGTGTACCTTTGTTATAAGCTTTCATCATGGAAGAATGGATGACTCATTCATTCATGAACAGGGCGTCTAAATAGATTATTCTCTCTCTATTCGAGGCTCACGGAATATTTTTGCCTTGACGTTTGTTTTATTATACTGTATACATTCTTGGAGGTTTCTTTGTTCCCGAAACTTTCTTATAAAAGACCATGAATATTTAATTTTTCTTTCTTCTGGAAATAAAATATCTAATTAACCTAAAAGCGTTTATATCAAGGATTCTACGTATGCTATAGCCTTGGTCAATCACCTAAACGAGCGTAATTCACTCAGATACGTGGGCCATTGCAAACGTTTTTTGGCAACAAACTAACTTCAATAGTTACAGGATTGGAAAAAAAAAAATTGTAAGTATTTTCTTCTAGTATTAGTTGAGCGTCGCATTTTCTCAAACCACTTCCTCAAATGATGTTGCAACTGCTCATCTGACAATTTTGTCAAATTTTGAATTGTCAACATCGCATCAATCACTGCTTTTGCATCTGCAAATCGCTTTCCATTGAAGTCTTCCTTGATTCAAAGAAGGAAAGGAAGTCCCAAAGGGCCGGGTCTGAATTTTAGTGTGGGCGAGACAACAATTGAATATACAGTTACTCTCTAAAACAATACTCGATGTAATGATGAATCCCTCTACAACGATATTTTTTTCGAATCTTCTTTGAAATTGCCTATAATCTAAAATGTTACACTCTTTTCGATACAACGATATTTTTTACTACGATAAATCCTTGTATAAAGATAAAAGTAGAACCTCTCGATAACGGACTCCCATGGGGACCAAAAATTTTGTCCGCTAATGGTACGATATACAGTGGAACCTCGTTTTCACGACTTTCACATTTATACGACGCTTCTCTTTAAGCACAATTCTCGCAACTGGTTCCTATACCATTTTAATGTTAAAATGCGTTCATGTTACTCTGAAAGTAATACACCGGTGGTTACGCATAATCACCAATCATCTCGATAAAGAAAGTTCAATCAAATTTCACTGCATTTACCACTTTTAATGGTGATTATGCACAATTCCAAAATATAGTTTGAAAGTCTGATAAATATGGAAAAATCTATAACCTTCCCTTCATTAAGCCAAATAATTATTTTTACCAGTACATGATACGTGCACTGCATATATTTTGCAATAAAATTTAGATTAAAATGAATGTGAAGAAGATAAAAACATTATTAACATTATCAGTCCTGTAATGTTGGCTTTTTTCACACGAGGCAACTAACAAAACCAAGATTACCATTCGAATTCTCCCATCCTGGAACATTACGTTCAGTTAATTAAGTAATTAATTGACGATTTATCATATTCACCAACACGAGCTTGGGATTAAACATAATCTTATTTGAATATGATTAATTCTCGGTTATGAGTTTGCCTGATTTTACTGTCCGCAATCGAGGAGTGAAATACATTAAAGCCCTATTCCACGGGAGCGGGGATCAGAAAAGTGTCCACTAACGGGATGTGTCCGTTAACGAGGATTGTCCGTTAGGGGAGGTTGCACTGTAGTTTTTGATTGTATTTCGAAACCACTATGTCTATGTTTTTTGTACTTCACTTTAAAAAAAAATCATTTTCGATATAAATTTAAATTCATCATCAGTTTGTGTCCTTTTGAGAGAGTTTAATAACATCGGTATTTCGCGCTACAGTCAAATCCCGTTATAACGAACGCCAAGATACCGGAGGAATCACTTCATTATAACGAAATTTTGTTATAAAGGAATTCCAGGTTACCTAGCATTGTTCCTATGTAAACTTATTTCGGGGGGGGGGGATTAGAAAAGTGTTCGTTAAAACTAGATTTTCGCTATAACGGTATTCGTTAAAACGAGATTCGACTGTATATATTAGTCCTACCCGACAAAAAAAAAATTCGGAAAAGCAGTTTCACTCTTTTCAAAATTTTATGGGGGAGGGGGAGTAATTTTGTAAAATGAGGGGCATCTTTTTTTTATGAAAAACGGTTAAGTGGCTATTAAAAAAAATATCTAAAATTTCAAGGAGTATTTTCACTCTTCAACGCAATTTGGAAAATTAAAACTGAATTTTGATGAGTGAACCACGCATACCGTAGATACGTATTACTACTACTGCTACTGCATGCCCCCGGTCAATATTCCTCTGCGGAACCTCTAAGAAATTGGTGCATGTGAATGTGCGTGTTGTCAACCTAACGAAGTTTATTTCTGTGTTGTGCTTGTTGTGTGTAGTGTGTTGCCATCTGCCGTCAATTTTACTAACTACGTGTTAGCTGGTGATTGAATAATTTTACCAGCTTATATCCTCTATGAGAACAGAGCGGGGATCATGATCGGCTTCGGATCCTCGCGATGCGAGTCCGTCAATATGACCACTTCATCACCGCAGCGGCTGTATATGCGTATTGGCGTACACTACTATGTACCATGCCCCCCAGCGTCAAAGGTGGAGTCGACTGATCTAATGTATATGCGTGTATATGAATTAACATCAACATCACCTTTGCCCCCCCCCCAAGACATCCAAGTCTATCTCCGCCTATGCTATTGACCCCTTCGAAACTGTTGATGAAATTGCTGTGAAGTACTCAAAAGTTTTGGGCAGGAAACTATTTTACAGGTTGAAACATCCAACTGAATTTTATTCATCAACCAATTGGTTAATTTTTTTTTGACTACTACTACTAAACCGCACATGCACCTCGTCCATATCCCTGTGCGGAATCTCTAACGAATTGGTACATGTTGGAATGTACGTGTAGTGAAACCTGACGTGAAGGTTGTTTCAGTGTAATGCTTGTTATGTGTAGTGCGACCACTACAACGGCGATTTTTTTTTTTTTTTGGCCTCGAATAAGTACTTATAAATGCATTTTATCGTGGTATTCAGCAATTCAGAAGAGATGCCAACAGCAGCACAAATTTGGCGGCACCCGAGTTGTAAAGCTACCTCTCGATAAGCCCTTACACAACGATGTGTTTTCTTGGTTCGCAGAGTATCGTTACGTCGAGGTTTCACTTTACATCATATTTTCTTGCATATCATCCGCAGATGCGAATTTCGTTACATTGAGAAAGAAAAAGAATATCATCCCATACACCGCAGTGGCACGTAATCCGCATGCGAAAATTCCATTCATCGATAATTACATTTTAAGGAAGAGAAAGCGTTATTTGCACACACACACACACGCGCGCACGCACGTTTCTGTAGAAAAAACGTGAAAATTTTTACTCATTTTTAAGCCGGTCACAAGTCTTTAAAAAAATTACAAATTTATTTTGAAAATACAGTAGGGATTTCGGATGTTTCGAACTTTTACGAGCTCCATTTGAGTTTTCTATCTAATTTAATGTTAAAATTTTTCTTGTTTAATCTGAATTTTTTCGGAGGAAAAATTCTACAAGAAATCAAACTTTGCTTTTCTGTATCAAGTTGTTAAACACCCAATGCTTAAAGACTAATAAAAGTTTGAAAATTCGGTTTTTACCCTACTCTATTTTATTTTTTATTATTATTATTTTATTTTTTTTGATAGTTCCATGCGCATTTTAACATTGTTCAGCTGGAGTGTATCGAGAATATGTACCACTTGATATCGATTGTTATTCGACCTATGGATCAAGGTGTGTACCATTCAAAATCTGAATCTTTTATCCGGATTAAGACTGGAAAGTACCGGAAAGTACAAATTTTTTAATACGTTAATGTAGTACGTTTCCGTAAAAATCAGGCTTTCAGCAGTCAAGAAATTCTGCAGTGATGATGATTCCAGATCAGTGGAATGATGTAGCATCTAAGATCAAAAATTATAATGATAGATTTATTAAAATTTGAGAAACAGTTTCGCGTAACCGAAATGATAGAATTTTAATAATTTATAATTATTATCCTATGTGAATTTTGATGATTAAGTTTGTAGTCATTTTACAGATCCAGGATAAATTAATTGAATTAATTGGATAATTCGAGCTTTTTTTTCCAGTGACGTTTGAATTCGAATTAACCAAGTTCGACTGTGCTTATTTGTATTTTAGCCTCTTAATAAGAAAAAATCAATCAGTTCAAAGTCAAAAAATGCAGTCAAAAAATCAGTTCAAAGTAAAAAATGCATGTCAATCACAGTGCAGTCCATCCCGCTCTAGACAGTACAGGTACTGTAGGACTGTACAGCCCACTCTAGAAAATTTCGATGTTTTTTAAAGTGGGATTCATGAAATATATTGAAATTCAACATTCCAAAAAAAGTCAGAAGTTCTTAGTAAAGTATGGATCCTTTCATTCCCATGATGCAACAGTCCTCTTAAACCTCTGGCTTTGGTAGTTACTCCTAAATTGTTGCTCAGCATGAATGAGACTGGCGAATTTCACAGTACCGTTCTCAAGTAAAAATACATCAGTCCTCGAGTGGGATGGCAGGCACTGCTCCATAATTTCGGATTAGAATGGGAACCATTTGCACCAGCAGCACCTTGAAATCCGGCCATTTTAGTAGAAGCTTGCACATCTTTGTACACCCAACTCATCGATTGCCATATTTTATTTAAATTTAACGCATAGATGCCCAGCTCTCATGTATAATTATGTTAGAAACGGATTTTTAACTCTCTAACGTAGATTCAGTATAAGAAGCTTAAAAGTTAAATCGGAATTTAATGATGGGGGAAGAGAGAAATGATTCCCTGAAATACTCAAATTAAACTGAATTATTTCGAGATGGCACTTAATTAATTTGTTTGGTATTTTTTTTCCAGAAAAATCATTATTTGAACTGATTTTGGGTGAACTTAATGATCACGTTTCTCGTCTTCTATCAGAGATTTGATACTAGGAAATACTAGGCGCGTATGAAAAGGGAGAAGAAAAAGAGACCATCAGATCTCGAATTTCTATCTAATGATGTCTCTTTCTTTGTATATCTTTTTTTTTCTTTTTTCTTTTTGAGGAAGAGAAAAACCTTTAACGAACACGTCGTTACTGTTCTCAAGTTTTCACACAAACAAGTCTTTCGATCGATGATAGAGAAGAAAGAAATGTATTTTCTGTATGTAAGTCGTCTTTCTCGAAGTTTGAATTCACATTTATTTTTTCTTTTCTTTTCTATAAAGTTTACGTTGAATTCTGTACATAGAATGAGCTCTTATTAGGACAAAGTACGATATCTTATACTTGAAACGACAAACTTATGCATTTTTATTCTTTTTGTAATTGCTGTACCTATACGTGAGAGGTTTTGTAGATAAGTTTCACCTAGAAATCGAATGAGGGAAAACGGACTTTGGAAAAATAAGGTGTTAAGATACCGTTTTTTAACGTGTATTAAGAAACCCCTTTTTGCCAAAAATTGGGTCCCAAAAAAAAAAGTGGGGGGGGGGGGAGGTTTCTTATACATTGATAGTATAGATTATAGTATCAAAAAATTCTCAATTACGTGCAATTCACAATGAGAGTGGCTGATGATAATGAGCTAGTTGATGCGGCTGATTGTGGTGTACAATATTAGATGAAAGTGATGACACTTTAATATTGGTCTATATGATAAATAAAAATTATCTTTATATATGTATATATCTTAAAATAAAAATATCTTTCTCCAAAATTTTAAGCCCAAAAAATCAGGGGGCTTCTTATACACGAAGGTTACTTATGCACGTTCAAATGCGTTGTGCAATGTATTTTTGCAGTTTGGTCAGAATGTACTGAACAATAAGCCGGGTTTTCCTAGGAGTAGAACTTTTGCGCCGCGTGCAGCGTGAGAACGCTGATTGGTTAAAAACCCGAAATTCAGGTTTTTTTTACCAATCAGTGTTTTCACGCTGCGTGCGCTGTAGAAACCTGCTCCTAGGAAAACCTTTCTATAGCCATGCTTTTATACAATATTACATAATTTTCAATATTACACTATGAAAGTTCTTTTATAAAATAAGTTTGACTTAGTCCGGTATTACATTATAAAAGTTCTTTTATAAAACTCGATAAATGCAACCAATAAACTGATCGGTTGCATTTGCTCCAATGCAACCAATAAACTGATCGGTTGCATTTGCTCCAATGCAACCAATAAACTGATCGGTTGCATTTGCTCCAATGCAACCAATAAACTAATCGGTTGCATTTACTCGAATGCAACCGATTGCAACCAGTACGCTTGTTGGTTCCATTTTTTAAAGTTTTTAAAGAACTTTTATCGAACTTCAATAGTGTAATACCGGCCTTTACTAACGAACAACACTCCTTTTCCCTCATTTTTGCTGTTTTTTTCCCAACTTTTCTCCGATTGTTTGATTCAAATATCTCAACGAATATATTGCAGTTACAAAATTTTTTAATGCTCAAAAGAGACAGGTCAACAACGTTCTAATTGGAAATTAGAAGACAGGGGGGGGGGGGGTCGTGTAAAATTTAGATTTTTATTTTGTGACATACCATATTTTTACTCTCAAGACTGTTAAAAAGGTTGATTTTTGACATTTTAAACATTTTGAAACCATAACTCTACGACGAACAGTTGATGAGATAAAGGCCGCATTAAGACTTACAGGGCACCCTGTATAACTAAATTTTATTCTGTGTATCACACATTTTTCTTCGTGGGGGAAAAACAGTTCACTATGTTATTTCGAGATATCATTAATTTAAGGAATTTCCGTTTTAAAAATAACTAGAGCATATTTTCTTCGCAAATATTCCGTGTATACGTAACAAATAACGTTCCGTTCGAGCGTTTCGAGCTCAACCTTATATATATTTCACGGTCATTTAAACGGTTACAGATTAAAGTTAAGAATGAACTCGTGAAATTTTAATCTTTGGCAGATTTCGAGGAGGGAACAAGAGTAGCCTCTCCATTTCCCTCCCACGCTTATCGCGATTCGTGATGGCTGCTGGTGTCGAGATTTTTACGTGCCCGCGTTTCGCAATTACGCACGGGAACGGGGAGTGGCACATGTGGGAATCTCTCTCTCTACCCTCTGTTCCAAATCTCTTTTTGATTAAATTTGTAATTACGAGTTTTCCCAACTGTATATATGGTGCACCTTTCCTCGAGAGGGTTGTTCAGGCTTCCTGTTATTAAGAGTTATATGGAAAGAAGGGAAAGAGAGGAAACATTTTTCGGATTCTTTTAGGACTGCGTCTAGTATGTTTGAGATGAACCCTCTTCGAGATGCTCTTCCCCACACTCGAGGATTGAAACGTCTGGGGGAGAAAACTGGAATTTTTCTGGAAATATATTTTGAAAACTTTTGATATTTTCATCGGAAGGGGAATTTCGCGAAAATATTTCTAAATAAGGGTTTTCCCGCGTGATATTTACTGTTAGTTTCCGTGTTTTCAAGTCTTTCGTTACAGCGTATGAATTATTCACACAGGAAAATGTTATATTCAAATCTAAAACTTGTCGATTAATGATAGCTGATAATTGAATATTGACGTCGTTTAAATTAGGACTGGAGATAGATTAAAAATTTTAACTGGTTGATCAAAAAATTTTAATCGATTAATCGCTGATTAATCAATTTCTTTTTTGAATATTTCCAAATACTATTACTCTGTAATGAATTTTATTAGCTAACTTTCTTCTTGATGCTGCAAAACAAAAATATACTTTATTCTTTTCATTCACCTATTCGATAGATGGAACGGAAGCAAGTTGCTTTGCATCAGGCCACGTCTATTCGCTAGATGTAAATAAATATTGGAATAGATTAGAAATCAAAGCTTGAAGTAATGCCGAACATTTTTGCCGGATCCTGGAGTTTTTTTTACTAGGATTTTATCTTTTTTTGGAAAAACCGGTCATTTTTTGTACAGTCAATGATTGCGAACTACTTTCATTCTTCGTACTGTTACTTTATAACTACTTTGTTACTATATAAAAATGGTACTTTCTTTCAAACCGGGAACAACTCCGGTCTAACACCATGGACAATTTACTATCGAATCCAGTTGTGTCGGAAATGTGCTTGTGTGCTGTGTGAATTTTTAGTGCTGTCATCTATATTTAAAATTGTGAGTGAAGTGTAGTGATTGAATATTTGTGCAGTTGTAGGTCTGTTGCTCTCTGCGTCGAGACTTTTTTTTAACGGAAAATAGGCTCGTATTTGCTTCCCGAAGTTGGGAACCAAGGAAAACCATCTTCAGCCGACCACCACTGTGACGCCGATGAGGTTCCGAACCTAAATGCCTGGGGTGGGGGGAAGGGAGGAAAGTTAATTTTTCCCGAATACGAAAACTGCTATTCACAGAGGAGACAGCAAATTTGTTCATGTGTTCTAAAACCATCAAACCCAATTTAAAACTAAAATCGTCACCAGTTTTCGTTGGATCAACTTCTATTTCTCCATTAATCAAAATATTGATTGAAATATTTCAAAATATGGTCACTTATATAGGCGTACGCAGAATTTTCTCAGGGGTGGGGTTCAGATTTTTTTTTCTTTCTGAGGAGGTTTTTTACGTTTTTTCCTGCAAAATAACACTATAATCTTGGCTCAAATGCCCCTTGAGCCAAGATTATAGTGTTTAATTACCTTTGCGTATGCCAATGGTCACTTATCTGAAATGTTATATCTAAGAATAAAATTTAGGGGGTGGGGAATCTCCTACTTTTTAGCATACTAAGAAACTTTCCTAGGTAGAAATGCTATTAAAAATATTATTTATCCATTGATTTATTTCAAATTTTAGCCACATATATTTGATTGTGTATGTGCTATCCTATGCAAGTAAAAAATTTTACATATCTCTAATACTTAATTTTTTACAAATTTGCAAGAAAAACAAAAAAAAACTCATTGAAAACAGCTTTCGCTCATTATAAAATAACGTGAAATCAATGAAATTGAATAGAAAATTATTCCAAATAAAGAAAACTCTTCAGTTCATAAAATGAAAAAAAAATTGAGTTCCATTCATATATACTTGGGTTATTAAAAAAATTTTCAAATTTAATTTTGAATAAGATTGAGTAGATAATATCTCAATATTTTTCATCATTTTATGAACATTGAACAGTTTCCTTTATTTGGAATAATTTTCTATTCAATTTCATGCAGTTTTATCAGGCGCAAAAGCTGTTTTTAATACTTTTTTTTTAATTTTTTAAAAAATTAAGAATTTGAAACATGTAAAATTTTGTACTGACATAGGATAGCATGCTCAATTAAATGTTTGTGATAGAAATTTGAAATAAATCAATGGATGAATAATATTTTTAATAATATTTCTACATAAGCATGTTTTTTTTTTTCCATGTTAAAAAGGTAGGAGAACCCTTAAGACCCCTAATCGGTTTCGTCGAACAAATCGAAATAAATTATAAACTTAATAAAAATTTTAACCGGAATAAGATTGTTGTGATCCTGGTTGCTGCGAAACCAATACTTTTGTGAAATAAATATGGTCAGACCAAGTATTTAATTGGGTTGTGAGTATTGATACTTCCCCTTCGGGAGAACTTTCGAGAGCCCGCATTTAGCCCGCGGGACGGAGTTTGTACGCTCCTGGCACAGGCGGATTTTTTCCGCGGTCCATGATGACGGACACTGGCCGTTCGCGGATTATTCCTCGCATGGATGCGAATCTGTTTCAGACTATAAGGCTTTTAAATCAGTATAATTATGAAGTTCATAATTTCGATCACGTCATTAAGGGGAGTTGCCCTAGAAATTATTATGCGATCTAGAATTGAATTCTTCCAATTATAATGGCACGAGTAACTCTGCTTAGCAGAATTCTTGAAAAAGATTGGAAGCACACACACTTATATGGGCTGGCGTTTTTCCAATTAAACGTGGAATATAAGGGAGAGCTAAATACCTACGCACATTAAATACCATTCCACATACGACCGTCATTTAGAGTTAATTTTATTCTACCTCGCGTGTATGTGTGTGGGATTTTTTCTTCTAATTTAATACTTTCTTGTTTTACTGTGGTGTCCATCAAAGCATAAAGAACATTGAACTCAGTTTTTTTTTCTGGGATTTTTTTCCTCCGACGTTAATGAGCAACAATCCACCCCCCCCCCTCCCCACACTTCTTTACGATTTTTTTACAGACATTTTTTAAGGACTTTCTCAGGACTATTTTTTTCTCCTGTTTTTCGTGAAAACGATTTCGCTTACGAAAAAAATAAAGAAAAGACACTTCCGGATAAATTGCCTATTTGTTTTTCGGGTGCTTAGCATTTAGCGACTCAAGTGTCGCAGACACTAAGCTCAGCTCAACTCTTGACGGACAGGGGAATAAGAGGAATCTCTCTTTTCTTTTGTCCCTTTTGTCTTTGTAACCTAAGTACAATTCGATTGCACTCGTAAAAGTTTGAGAAAATCTCTTATCTCAAGAGAAACGAGAACTTTTTAATGTGGGTAACTCCTCTTATTTATTTTTTTTTTTTTCTACTCAAGTCCGTGGTTGCTCAGAGGCTTCTTCAAAAGCCATCATGTCAATAGTCTTTTTAGAAATGACATTTGTTTTTTATCATAACCGAAATGTTATGTTTTTCTTAATTTATGGCGTCGTAGTTCAAATTTGTGATTGGCTCGTGATTATCCATTATATCTGTTTAGGAATTATTCAACTACTGGCTATAATACCCGGCGCTGATCGAGTTTTCTCCAAAAAAGTCGAACAAAAAAGTTGCTGAACCATTGGGAAGGCATATACATGTCTGAAACGTATTGTTAAGGAACCGCGGAAACCAAAGTAAACATTTCAAAAGTCATTGTTGCGGCCCAAAAACCATTGTTGTCTGACAGTTTTTCTCCCATTTCAGGCATTTGCACAGCTCGGAAGAACTTTTAAAGTAACCTATCGTTCACGTCAAGCCCAGTTTCGTATACATGCAAAATTTTACATAGATCGGTCTAAAACTGTAGATTTGTATTACATATTTTGTCGAAGTAGGATGACTATTTTATATGAGTATGAGAGAATCAGACTCGGACTTATATTTTTTTTAACTTACTGTATTTCCGAATGAAGTGAGTTGTGTCCGGTCCTTCAATGTTAAATGCATTTACGAATGTATATGTATATGATAAATGTAGCTGCTTAACCATTTAATTGGCAAGCATCGAAATGTCCAGATGAAATTTTTTTTGAGGAATTATATTAAACAAAATCTACTCTTTGGAAAATTCAATGATTCGGCTATTTTGGCTTTTGACAATTTCTAGTCCACTGCCACCAAAACTTTCAATTTGAGATTTACCGTTTTCCCCGCAATAGCCGACATGCCGCCAAACTCGAGGGACTCGAGATTTTGAAATTTTGAGGTCTGGTTTGTTCCCGACATACCGGGAAAAGCGAGGTTTAATAAGGATCATGTTTTGCATTCAGCGGTTTCAATGTATTTTTACAATAAAGATATTTAAGAATTTTCCAGAAATTTGAATTTCCCTGCATGCCATGTAATGTGGGGAGGTGGGGGGGGGGGAGAAGTAAAGATATAGCGCTCCGTTTATTTGAGAAACCCGTGTCAAATTAATAAGTTTAGGAATGAAAAAAATAACTTCAGGTGCCTGTATTTTCTTAAATTGGGAAATTTAGTGAAATTGTGAAAAATCAACCACGTGGAAAGTGGGAGTGACCACCATGTGGGAAAATAAAACAGAGGCGTGGGCGGAGGGATATCGACATCACTCCAGTTGACGCGCGCCCTGCTTCCAGTGAGGGCGCTACTTACCAACAGGGTTTTCCGTGAAATGGCAAAACGATCTATTCCTTTCATTCTCCAAGCATCAAGCATCAAAGGTCAATGTCAATGACAGATTTTGTGTCCATTTCTTTGCAAAAAAAAAAAAAAGCAACTAAAGAACGATGATCCGAGCTGAGTTCGGTCGCTGTAATGGAATGAATGAATTTTACCGGTCGTTATATTGGATAAAAAATAGCATGGCAGCAATAGGAACAAATTTGGACCTGGCGTGACGGTCATTATAATGGAAGGGTTATCACAAAGGACGGCCGTTGTAACGAGCGTCGACTGTATTTCGTCCGTGATCGTAAAAGGGTAAAAGTTCACTTATTCACAGCTGTTTATAGCCATAACTATTCCTCTGAAAGTTACGAAAACGTCTTTGAAAACGTCTTAATGTGAAGAAAATCTAGGAAAAAGAGAAAAAAATCACTTTTCCCGACATCCACAAGCAAAGCGTGTTTTCTGCTTAAATAATAGCGCACGTACGAATTTTTCGCAAACGTGTGACCAAACTACTAAAGCTTCATGGCAGTGTTTGTTAAAATCTTTAGCAGAACTTCTAAACATTATGACGTTGATTTTACAAGAATGTGTGCTGCTGGTGAAATTTCTTTTACGAATTCGGTGATTCCACTTCTAAATGCATGTGGAAATTTTCGGTCATCAAAGAGGCTTCCCGAATTCCCTTCATTAAGGCGTTTTTTCAATGTTCCAATAATTTTCTGATGAGTTAAGGAAACTTAGAATACACTAACTTTAATAATAGACACCATGTATGACTTTCAATTACTTCCTTCTCATTTTTTCTTGGTTCCGAACACATCCCACGGACCCAATTGGTGAACTCTCCGCTGTAAAAACAGTTTTTGAAAACACTACTGTAAATTATCATTATATCGATATAAAAAAACAACATAAAACTATGAATCGTATGATAATTCAAATTTTCCACCTGAGAACCGGATGTATACTTCATCATTTTCTAAAAAGGAAACATAATTTATTAACATGATGGTTAACATGATTTATCAACATGTCGACAAGGTTATTAA
This sequence comes from Pholcus phalangioides, assembly GCF_987345545.1. Classification (NCBI taxonomy): domain Eukaryota; kingdom Metazoa; phylum Arthropoda; class Arachnida; order Araneae; family Pholcidae; genus Pholcus; species Pholcus phalangioides. Next base: position 108,165,459 of record NW_028301608.1, read on the forward strand.
ATTAAAGAGCAAAGAACAAAAGAACTTATCTTCTTATCCTCAACAGAAAGATTAAGTCTTGATCACATACATTTATATTCCATACAAAAAAAAAAACCACGTTGTATTTATTATAAAACTCAAAAAATGAATCTTTTCTTTTTTCCTTTCTATCATGCGTTTATCCTGACATGAATTTATATGATTGTCTTTGAGAAATATCAGTTGAAACACGTTTTAAAATCCATGATTTATTCCAATGGAAATCTATCACTGAGATAGATAAGGTTCTCCTCTTTTGTTTCGAACTACCCCTGTAATCGTAGTCTATCTCTTTTTACATAGGAGAAGAAAAAAAAAAGAGATAGAAGAAAGAAGAGAAACACCTTCATCATTTTTCTTGGCGAGAAGATTAATGGCCGTTCGAGATCGGACGTGAATGAAATATTAGAATGAAAGCAAAACTCCATTCTATACATATAATGTTATTATTATCTTTCTTCTTCCCCCCCCCCTCCTTTTCTTATGAAAGAAGAAAAGCTTAATCACATTGAAGAAAGCCGCGTATATCAAAATACTGTAAATACATATCGTAACCTTCAATTTTTTGTGCTGTTGAAATGGAAAAATAAAAAGAATCGCTGAAATCACGTTATTATGCGAGTTTTTAGGATGAGGCTGCTTTAGGATTTTTTTTTTCTCCTGGCGGAATGGGTTTTTAAAGGGATATAATCGTTTTTAATAAATTCTTGGCTAGTGATCATCTTGAATGGAATTTGTTCCAATTATTTTGAAACGCTCTACCGAGCAGTTGTGTATGGTTTGACTGAATAATGACGTGAGACGGTATGAAAACCTCCTCCTCTTCCTAACCAGATCATGGCCCACCGCTCTGTCTCAATGAAGAGATTTTAGCAGGTGGTCGAAAGCCTGGACCATGCTGGATGTGTTGGGAACCTAACGTGAATTTGTTTCAGCGTAATGCTTCTCGTGCGCAGTGCTTTCTTTCTTTCAAACCGAGCACAACTCAGGTCTATCACCATTTATGGGCGATTTACTACCTAGTGAATTGCTGTCAATTTTCCAATTGTTAATGTTTGAATAATTGTACCGTTGTAGACCTTTTGCTCTCTGTGGGGAAATTTTTACTGGTGAGAACGGCTTGCATTCGCGCCTCGAAGTTGGGAACCACCGAAAACCAACTTCAGCTGACCACCACTGTGCAAAGGGTGGGGTTCGAACCCGGGTCCTCGCGATGTGAGTCCGTCACTATAACCACTCGACCATCACAGCGGCGGTATGAAAATCAGGGCTTGACAGATCACAAAAGAAAATTTAGGTGCCAGAAAAAAATTTTTAGGAGACGAAAAAAAATTTTTTTCAAAGAAAAACAGGCTCAAAATACTATTTCTTCAAACTTTTCCAGGACATAGCGGTCCCTTTCCATGTTGATAGATACGCCGATTTGAATTCTACAAAAATTTGTGTTGTCTCGAATCCAATTTAGTAACCACACATTGGAAGTTTTCGGCGTCAATCTTAATTTTTCAGTCGACCTGGCGACTATGGCGACGTGACACCTGGGATTTGTCCGGCCCTGATGAAAACAATTGTTTTTTTGTTATCAATATGGAATCGCATTCGTATTGTGCAAAGCATTGGAGAGAAACATAAGCCTTTCAGACCGTGTGGGTTGCTTTTTTCTCGCTGTAGATATTCTTTTTTTTTTTAACCTTGGGTAGTTTAACTCTTTATTTCATTGACCCATAATCCTGTCAGGGCTGAATTTCTGTGGTTAAAAAAAACCCATCTATAGCGATAAAAAACGATCCCCCACCTTCGTGTGCACCAAGTATGGAAAAGACTAAAGATTTAAAATTTTATCTTTCGTTTATGGTTCGGAAATATTTCTTAATTCAGGGAATTTTTCTGCAAAATTTTGCTTAATTAGAAACATTTACGAATACAAATACAAGGCTGCAACAGGTAAAATGCCCAACGAAGTGGCTGAGAGAAAGATGCCCATAACAAATATGGATGTCATATATTTGTAAAATACTGCAATCCCCCCCGAATTAAAAATCCTTGCTTTCAGATACCGTGGTACTGGCAGATGGATTTGACTGCATTTGATGCTTAGGTCTTAATCTTCACACCCGCTCCCCCCACCGAATAAACCGTCACTTTTGAAAGTTGCTATCAAAAGTTTACATTATATAAGTCTTTGTCTTATTTAGCCGGCATTACACTATAAAAGTTTTAAAAAGTTATTTCATAAAACTTGAAAATGCAACCAATAAGGTTATCGGTGACATTTGAGCAAATGCAACCGTTGCCCATATTGGTTGCATTTTTCAAATTTTATAAATGAACTTTTATGAAACTTTTATAGTATAATCCCTGTCTTAGCCAGGCATATTAAACTTGTTGCTCACTAAGGGCGGGATCACACAATAAAACTTAGATAAATGATCTTTTACAGAAGTTGAGAAAAACAACCAGTAAGCCTATCGGTTACGTTCGCTCGAAAATATTCGTAACCGATAACTCTTATTGGTTGCGTTTTTCAAGTTTTATAAAACAAATTTTCTAAAACTTAGTATGATGCCGGCCTGAAAAAAACTGGAAAATGTTCAGGGAAAGTCAGAATGTCTTCGGGAGTTTGTTAAGGGAAAATGTGATCAAGCATATTTTGCTAGGAAACTTGTATTACATCTCTACACACTTGACGGTCATGGCTCCCACAACCTGGAGCAGGTCCCCTAAGCTGAGTTCTTTTGCGGGGCCCCGAGATCAGATTTTCACGGGGGGCCCCTTTATGATGAATTTATAACGTGAAAAAACAAAAAATGATGAGAATTGTCCCGGGCACCAGGGCTGTATCCCTGTCAGCCCTACCCTTGTGGAAGGCCATACTGACAGTTCCGATGCTTTCATTGTGATTTCAAAATCGAACTTGTAGCATCGAATTCAATAGAGTGAGAAGTAATTCTGTGGTGTTTGGTCAGAACAGGATGTCTCCAAAAAATGGCTTTTTGGTCTAAAAGTAAGTCTTGATAATTTTAACTAATTAGAAGTGAGATAAATGCACAAATACGTGTGTACGGCTAACATGCTGATGTATGATATTTTCATTTGTATTTGTGTGTATGCTTTATTTTTGATTTTTAAATGACAATGAAAATGCTTATATTTCAAAAATGTCATTTTGGAGTTATCATGTTCTGACCAAGCACCACAAAATTAACGTAGTTACCAATCTCAGATAAAATTCCTTTTGGCTCGTTCCACCATAAAACGTCCTTCTGAGAAAACGCATAGCCAAGGGACTTCTCATTATCAACATGCTATTTATTTTCACACCCATAAAAAATTCTATTCCATGTGATTTTTTTTTCCACCATTTCTATTTCTTTTTGGGCGGATTCAGAAAATTTCATTTATAGCTAGAAAAATCGCAACTCCGCATTTATATCTACTATAAAATAATTTGCAGCACAAAAAAATAAAATAGAAATCGAATAACAATTTATATACGTAGTATATTACAAAACCCATCATCGATCTAGCTCTATACGTGGGAATTTTTTTTTTTTCGTAATACTTCTCAGCATGATATACGGAGCCCAAGTCAAGAAAACCACTGTCATGAGGCTGAACGCAAATAAAAAACTGTCATTTCATGAGGTGCCTCTCCTCCCCGTTCTTTTTTTTTTCTTTCTTATATTTATTTTTAATATTTCTTTCGGCCGACACATCTTTTAGCGAGAGAATTCCTCAGAAAAATCCTGTATGTGTATAATAACAAAAAAAAAAAAAAATATAGAGAAAACTCAAAATTCCTAACACGTCTCCGTCATTCCTTCAACATACCGGATATTGAAAATTCTCTCCTTTTTTTTTTTCGTATCCCGGATACGTCTGAGGCGGTACATACATGCATACATATGTACAAAGCTCCACAACTGCGCTACATATTTCGTTTCGAGATATTACTCCACTTCTTTGAAATATGGCGTCTTCTATATATTTTTGAATAATGGAAATCCTAAGGATTAGGAAAAATTCCCTTTTATATCGGGTATTTTCTTCTTTTGTAAGGATTCTTGTAGTTGTCTTTTGTATCTTGCGTGTGTGTGTGTGTATCTGTGTATTGCGTTTTTCCTTATTTCTCAATTTCTCTAGTATTATTTTTTTTTAAGATGTACAGCGTATGGGTAATGTACACATACCGGCCAGTGAACTAGAAGCTGATATATTTTAAGGGTACGGTAGCCGGGATAGATAAGGTACACGCCTAAAGCAGTGATTCTCAACTTGGGGGGTCGTATGTACCCTTTGCAGACCTAGGGTACTCTGGGGGGGGGGGCGTCATAGGTGAAAATCAAATGAAATGGAAGCTACGAAAAGGAGTAAAGTGGGCCACAGAGAGATGTGAAACATTTTGAGAGAAGATGTGTCTACACTTTCAGAGTCCAGCACAGCTGTCCGTAGAACTAGGTTCCATCTTAACCCGTCTTTCGAATGGTCCGAAGTCTACGGGAATTCCCATCTTAATCCATGTCCTCATGTGGGTATGCCTTGGGTTTCTCATGTCCATAGCGAGCCTATAGATGATGAGATCTGGTGCTATACGATTTTCGAGTGTAAATACGTAAGCGTTCTGACGTGTTTACACCCAGCTGAGTATAGGGCCCAAGAACACATCACTTTACTCGGACACCCATGATGGTGAGATGGGCATGCATAGAACCTCCCCTCCCCTACAAGAAAGAAGCTCGCGGACGTGGTTGCCAGGTCGATAAGATAAAGTACCAAAGGATGTTTAAAGATATTGCGAGTTCGATACCCGGTTTGTCCTTGTTAGAAACTTTCCTGACGCGGGGGTACAACCGATACAAGTGGCAACATGACCACACTAAAAGATTGCTAAAAAAAAATGATCATGTTGCAACAATAATTATCAATTATCAAGTGGTCGATAAATTTTAAGTAATGTGAGTGGAAACTGTGTTTATGAAGATTACTTGAATTACCGACTCAAAAAATCTATATGATTATGTTGTTTGGTTGTAAGAGCAGCGTGAGGAAAAAAAGAAGCCCTCAGTTTTTATGAAAGCCTTTCTAGCAGGACCTACCATCACTTTCAGGACAGAGACTTCAGCAAGTATCTTGTAAAGTAAAGCTAGGGCCACACATTAGTGTCCAGCCTGGCCCAATAATAATTCAGAAATAGTTGCCTTGTGGTTCACCCCCCCCCCTCCCTCCTTCCGCTAAAATGAAGAACCAGCGGCATAGGTTTCCTACACACTGGCCCAATATTCCTTGGTGAATATTTGCTTCCAGAGCACTCTTCCGTCCGTGTTATGACTGTCAGCGATCTTCTACTAATGTGTGGCCAGACGGATTGTAATATCGGAAGGAAGTCGGCTCCTTGGACTTTAATTGAGAGACTAGAAGGTCATGGTCATCCTCTTTGACCAGCTTTCCAGTAACTTCCAGCCTCCAAATTCAGAAATTCTGTCAGTTCAGTCATTCTGGCCCTGTCTCGCCTGTGAGTTATAGGGGAAAATTACTCCTAAAACATAGGAGAATACAGCAATGTCTAGTATACGGATCATACTAATAAGAGAATCTCGAACCCGTCAAACATGTAATAATTTTTTTTTTCTATCGTTACGTATCAATAGAAAACAGACAAATATTTTCTTTCATGTGTGCTGAACTTGTATCTACCTCCATTGATTTTTTTGGAAAACACCATTAAATGCAAGCAAAAGCGTCGGAAAAGTGTCGCTATATCCTAGGTAGTTGCATTTTACCTACGTTAAGCAAGGGTAATTACCATTATTCTTTATGGGAATCAGTCAAGACATCCAGTTTGCAGCGTTGCATCCGCAGTGTCGTTAAAACCGAGGTCGTAATAACCGAATTAGACTGATCGTATCCAATCATTTACGTAATAATTACCGATAAAAAAAACAAATTTATATGTATTTCGAGTTATAATTTCTAAAAATTCTGTTACGAATTCATTATTACAATTGTTTTTCCTTCCCAACGATCCATCGATCAATTTTAATTAATAAATTAATTCATCATCCGGAAAGTTACTCATTGTCAGTTTTTTTCCCCTTCACGTGGAATGTTTTATAGCCAATGGCTTTTGTTGATAATGTTTTCCCTTCTTATTTGTGTTTATAAATACATGAATTCCGAAGTAACGACCCTTCGAGGAATCGGGACCCTTGCTTTTATGTGTGCGCGCCCCATTGTCCGCGGGAAATTTCGCTCACCTTCTTTATTCGCTCGTTAATTCGTGTTTATTGGGCGCTCTTTTGGATAAGAATTTAATCAAATTTATCCTTTGGACCGTATTAAATAGTCTGTAAAGGGTCGAGGCGAGAGAAAAGAAAATATAATCAGAATTCGTTTTGAAGATCCTTTTGTTCCTTCGCGCGCCATCTTTTTTTTTATTATTATTTTCTCACGCACATCTGAATGCAATGAGGAATTCCGTCAGTTTCTCCTCAGAACACAGTGGCGAATTTTACGACTCTGCAAAGGAAGTGGAGTAGTAAGTGGTGGAGAGAGAGAGAGAGTTCGGGCCGTTTATACATACAATACCAAAAGCTGTTTTTATCGGCGCCTCCTTTTTTTTCCCTTGCTTCAAAGGAAATAAAGCTTTCCCCCCCCCCCCTCCCGCCATTGTATTTTATTTTCCTTTCTGGCTTCCTTATTCCAGAACCAGCTTGCATTTATTCTTCCACGTTATTGTCATCGCGGCTTATGAAAGCAGTGGCGTAAAGAAAGGAAACGAGCAGATATACGAGAATTCCTGGAAAGTGACGTGGAAGTTATCACTGGCATAGGAATTGTATGTGTTTTTCGGAAATTGTGTGAAAGCGCATCGGCCCCGAACGTGCTTGGATTTCGTAAATCTAACGCGACGAAATTTTCACCTAGAAATTCAATTGTTTGGATAAATTCTGGATTCGGGTATGGCGTGTGAAAAAACATACACCTCCTCCTCCTTCTCCTCTTACGGAATTTTGACGACATCTACGTTAAAAAAAAAAATGTCCTCAGTTTTTTTCAACAGGTGATATTAACGTCATGGGCTATTGATTATATACCAAGTGATTCGACAAGTTCTGGATAAAGTATGGAAGAAGATAGACGAGCCCAAAATGTATATTTATATATATTTTAGCACCAAATGCTAGTCCGTATCGGCCATTTTTGGTTCAGTTGACACAACATCGGTTATTTTACGAATAGCGTCATTCCTGGCTTGGATTTTCCACGTGAATTCCGGACTGATGTCAAATATGAAACTAAAGAGCTGCTTGAAGGTTATTCATGCCCAATGCCTGTGACTACACAACTGCCGAATTGCCAAACGTTCTAGCGTGTGCACCAGCAGTGACTGTGAATCTAACAGTGTTGACAGGCGGTTTCCCATTCAGAAAAAAAACTCTCTGCAGGCAAACTCTCTGAACAGGATACTTACAAAATATTAGGCACCGACAGATGGCGCCTTCGTTTCCATCACAACTCGGTCGGTAGTAAATTACTGTATGGCACTATGAACGAAGTTGGTGTGCGGCAAAGTAGAGTTAGTATAAAAATAATTAAAAAATCATAACTCTGGCAACATAAATAAGTTAAGGCAACGCATACATACAAACATGAACACGCACAACGTTCCGCCATCTTACAGTGATGGCAACCAGTCTCCCATGTGATAAAGTCTTCCCCGCAGAGAACAGGCAAACCTTAATACGGTTCTTGAAACATGGACTGGACCTCCGTTCGGTTGGCCAGACCCCAACACGGAACTTGCCTAACATGAAATTAGGAAAATTCGTCATTTTCACTTAAAATGCAGAAAGCAGATGTCAGCATCAGTATAAAACTTCTTACAAGCGTCCTCCACCCTTACCGCATTTTGAAGCTTGGTTACCTTGAAAACAGGATGGATAAAATCGACCACCAAAAACTTATACCATGTGATTCCTTGCCAAAACTAACATTGAAAAGTGTTTTCAGTTTTCCGATTTGGCCAATAATCAAGGAGTTATAACGCTTTAAAAATTTATTGCGTCACTTCGGAATCCTGCCATATTCCCCGAACGTACACCAAACGTATAATTTGGCATGAGCCAAGCGTTAAGCTGCTAACAATGCTATTTACCCTCAGAGATATCGAGACAGCTAAAGATGGGAATACCAGTTTTTTTTTTTCTTCCCTTTGCAATTTTCAAGAAAGGGAGAAAACTAATCCGACTTAACAGTGAAGGAAAGAAAATTAACACATTTTGGCAAAAAAAAAAGAGTTGATCTTGGTTGAACAATTTTTGAAATAGATCTCACTTGGCTAACACTTTACAAATCCGGTGATAAATTTGCAAGAGGTTATGTGTAGCATAAAACGCTACACGAAGAGGAAAAGCGCCAATTGGGAAATATGATCAAACTGGGTCTCTAACGGAATCGAACATTTCAGCTCATTTTCAATAACCTGCAACCCGCTGCAAGGGGGACAATTTTACTTCCGCTGGGTGTTTGGCGAGTAACCGACCGGCAGCACGTCACAAAACTCCAAAACGTTATAACTCCTTAAATATTCGTCCGATCCTAAACCCCCCTTCCCCCCCCCCCCCGGAAAAAAACTTTCCCATATTATTTTTTGACAAGGAAACACGCGGTGTAGTTTTTGGGCGGTCGATTATCTCCACCCTGTATAATTTGATTATGAGTCGTGTTAATATCAAATGACAGTATAATACATAGCTTGGGCCATTATTCAATAGTCATTGCCAGGTGGTGATTTTTTTTGGATACTGACAGCTGAACGCGCTTCCTACTTGAGGTAGTAGTTGGTGCAGACCCGGAAAACAAGCAATCTACTTATTACAATTCCGATTACTCAACGATTATCACTGGATCCAATGATCGAGCAAACAAGATACCATTCATCAAGGAGAACGGCTTCTTCTTTTCCATGGTATCTATCTGGGTTATCTATGAATAAGACATGAAGATTCCCTCATATCGGCGTTGTGAGTCGAATGAAATTAAATGACAATAAAATAGATGGTATCGCGAGAAAACTTTTCTTTACGTAATTAGTAGAAAAATTCTTATCTTGCCCATGTACACCGGAGTTTTTTTTGAGAGAAATTAAGAGATCGTCTCATTTTTTTCAGTGTTTTTTGGGCGTGTTTACTTAGTATTTCTGGGCCGTTCTCATTAATCTTGACGGGAGTTATTTGGTAATAAAACGCAGTAGGAGTAACACATATATACAATGAAATGCTGATGGATGACCCATACACGCCCATCAAGAAACCTTGTCCGCATGTGGTGCCATCTATTATCTCATCTCAAGGATTAATTCTTTATTATTATTATTATTATTATTATTATTATTATTATTTTTTTTTTTTTTTTTTTTTTTTTTTTTTTTTTTTTTTTTTTTTTTTTTTTTCATCAACGGCAGCTTCCATTTTCATGAACCCGTGGGCTTCTGTCTTCATTTTCCTGTCCATGGATCGACCGCTTCTTTCATTTTTTTGTTTCTCATCTAGCCATTAGGCGTGGCAACTGAAGCATGATCACTCATATATATTACGGGAACTCATATACGCTGTTATATAGTATATTGATATTATTTCCCATAACTATTACCCTCATCATGAGCATTTTTCCTTTTTTCGGTGCATTTTACAAGAGTCACAATATGTAAATATTTTCAATCTCGTATACAGGGTGGATGCTATCGATATTGTTGAACGATTCCTTGGAAAAACTAGTATAGAAAAGTGTAATATATCAGTTGTTTTTTTTTTATTTAACCAATAATTCCTGAGTTACAACGCTTTAAAAATGTTAGTGATTTAGTCACTTCTTAATCCTGCCAAATTCACAGAAAGTTACGTACACCAAACGTATACAACTTGGCGTTTTTCAAGATGATAACAATGCTATTAACCCTCAAAGAAATCGACAGCTAAAGCTGGAAAACCAGTTTTTTTTTTTCCCTTGCTTTCCCTCAAAAAATTTAACCCAATTAGTATTATTAAAATTTGACTAACCAGTGAAGGAAAAAAATTATCACATTTTGGCAAAAAGTTTTGATTTTGGGAAAACAATTTTTCAAATATATCTCGTTTGGCTCACACGTTACAAATCTGGTGGTAAATATAGTGGGGCGAAGGTAACACGGAATAACAAGGTTAGCATCATTCTACACGAAGAGGGAAAAGCGCCGATATAACTGAACTTGGCTTCTAATGGGATTGGATATTTCAGTTCATTTTCAAGTAGCGGCAACCCACTGCATGGGGGGATTTTTTTTTTTCGTTGGGTGTTTGGCGCGTAACTGACCGTTTACAAAATTTCGAAACGTTATAATTCCTTAAATATTCGTCCTATCCTAAAACTGAAAACACTTTTCCGCATTAGTTTTTCACAAGGAATCACGTTTGTAATTATTGGGCTGTCGATAGTATAACTGGTTATTGTGTATAACAACCGGATTTATTACATTCATACCTCATAACATATGGACATACATGAAGCGCATCTATTTATTGGCTATTGCTCTGTCCGAGTGATGCGGCTGCCTCAGTTTCGTTTTCAAGGGAATCTGCCAGCTGTTCCGATTGCATATCAAAAAAAGAATTAAAGCAGTTTTGTTGCAAGAAATAAATAATGCAAGTATTGTTTACGGAACATGAATCTCAAGGAAAAATAAAATAAAAAAAACTCCTACGTTTGGAGTTTGTGTTTCATTTGTACGAGTGCCCCGGATGTTGTTCCTGCTTCTGCGATTCCGTTCATTTCGAGATGGAAATGCACAAGAAAAAGTCGAAGTAAGAGTCGTCGCTGTATAGTAAGTATGAAATGCGCGCACGGAAACGTCTCGAGAGATGAGATAAAAATGAAACGGAATAAAAATAAGTGCACTTACTTATGACGGATGCGGCGTTTGTGTTTTAAGGAGGGAGAAAAAAAGCTCCGCAAAACATAAGATATTAATATGATCCACCGCCCAACGCTCCGTTTTATTTTATTTTATTTATTTCTTCCGTTTCCTTGATGTACTCGAAGCTTCCGTTCCTAATGTGTTTCGCTTTTTCACAAGAAAGAATTCAAGTTTGGAAGAATCCATCCCGCTGTTTCGTTCGGTGTAATGTTACATTCCGGAATGAATTAGTACTCGCACGAGTAGTCCCTTTGTGCGAGTGTGTCCGAATTTTCAACGAATGCTACCTGCGCTAGAGAAATTTCGGTCTTAGGTTACAGCCGTGGCCTTCTCCCATTCGTCTTGCGTCGAGTTTTGTAAGAGACATAACATCTGTGTATTCATTTCTTTCAAGAGCTTTTAACGTCTTCATAACAATGATTTTAGAAATATCGAGGAGTATTGTGAAAATTTTCTCCGTTGGTTCACCTCCATAAAAACGTACAGGATTTGCTTTTTTAAACGGATATAAAATGTAAATTGGTGCTGTTAGCATACTTTTAATTTAAACAATATACCATCACAAAAATTTAACTAATTAGAGTGGGTTTTTTTTTTAACTAGTTAAAATGATAATTAAGGAAAAGAATATGAAATTTATCTTTATTTCATTGTTATCTATGAACAAATAAGATCTTCCTCAGCAAAGTTCGGTAGTTGTTTCCATGAATTTTATTTCCGATTCTATCAGTTTGATGCGGTTTTATAAATCTTTCAACTCGTAAACGTTCAGTAGCTCCCAAAATATAATCTGCGGATTATCTGTTAAAAAAAAGTGGTTAAACATGTTGAAGTACGCGGATTATCTACCGCTGCAGACAATCTGCAGAAAATTATGTAATCAGCCTGATGAGTATTCGGATGAGTCTGAATTCGAAAGTTTATGATTGATTGTAAATTTGGTTTTGTGTGAAATAATGCTATTGTTTCGTAAATAAATTTCATCAATTAGCGTACCAATGGATAGACTTATTAAAACACAAGATAAGTTTTTATTATTATATTTTTAAAATCCCGCGGATAATATGCGGTCACAGATTGTACGTTGTTTTTTTTTTTCTTTCTTTAAATTCCGCATGGGGATTATGCGCCACCGATAACCCCGGAAAATACGGTTGTTGTATGTTGTACTCAAATCAGACTAAAAGATATGCTTCCTAAATTACCAAAAAAAGAGAAAAGAAATTGGTATGATGGGGGATTTTTCCCCCATGTATTTGCCAGGATTTACCCTTAATTTCTCCAAATTTTATCTTGTTTAAGACATCGCTTTATTGGATATTTTTCTGCTCACAGTACGAAGTGAACACTGCTTCAAATCTCTGCCAAAGAAAGCACTGACTGGATGTTAATTATTACATTTCAGTAATCTTTAATATGGACCGCAAAACGCGACTCTTCAGCCAAGTAGACGTGTGATTATTGCACTAATCTGGAGCACATGCACCTCCTGTTGCACGAAAACACGGAAGAATGCTCGAACTTTCTTAATAGTCCTGAAATAAAAAAGTAAATGATACGATAAAATAATGAATGAGACTCGAATCTCATTTTTCTTTTTTGAAGGAATTTTTCTCACGGTGAATCATGCCTTCAGTGTCATCAACGTGATCATCCCGTCTAATTGCTTATCTTACGCTTGTCTCAAGTTTTGTCACGTTTTTAAACTTGCTCTTATACTCCCTAAGCAAAATGTCCCGATCCATCAGCTGGGATATTATTCATGAAAAATATAAATTCACGAAAGATATTATTCATTTATTTTAAAACCGTATCAGCCGGTTCATAGATAAAAACTTCCGTACGTGACCCTACCATTATTCTGCATCGCTATTCAAAAGACATAAAACTTTTCCCTTCTTCATTCGTTACAAAATGCTGCATCAAACAAGCCCCCCTCTCCTCTTATAACCATCTATTTAGCATCATACTCCTCGAATTTCGTATACTTTGATCGAAGAAATTTCGAAATAAATCTAGATCAAACTTTCACGTATAAAAGTCTCGGTACCCAAAGGGAGATAATGTGCCATTATAACGTTCGCTTCCAACGTCTATAGCCGCCATAGCCGCCCCTTCCCGTTCATCCTTGTCCTTCCTCTGGGATACTGAGCATCATATAGCGTGAGAAGAAAGCCTTTGTCTTCGCCGTCGTCCAAAACAAGGGGACCGAACCTATACTCATTCCACACCCCAGTCGTTGCTTTTCCCCCAGCTCGCCAGTCCTTTTACAGGGAAGCCCCCCCCCCCCTCACTGAAAGTCATCACCATTACCACGTTTCACACGGTGACACTAGCTTAATGTGAGGACTTGGCGGCGCGGGAATGCATTATCTTCTTCGCATTGCGGCGATTATCGCTTTCCTTCATCTCTATCTCTTTTGCTGCAAACTCTCTCTCTCTCTTGCCATGGTGAGATGGTGGAAGATCGCGAAGAAAGCGATTTTCTTCTGTTCCTTTTGCATCTTCCAAGAAGAAGAAGAAGAAGAATCCTCCCGGGCATCCTTGGAAGATGCTATCGGGTGAGAAGGATGTGTGACGCGTCGTCTTGAAGATCATCCATCATGCACATCTTCTCCTTTCTACCATTCACCGCAAAAGAAAAGAGAAAAGAAAATCATCTTCCCTTTTGCCGCTTTTTCTTTTGTTCTTTCATATATTTTTCTTTCTTTTTTTTATACTTCTCCATTCATTTTATTTGGGCGTTTTCTTTTCTCCTTTTATCCTGTTGTTATCGGAAGACGTCTCGAGTTTTTTGCTTTCGTTTTCTTTCTTTTTTTCTTTCCAGGTTTATCTTTTCTTTCTTGAGTTTTTTTTTTCTTTTGTAACTTTGTCTCGACGGTTGACTAAGCGTTATATCTCCCAGGCATAAAATGGATACGGTAAAAGTAAAACATTTTCTCCCCAGTCAGAATAATACTGGTCTGGGTTTTTTAAGAAGCTGTGGTGGGAGGGGGGGGGGGGGAAGAGGAAACCCCCCCCCCCCCCCCCATTACGAAAAACTTTCGAAATTCTTATAAAAATGGATCCAAATTTTCACTTGTTTCTTCTCTATTTTTCGGGACTGAAATTCTGTGAAGTAGGATTTTTCATTCGAATGTAATAGTCTGGATTTGTAATGATCCAATATTATTGAATTTGATTAGCGAAGTGTACTTACGTATACAGTGATGCCTTGGCTAACGAAGTCAATTCGTTCCGTAATCACGTTTGCTAGCTGAAATTTTTTATAGGTTTCTATGTTCATTGTTAAATAAATAAAGATGAGTTGTTTTTTTTCTAAACCTCAGACTGCTATAAAAATAAAATAAAAACTGACCGAAGGCTAAAATGAACATCTTCAAAATCGATAGATGAGAATCTACAGAAAGTTGAGATACTGAAGATCTTTTTATTTTACACTAATGTACACAATCAACATCAACTCTAGTAGACTAAAAGTGATGCTGTCGCAACCCAGTCGAATTCGTAGGTGTCCTAATCCCTTTTTGATTCGGGGTCTGCTCATTTCTGTGTCTGTCTAATACATGCAGATGGAAAAGATAATCTCTTGGAATGTCGAAACTGTTCAGTTTGATGCTAAGAGTCTTGCATTGAAAGTATGCTGCTCTGAAAGCATAGACTCCTTTTTTTTCAATGCATTTTTTATTAGCTGAATCCTTCATTTTGCATGGAATGGTTCAAAACTTTCAGAAAGAGAAGTAAAGATGAATCTGGGAAATGATTCTGAGTTGAATATAAGTTGAATGCGACAATAATGCGACAGTAATGCTGGAGCTGATTAGGGCAAAACTTCAGCTCACTACATGGCTGTGCTAGGTGAACATGTTCCCCCATCAACTAAAATGTTCCTTAGCTCAATCCGTATTCGTTAGCCGAGACAGAAAAATCACGAAAAAATCTGCGCATTAGCCGAAAAAATTCGTAACCCGAGGCGTTCGCTGACCGAGTTTTCACTATACATTCGAACCTTCGTAAGTAAATACCAGCTAAGAAGACGAACCATTTTAAATTGATTTTTTTTTCTAATTCCGTTCTATTTCAATACATATTCAAATTCAAAAATCGGATAACTGTATAAAACAGCTGAACTAAATTGAATTCTCAGTCCGAAACCTTCATAAACTTTGAATAATACTTTCGAAAGCATGCTGAATAATTATATTCATTTTCTTGTGCTATTATTTGCAAACCTGAAAAAAAGCATTTATTTTAGGTGTGTGTAGTAGAAATTTATACATAAAAACCTTATTTACGTAATTCTCTGAATAGATTACGCATTGCCCAAATGTAATGAAAAAATTTCACTGATTTTTGCTTGACCCAATGATTTGCTGAACCGCGGTAGTGGATGTCATGACATCCAGATTATACGTTTTAGTCCACGATATAGAGGTGTTTACTGAGAGGGATTCGATAACATATACCGTGACACTCTATGGCGAAAGAATGAAGAAATAAAAAATGTGAATGAGTACCATATTATGAAAATTTTGATTCGTGCATGTTGTCATACACCCCGCCCCCGTGTAATTAAGAATAATTTTTACCACGTGTTGTTCGTCTTAAATATATCATGAAAAAGATTTAGTGGTTTGATAAGTTTTAAAACAGTCTGTGATTTTTTCTTTTCTCCAGATCCGTGATTTAGAAGATGAAGTCCAGAACTTGAGGCAGGAACTCGTCAATGAAAGGGAAAAACTCAGGAATCACCAGCAGAGAATAGCGGAGCTGGAAAATGAAGCGAAAACGGTAATTTTTATTGACTATAGGAAAACATTTCTTCTCATTTTTATATATATTGTGTTATAAATGCTCACATAAAGCACCTAAATATATATATATACATACTACTATAATTTTAATAGATTATTTCACTTTCTTCTATTGTTTATTTTTTAAATTTAATCTTAGACGGTGTCTAGCATTGCTAAATTTCACGAGATCAAAGCTTAGCTAATTTTCAAAAACAGATTATTTCTCGTAAAAGAAAATTAAAGAAAGAAAAGAAAAAAATACCTCCTATATTTATATATAAATACTATACGTACACAGAAAAAAGAACATGTGTCTAGAATATAAGCTGAAGAGATTTCCGAACACTGTTGCCGTAAAAGAATGAAAAATAATTGAATTTTTATTAAATTTAGTTATTATATGTTTGTTAGTACGTGTTTTAGTAACAAAAATACGCTCATAACATACAGTATAAAACACAAGTACAAAATGTATTTCTAGGTAGTTCGTAGAATTCTACTGTAAGCTAACCACTTTACGATCAAGGACGTAATATTGCGTCCTAACGCCAGTGGAATAAGTTCAAACAAGTTCTCTCTGTTTTCTTTCCTCTCTTCTCATCATCGCGAAGCTTTGTTGCAACCCTATGAAAAAAAGTAGTTTTTTTTTACCTCCTTGATGTATCCTTCTACAACAGTCGAATCCCGTTATAACGAACTCCAAGAAACCGGAAAAATCACTTCGTTATAACGAAATTTCGTTAGAAAGGAATTCCAGGTTTTTACATTGGTCCTACGTAAGCTTATCCGGGATATCAGAAAAACGTTAGTTAAAACGAGATTCAACTGCATATACATGTAAGAACGAAAGAGAACAGGTAGGTGAGAGTAAAAAGGGAAATCTACTTCGTACCCACTTACGTAATACTTACAGATAAGAGAGACATTATACACACACACAGAGATAAGAGAGAGAGTAATACATAGTATAACAGATAATTATTAATTACGTTAATTGCATTTTTAATTGGGTTGCTATATTTTTGAAATATATGACATCCATATTTTTATGAGCATCTTTTTCTCAGCCACCTTGTTGGGCATTTTGCCTGTTGTGGCGTTGTATTTCTATTTGTATAAATGTGATAAATCGGTTCCTATACATACTTACCAATCGTCTTGGTCAATTTGATAAACTTATTAATTTACCGGCGAGCATGCGTAATGCCCAAGCGTCGTTGGTAAATTTTTATAAATAATTGAAATTTATCGCCCTTATCTGTGATTATGCATAATAATGTAGTGTAATTGGTGAATTTATTTAATAAATATGGAAAAAAATCTAAATTAGTCTAGTATGTGTGATGAGTATAGTCTCACACCCCGATATACTGATGCAATGCATGTATGAATTATCATGTGTAATATGTCATGTAATGCGCAATTTATCATGTTTACCAACGACGCGACGTTTGGGTATTATGCTTAATCGCCGAAAAAAAATGTTTTTTTAGTACTTGTTAAATTTATCAACGTCGCTGTGTGGGGTACTATGCATAACCACCGGTTAAATTGATAAATTTACGGAAATTTATCAAACTTACCAAAGTGCTCGGCGATTATGCCTTACAATCAGTCATTATGTATAATAACCAGATTTATCACATTTACTATAACATATGTATGCAATACGAATATTTCCAAACAATTCCTCCCAACTTTTTTCGAATGATAATTATGTGCTGAAATCCGTTTAAAATATACTATGGAGAGAAAGAAAAACATTTTCTCAATTTCTTCCTCATTTATTCACTTTCTGAGAAAATAATCTTCTTTTTTTCAATCTCACGGCGGATTTTCGCACCAGAGGCAAATGCTTTCCTTCTCAGGAGAAGCTGGATTATCACGAGTGAAAATGATGCTCTTATAAATGATGATACGCCTTACGCGAGGAAGAAGATCATTAATCCATTTTCTTCACTATTTTTCTTCTTTTTTTTTTGTTTCATTTCCTCTGTGTCATTATACATGTTATCGTTTTAAGATACGTATAACACTCTGCATACTTTCCTTCTTTTGGAACATTTTCCGTTTTTTATCGATAAGCTTTTCCATATAGCCTATATTAATTTTTTTTCGGAATTTAAATAATGTAAGATTAATTTTCTCAGCATTTCTTTTTATAATAGTGTATGTTAAGGCAACGGTGTTTTATGGGGTAGGCTAGCGCGTCTCAAGCCCAACGGAGACTCCAAATCATTGAAGATTTTTACAGAATGATGCATTTTTAAATTGGAATCAAGGGGGTGGGGACCCCCACTTGCTCTGACGTCGAATCGGTAAGACTACCCTGTGTCTAGCATGACCTTTGCACGTCCTATATTTGTCATATTTTTTTCAGCCGCTTTGTCGTTGTGATAAAAATGTCGTTTCCTTTTAATTTTCGATGAAGGCAACTTGAATTCGTTATCTTTACTAGAATCGTATATCTTCTCCCTTATACCAGAATGTGGGAATTATTGGGAGGGGGGTGGGGAAACGACGTATGAATGACTCTACCTATAATACTCTATGGAGGATGTAATCCTAATGTTTTGTAACATGTAACAACCTAAAATGTTTTGTAACATGTAACAACCTAAAATGTTTTGTAACATGTAACAACCTAAAATGTTTTGTAACATGTAACAACCTAAAATGTTTTGTAACATGTAACAACCTAAAATGTTTTGTAACATGTAACAACCTAAAATGTTTTGTAACATGTAACAACCTAAAATGTTTTGTAACATGTAACAACCTAAAATGTTTTGTAACATGTAACAACCTAAAATGTTTTGTAACAACCTAAAATGTTTTGTAACAACCTAAAATGTTTTGTAACAACCTAAAATGTTTTGTAACAACCTAAAATGTTTTGTAATATGAGACAACCATAATTTTTTATGGGTAGTATATTTTATCTTAATTATTGGTTTATTATTTCTCTTATTGGGTTGCTGCATTTTTGATATACGTATTTTAGATATATATTTCGACATCCATATTTTTTATGGCCATCTTTCTTCATCCACCTTGTTGGACATTTTGTCTGTTGTGGCATTTGTATTTGTGCTTCAATAGAGATACATATGCACGTTCCTGGCAAAACTTGGATACCAAAATAAGGGATTCAACCAACTGATAAAAGAAGTGAAAATTTGTCTATTCATGTTTCTGACATAATGGGGGGGGGGGGACGACGACGATATATAGTGTGAATAACAACTGTAAGTATCGAACTCACATATTTGTCGTATTCAATGTTTCTTAATATAACAAATATAATACATGAAATGCAGAGTATATCCCATAAATTTGTAAATACAGTGCTTTAAAAATTAATACAAATTGAAGAAATTGGTATATTTGAATGCGATTTATGGAAAAAGTTATTCCTATGAAAGAGGGGTTTTTTTTGGCACAAAAAAATAAAGTTCAAATTTTGGTCCTCTATAGACCTGATGGACCTGAATTTTTCTTCTGTGTCCTAAAAATTCGTAAAGCTTCAGCCTGTGATTTGCGGCTGAGAAAAAAACATCTTCACGAATAGTGCTTTATCCAACAATGTCGACATCACAATGATAACCTTATGCAAGTGCCAGTAACTGGAAACTTCAGAAATGAGTTGTTAATCGTGCACCCTGCTCTTTATAAGACTCTGATTATTATATCTCCAGTGATTTGCTTTCGTGAAGTGCCTTCTATTGACTAATGTTGGAGCTACTTTTCCTGTACCTAAAAAAATTCCTCTCTTCGTGAAGATGACTTTCCCCTCAAACTGCGTTCAACTATACTAATTCCTTTACCTTTTATGAATTTTACGAACTATTTATACGAATTTATGGGACACCCTGTATAAATATTTATATCCCAGTATTAAAAACACGTTTACTGCATGGTTTGGCCGTGATTGGATGTATTGTGTTTGAATTTGAATTAAAAAATATGTTTAGCTCTTAATTTTTTCCTCTAATTGGCGGGGTTTTTTTTTTGGTTGCGGTTAGCAGTTTTAATCCGGTAGGCATTTTGGCGAAATAGAAATTTTCTTTATTATTCCATTTTTGTCTGGATGACTATAGTAAATAGGTAGTAGAAAAAATATGCAAATCTTTAAAAAATGATGGCGGTGGATTCTCTCATGGAAAGATGACGTTGAAAAGAAAAATCCTACTTTAAAAAAACTGTATTGAGTTTTAATTAGGTCCATATTTAAAAATTTTTCAAGTTAGTTAATTAGAGGCTAATTCCAATAACAAAATAATCTCCAAAGATAAATCTTTTTTTTCCCCAAAATCTAATGACCCTAACTTCATCAAAAAAACAAAGTATTTTGTATTGTATTGTATCGTAAGTTAATCTTCTCCCGAGATGTAGCTACATAAAAGACAAAACGATAGAAAGTAAAATAATATGACCTAAACTTTGTTTGGCACACACACATCCTTTACCTGCTCTCAAAATTTGCATTCAAATCTGCTCAAATAAGTATTAAGTCCTTATTCTCACAAAAAAAAAATGTTTTTAAATAGCCTCTGAAAAGAATTTAATATCCATTGATCATTATTAAAAGGGGGGGGGAATGAACATCCGGGGACTTTTTGACAGTTTTCTGTGGATTCCCATTTCGACTCTCGTCAAACAAGAGAAGAAGAAGAAAAAAATGTTATCCTAATTAACCATTGTCTCGGATTAAATAAAATTTAATGTTCTCAACTATTTTAATTAATTTATTATTTTTAAAAATCCTTTTTTTCCCCTCCTTTTTGTATCGGAACCGAAATCTTTCCCGGAGAATTACTTTAATTAGGAGAGAGCGCATTCCTCTGTCATTTCGGACGAGGAATTAAGGATTTTTGTTCGTTCTTATTATAGCCCTTTGAAATCTTAGTTTGTTTCGCTTCTTTTTTTTTTTTTTTTTTTTTGAGGAATTTTTCACATTTATTATGAAGAATGAACAGAATCCTATTTGCTCGGGGGTTTTAATTTTGCTGTTTTCTGAATTCAATCCTGGCATTTCTTAATGAGGTTTTGTGTCAGTGAGTTTTGTTCTTTGAAAAGATGTATCTCTCCCATAAATGAAGGAACGTTGTTCGTTTGTAATGCGGTTCTTGTTATTATTATGCATTTTTGACATAATAATCTGACTCGTGTCCTGACAGCTCGGGAATTTTCCTCGAAGTTGTGGGAACAGCCGAAACAAATTCATTTAATTGTAATAAAAATATATATTTACGCTTTGTCGTCGATGGAGTAAATAACTAGTGCGGTTGATATTTAGAAAAATTTGTAGATTTTAATATCTATTCTATTTGTTGTTTATTTAACGTGGAATATCTTTTCGAATTTTTGATTAGAGTTTTCTTTTTGAATGTCTTGTAACAATCCTATTTTATTTATTTATTTTATTTTATTTTTTTTTTTGAATATGGTAGCGCAGTGTTTCTCAACCTTTCTGAAAACAAGAACTTGCAAAATGTCTGGAAAAATTTGACGAACCACTTGTGTCCCGTACTAAGAGACATCCCTGTAATTTTCGTTGTTCCGATTTCCCCCCCCCCCCCCACCCGCAAATTTGTCCCGTGTTTCCAACGATACAAATTTGAATTTGTAATATTTAGTCAAGTAAGCCGCGAATACACATTGTTTTTATAATATAAATTATATTAAGATAATTATGGCAAAAATTATAAATATTCATCTCACATATTTGTCCGGTTTTGTCCGCAATTTTTTTTTTGTCCGTTTTGTCCGCTATTTCTGACAATGGTTTTGATGACAATATGCGATGTCCAGTATTTTACGGATTATTACCGTATTTTTTCAAAGAAATGTGGTCATCAGTTCATTTAAATATTTTTGTTCGTGAACAGCACTTTTGTCGGATCTCCCCCCCCCCATCCCCGCTTTCCTACTGTAACCAGCTTCATTCAAAATAAAACAGTGATTGCACGGTCATTTCCTATCAAATAGATTTCTTGATTTGTTTATTACTATTCCTATGCGTATAAATTAGTTCTCAATAGAATATTGATTTTTGTTGTTTTTCTAAAACGCTCAGCATGTTATTGGCTTGATAAGGGTGGAAGTCCTGAACACATTTCAAAAATTAATAACAAAGTAACCAATTGACATTAAAAAAAAGTAGTTTGCACTTAAATTCTTTCGTGCCCTGCAGTTTTTTTTGGTAAATTAAAAAAAAAAGTTCAAATATCGCTCACAGGTGGTGCTGTAAAACGAAAAACTTGACATAACACATAAAATTCAATACAAAAAGGGCGTAATTAATGTTCATGGCAATTTGCAATTCATAAAACTATCATATTTCAATACGAGTGCCTTTTAGATGTATCTAAACGGGTGAAAGGGTGCTCATTTTGCAATATAATTAGTTTTATGTAACGTAAATTGTCAAAAATATCAGTTATGTACTGTTTTTGTTACTGTTTACGTGTGTGTTGAGTTTTTTTTTTCTATACAGTACTGCCGCTGAAATTTGAGAACGCTTTGTTTTTAATTTATCAAAAAAAACCATAAAAATAAATTCTTTTTTTCTCAACTTTACTCCGTTTTTCTAATTCGAATATCTTAGCGAATATTGCACTTGACATCAGGAGAGACAGGAAAACCACTTTCTAATTGGGTTCTTGAACACAAGATGTCAAAAAGTTAACATTTTTATTTCAATAACTATACAACCCCTTGCAACATGAATGGCATATCTGAGTACTATGCGTTGTTTGGATATTTTTTCTCGAGGGGAGTGTACCTCTGTGATCAACGGCTCGCCAGTAAAATACCACACACACACTCTGTTACCTATATACACACTGAATAAATATCTTCTTAATTCTTTCATTTTCCTTCCTCTCTAGTTCTTTAACGCGTCGCCACAGGGAAGGGGGGGGGGGTCGTACCCACGGTTTGAAAACCACTACGGGAATCTTCCTACTGTAGAGTGTAGACTACCCTTTTATACATTAACGTTATAACTGAGTTAGACCGTATAAATTTTATTTATTTATTTATTCGTTTTCATTCAATGCATAAATTAACTGCGTATTCGTTATTAATTTTCTTTATTTCGTCTCTCATGTAAAATATCTCTAATTTAAGTCGTATTAAGTGTTCAAATAAAGATAATTTTAATTTATTTTATTTATTTATTTTTTTATTTTTTTTTTTTATTTATTTATTTTTTTAATTCATTATTATTATTATTTTTTTTTTTTTTGGTATTTTCAATGAAATTTTTTCCTCTAATACGACGCGACGGGATGAATTTGAATATTTCCAATTAATGTTTTCAGGTTTTTCTTCCAAGTTCTATACAATTCGACAGAGTTGAATTCCGGTTACGTTGTGTAAAGATAGGGCTTTGCTTACAGAATGCAGTAACACACCACTTACGCAATTTTTCCTCTGTCGAATTGCATCAGAGGCTAAACATCAGTTTGACTCGAGTACATGACATGAATAGCTTGTCGCTCATTCGAAAAAGGAAGACTTAAAGAAATGTGCTTTGAAACTTTATAAAGATTATAAAGGAAAGTTTTCCATACTTGAAAAGATTTTTGTGAATATGTAAAGATTAAGATCTTGCATAATACTGGATTACTTATTCAGTCTTTACTTCCAGAATAATCTTTGTAGGTTTCAAAAAAAGTAGGATTTCAGAGGGTAATTTCAATACTGTGAAGGTCGTGGCGCTTTGATATCCCACTGACACGCTTGTCATTCATATCATCATCGCTCATGCGTTGTGGAAGGGATGTCAGGAATGGATGTACATTTTTTTTTTTTTTTTTGGATGATTGTATGGTAAAAATACGCTTCGCACTTGGAAAAGAGCTGAAGTAAAATATGAGGGGATGCCTTGTATGAATTGAGGGAAGACAGCGTACTTCCTATTTCCTGTGCTTTGCTATTGCCTCGTGTGGGTCATTTAAAACATGATAATACTGCATGCATACAATTTTGTCGCTTGACTATGAGAAATTGGCTCCCATGTGAGTGTTAATGTTTACTTCTTTGTTATACAGACCCAAGTTGTTTGCACAGCAGATATATCTCCAACCGTTGACTTTAAAAAACATACTTTCAATGAATTACAAAAAGTTTTTAAATATGATGTGCAGTCACTTAAAATCTCAAAATTTGTTTGAGGGATCGTATGCGTAAAAAAAATTAATTAATTTTTCTTTTATTTTAATTTTTTAATTTTTATTTTTTAATTTTTCAATTCTAACTTTTTCTTACAGTCCCCATTTGCTAAAACTTCCAATTATTGAAAGATAGATAGCTCTCTGAAAATTCATTTGCAAAAAAAGTTCATATTTTGAAATGCAATATTTTTCGAGGCATTAAATACATAAAATCACTGTGTTGGCAAGTTTACATCATCTCAAAAGTTGTTATTTTTAGGGAACTGTACAAAATGGAATGAACTCAATCATTATGGTTTTTTTTTATTCACAACAAATAGCAATTATGGTTTTTTGTTATTAAAATATACGCTCGCAAAATTTCTGAACCCCACCCTCACTCATTGGCGTCAAATTCTGAAAACTTCAAAGTCTCTCTGTTAATATTACATCTAAAAATATGTAATTTTATGTAAATGACTTTTCAGAGCGGGATCTACATTTTTATGATTGAAACCATTTTGAAATGCACGCGGGGTCTACACAGAAATTTTATTTTTCTATTTTTTATGCATACCGACCCCTTGGGAAATTTAAGACATTTTGAGTAACCGTTCCGTCATTTGGAAACTTTTTCTGGTTGATCTAAAGTGAACGTTTGCGCAGAGATATCTGTTACGCAAACCATTTGGGACAGCCTGTAGAGTTAAAATCTAGCTCATCGTCGAACAGCATAAGAGCAATGTATTCAATCCCGATGCCCTGTTGTAGTAGTGTTGATGTCTGCCATGGATATCTCATTGTATCACAATTCGGTATTGTGATTGAATTCCAATGTGCAACTGTTTATTTAAACACAACTCCGGGTGACCAGATAACACGGTCGAGTTCATCAATTACTACGGGAACAGTGGAAATGATAGTCCCGTTTTGTGCGTGTGTATAGATATGGAATTCCCGAATTTGAAACGCGTGTTTCTAATCGTCCGTGGCGTTTCATTGTGATATTCCATTATTGTTTGGAGATGCAACGCTTAGCGATGATATTGAACACTTACGTATTGGCTATGATTTGATATCGAAAAATTAACATAAAAAAAATTATTTATTCTAATTTATATCATTAGAATAAATTTCAGATGCTCTTAGTACTTTTTTTCTTGTGACTATACGCAGCTGAATACCTCTCTCATGAGCTTCAAACAGTCGGTGGTGAGTTCCAAACAATGTGACTATGAGCAGTCACATACAGAATAGCTTGTACTGCACCTACCAATTTAAATCAACGACCCAATCAGAGCATTCGCGGTGTACCTACATCTGTTGCGAACTGGAAGTTGGGCAATTTGTATATCATGCACTTTTGACTGGTGCAAATGTGGATTTATTGAAAAATTTTGAGAGCCTCAGATGCAATGAAAGTTTTCGGTATTGTGTGAAATTTTCATGTGTTGGATTGTTGGCCCCTATTTTTCCATGTATAACGCAGAACGTACGGTAACTGTCAATACCAACAGCAGATATAAAATGTTTAAAAAAAAATTTAACGTAGGAATTTTAGTCAAAACACTTCTCAAGTACCGATTGATTACAGCAGGAACGACTTTGACAGATTTTTCCAAACATTCTTATTTCCTACTTTAGCTATGTCACATTTGGTGTGGTTCCACTTCTCAGATTCAAGACTAGAACGAGTAGGTATTATCTACTAGGGCATGTCTTTAGCTGAAGAAAAGAGTCATTGTGCACATACTGTTTGTGAAAGACAATTTATAAGCATCAAAGACTACTACAACTCACCCGTACATGCACCTCGTACATATTCTTCGTTTCGTGTTCGCGCTGCCATCTGGCTTCCATTTTCTGAAGTAAAGATGGAAAATGCTTGAATTTTCATGTTATGTCAGTATCGTGTTGTAGGTGTGCCTGCTTTCTGCGGAGGGACTTTTATAACTGGGAGACCGCGCATCAGACTGCCAACACCCGTAAAATACATGATATTTCACTGGACATAGATCTGGAAATTCCAGTCTCACCTACGCACCGTCTTTGAGCAAAAGTGTGACGTCATTATTATCTCAATATTCACACTCACTGTTTCCTAGCTTGCTTTTTTTTTTTTAATGACTTTCGAAACACATCAGTTGGAACAGCAGGCCAATTAGATGCTGCGTGTCCGAGTGGCGTGGTGGTAAGATGCTGGTCTACCATCGTGAAGGTTGCTGTCAGGGTGCCAGGTTCAAACCCGAGGAAGGGTATATATCAAATATTTTCCCTAACGAGCATGAGGCGACCACCGACAGACAAGGCCTTCATTTTCAACCCAACTCATTAATGGCAGTAAATTACAATATAGCGATATGGCCAGAGTTGGTGTTTGATGAAGTAGCCAATTGGGTATATGTTGATACGTATCATGAAAGTCTACCTATATCGCCTCAATTTCAAGTAGGAGTACCGATACGTTTGAAAGAAATTACCGAATTTTCAAGATGCTCTGAAGGTTTATTTTAAATATATACTGCACATTATATTCCTCATCTGTGTATGTTTCTAGCTATATAAAATTGCAAGCACGTCCACCCTGTATAATCTCATATTTATTGAATTTTGTTTAGGGCTTAATATTTATTCGCCTGCTATGCGGTCTTTACCTTAATGCAGATCAGGATGTAATCAGTTGATCTCTCCATGATCTGTCTACTTTCTTTTTATCGAACACGAAATGCAGTCTCTTCCTCGCTTTCTTACGCATCTGCGAAAGAAACAAATATTCCGAAAAATAGAAGATCCTATTTCCTATGATAGCCCCATATCCGATATATCGTTTCCTCACCGTATCAAGAGCGCACCCGATAACATCCTATCACCATAACGTACAGGAAGATCATCATATCCTTCTGATAAAACCCTGAGCCGTGGGAAATGTTTTGGACGAATAATCTGGAATTTCTCCCTAGAGAGAGAGAGAGAGAAAATGCGTTTTCCAGGACCGTTAAGACGTCAAAAGTCGGTGCGGGAGCCATGAAATGTGAGATCCAGTTTTACATTCGCTTTTTGATGTTTAAGGGCGCTTGACACGCGAATCGCTCGCTCTCAAAATGCTACTGCTCCATTTTGAGCTATCGTTGCGCCCACCATCCATCCATCTAGCAACCATCCTTTGTATGCATCAAGAACCAAAAGTGAGTGAGTGAGTGATGTGTATACGCATGCAAAAGAGGCGGCGCTTTTGTAGGCATAAGTTTTCTTGGAATGCTGCTCCCATATAAAAGTTCCACGAACACTCTCCGGAAGAAACTAGTGGAAAAGTGTGGCTATTTCTCGTTCGGCCCCATTTTTAAAATTCCTTTTCCTAAAGAAAACCCCTTCAAAAAGAAGAAGGCAATCGTCTAACTTGTACGACCCGTTTGTTTCATGTTTTCTTGCAGCTACTAAACTTATGAGCAGGGAAAAACTGTGAAATGGCGTTGGGAAAGGCCATTTCCCGTTGTCTTTATATGCATATATTACCGGAGAGAGAGAGGGTCTTTCTGGAGAATTTTCGTGAATTGCGAATTTTCCAGACTTTTATTCACATTTCTAGAAATATTTTCTTATCCTCGTGAATTACAACTTCATGGGGCAGTTTGTGAGCTCCCCTTTGTTCAGTCAGCCCCACCCCTTGATAATGAGATTTATCTAGTAGTTACTACAGTGAAACCTTCCATAATGGACACTTTTAATGGTTGTTCAACTGGGCTATGTATTTTGCTATATAGGCTGTCCCAAATTATTTACAGAGGATCCGAAGGGTTACGAATGAAAATATATCGTCCCTGATCGTTCAGGGTTAATACAGTTTTTTTCTGCACGAAATTGTTTAGCGGTGGTCGGAAAATCGAATAGAATGCTCGGTTTCATTCTTAAAAAGTACTCTTCGCGTTCTCCTAAAGCAGGCATCTTCACCCGTTGCTCACGAGCACTACGGTCTCTTCTGAAGCACCCAAAGAGCTCGATGATTGTGTCCTATTTCGAACTCGCGAGCACTTGATCAACGTTCCGATTGCGCACCTTGTACTAATTGCATTCAAGAACTGAAACCATCCTGATTTTTTTCATGCATTCGTTTGTCAAACTCGCCGTAAAGGTGCTCTTCTTTTGATGATGAGTATTTGTCCTTAGTTCGTCCTGGACTAGAGTATGCTGTAAGGTTTTGGAGACCACATCCTTACAGAGGGACATAGACTTGGTTGACGGGATGCAGAGAAGAACTAGGAGTGATCTTGTTGCCAAACAAGGCTTGAGCTACGGAAAGAGACTTGATCTGTTAAATATGTTTACATTGGGGGAACGCAGGTGTCGGGGGAATATGATGGAAGTGTTTAAAATTTTCAACGGGATGGATAGGATGAACCATGAGTTACACCGTCAATCAACTGCGTCGACAAGGGTACACCAGTATAGTTTAGTAAGGGACAATTCCGGGTTTGTGTGTCGCAGGGAGTTTTTCTCTATTAGGGTTGTTAATAAATGGAATAACTCCGGGGGGGGGGGTCGTGAATTCTAACACAATTGATACGTTTAAAAAGAAATATGATAAACATATTGGGATTAATCGAGAAGCTATCCATACTTAGAATAAGACAACCATTTTTTATGGACAGTGTATTACATCTGATATCTATGCACTTTATAGAAGTATACTTCACTATTATGAAAAGTTTTCAAATGACGAACGGTTACTTAAAATTTCTTAAATTTCCGTAGGGATCGCATACATAATAGAATAAAGAAATTAACTTTTTATACAGCCCCCATGTGCTGAAACATCAAGTAGATACCACTCTAAAAAAGTCATTTGCAAAAAAATTTCGTGCTTTGAAATACAATATTTATAATAAATATTAAATGTCTTGTATATTAAATGTCTTATATATTAATGTCTTAAATATTTATAATAAATATTAAATATTTATAATAAATATTAAATATTTATAATAAATATTAAATATTTATAATAAATATTAAATATTTATAATAAATATTAAATATTTATAAAAAATATTAAATCACCATGTAATTAACAAAATTGAATTTTTATACTACCCCTTCCCCCCCCCCCTTCATCTCCTTGACCAAAACTAAATCCTTTCAGGGACGCGAAATGAAAAGCTTGCTTGTTTAGCCTAATTGGATTTAGTGCTATCGCATACGCTGCGCCGTCCGAAGCTCTGGGTATTTGAATTAACACGAGTGCGACCGGCCGGCCGGCGTTGAGAGTCTTAATACCGATGAGGCCAAGTGACCAAATCCCTTCCGCAGATGATAACGAAGTGCCTTTAATATACTTAATTGCCCTTCGCGGCAACGGTCATCTGCCTTAAAGCTCTTCCGAACGCACCCTTGTACTACTCCCTTAAGTTTTGTTTGTCTCCTACCCCCAAACGTGAGCGAGAGTGTCCTTCTCTTGTGAGACAGATTAATTGTCCACTTCTCATTAATGAACTTGACATAGCCGCAGGAGGTGGGTAATGCCCTGACATGGCAAGTTTTGCTGGTCATTCCCTTCATATGAGGCGGAAGTGTTTGCTGTTCACCGAACTTCCTACTCATTTCCGGGGATGTAAGGAGCAAGCGAACCATCTTCTAGGATTACGGGAGTGGAGGTGGGGGGGGGGGACTTTGTATGTCCGAGCACTTTACCTTTCCGGGGATTATCCTCGAAGGGAACGTGATCCACATTACTCTGATCCATGAGTGAAACTGAATTCGTGCGAAATTCAGACTAATTAAAGTTATACAGAAGAGAATAGCAATTCATATGTTTCATATATTCAGTCTCTACAAAAAGTTCCCGGACTTAGTTACTTTGTGATTTTGTTTGTTATGCCAAGTATTGATGACATTAAATACTATGGAAGATGCACAACCTCCTTCCCACAGACCAAATGCGGTTCACCATAAAACATATTTAAATATTTATCCACATTTTATAAATACAAATATACAAACACAAAAGTCGAAACAAGCAAATTGCCCAACGAGGTGGCTGAAAAAAGATGTCCATAAAAAATATGGATGTCACAAATATAAGTATAATACAGCAACCCAGTATAAAAGTGAGTATTAATTACTCAAAAGTAATTAACACTATATAATACACTGTCCATAAAAAATGTTTGTATTATTCGAAGTATAAGACATGGTCTGATTTTTCAGATTCTCTCTCTCTCAATCCATGGACGTTGTTCAAAAGTGACAAAGCAAAATAATCTAAAGATTAATAAACGGCAATAAAACTCACTGCAAAATACAAATAACAATGCTCAATATGTTCGGTGTGGCTGACATGAAATTTCATAATATCTAGTGTCGGCATGTTCGATAGATGGCGCAAAAAACAATGAACCCCAGTTTACTCTGAAAACCTTTTTTTGCAGGTGGTCTATAATTAAACCACTTATTCATTATAAACTACTACTACTAAACCACGCATGCATCTCGTTCACATTCCTCTGCTGAATTTCTAACGAATTGGTACATGTTGGAATGTGCGTGTAATGGCCGTATTCACCAACACAGTTTAAACTACAATCGCAGGTAAAAGGATCGACACGGATTGGTTAAAATCCTCAATTTAACCAATCCGTTTCGATCTTCAATCCTTTCACCTGTGAGTGTAGTTTAAACTGTGTTGGTGAATACAGCCGTAAGAGTCGTGAACCTAACGTTAAGTTTGTTACTTTGTAATGCTTGTTAAGTGTAGTGCTGCCATCTGAGATCAATTTCTCTAAGTATGAGTGAAGTGCAATGCTTGAATTGCAATTGTTGTACCGTTGTAGGTCTGTTGCTGTCTGTGGCGAGGCTTTTTAAAGTAGAGATCGGCTCTCTCTCTCGCATTCGGGAGCTTCAAGTTGGGAACAAATTATAAATTCGTTATAAACTAGGAAAATAACGCGATATCTCGGTTTCGACTCTTTGCAAAAGAAAAAAAAAGCAAAAGTGTGCTCGTCATCACCATCATTATCATCACGGGAATCTCTCTCTCTCTCTCTCTCTCTCCATCCTTTGGAATCACCCGAAGCAGTGTCACATCGACTGCAAACTCCATTTTAAATTTATGTCGTCGGGTTTCTATCTTCGAATTTTTACATGAAAAAACCATATATAAGAATGAAAAAAAACAACAACCAAAAAACAGCATTCCTCGGTCCTTTCCTTATCTGCACACGAAGGGCATCGCGAAACTCTTCCACGCCGTATATGTCCTTTTGCAAGTGTTCTACTGCTCAAGGAGTCCTCTTTTCCACCCCGATGGATGAACTTATGGATTATAAACCTCACTATCCTCGTGTCCTGTTGGCACCGAGGCTTTCCTGCCTTTTATATAAAAAAAAGTAGGGGGATCATAAATTTTGTCCCGGGACTAAGTTTGATAACTTCGGGCTATTATAGAACGGTTCGGAATATCAGAGGGAAAAAAATGTATAAAAACCGGCTTCATATAGGGTTTTTTTTATTATTATTATTCTGTCCCTGCTGTTGAGAAATGTATCCTCCCCCCCCCCTCTTATACAAGCCAGAATATTTCTATACAAATATATATGCGTATAACGTTATCACTGACAAAAATTTATGTTCTTGGAATTCTCCGAAGGTGATGGGTAATGGAGTTTGAAAACCTCGTGATTTGTGACTTTACGATGGCTTATGGACAAATATTCTTTTCTAGTTTCCTCTGGAAGATAAGAGCTGCTGCTGCTGCTTGGTATTTTTTCTTCAAGACGCGTTTTTATTGTGCTTAGCCTTTTCCCGGGGAGTGAAGGTGTCTTGTTTTTCTGGTCTCTTTTGAGAAGGATTTTTACCTTCCAAAATATATATTTTGTTTTTTGTATTGCGTCTTTTTGGTTGAGAATTAAAATACCGGTGGGGGGGGGCGGGGGGGGGTTTAATGGAGGTGATAACATTCGTGAGACTTAAAATACTTATAGTAGGAAATGAACCCTCAAAGGGAATTTTCGTGAGTTCCCATTGGTTGTCGAAATTGGGATTTTAATGGTTGATATTGCAATGATAAAATTTTGCTTGAATATCATGATGTTACATTACCTTCATCATGAATGTATCATTCGTTTTTAGGCCAATGAATAATACTCGACTGCGCACATATTCAATGGCATAAATATACGACAAATAATTGCCACCTGCTCACATATCTTTGCCATTAAGTGGGTGTATCTAATGAAACAAGACCAGAATCGAACGGTTGTTTGATACACATATAAAATGATTTGTAAACATTCTGAGAATGCAACTAGCATTCATTTCACAGATCGAAAACGCTATTTATCAGATTTAAAAATATACAGTAGAGATACGTGTACTACACATACTTTGCAACAAAACATTAAATTAAATTAAAATAAGTATGAAGAAGAGAAATCAGCGTTCACAACAACATTATCAGTTATATTGGCTTTTTTCACACGTATCAACATATACAAACAAAACTAACATTATCATTCGGAATCAGCATCCTGGGCCATAATTATGTTCTGTTAATCAAGATGGATTGCCATATCTACCAATACGAGCTTATGATTATTCGTAATCCCCGTTGAATATGATAAATTCTCGATTCATGAACGAAAATTCACAGAGTTTTAGTTTAGAACCGAGCACGCCAAGTCTCTGTCGCTTTTGCGATATAAGCTCATTGATTGTGAGAACGTGGGCGTGCAGGAGAAGAAAATTCACAGAGTTTGGAAGAAAAAAATAATAATAATAATTTGCCTGATTTTGCTGTCCGCTAACGGGGAGTGAAATACGGGACTGGGATCAGAAAAAATATCCGTTAACGGGAGGTGTCCTCGAATGGGAGTGTCCGTTGAGGGAGGTTCCACTGCATATAGGATTGTCGGCTATTAAACATTATAGTGTGTATGAAACTGATCACTTTTTGAAATATTCGGTCGCTGATATCAATTGTACCTCAACTCGAGAAACAGTGCCACTATACCTAACTGAAGTAAAGAGGAGCATCAAGTGTGCCGTTGATACGATAGATTAACGTCGGCTGAGAGAAGGTGCGTGGGGATCCACCGACATCCTACAGTTGAGAAGTTCACTCTTTAGATTAACCAGGGACCTATGAAAGTTTTGGCTACTACTACCTTAACCGCACATGTAAACATTCTTCTGCGGAATTTCTAACGAATTGATACACGCCGGAATGGGTGTTCTGGGTGTACGAGTGGCCCTAACGTAATTATGTTGTCAGAATTTTGCATGTTTCGTGTTCCAATGGCACCACCTATCTTCGCTATTTGAAGTGAAAACGACCGATGCCTGAATTTTCGTATTATGTAAGTATCGAGCTAGAGATCTGCCTGCTCTCTGTAGAGAGACTTTTTCAAATGGGAGACCGGCAATTGTGCCTCGAAGTCGGAAACCCCAGAAAATCAACTTCAGTCAAACTTTTGTCTAAAACGTCAGCGGTGCATGGTGCTACAAAGCCTAAAATACAGTATTTAGGTCCTGTCGGATTTCAGATTAAATGTGATTAACATCAGTGACCGAAGTCTTTCGATGTAGTTTCCTGATTATTTGAAATTCAAGGTCTATATTTATGATATAAACAGGAATATACATTGACGATTGGAGGCGAGTAGAGATGAATCCGTTTCCAAACAGTTGACTGAGAATATCACAGGGCTGGAACTATGCAAGGTCAAGTTAACGCAATAATGCTTTGAGAATCGTAAGAGCTTCTCTGTAATGTATTGGCCACCTTTAATATATCCCAGACTTGAACAATGGGATTATTAAACACACCAGAGCATGGGTTTCCAACTGGTGTTCCGTGGAACCCTGGGGTTCTGTTACAGTTTCTTTGCGGTTCCGCATGATCAAATGCTTTAGAACCCGGAGAATCTCAAAGAAGAAAACTTTCTTTTTATCAATTCTCGCAAAACTGTTCTTTATTTTGAATTTTAACGAGACAGTGTCTTTTAAAAAAAATCAATACATTGAAAAAACAACATAAATCAGGGAAAGAAGAATCATTATCCGTTAGTTTATGCTGGTTTGTTTCCCCCCCCCCCCCCCCAACTTTTTTATTCGATTTTTGAATTCAAATACCCCTGTAATACCCCACTTGGAAACGTGGAATTATTTTTGTTGGCCTCGGTCGGCAGAGACAGGACAACAACTTTCTAATTCGGTTTTTTGAAGACAGGTTGTCCGTATAAAAAGTTATTTTTATTTTGATAACTACACAATCCGTTAGAACATGAGTGACGTTATCTACGTGTATTTCACACGTACATATTTGAATTACAATGGAAAGAGTGTTATAGACCAAAACTGAATGTTTCTATATTCCGGTCTACATTTACAATTATTGGAATTATAGACTGACGAGAGCTCAGTTTGAGCATTATACTTATATTAATTTACTATTTGCAAAAATTAACTGTTAAAATTTTGAGAAGAATTTGACAATTGAATAAATATTATTTTAAAAAAAATAT
This sequence comes from Pholcus phalangioides, assembly GCF_987345545.1. NCBI lineage: Eukaryota > Metazoa > Arthropoda > Arachnida > Araneae > Pholcidae > Pholcus > Pholcus phalangioides. The sequence goes on from NW_028301608.1 coordinate 108,199,903, forward strand.
TTGTTAATATCATACTATATTGTGTTTTTGAATGCGCCACACTGTTCGAAAACCAGTAATCGATTTCAATCGCAACAGTTGTATTTTTGATAGGTGGCAGCACTTGTTCCAGTTCAGTGATGTTTCGCATGTAATACAATATACATGTAAAAATACTGTGGACACTCATTTTTAACATTTTTCAGAGAGAAGGTACGTTTTTACTGATAAAATTTTATTTTTATCCGTTTATAGGTTATAGACAAAAAGTAATAAAGAAAGGCACCATTTTTTCATGGTGAATAAGTTTGCAAAGTACAGGCGTTTATAGACTGAAAGTGACTGAGAATTCTTCCCCATGAATGCTTTCTACTGTTTCTGAGAATGCATTACAGAGTTTTTTTTGCTGAGCAGAGAGAAATTCCCTATATTGTACAATAAGGTGGCGTTTTATTTTCACCATTTCGCGCAGGTATCGAGATGTCAAAATTTTGTGCTCAGAGAAACAACGGGTCTGTGTTGGTGAAATAAAAGAGAACGCGCCCACTGTCTAGAAAGAAAAGTTTGAGGGCAATTTAATGCTGGAATATAAAGTTTCTCCTTTCTCGCGAGCATCTCGGTGCTAGCCCATGGCCTCCCACAACCCAGAGTCAGGCTCCCTAGACAGATGTTTGGTGAGCCTCATCTATAATGATTTTATAGTGTAAAAAAAAAAATAATAATAATGTCCCGGGTCCCCGTACTAGAGCCCCACCAAGTCTACCCTTATGGGCGAGGGGGAATTCATGGTGCTCGCTTTAAACCATTGAAAATGTATGCTTGGTTTCGTACGCAGAAATATTCTCCGGCAATGCGGATTATAACGCCCTATGATTCAATGATTGGCATCATGATTATTTCTGTTGAAGAATATGCCAGAGTGTTCTTGTACGAGAGGTTTTTTTTCTGTGTGGTGATGGTTATAATCAAACCTCTTGATTCGTCAATACGCCTCTGTATTACCTGACAGGGTTCCAATATAGTGCCAATATTGTCAACGCATAGACTATGGGGCTGTTGTAAATTTTAAGAGCATCACGGGCATCCCTGACAAATAATGCTGATGTTTCCTATCTGGTTGAAAATTACACAGCCTACCAGTTTTCATACTTTCTCTTGAAAGTCATACGGATCTCATATAATCATGAGACCTCCTATACATTCAAGGCCCCCCGGGTGAAAGCCATGCGTTAAAAAAAAGCACCGCTTATCACTCTACAAAATGTTAGAATATTCCCGATTTTCAAAGATGAAGAAGAAACATCTTATAATAGTTCATTTGAATTCCTGCAGATGGCAGAACACTACCACACCTGCAAATTTCTTAAACGCGAAAACGCTCAATTAAAAAAAATCATACATACGCACTAAAATTCAAATTTTTGAAGCAGAAGCTAGTTCATGAATGTCATTTTTTCGATTCACCAGGATACAATAAGTAGTGAAAAAGATGGGAGGAGGGGGGTTTTTTGGAATTTTTTTTTTATCCACTAGGAAGTGAGGATTCTTAAGAGTGCAGAATTTACGTGTACTTTACGGGACACCTAGGGTCATCTTAACACGTCAGTCCCATCCGGACACGCACGGGAACCCATGGCCTTCACATCCTGCAGTAAGGACTTGCACTTTGCCGCTGTGGTGGTCGAGTGGTTATAGTGGCGGACTCGCGATGCGAGGATCCGGGTTCGAACCCCACAGTGGTGGTCGGCTGAAGTTGGTTTTCTGTGGTTCCCAACTTCAAGGCGCAAATGCGAGCCGATCTCCCTGTTAAAAAGTCTCGCCACAGAGAGCAACAGTCCTACAACGATAAATCATTCAATCATAACACTTCACTCATAGTTAGAAAAAAAACTGATGGCAGCACCACACATAACAAACATTACACAGAAACAAACTTTACGTCAGGTTGCACTACACGTACACGCACATTCCCGCATGTACCGATTCGTTGGGGGGTTCCGTGGGGTGTAGCAGTAGTAGGTAGGGCCTCCAAAAAATGGCTCGGGGATCCATGATGTTCTTAAGTCAGCCGCCTCGTTGGGCACTTTGCCTGTTGTGGCGTTGTATTTGTATAAATTGCCCATAGATGGCGATAGACCTGAGTTGTGCTCGGTTTGAAAGAAGAAAAGTAGGGATCCTTGGAGATCCGCCCCGCACTTCGAGGCGCTAATGCGCGCCGATCTCCCCGTTAGAAAGTTTCGTCCCAGAGAGGAACAGGCCTACAACGAAACAATTGTTCAATAACAAGCATTACACAGAAACAAACTTCACGTTAAGTTTATAACACGTACACACATATTCCAACATGTACCAAATCGTTAGAAATCCCGGACGAGATGCATGTGTGCTCTAGGAATCGCAAGCTGGTATTTTTTGCGCCCCACCCCCAGGTCAGACTGTTAACGGGCCCATCTATTATGAATTTGTATATATAATTTGTAGTGTGAAGAAAAAATTATTTTTTCAGTGAGAGATAATCATATCCTCCGGGCTGGAGACCTGTCAGCCCCCCCCCCCCTTCTTTGTGAGGGCCATGTGGGGACCTCATTAACACAATGATTTATGACAATAAATATTGTCATAATTATTGTGATTATCACCACCTGTTTTATTAGAAGGTGGTGCCTAAGCCCACTTTCATTTTTCCCAGGCACTATGATGCTTTTCGGACGGCAATAAGTGTTTTTTTTTCGGATAAATATCCAAATATTTCTTTGAATCACGTGGAACAGCCTCATCCTCATTGGGGGGGGTTCCGTGAGAAAATTTACGTTTGAAACCCCTGCACTACGGGGAACCCTGCTGTAAAAGAAGTACAGTAATGTCACCAAACACCGGCACATTTACCAGAATTATGGACAGCAGCAGTTGATGTTTGGTAAGCAATACGGCATACACATTTTTTTCATGCTATAATCAAGCTAATTAATCTTATATGCCAGGAGTGTCCTGCACCGGAGTGTGTGCTCGGGTAAGGAAGTAATTATCATATAGGTATCAACAACTTACTTACGATTTCCCATTGCTGATAAAAAAAAAAAAATTTACTCAGCAATCAATAGGTCTAGATTGAGCCTAGTTTTTGTTTGGCTTTAGGACATCTCCGTAACAATCGCATTAGAGGGAACCATGCAAATACTTTCCATAAAGCATATTAATGCAATTTCTATCATAAATAAAGAATGCCATATTGCATTATAATCAGCTTCTATCTCTTTTCAAATGAGTTATTTGTGTATACAAAAAAAAAAAAAAAACTACAGAAATTTGAATAAAATTCCTTTTTAAAAGCAATAAATGCATATATAAGTCTATACCGATTATGCAAATGGGAACATGGTAGCATGATTATAAGGATGAGGGAGGGGCAAAAACAAAACAAAAAAACGATAGCGATGTCATTCAAACAAAAGATTAAAAGAGAAGATTTATGGTGAATTTAAATGTATGTGAATATATATATAGGCTACATACATGTGTGATTAATGATTTCTCATAAAATATTCATGAATGAGAGAAAGAATCTCGGAATTCAAAATAAAGCTTTCGTATCTATTTCCCTTCCGTTTGAAAATGATTAAAATTTATGTTAAAATAGATTTCGATTTGGAAAAAAAAAAAAGAAAGTGGGGGTAATGAAAATCTGCCGTCATTCGGAAACATTTATTGTTGAATTGTATACGTTTCCAGTGCCCCGAATAATTCCACTATTTGTACATCGAATTTCTAATAGAAAATTAAAGAAAATCTCTGTGTGAGATTCGTTATTTGTTATAAAGAAATTTTTCTCGGTTGGCAGAATTCCAAAATCTCTCCCGTGTTTCAGCTTGGACATTCTTTCCACAATTTGGTATTACTTTCCGGGAAAGTCATCCAATGAGATATCTATTAGGGTAACTTTGAAATTCTGAGTTAATAACAACATTACAGATGCGAGAGGAAAAAAAAAAGTAAGTGAGGCAAGTATGCAAGAGTAATGCGGAGCAGGTATGTGAATAATTTCAGGCAGGTACGCAAATAACGTGAAGCAAGTGTGCGAATGATTTAAAGCAGGTGCACAAGTAATTTGAGGCAAGTATGCAACTAATTTCTCAGGCAGGCGCTCAAGTAATCCCAGGCAAGCATACAGATAATTTCAGGCAGAGGCCCAAGTAATTCGAGGCAAGTATGCAAATAGTTTCAGGCAGGTAGCCTGAACGTTATCAATTAACGTGAGACAAATATTCAAGGAACGGGAGGCAACTTCGCCGGTTATGTGATTCAAGAATGCAAGTAATGTAAAAATATGCAATAATGTGAAGCAAGTTTGCAAATAATGTGAGGCAGTTTGCAAATGATTTGAGGTAGTTTGCAAATGATTTGAGGCAGTTTGCAAATGATTTGAGGCACTTGCACAAATAATGTGAGGCAAATATTCTACTAATGTGAGACAACTACGTAAATATGATCCAAACATGCAAGTGGAACATAAATATTTTGAATGTTCTTAGTTTTTTAGCTCTGTTTATTTTTTATTGGATTACAATTTCATTTTATTATACTGCTACTATTGCTGGCAACAACCCAGGACTACATTTGCTTCTTTCAAACCGAGCACAACTCAGGTCTATCACCATCTATGGGCGATTTACTACCTAGTGAGTTGTGCCGGAAGTGTAACTGTGCGGGTACCTAACAGTCTGAATGCGCATAGACTACCCAGGACTACCGCGATTCACTGCCTTCTGTTCCCGGGGGAGTGGGTTTAAACGGAAACTTTGACAACATCCGTCTCAAGGTCGCCACAAGAGTGACCTGGCACTAAGCCCCCATTACCCAGATCCGCAGGCGGGCCTACCCCGGGGCCCGAGGGTGGCATCCACAACAGGGACAACTGACCGCCACCACCCGCAGGCCCGCTCACATCCCACGCAGTGTTCGTCACCATACACCATTACCCTCGGGCCAACACCAGCTCTGCTGTTGCTCGTGCCCAGCCGGCACTGGACCCGGCCAAAGGAATTTTTTTCATCCATGAAGGACCCCTCTGTGATCTCTGCTTGTTTCACTCATTACCTCGTTCATTCTTTACCCTTGATCTGCTTGGCGTATGCACTAAAACTAAAACGAGATTTGCCTATACGTGTGCAATATAAATTCGCAAGCATTTGTACCTGTACAATGAGCAAGACCAATGAGTTATAGAAACGAATTATTTTTTGGGTTTATAAGAATCGTATGATTAGCTTGAGGTTTGATCTACGCATGCTTTATAATTCATGACTGTTAGTCTTCATAAATGGCTCGACATATCTGCGCATTTCAATTGGCAGACACGTTGTTGCGCTTTAAGCTTGTTGGTGGGGTCTTAACTCATAATTTTTTTATAGCCAGCACCAAAAAAAAATTCTCACTAATTCCCTGTGACAAAGATATCGGACATGTACCGGCATGCGAATATATAACGTACAGGTTTGTGGCCATCCTCTATATTAATTACTTAGTTGGCTTTCCCGCAACAACCATAACGACGCCAATAACATAATCAAAAGCCATTTGAGACGCATACGATGGGTTTTATCATAATTATATTCTTTCTTCTTCTTTTCAAATTTAATTCCGTGAAAATTCCGCCAAGCCCCCTAAATGAGAAATATCCTCCCTAATTGGCCTTCTATGCTAATTACGAAGTAATAACCTTTTAATGCTGCGGCCATCCTGAAAAGCGCCCGCAGCTTAATGCTAAGTAGCATTGAGTAAGCTAAAACACACATCATTTCCACGTGAAAAATAATATCTTCATATTTTTTCTTTAGTATTATTATTATTATTATTATTTCACTTAATTTTCATAGTACACGCACGCGCGTTTTTTCAAGTAATTTTTTTTTTTTGGCTTGTAAGTAAATCTAATTTTATAGTATATTTTTCCTTAAGAAAATGACTTTTTGATTATCTCTCTCTTGTGCTTTAACAGAAAATGGGTGATGCTAGAAAAGTATGTTAATAGTCTTTTTTCCTTTCTTTTTTTTTTCTTTTTTTTATTCTCTCTGAACTTCTTTTACTAAATTAAAACTGAAATGAAAGCTTGAATCAAGGAAAGAAGAATTCTGAGCCGGACAAATGTTGTTTTATGCAAATTAGTTCGGAACAATTTCAATAATGATGCTGACGCCTTTTATAATTTCTCGGAAGACGTCCTATTTATGTCCTATCTCAGTTTTCTTATATGTATTTTTAAAAAAAAAGTCTATTGTGTTTATTCTAATGAGACTTCTCAATTTCTTCCGATGAATTCATAGCTTGAATTTCCGTAAATATTCTGTTGAATGTCGTTCGTAGTGCGGGGCTCGAGACACTTCGTTCTAATGACTTTGTTTTCGATTCACGGAACTTATACAGAAATTTTCCGGTGATAGTCATGATTAGAGAATGGATTCTATGCGCTAAAAAAAGGTGGCAAAATATGCACTAAAAAACGATGAAATATGCACTGAGAATAAAGATAAATCTTTGTTTAAGAATGCCGAGATATAACATAAGATTGGAAATATGTACGAAAAATGAAAGCACATCTATCCAACAATGTTGAAGTATCGAACTGAAAATGGAAAATATCCGAAAAAATATGCATCTGAAAGTGCCGAAAAATGTAGAAATTCCTAAAAATTGTCAAAATGTGCATTTAAAATGACCAAATGTGCATTTAAAGTGTCAAAATGTGCATATAAAATGTCAAAATATGCCTTTAAAAATTCGAAATATGCATGAAGTAATAAGAGATACTAACCCCCGGCCCGGCAAAAGGCATGAAATAATGAGTATTCTTTAAATAGTCTGAAATATGACCAATGAGAATATCCAAAAATACACGTCAAATGAAAAAATATGCATTTAAAAATGCTGAACTTTTTCCCCCTAAAACGAGAAAATGCGCGCAAAGAAATAGAAACGAAAGAATGCCGGGCGATTGCTGTAAGCTTTGGAAGCAGACAGAATATTTTTTCTTTGGAGCATGTATATGCGCAATGGCTTCGTGCAATGGACGGCGGTAGCAGTCACTAATAGCTATTAAATGACACCAGGGCCACCAGATGGCGACACATGTGTAGAGAAAGATCTCCACTTGTTTGTATAAGATTTTCGGAAGACTTGGTTGTATCTGGAGATGATGATGAGACATAGAAAGAAAATTCATTTCTGCCTCTTTCATGTAAAGAAACACGCAGAAAATGAATTTTCATCCTGATAGCGACATATATAGGCCACCAGATGGCGACATATGTGTAAAGTATATGTCGCTATCTGGTGGCAGTGATGACATTTACAAGCTAGTTGTTGATTGTGACACCATCGATTGATCATTTGATCATTTTTGTCGCACCACGATCATTTTCTGCACACGAGGGCTAATTAGACCGGGACCTACAATTTATTGCCGATTCCGAACGGCAGGCTTGTTTTTTATACTCGTCGAGAGGTTGGTGCGCTAACCCCTCGATGGGGGACTCCCTGCGGTAGCAATTTTTTTGCTGCAGTCAAGTCGCCGTTTTTTTGTTGTACCCCTGTGTCAGGAAAGTTTTCTGACAAGGACGAACCGGGTATCGAACTCGCGACACCTCTAAACATCCTTCGGTACTTTAGGCGAGTGTCTTATCGACCTGGGCTACCGCGCCCATCGATTGCACGGCGACATTCATCGCATACATGCTTCAAGGAAGAAATATTCTATCTGTTTCTATAGTATTGGGGGGGGGGCGGGTAGGGCACTCGTCGGCATACCACTGAGGCAGGCATGAAAATGTTCTCCCTAAATCATCATCATCTCCAGATCTTCCGAAAATCTTGTATTAACAAGTGGAGAGGGCATCTTTCTCTACAAATACACTATATGCACTCTTAAGGAAGTGGTCCTCAAAATATTCGTGACGGCTCCTAGGGGTCGAGGTGGTATTGATGATGTGCTTGTTCAATGGTTTGGAGTATTTCTTTGTTAACCTATTCTGGGGAGCCTAGGGACCCGCGAGTGACGAGCATTCGAGAACCATTACAGCGGCAATGAAGATATAGCTCGCTTAACTTTATGCCTTGTATTTTGGCAATCACGAGGTATCTCGCGCCCTTGAAAAAATCCACTTATTTCCTGGGTAGCTCTGAAAAATTAAATTAACGAAGTTTCTGGCGGTGCGCACTTTCTTCAAGAGGTTCTTAACCCCAAGAGGCCTCTTTTGGTGAGTGCTGGCCACTTCATTGGTTTGAAAACGTGCCACGGGGACACTTAATTTATCTGTTAATGTGCCGCGGGTCACTTTGGTGATCTGGGAATGTACCACTGATTACTTAATTGAAGTGAGATACCCCAGATCACTTGAATGATCTGTAAATTTGCTGCGGGTCGCGAGTGATTTGGGAATGTGCGGCCGACTACTTAGGTGATCTGGTAGTGTGCCGTGAGCCACTTACATGAAGTAAAAATGTGCCGCAGGTAACTTAAGTGAACCGTAAATGTGCTTTGGGTCACGAGAGTCATCTGGGAATGTGCCGAAACTCATCTAAGTGATGCGGTACTTATTTAGGGTCACTTAACTTAGCGGCACATTACCATATCACTTGATTTTTTGAAATCTCGAGCCACATCAAATGGCTCAATCAATGACAGGTGTTTGGGGTTGAGCATGTATGGTTTAACGTGTATAGGTGCCGCTCGGCGATGGTTGATAGGTGAACGGCTTTGATCTAGATGCATGCACGCACGCATCTTCAGGTTATCAATCTCTCTTCAGAATATGATCTTCTCCTTTTCAAGAATTGGAATGAATGGCAATTTCTATTCTCCGTAGAAGTTAGTAGTAGTAGTAGTAGTAGTAGTAATGACGATTTGATCAGAGAGTTTAAGGGAGAAAGGGGGGGACAAGCTGGAAGATAAACAAGCTTGTCAATTTCGGAACCGGCTCATTTCATTCTCTGATCTCTTCGAAAATTACTCGCTACGGAGATTTAATAACCTTTCGAGCTGAGCTTCTCGAGGCATTTCGTTCGCCGCCCATCTTCGTTTCCGCCCGAGGATCTCTAGATTTCGCGTCTCTGGTCATTCATTGCTCCTTATCTTACATCTTTTCCTGATAATTGCTTTCCTTGGGATTATTGCTCGGCATTAGCGAAGCAGATTATTTTGCTCTCTCTCTCTCTCTCTCTCTCTCTCTCTGTCCCTCCTACCCAATTATTTTCGAATAGCGATGATCCTTGTCGAATTTTATGGCGCAGATACATAGCTATGAACGCTTCGGAAATGATTGAGCTGCTGATTTGAGCTCTGTCTCTCTCTCTCTCTCTCTCTCTTATTGCTTATTCATTTCTTACTCAAATTACAGTCAATCATTTACGAGATATTTTTGTCAGTCGATTTGTATTCATATCTCCATTGAAAACGGCTTTTACATCCTGCTTGAATATGAACGATCGGTTAGTGAGGCATGTCCGTGGCTTTTCAACCGTAGTTGAATTGTTCTTACGTTAAAACATGATCTTTCATTTCTGGGAAACAAACAACATCAAAACTAACGATAATTTTTTTTTTCTTCTGGAGTCAGTAAAAAAATAACTTTTCTTCCATCTGCAGCATGTAAGGTGCATGTAATAGTTATTTTTTCACTTATTTCTAAATATATTATACAGTCAAACCTCGTTAATGAGTCACTCTCGGGAAAGCAAAAATATGACTTAGTAAGCGGAGTGACTCGTTAAACGTAGTAAGCCATAGCTTTGCTAGTTCCTGCCTGAGGACAATTGGGACTTCAAAAAAGCGACCCGATAAGCGAAGTGACGTGTTAACCGGGTGACGCACTAACGAGGTTTGACTGTATTTCTAAATACAATGGCCGCAACAAGCAAAATTTTCAGCCATTTTCAGCCAATCCAGCTATGAATCGCTGCAGAAGAAGGCTGATTTGAATAAATGAGAATTGATGAATTCTGAAAATCATTCACGTCTGATATTCCTCAATGGAAAAATTCCTCAATAATCTGGACACACTGTGTATGTTGAGTGCAATCACATGCCTCGCAGTGGTGTATCTGTGACAACAAACACGGTTCCCGTAGCGAAGAGAACTTAGAGTGAAAGCATTTAACCATTCATAAATGCTTCATATCAACGATCCAACTTGTGCTCGGATCCAATTAACACGTTCATTATGGAAAGATTGGTGTCGGATATCTCTCGTATATAGGAAGTACATACTCCAAATGAAATGCGCCGCTTTCTCGTCAACATGAAGATATAGTGGAGGAAATAAAAGAAAAAAAATGGGGAAGATGGAAAAGGAATTCACTCATGAGTGAGTTTGAGCATCTTCGGAGATTGATTCAGTGATAGATATGCGTTGAGAACCAAGGAAAAGGTTTTTGGAATGATGCCCAATATGAAAAGAGCAAGAAGAACTTTTTTTGCAAAAACGGCGCCAGCAACGAGGGTGGTCTGGATAAAATCGACGAAGAGAAGAAAAAAGATTTCTCAACAACAACAACAACAGCAACCAGAGCTGTCAAAAAATCCGGCAGAAAAACAAGAAACATCCAGCTATATACATTTTGACTGAATAATTTATTGCTCCTGGAGAATTCCAGGGGAATCCCGTAGAACTTTTAGGTGCATGAGATTGAAACGGAAAGGGGAAAAAACTTCGGACGGCTACTGCGGCGTTGATATGGAATCAGAAATCGCGATCCGGCGATTCCGATTGAGGAGGAGATTTCAAGGACGAGGTACTGTGTCGACGTCGATTATTAGAATCATGGGTAGTGTTATCATTCGGGTATTGTTATCACTTTTGCAAAGAACGGATCGAACCAATACCATAACAATGAAAAAATTCGTTTATTGTTATCGGGCTTTGTTATCTTTTTTTTTCGTCGAAATTTTTGTTTGCGCATTTGGAAGCTAAGATTTAACGAAGCTTATTTTTTTCCCCGCAAAGTTGTCGTTAACAGCCTGCAAGACTATGTAGGAGGCTAGAAGGTTCCCTCCGCCATGTTGACAAGCATTTCTGTACTTAATGTCGTAATCAGTCTGTAGTATTTCACTGTCATTCATGTATGTGTGGAGCTGCTTTTAGCCTCCCTATATTGAAGGCAGATGTATGAAAAAAGAGAAAAAAAACCCTTTTTTTTCAGTTCTAGATCAGTTTCTTTCAGTTGACCAGACTTGGGAATATGGACGAGGTGCATGTCTGGTTCAGTAATAGTAGTAGTTGACCAGACTCAAATTTTTTTTTTCCTGAGAGACTTTTTCAATATATGTCTATGAAACGTATTGTGTACATTAAAAATAAGTATCGTAATTCGGGATACACATTAGACAGTTCGATTCTAACGCCTTACAATTGCTGAATAACAAAAATGCAGGATTTTAAATCAAAGGGGAAAGGAAATCTCAAAAAAAAATTTTATGATTGAACATTTAGCAACCTGTTGTATGGGAAAGAAATGTTCTCCGTTTTACTTATACCCGTTTACCATATGTCCCACTCGAACAAACGGGATGTATGGTCACCGTACTTTCAAACGGGACTTTTTGGATATAATTATCAGTAAGTTATTGTTATCGTCCTCTCCGTTTCCCCGAGTGCCTATGTGATCGCACTAAGTGAAGTGGACTGTATTTGGTGCAAAGAGGCAGGTGGTACTTCTTCCTAAGCAGGGTTCCCAGAGATTTCATGTAAATTGTATGAAAAGTTTTCGATTTTACGAAAATTTATGAAAATACATTCACAAAAATTAACCCATAAGTAGATCGTGAAGACGCATTTAGGCGTTTGTAACATTAAAACGCCAATGAAGACAACCGGGGTTTTTAGAAAGTGAACCGGGTTTTTGGAAGTGACGCGTTATCCGGGTGACGCACTAACGAGTTTTGACTATATATTCTTGACTTGTATTACTTCAAATACCTCCGCTGAAATGCACAAAAGGGAAAAAAAAGATGCACAAGGAAGCAAACAACAGTAAGATCAGATAAATCTTCAAATACTACCGGCAAATACACGGAGCGTTTGTTTTCGGTTTTTCCCGACGGGGATAATACGTTTTTTTTTTTGTCCTCCTAGACAAATTGACACGATGCGGTTAGAAGAAAGCGAATTCCATTCAAGGATGGACGCCCAGTGATGGTTGGCATGAAGACAGCAGTTGACAACGTTAGAAGATAACGGTCAGAATCCTAATCTAAGTATGGACGTGTCTTAACACAACTTATCCACGCAAACAACCACTTGACACTTGTACGAGATAAGAAAAGACAACTAATCTTGAATAGGACGGAGAAAGAAAAAAAATCGAAGACAAGCAACATTGATAAAGAAGAATAAGAAGAACGGCTATGACGAATGTGAGGAGCATGTAATATATATGAAAAGAATACGAAGAGGAGTACGTGTGTATCTGCATCAAGTTGAATCTCACAATCTACGGGGTCCTTGAACCCAACAGCATTGTAGTTCCGGAAGCACGGCTCGTGCCAAGTCTCTCAATGTAACATTTATTATTTTTTCCGAAATCCATTTATTCATCCAAAAGGCACTACGAGAATTGAGCAGTGAGATATCATCATTGCAATCACCCTGTTATTATTATCTTTTTTTTCCTGTTTCTTATCAGCACCGGAGGAAAAATATTAAAGTGAGTCATTCTGACCTATAACCTCGTCAAGAGATAAGTCGATGAGTTTTCCGAAGGATAAACTGTTCGACCATCTGTCACATAAAGAGATGTCACATCTGCCTCACTTCATTATAACTGAGAAATTGAATTCAGAAATGTCGACTCCTACGGAGGTTTCAACAGCTGGCTGATGCGAGGTGAATCCAGGACAAAAACTTCAGCTTGCTCTGCTGGGAATCGAGCCCGTTCCCTTTCATTTGTCGGTTGAGTCGGTAGACCACTGCGCTACTTTGCATTAGTAGCCCTCACAGATCGTACGAGGACGGTCATTCGATCATTCTTGATAATTCTTGTCACACCACGACCATTTTCTGCACACGAGAGGTAATTAGACCGGTGCCTACCATTTATTGCCGAATGGCAGCCTTTTTTTTCCGCACAGAGAGATTAGTGCACTAATCCCCTCGGTGTGGGACTCCCTGCGATAGCAATCTTTTTTCTTTGGGCGCATAGGGGGAGATAGACTTGGAAGTCTGGGGGGGGGGGGCACGGTCATTATTGCTGGGGGAGGCAAGATGGTGATGATGTCGATTCATCTATACATATATGCATTAGATCTGTCGACTTCACCTTTGATGCTGGAGGGGGGGGCAATGCCCCCCCCCCGTATTTCCGCCCATGTGTGGGCGTGTCGCTGTTTCTGTTGTACTCCTGACAAGGACAGAACCGGGAACAGAAAGTTTCTGACAAGGACAGAACCGGGTATCGAACTTGCGACACTTCTAGACATCCTTTGGTACTTCAGGTATCTTATCAACCTGGGCTACCACGCCCTTGGATGAGAAAACAATTAACCCATTGCATTGTCATAAGCTTTGACGGCTACTACAGTCGAATCCCGTTTTAACGAATACCGTTATAGCGAAAATCTCGTTTTAATGAACACTTTTTCTAATCCTCCAGATAAGTTTACATAGGAATAAAATGCAAAAACCTGGGATTCCAAAAATTAGATTTGCAAAAACGAAGTGATGTCTCCGGTCTCTTGGAGTTCGTTAAAATGGGATTCGACTGTACTACTAAACCAGACATGCACCTCGTCCATATTCCTCTGCTGAACCTCTAACGAATTGGTACATGATGGAATATGTGTGTGTAGTGAACCTTCCGTGAAGTTTATTTTTGTGTAATGCTTGTTATGTGTAGTGCTGCCATCTGCAATCAATTTTTTGAAAGTATGAGTGTTTCCTCAACTGAAAAACTCATGAAGTGAAGTGTAATGAATGAATAATTTTACCATTGTGTAGGCCTGTTGCTCTCTGCGGCGAGACTTTTTAACGGGGAGATCGACTCGCATTCGCGCCTCGAAGTTGGGAACCGTGGAAAACCAACTTCAGACGATCACCACTGCAGCGACGGTGGGGTTTGAACCCGGATGCTCGCGATGCGAGTCCGTCACGTGCTTTGACTGCTGGCATCTGACTGAGAATAAGGACTTACCTGGCTGTTAGGCCGTAGTCTGCTATTTCTTTGCAATGTTTCGCTCACAGCTGTGATGGACATCTTCAGAGGTGAGGCTAGTACTACCGAGTGCTGACGACGACAATCTATAGCAAGTGAAACCAGAAAAACTGATAAGAAGGGCACCATACTCGGAAGTACCAGACTCACCTCTTAGGAAGCCCACCACAGTTGCGGACGAAACATCGCGAAAAAAAATAGTAGACTACTTGATGACAGATTGGTAAGTCCTTATTCTCAATTAATTTTTACATTGCTATATACAGAATTTATTCTGTAAAGGAGTTCATGGCCTTCATTTTATAGGCACGGGGGTGCATCGACTTTGTCACTGGCGCAAATTTTTGACGCAACACAAAGCGTTGAGAGCCCGTAGTCGACACGGGGGTTATGAGGAAAATAAAAGAGAGAAATTTCATCAGGAAATCGTTAAAAAATTATAGTGACGCGCCGGGTTCGAACCACACCGTCGACACAGTGGTTGTCGGCTGAAATCGGTTTTCTGCTATTCCCAATTTCCAGGATCAAATGCGAGCAGATCTTCCCATGAAAAAGTATCTCCACACAGAGCAACAGGCGTACACAACGGTACAAATATGGTTTAATAGTACGTGGTAGACTCATGATAGAACGAACTTTCTCGAATTTCTAGATTGAGTCACGAAATCTTCTAATTAATGGACAGTTCTTGTAACTATGGACGTTCCCAAATTTTCCGAATGAATTACGACAACTCGCGCTCCACGAACAAGATCCGATCGGAATGTGCTCGGAATTCCAATCTCTGTAAGAAATACGATTTATCTATTTTCTTCTTCGAAAAGTATCCTCTTATACGCACCGCGTAATAATCAATTGCCGAACCCGAGAATGATCAGTAAATCGGAGGATGCGTCTTTTTTTTTTTTTTCCTTTGGCCACTTCCGAATGCGGCGGACTGGACTGTGGCACAATCTGTCATCCGAACAGTAAATCATGTCAAAATCCTCTCAGGTGATTCATCTTCTTCTCTTTCTCCCGGTGCTGCCGCTGCTAAAACTCCGGTTGTTATCTGTAACTGGTTCGTTTCATTTTCATCAGTCGTTGTCGACGATCTGTAGCTACTGGTCATTAACGAAGAATAATGGACCTCTTTGTGTGAGTGTGTCTTTCGTTCTCCACTCCCATAAGCTTCATTCACCAATCTGTAAGGATAAAAAAAAAAATTCGTTTTCTACGTGTTGCCTTTCCCTGTGCAGCTTAGCTTTTCCGGAAAAAAAGAAACTAAAGGTGTGAGAGAAGAGGGATTATTGATTGATTCAATGTCTTTCTTGACAGTATTGACACATATTCATAGCACATAACATTGCAAACGTGGTATCTCCGAGAGATAGTGGCGTTGTCAGTTCTTGTTACTGAGAAATAATGTCATTTCATTGGATGAGGGGTCGTTCAAGTATTACGTCAGCATCGATGGGGAGGGGGGGGGGGTTTGGATTTGCTGACTTTGATGGCAAGGGAAGGGGGGGTTACGTCATCAACCACCCTTTATGAAAATATGAAATTGTCTTAATGACATCTTAACATCTTATTCGGTGCTCCAAAAACGAGAAAAATCTTTCGATAGTTTGTGCGCACGCGCGCGCGTGTGTGTGTGTGTGCGCGCGCGCGCGCGTGCACTAACATATTCTCCCTAATCCCTTACAGAGCCACTTCAGCGATCTCTTAATGTGGATCACTTAAATAATCTGAGAATGTTCCGCGGGTAACTTGAGTGATGTAGAACCGCACTGAGTGACACTTAAATGCTCTAAAACTGTGCCATATGCCCCTCAAGGAATCTCTAAATGTGCCACGGATCGTTTAAGTGTTCTCTGTGTCGCGGGTTACTTAAGTGATCTCTGAATGTGCCACGAGCCTACTTCAGTGGTCTGAAAATGTGCAACGGGCCACTTAAATGCTCTGGAATTAAGCCACTGGTCATTTAAGCGATCTGTAAATCAGCCGCTTAGTTCATAATTGGGTTTGAGGGGACAAGCCACATCAGATAACCTTCAGGGCCACATTTGGTCCGTGGGTCAAGGGTCTACCATATATCGCTTTAAGAGTGGGTCGCAATGAATTTCTTAAAGAGGAATTTTGAGTTCTTACCCTTCAAATAGCATTGAAATTAACAGAAATAGACTATAATAACATATAAAGGTATTTTCTTTCGAAATTTTAATTTCTTTAAATGTTTTTTACATTCAAAAATTTTTTTTCGTCTCATGGGGGAGGCTCATGCGCCTCCCCCATGCCCCGTCCCGCGTACGTTTTTGTTCCCACCAATATGCGTTAGGAGGTGGAGGCAGTGCTGACGAAATTTTGCTGACAAGGGGGGAGGGGTCTGAGAGTTTTGATGACGTTTGCTGCCAGGGGGGTCAGGCATTTTAGTCGATTTTAGCGATAATTCGATTTTATACTTTGCCAATCTCTCAGCACTCTTGTAGCTCTCCATTAAATACAGATATCTTGATAGAAGTGGTGTCACGTTATAGGATATTTTCCACAAAATTAAATTGTCGCCAAAAAATCTGTAATCGCCAATTCCCCACACAAATTTTCGTCGAATATCTACTTCGAAAAAAGGCCGATGGCTAAATTTCTCCTGAACTAGAACACCGATATGGTTTATTGTGGACTCTTTTGGAAGCTGATGTAATGGTCAAGTTTTTGGTAAATTTGAGCGATTGCAGGACAAAGGATTGTAGAAGGGTATTTACGTAATTGGCTATGAAAAATTTTGGTGACAACTCAATTTTGAACTTTGCCAATATTTCAGCGCTTGTAGCTCACCATTAAATCCAGATATTCTGATGGAAATGGTAACACCTTATAGGATATTTTTTCTGTTTCCAAATATATTTGTCTCAGAAACTTGACAAGTTGCGTTTATCAGACTTGACACATTTTTCTTCCATAATTGATTATTATATATCATAACTCGAAAACGGTTCGAGATAGAACAGGGTTGGTAGGGTGTTTTATGTTCCACTAGGGCTAGTCTATCACACCCCCCCACCCCAACTTTTGTTTGGCAGAATATGTCACGTTCACCCTGTATAGACGGTATTCTATGAGAAAATTTTATCTTCAAAATGAATACTCGTACTCTTGATGCATAAATGTGAGGTCTTAATTAATAATATAGACTGCGAATTCCGAAAGCATCTGGCTTGTCCACAATATATATCTTCCTTTCACACACACACACACATTCGGGAGTCGAGCCGAAAATTATTCACAAACGCCTGAAACTCCACCCAAAACTCGTTGGCTTTGATGGACGCGTCCAGAGTCGAGAACATGCTACATCTCGTGCGATGAACTAATACGTAATCAGAAAATGTTCGCAGCCTCGTTCCCGCGATTCATTTCAAGAGGCAAATTCTGTAAAGGCTTAAAAGAGAAGAAGGAAGGACAGAAAGAATAAGAAAAAGTGCTAGAAAAGAGAGATCAGGCAAAATCTTTGGGAAAACGTTGAAAGATGAAGTTTAATTACACGCGCGAGAAAAGCACAAATTAGAGGAGTAGAGGGTAAAAAAAAATTGAGAGAGAGAGATATATACAACGGATGAGAAAGAGAATTAATTCTAATTAATGTGCCGCTGCAACTTGTGGACATAATCCAGAGGGAAAATTACCGGAAAATTTTGCTTTTAAATGTACTACTTTCATGACACGTGAAAAAGGGGGGAACGTTATCTGCTAGTTGTCGCACGATTCATTAATCACATTCGTAAGTCTTGCGAGGAAACGTTTTCTTTAAACCTTTAGTTTGAATCGAACAAACAAATTATCCATTGCTGGTGAGTTACGGACAGTTGCTGCCCGGAAACAGTTTGGTTAAGAGCTCAGTTTTGTGTTTCCGAGTTTGAAAATCACATTCGTTCCTACCTAAAATTATCTAAATTTTCCTTCTTTAGCCGGGTTTTCCTAGAAGTAGAATTTCAGCGCCGGCTGCAGCGTGAAAACGCTGATTGGTTTAAAAATCTGAAATTCAGGTTTTCTGACCAATCAACGTTTTCACGCTGCGCGTACCATAGTAAACCTGCTCCTAGGAAAACCCGGCTTTTCACGCAAAGTCGAATCATTTTCAGACCTAAATTTTCCCTGTTTCTATCTGCAGTGACGCAGTTTGAGCTATTTAATTTGCCCGTAGCTTCAACAGTCACTATATTTTAACCCTCAAATTCATTCATTTACGTCATAGAATAAAGCATGTCATAACTATCTAAGTACTCTTCATTTCAACAATGACCATATCTTAGCTACATGAACGCTTCTCTCTTTCAGCAATGCTTCTTCCTATCATTGATAAATCTCTGTATCAACCTTGTCCCTTATTTTTATCTGCCTAACTTAGTTTTAGCTCTCCAAAAGCTCTTCTCATTTCAAAAATGACTATTTTAACTGTATGAATGTTTCTCATTTCTGTCAATGCGATGGTACATGTTTTAAAGATCTAAATGCTCTTTATTTTTAATAATCAACGACGACGACTCGCTCGTTTTTAAACGATCGAAATGCTCTTCATTTTCATCTGCAATGACTCAGTTTTTGCTAAGTGTTCCTCATTTCAACAGTTACTCAAACAATAATAATTCCGTAGCTATTGAGTGCTCCTTATTTCAACAATTACTCAGACAATAATGATACTGTAGCTATCTGAATGCTCTTCATTTCAACACACACACAATGACTCTATTTTAGCTAAGTGCTTCTCATTTCAGCAATGACTATTTTAGGTAATTGCTCCTCATTTCAGTAATGACTCTTTTAGCTAAGTGTTCCTTATTTCAACAGCGACTATTTTAGCTGTCTGAATGATTTTCATTTCCACCGACAGTGATTCATTCTTAGGTATCGAAATGCTCCTCATTTCCGTCCTCAATTCTTATCTACATGCATTTTGCCTAATGTAAATACAATACCAAATGCATTGTTGTCTATCTGCAACGACTCATTTTTATCATGTAAACCATTCCTATCCATGACGACTCGTTTATAAACATTTTTATAGGTATTTGTATATTTTTCAGTTTAATTATTTTCCGGTCTATACCTGTTCGTTTCACTTACTGTACAGAAGTACCTTATTTATGTCTCTTTTCTAGTATCTTAATGTAACTATTTGTGTTACTTCTCTCCGAATATATTTTACCTTACATTGCCATTTCTTTCCATTAGTCTTTACGATATTCTGCCGTTTTCCTCCTTAACCCTTCACTCCTCTCGCTCTTCCTTGGCCGTTGTTCAGAGTACTCATCTGAGAGAGAGAGATAACGTGCGCTCTCTCTCTCGGAGAATCTCGAATCTCAAGAGATATCTCCATAAGCCAATGCCTTTTCTTTGGGAAAAAGTATTATGTAGTAGTATATATAGGCACACAGATGCAATGAATCAAATTCTTATGAATAATTGCAAAGAATAACCGTTTCTAGTGGTTATGCTGACTATGTAAGGTATCATTATCGTTCAGATAACAATTATTATTGACGCGTGCCATTTCTTATGGCGTATTTTTTGCCCGATGCGGTACTGCTAGATGAATTGATAGCAGTTTTATCTTTAAGTATATACGAGGGTCGTTTGATCAGTAAGATTTAAAAAACGGTGTTTACCTTTTTTTGGAAAAATGTTTTTATATTTTCCAGCATAGTCTCTTTGAAGCCCCAAAAAACTTTTTTTTCAATGAAGTTCAAATTCCTTTATCCCCTCAGAAAATTGCATTCTCCGTCACTCTCGAAAAACGCCATTTGCAGCTGCAATGGCCTCTTCGTTTGATGAACATTTTTCTCCACCAAGCGAGACTGAAGTTATTCAAGCAGGGAAAAACGCCAAATGGGCCAAATCTATAGAATTTTGTGAATGAAATATTCGTGCAAAGCCTAATTCGTGCAATTAGGCCATTGCAATGGTGCATCTGTGAGATGGGGCTTCTTTTTCGTGCGTCAATCTTGGCCGTTTCATTTGCAGCTGTTGTTTTGAATTTCTCAGAAGTGCGGGATAATGTTCTCCAATTATTATCTGACCCTTCTGGAAGTACAGTATAGTACAGTACAGTTCTGTAGTCTATATAGATTAGGTCTTGAGAATCAAAAAAATGTGGCCCTCTCTTTTTCAGCGGAGAAAACAGCCTTTGCCTGATTTGGTGCTGTTTCAACAGGTGGTGCAGGCTTCACCACAGCTTTGGCGGCTGTTTTGACTCTATTACATAGTGAGGAATCAATATACTGGAGTCAAAATTGCCGTGCCCTTTCACCCATGGTAAAAAAATATACTGAAAGTCTCTCTCTTCAGGATTATGAGTCAATATCTATAAATTTTCTTTTGAAATGTCTTTTGCATTCGCTGTCGATCAAATCGTCAGCAATCGTGGCAACCATCTCACTAAAAGCTTTTTCATTTCTCACGGAAAAGACTGCGAACCCATGCTATTGAAATGCCCACAAAATCAGCTTCGAGGATGGTGACCTGAAACCGGGTGCTCAGAAAACACCTATAGCAAAAAGGCTCCGCGCGCAGCAAAGCTCGTGACGTCACTTAAGTAATCCATTTCACCTATAGTCATTGAATATACTGCAAAAAGGGTAAAGATTCCGCATACGTCGGACTGCTATATTCGATCGTTGCAGGTGAAATGGACGACTTCAGTGACGTCAAAGCTTCGCGCGGAGGCTTTCTGCTATAGAAGGTGTTGGCTCAGGATGTTCTTCTTCAATTGATGTGCGGCCCGTTTAAATTCGTTGATCCAAAAATAAATGGTCATTAATGATGGTGCAGAGTGCCCATGAACTCGATTCAATCCAGCTTTGATCTGGGGAGCTTGTAAATATTTTTGATTAAAATGTGTTTTTTTTTTTCACTGTACGACTACGTTTACCAATTATAGTTTCTAGAATTGCTACACCCCGAATTTGGAACGACGCCAAAAAATAAACTACAAAGCTTTTTGTGCTCTAATTTGTTGATGATTCTGGGTTGTTTAGGTCCTATACTAAGCCCCCTGATTTTCTTGTACGGTCTCGCATTTCTGTTGATATAGGCATACTTGTACAGGATACGCTTCTTTAAATCTAGCAATTGAATGCATATTATCAAAGGGTTCTCTAGGCACCCTAAAACAGGACCCCCCCGAACTTCTTGTATATGATCATTTTCCCATTTATCTTCTCTGGCACATGCTTTCTGAAATTCTATCTGAATGTACATGGCTCGGGGTCCTTTGCGTCCCACGCCAGGGGCACCCGATTTATCTTTTTATTTCTATTTATTTATTTTGTACATTCTCGCACTTTTGTATATATATATTTATACGTTTACACGTTATTTTGAATCTCGTATTTGATTGCATATCGTTCAAGGGTTCTCTAGGTGTCCTAAAATATTGCCCCCCCCCTCCCCCCGAACTCGTATAAACTGATTCTTTTCGTTATATATCTGACCTCGCTCGTGGTTTTTTGTAATTGTATATGAATGCACATACATGATCAGGAGTCCTTTAGATCCCATGATAGGGACCTCAATTATCTATTTTTTTCCGTAAATGACAGAGCTTGGTCCGTTATGCTCTGTTCTGTCTCATAGAGAGACTTACCATACTTATTTCAAACAACCTACACAAATTGTAGCTATTGGATCTTCCACCCAATGCTTTTATATCCATACCCGTATACAATGTCCTCTCCTTATATTCTTCATTTTATAATTCACTTCCGTATATGCTCTCAGGATAAAAGCAACAAGCTATAATATAACGATGTCCTCCGAGGTACGATTTTTTTTCTACTTCCCCGTCCCTATTATATATTTCCGTACCGTACCTTCTTACACGGATTATTTCTGTATCCGGCTTGTTGTTTGTACAAGAGCAGAACGATTTTGATCGCTATTGCTTGATGGGGAATCGCTGTTCCGGATCATGCAGGAAAAAGAAGTCTAGTTTCCGGAAGCACTTATAACTGGAGCTCTGGGGAATAAGTGCCCACTTTGTCTCATCTACGTACCTTTTCCTTTTTTCTGGTCAACAAGTAAGAAGAGTCTCGGTGACGGGATTCATCTGGGGGGAAAGAAGATGGAACTCATATGTTCGAGAAAAAGTGCTGTCCAAGCTTTCATTACAAAATGCTTGTGATTTCTTACGTACTTGCTTATGACATGTTCATTATGTAAGTATTATTTTCTGTACGATGCGGCCTCTCTTGTTTGCAGTTGGTGTATAACGTAGCATTCTGCCGCTGTAACCTAACAGCTGGATCGATACCAAAATTTCTTTGCGTTTATTATTAATCATTCGGAGAATTGAATGGTTTCTCAATTCAAAAATATCTACATCACACGATGGAAGTCAGTTTTACCCAGAAACGAAAATAATTCGTCAAAAATGCATTTATTTCATATTCTAGGATCACACTTTTACTGTTTTCGGGATCTTAATATTAATTTCACTATAAATTGGCGTTGAAGACGATGAACTTGATGCTCAACCAATGACGGAAAGGTTGTCAC
Source organism: Pholcus phalangioides (assembly GCF_987345545.1). NCBI lineage: Eukaryota > Metazoa > Arthropoda > Arachnida > Araneae > Pholcidae > Pholcus > Pholcus phalangioides. Next base: position 108,222,607 of record NW_028301608.1, read on the forward strand.
CTATTATGTTTCACAGACATTAATGCTCCAGTTTTTTCATGCTACATCACGTCCTTTACGACTAAAAATTGCATGCATTCAGCTCTAGATAAGCCAGGAACGCGTAACTAATTACTCAAAATTGCTTAAGCAAAAAAAAAAATCATAAATTCTCCTATATGAGTAGGTTTATCATCTCTTATTAAAAGAGATGGAACAATTTCTGTACGGCTGGAGTACCGCTATGTTCTGGAGTAGTATTTCTCTTGAGTTTTGCAAAGCCTGACTCACCAAAATAGTCTTCAAAAGAGCCACTTCGTGGCATTGAATAGGCACACATCTCAATATGGACAACTCACTGCGACGCCCTAGACAAATTTTGGTGACTCCCCTAGGAACCGCGACGCACATTTTGAGAAATGCTGTTCTGGAAAATTCCGCATAATTTAGTTACAGGCCTGAATTTGTTTGGTTTTGGCTTTCAATGTCCCGGATTAGTTTCAGATGTATGTTCATATCAGAATATAGCGCAAAATGGCCTCTATCGAATTAGTTTTTATAACAAAATTTTATCGCAAAAATCGTTCTTTGAATTATGCGTCTGTAAATTCTGATATCGCTCTTACTATTGCTTACTGGCCGAGAATGCTCTGAACTGACCATTGATTTTACGATCAACTTTCATATACTTTGTGTTTCCGTAAAAAAACACCTAACATCGGTCTGACCGATATTTTACCGAGATGAGCTGGTACAACCCGTGGCAAAAAGTGTTGATGGTGTTGTGACACACAAAAGTTGTGTCTGGTGGTGTGACACACTACCAATGGTACGTTTAAAATGCAAAAAAAAAAAATTACAAATAGTTTTTTCTCCCTCCTAGTGACAATTTTTGTATAAAATCAATCACTTTAAATACGGAATAAATGGAAAAATCGTAAATTTATTCCAATGTGACCTTGACAGTCGATTTATGAACTGGCAACACTCGGGGAAAAAAATGTTCGATCAACACTTTGATGGACAATTGCTGTTCGATCACACGCTGTTTCAAAGAAATATTTTGGCTCGAAATACAGGGTGGGCAAAAAGTCAGTAGAAACTTTAAAAATGAATAAAAACCGGAAAAAAACAGAAATAAAAAACGTTTTGCAAGCTTAGCATCGCTAGGTCACGGGCATTTTTATAAGGCAGGAAAAACCTCAATAACAGCCGATAGGTGGCGCTGACGTACATAAGTCAAAGAAAAGATACGCAAATAACGAACAGAATGCCTTCAAATCGTTTATTACGGCAGTATGTGTTCCACATGACCAACACCACAGGTGATAACTCATTGCAGGCCAGTCACAAATCCAGTAACGGCAGAGTGCAGCAGGTCTACATACACGGTTTGCAAAGGTGAACTGATTGTGGATTAGTAGCGCAAGTTCTTATAACCGTCGCATTTGCATATTTTTACCGAAGTCGCTCGTACCAGCGCCACCTATCGGCCATTTTTGAGTTATTTCCCGCCCCCCCCGTCTTAAAAAAATTCCCATGACCTAACGATACTAACCTTGCAAACCTTTTTTTATTTCGGTTATTTTCCCTGTTTTTATTCATTTTTAAAGTTTCTACGGACTTTTTGCCCACCCTGTATGTAGATAACAGAATGTTTTGCGCAGGAGTAGGATAACCAGACAATTTATAAAACGTGAATGGAACGGCGTTTTCTCATCACTATAACTTTTCTGAAGCACTAAGAGATAACTCCCAAAAGATATCTTTCTAATGATCTCAAGAAAAGCTGATAATTTCCATGTTGGAAGACGCAGTTCCTTAAAAGGTAGTTTCGGGATTATTTAACTATGCTCAAAGTTCGGTGAGCGTCCTTTGGAGAAAATACCAGCGGATTGGCGATGCTTTTCACTGCTGTAGCTAGATTATTTGTCGTCTTGTAATGTAAAGTTAGTCGAATCCCAAAACCATTTATGGACTCTAGGAATTAAAATTTCTTCTACAGTATAATGTCCATATAGACTTCCAATTTCACAGTACGCTTCACGATGTAAAATTTTCCTAATATCCTGGCTATTATGCACGTTCAAACGTTAAACTGGGAGAAAGAACATTTTTATTATATTTTTATGCGTTTTAAACGTATCATTAAGAGTTTTTATACATGAGCGAACACACCTTTTGCCACCGGTTGTAGGGACTTTAAGCATCGTAACTCTTTTGAACGCCTGGGGCTTCATCATTTTTTCGCAGAGTTTCCAATTTATTACATGATCAGTAATACTGGTTGAATGGCAAAAGTTTGCTGGGAATAAATCTAGATAATCAGTCCATCGTTGTCAAATTTATCGGAACTTAAGCGCTCCCTCGTTCAATCGCCCGGTGAAAAAAACTGACTTTTTTCACCAATTTGCTTCGGTAAATCTTAGATTTCACCGGTAAAAATTGGGAATCTACCGGTCTTTTTTCGGGTTTTTATTTTAACACACACACATATATATATATATATATATATATATGGATGGCGTAATACACTCTGCGATGCATCAATCCAAGTAACTAAGAAATATGGCCCTCGACAGAGAAAGTTCAGCCTTAAAAGCGTGAATGAGTTATATCCCTGTACATATTTTCCGCTTGCATGGAAATACAGAAAAATTGACCGAAAGTCCAAATGGACAGTCACTTTTTTTTTAATGGTCCATGATACAAAAAAATATATAAACAAAATACAAGTATAAGAAGAAATAACATCTATATTTTTTTGTTGGTGTCCCGACGGCGCCGTCCATTGTTCCGTACGGCAACTGGATTTTTGCTGCCGTTTATATCCTTTATTGATGCGGAAGATCTTATTTTTTGTCAGCTGCTGCTCCTGTCCAGCTTATTTCTCGTCCTGGAGCTGCGATGTCCTCTTTTATCCTTTCCCCCCCCATGATGATCTCCTCCTGTCATGTTTGGCATCCTGGATATAAACGACCAGGATTCCCGTTTTTATTCTATTCTATCTCTTGCTAACCATATATATATTGATGTCGGTACTTAACTTCACTATTTATACACGTATATTGTCATGTTTCGAAAACAATACAATCATTTTTCTTCACCCACTGAAATTGTTATACGTAAGCGAGATTATAACACTGTAATATTGTGCAGTCGAGTCATATTAATGTGACTACCACTTGATATTCAGAAGAATTGGTTTCGTACGGGCAACAGTTTGATGTTCTGGAAGTGATAAAATGAGATGGTGGAATGTTATCACAAATATATGAAGGCAAGTCGTTTACAATCCATTCGAGAATTGCTGCGAAGAATATCGGTGGAAGATTGAACCTGATTGATGACCGATATATACTCAAACGCGCTCGATTGGGTTCAAATTTTCAGAAGGGGGAAACTGTTTCACCTGATGTGGGGCTTTCGTAGTCTGGAAGTAGTTAGGTTTTTCCACTCTGGCCCACATCCTCTGGATAACTAGCTTAGATCTCGTCTGCATGCATAGCAGGTGTCACAGACGACTAGGTGGTTGATAATCAGGGAAAGACCAGGGAACAGGTCTTGGTAATACTCTTCTAACAGTTTTCAGACAATTCCAGGATTCAACTCGGAGACAATTTCTAAAATGATATGTTATCTGATCATAGGAAATATCACTGCTTCTACAACGTGGAGTGGTTGACTATACAAGGTATCCCGTAAGTCCTAATTCGGTCTTTATCTCATCAACCGTTCATTGTAGAGGTATGGTTCCAATTTAAAAATGCTCAAAATGCGTTCAAAAATCACCCTGTACCAGTTCTGAGAGCGAAAATACAGCGTATCATACAATTAAAAAAGATTACATTTTTATACAGACCCGCTGTCCCCCAAATTCTAATCAAAATGTTGTTGCTCTGTATCTCCCGAGGCCAACAGAAAAATATTCCATGTTTCTAAATGCAATATTCACTAAGATATTTCAGATCGAAAATCGGAAGAAATTAATGAAAGAGCAGCATAAACTAACGGACAACGCTTCATTCCCTCATTTATGCTGTTCTTTCCCAACTTTTCCCAATTCAGCAAATATTGCGGTTAAAAATATATTATTATTATTTCCGGTTGAGCTTAGAAGAGACAGGACAACTTTTTCATTGGAAGTTAGAGTTGGGGGGGGGAGTGTAAAAATTTAGATTTTTCATTTTGTGCTACACTGTATTTTCACTCTCAAAACTGGTTAAGGGTGATTTTTTAACACATTTTGAGTATTTTCAAAATTGGAACCATACCTCTACGATGAACGGTTGATGAGATAAAGACAGAATTAGATCTTACTGTATACCCTGTACATACATACAGTATTACTAACTAACTAAACCACTCATTCACCTCATCCATATTCCTCTGCAGAATTCCTAACGAATTTGTACATGTTGGAATGTGTGTACGTGTTGTTAACCTAACGTGAAGTTTCTTACTGTGTAATGCTTGTAATGTGTAGTGTGCCGCCATCTGCAACTTACTTTTCTAACTATGAGTGAAGAGTAATGAATTGAATAATTGTACCGTAGTGTAGGCCTGTTGCTCTCTGTGGCGAGGCCTTTCTAAAGGGGAGATCGGCTTGCATTGCCCACTCGAACATACACTCGAAAATACAAAATTATTTTTTCCGGAATTAAAATAAATAAATGACCATATATTACACGATATTTCGCATGCTATAAATTTCGTCCGTGGATTCATTTTCATGATCACATTTCAATGTAATTTAAGACAAATAGAGGCCGTGACTTTGAGACTTGCATCCTTTTTGTTTTCTGGTCAGAGGAAATGCCAGCTGATTCCAATCAGAAACGGTCTTGACAGACTGTGATGCCGTTTCACAATTCGAGCAGCAGATGGATCCAACTGTTCCGAAATTTATCTCGGGGCTATCAAGTTTAGTTCCAAGGATTTCTTCGGTTTTCCTTCTTCTTCTTCTTCATACAAAGGCTGATATTCTTACGAAACATTAAAGCGTGTAAGAAAACATGAGAGAGGAAAAATCTCCTAGATGTTTTTCCCCTCCATCATCACATTTTTGGCGCCAAGGAATCCCTTTTCCGATGTCATGTTCTCTCTTAAAATAACCTGCTTTTCTTCAAACACCGGAAAAAGGGGTTACGTCTTTTGAGATACCGTTAACACGGGCTAGTTTGCACCGTTTTCGAGGGTTCATTAGGAAAAACTCATGACAGGCATAGCAAATATGTAAAATGATTTCTGAAATTGATGTTGGTATATTTTAAAATGATTTAAGAACAGAGGTGTCTGTTGCCACAAAAAGTGATCTTAATTTTTTTCTAAATTTTTAATGACTATTTTTTCAAATTTGTGCAAAGTAATCCATAGTAGCGGGTTACTTTGCACCACCTTATATTTGATTATTTCTTAGCAAGACAATGTTTTGGATCATTGTCGACCCACTTCAGCGCCGCCGTTGGGGGAAGGGGGGGGGGAGGTGTGACAGTTGCGGTCCCCCAGGCAATGGGCTCCTCACTTTTAGTAATAGAGCTAAAAAAAATATACGTATATCAAATACATTTTTGTGATTTATCAAATTACAAGGTGTCTGAGTTTCAACTGATTTGATTCTGGAATTTCAATTAATTCTGGAATTATGTCTCTCAATAATTCTGAATTTCAATTGCACATACAATTATAGAAAATTATTTCTTTTTCATTAATTTTTTTTATTTTTATGAATTTCGGGACTTTCTCTCTCATCGATTCTGTGATTTTTCCCTCTCGTCAATTCAGAATTTTCATCAAAATTCTGGGATTTCTTCTCTCATTAATTCTTCATAATCTCCGGTAAAAGTGCTAATATTTTTTGGTATTTATCAAATTTACCGTTGACGCTGAGTATTATGTATATTCACCGGTAAAAAAGTGATAAATTTATCAAACTTCCCAAGGCGATTTGTAAATATGCACGATAACTGGTTATTATGTATAATAACCCCTATTTTTCATACTCACCGTAACATATATATCGCGAACTGTGCAAGTGTTACCACGTTTGAATTACCTTGAAATGATAGGTCCCGATCCAATCCAGAGGGTGACGCAAATAGAATCCAAGTAAGGCTAAGTGTCGCAGCGCACGTGAATTTGATAGCGATTGCTTGCAGAAGATAGGAGCCTGAAATAGCTAAATTTAAAGGTAGCACAATTTTGCATATACCTTGAAATTATCAGTCCCGACCCAATCGATCCACCTTATTACATAACGAGACGGTGACGCTACAAAAACAATACAAGAAATCGCGGCTTTGAACGAAATCATTCACATTAGCTAAAACCAAATTTTTTAAAGAAAATTAAAATGAAAAAAATATGTGTTCTAATAATTTACCCACCTTATGTGTATCTCTCTCTCTCTCTATCTATCTATCTCTCTCTCCCTATCTCTCTCTCTCTCTCAAAATGAGAGCGATGCAAGGAAAAAAAAAATTATTTTCATTATTTAAAGCCTTCTCCTTGGAGCACGTGTGCTGTTCACACTTTCGAGACGGAGTTTTTATTTTCGTTGGCCCTTTACACCTGAATCACATTCTTCTGAAGCCAACAATCAACCTTGTCACAAGAGAAACAAATTTGCGGTGGACATTTGAAGGTTATGTCCATTGCGACGGACGCCGAGTCTGAAAGGGGGATAACAAGGTATCAAGATGAAAGGGATAACAAGGTATCAAAGTGAAAGGGATAACATAGATGTTAGCTATGCTCAATGATAGCTGACTATAAGCCAAGTACCACGGGGCTTACTGCAAAAAACCGCGACTTTACACGAAATTTTACACGAAATTATTCACATCGGCTAAAAGCAAATTTTTTAGAGAAAATTAATGGGGATATTTTTTCCCATAATTTACCCACCTTACGTGTATCCTCTTCCCCCCTTCCCTTCATAAAGCATTTTTTCATGTTTCTTCCGTTGTTATAATCAAAATGAAAGAGAGGCAACGAAAAAAAAAAAAATTTTTTTTTTTTCATTTTCATTATTTAAAGCTCTCTCTCTCTCTCTCTCTCCTTGGAGCACGTGCGCCTTTCACACTTTCGAGCTAGAGTTTTTTATTTTCGTTGGTTTTTATAATCTAATATATTCCCTCAGTGAAAACTTTTTTTCTTTTACAGACTTCTTTTTTTTTCATAGTATTTATTCATCACTATGGTCGGGGGCCTCTCTTTGGTATCTTTTACAACTTCGCTAATTTTAGAGGCGGAAGAAGTCAAGGATGAACTTCTCTCCTTTGAATTTTTTTTCCCTTGAAGTTTTAAACTGAAACATGGCCTTTTTTTTTTCACTCTTTTCCGATGAAATTCTCACGAGAGGAAAAAGAATTAAATTTTTTTTTTTTTTCGTTACCTTTTTTTTCGATATTTTTGTTCTCACCTGTTTTTTTTACCCCTTAAATAACATTGTTTTTCTCTCTCTCTCTCTTCAAATGCACGACGTTGGAAGTTCTCATGTCCTGAAAGTTTCTAATGTTAGTTTTCATGTTTTATTTTGAAAGAGTTCTTTTCTCCACGCTACTTTCTTGTAGTAATTTGAATGCACCGTGAATCAACTGATATTATTTATTTTGGTTTTTTTCTCATATATAAAATGTGAGAAAATATGTGTTTTTCGAAATTTTCTTCGCATTTCTATGAATATTTTTTCTCTTTGTGTTTCTACATATAGATCGATATCTAGTCGAGTTCATAAATAATAATTTAGAATGCAATGAGATACTGAATTTCTCTTTGTTTTCTGAAAAATCTTTCTCGTTGAGTCGAATGACATCTTCCATCGACTTTTTCGGTGACGTCAATCGAAATTTCCGCGATACTGTGTAAATCCCGTGATAGTTGGTTAGTTTTGTTTTCAACTCGATTCAATTTATCTTTTGAAAATCATTAAAAATTCGTGAAAAATATCGTCTTAAATGATAGACAACAATTAGATTGTTCGATAGAGGACAGTGTTTAGTGCTTCAAAGTTTTTTCGTTCAGTGTTGTACAAGGTTACATACACATTCGGACATGGATTTTTTTTTCTTCAAAAAATGATTTTCACATTAGAATTGATAAATGTTACTGTAAAACCTCTCTTTTACGGACACCGATGGGACAAAAAAATCCATCCGAAAAAAGAGGGGTGACCGTTAATCAGGTGTTTGAAACTCATACTTTTGTTACACAATGAGAAATTATTATTTTGCCACAAAAGAGAGGGTGACCGCATCTGAGGGGTGACCATTAAGAGGGGTTTTACTGTATTATACATTAGAAATGGCAACACAATTGAAAACTATTAACCTTTTAAGTGGCATTGACGAGATATCTCGGTTCCTTAAAAAGCCTCTCATTTTAACAATGACAAGTCCATGTACTTTGTAAAGTTGATTTCTCAATGAAACACTTTTCCCTAGACCCCCTTTAGTTTTTACCTGCTTGAAATTGGAATAAATCTTACTTTATTTAAGAAGATATGTGCTTTTGGAGGGGGTTCAACTTAATGGGTTAACATGAGCACGTAATTCTATTCTCTGAGATCGTAAAAAAATGTTCCGGCATGTTTTTGAATCTGGAAATTCGAGATGATTCCAAATAGAGAGAGGTCGTATGGTTGCATGAACACCACCAAACTTTATGCTTGCCGAGTTAGCTGTGTAATCATGTTCGAATTAATTGAGGAACTTATTTTCAAAAGGGGAAATTTCCACTTTTTTCCGAAATGCACTTCTTAACGGTTTATGAATCTTTGAGATAAGCTCTGTCAGATTACGCAACCGTGATTATTCAAACGGGAATATTTTTTGGTATAAATTGCAATGCAAATTTAGTCGTTTCTATCAAAATTGAACATATCTACCTTTTTCACACACTTTCGTATTTTTGTATGGGACCTAAAATTTTGTCCGATAACGAGGAGTGTCCGTTAATGGATGGTAAGATACATATGGAGTCTCGTCGATGTAATTCAGAATCGTGTCCATCAGTGGAGGTGTCCTCTAACGGGAGTGTCTGTTATGGGAGATTCCACTGTAGAATGATCGTGTTTCTTATGTTGATGACAAGAGGGCAATTGTTTAAGGGTACCATCATGGGCTAGTTGGAACTTTTGGAAACAACGGGTGACTAAGAAATTTTGAATTTTTCAGACTTGATCAACTTAAATTTTGATCAAAAGGTAACCTTTCCACTAACTTTCTTTCAAAACGAAACATTTCCGATATTCAAATATGGATAACTCTCGTGAATGTTTATCAAAAAAGTCATAATATAACCATTAAATATTCCTCTACCATTCCTACTTGCTACTTGTTGGGATATTTTCTCCTTTTGTAAAGCAAACGTTTTTACTCCTGTAAATTTAGCAAAAGTGGAAATGTTCCCCGTTTTGAAAATAAGCTCCTCAATCTTTTTCATACTTTTTCCACGATCTCATTTTCAATCTTCTTAATCAAAACAGCACATAGAATGGATAATGACTCTGAATTCCATAGAAGGAACTCATTAATCTACTATGAGGAAATTGCGAAACACTATATATTTATATTTCAACCATCACAATCATAAAATCAATATACGCGTATCTCGTTTATGTTTTCGCGCCTACTTTCGGCAACTCATTTTCTCGTCGTTATGTAAATGTGGATCATTTCATTCTTGAGGCGACGAACATAATAATGACTTATTTTACTTGCAACTACTTACCCTCTCATTACCCATAATATCTGGACACTTTAACGAACTATAGACATGGGTTTATATTTTCATTCGATAGGGAACATCTTTAAAGTTGAGAAATAAATTAGAAGTTTCTCGTAAACAAGTTTCTCCCGAAGACATATTGAGCCACTTGATCTCCGCCGAGCGCTACAACGCACAGTGGCTTGTTTCTATATTTACGTACATTTCCAGGCGTGTACTAACTACGGGTAAGACTTGATGAAGTGTGTTATCTTCTAAAGAAGTCACTCAGTAAGATACATCTTATAATAAGACAAGGCGGACGAAAAATTCACAAGAAAAACGTCTGCTTTTTTCCCCCTTTTTTTGTTGAATTATGTCAAAAAAAAAAAAAAAAAATTCAAATGAACAAAGTATGTCATCAATAGAGCCCGCCAGGATAATATGCAATTGCGTTTTTTGCAACTCCTACAGTTACTGATTATAAATCCCTTTAAATCATCGAAATTTCAGAATAAGTGCTATTTTTAGCTCCTTTAATTTTTACAAGAAAATATTTCACCACTGAATATTTCATTTTAAGTTCATTTTAAGTTACATTTTTAACTGCATATTTTTGTACTGCTAAATGCATGTTTTCTCACTTTTTGTGTACATTTTTCAGTTTTCCTGCATGTTTTTCTTTTCTCTTTTCTTCAAAGCTTTTAATATGCGTATTTCTTTCATTTTCCTGCTTTTTTTTCCGTTTTCGTGCAAAAATTTTTTTTTTTTTTTTTTGTAGATATTTTTTATTTTTAGGTCAAACTTCAGAATTTTCAAAATTTTGCCTCATGGTTTTTCTAGTTTTAGCGCATATTTTCCCTCTTTAGGCATAGCTTCAACATTTCCATGGGGCAGGCATATGAAAGATTTTTAGAGTATAATTTTTATTCTATGCATATTTCGGTGTTTTTAAAGGCATATTTCTGCGTTTTTAAACACACATATATATTAACAAATTTCATGAGCTCAAATTTCATTTTTAGTTGAGGGATTTGCTTCCATTTCTCGCACGTTTTCGATTTCATACCGTATCTCAGTATCTTTAAATGAAGATTTACCTTAATTTTAGTGCATATTTCCGCTATTTTACTGCATATTGTATCACTCTCTTGATGCACATAATCCGGGCTCATCAACGTCAAACGTTTTTGCGAAACTGCCTCGTTGATAATGCAGAGGAAAAATATTTAGCTGTGGGCAACATAAAAAAAACTGCTTGGCATGGTTCTTGTGGCCTTAGAAAAATAAAATGAACACAAGCCACCACACAAGAAGATGAGGCGCATTCGTAAAATTCCAGCATTGTGTCAGGCTCTGAGGCCTCAGCCAAGGACAATTCTCTGAAGAATAATAACATGACAAGTCTTTTTTTTTTTTTCCTCAACATGTATGACACATTTTCTGAATAAGCTTAGGGTTGAGGTGTTCATTCATCGTATCTAAAAATACATAAGCTTAATGGATGAGAAGTCATCGAGCTCAGTGTTGTTGCCAAATTCGGAAACACAAATAAACACGTCTGCAACATTTTTTTTTTTTCAGAAATTCTTTCTTATTTTAGAGATTGAAAAAAAGTTGTTTATGATTTTACGTTCGTCATGTTTATATGCATGCAAGCATGTGCTTGTCATTTTTACAGTTTGATTGGTTGGGGACAGATTTCGCCTGATTACTTTCTCTAATGTATGGAGGTTCTTAGCCTTTTTCTGCCGCGCCCCAAAATCGACAACAAGATCAGTTTTGCGATCCATGGGATGTTTGACCTGGATGATATATATTCAAATAAATTTCCAAATTTCTTCAGGAGATATCAAGCAAAAACTTTATTCATGCTGTATTAAATTTAATTATGTACCGCGTCAGCTTATACATGGGTTGGTTTTTTCTAGATGGGGGGGGGGGACATAGTATACATGAAGGGTTCTAAATTTTCTAGGACTGTTCGTTCTTCGAAATTAGTGAAATCAGTGACGCAATGAGTAGCAGACTGTAAGTTGATTCTAAGGACTCATCTTGGAAGCCTCTGCGAATGAAGTTTGGGTCGTGACCCATTGTTCAAGAGCACCTGGTTATAAGGTGATTTGTACTGCCCATCTCGGAAGCCCCTGCTAATCATGTATAGGTTGTGACAAATAGCTCAAGACTCCCTGATTGTAAGTGGATTCGTACGACCCTTCTTGGAAGCTCCTATGAATCAAGTTTGAATCACGACCCTCAGCTCAAAAAGTTGGTTCCCAACTTCGAGGAGCGAATGCGTGTTGGTCTCCCCATTAAAATGTCTCACCACAGAGAGCAACAACGGTAAAAAATCTTCAACCATTACACTTCACTCATACTTCGGAAAAGAGGTGGGAGATGGCAACACCGAAACGAACTTTATGTTAGGTTCACAACACGCACATTCCGACATGTACGAGTTCGTGTGAAGCGCAGCAGAGGAATATGGGCGAGGTGCATGTGGTTTAGTTGTAGCTCAAAAAGTTGGTTTTCTGCGGTTTGCCAACTTACACATGCGAATGTGAGCCGATCTCCAATTTAAAAAATTGTCTCCGTAGAGAGAAGGCAGACCTTCAACAGAAAACATAAAAAACACGAAAATTCAAGCATATAACATCTCCAGTTCAAAATATTGAAGAAAGATAGCGGAACGAGCAAGAACACGCAACAAACACAACATAAGTACGTTAAGGCAACGCACACAACACGGATTTTAACGGCCCATCTATAAGCCCCTGTGTGAATCAAGCTTGGGTCGTGACCCATAGCTCAAAAACCCTTGGCTTTAAGCAAATTCATACGACCCTTCTGGGAAGCCCCCTGTGAATCTGAAGGGGGCAGTACAGGTGGCTCAAGATTCCCCGGCTGCTAATATATTTAGACCCATTTCGGAAGCCCCTGCGATCCCATAGGTTAAGAACCTCTATTTTAGAAACTCGAGCAAAAGTCGACAGCAATGTCGTCACAAAATATGTCGGACAGTTCTCTGACATGGAGGGTAAATGATCACATACTTGGTATGGTATATGAATAGGACTAGAAGAACGGTTTTTTTAAGAAACCCAGATAAGAATCTCGGTAAATTTCTCAATTATCTCTTTCGTACGCCTCGAGAATAACCTCTTCTTTTTTTTTTTACCTCTTGAGATAAGCATCGGCCTAAGCAAAGCCTACCTCTCTGTTACCTGTCCTCGATAATATATCATGGCAATGGTCCCGTGAATTACGCAAAGAATTATGAAGAGTGGCGAAGAATGTCTGCTGATGGTATGAAATGATGACGAGGATACGTATAAAATATATGAAACGGGGCCGAAATAAGTCATCCCGATTCTTAACTCGTGTGTGTGTGTGTGAAGTCTTATATTTTAGCTTGAGAAATGTGTACTATTTTCTTTTCCCGGTGTCATTGGCTTGAGCAAAATTCATTTAGGGCTTAAAATATTGCTATGCGTGTGTTTTCTGTGTGAATTCTGGCTCTTATATTAAATCATGAGTTGGGTCAAACATCTAAGAGAGGGTAAAATATGTTTTCATGCGTTCAAATGAAGGAATAAACGCAATTATGTATTCAAGCCGACATCAATCATGTGTAGTTGTTATGGTAAATGTGATAAATCGGTTATTATGCATACTTACCAATCTTAGTAAGTTTGCTAAATTTATAACTTTTACCTGCGAATATGCGTAATACCCAAGCGTCGTTGGTAAATTTGATAAATATTAAACAAAAGTATCACTTTTACCGAATATTATGCATAATACCCAAGAGTTGGTAAATTTTATAAATACTAAAAAAGAGTATTACTTTTACCGGAAGTTATGCATAATACCCAAGCGTCGTTGGTAAATTTGGTAAATACCAAATAAATTATCACTTTTATTGGAGATTATTCAATGAACCAAACGTTTGGTAAATTTAATAAATACTAAAATAATTATCGCTTCTACCTGTGACTATGCATATTAACTGTCGTTGGCAAACTTGATAAGTACTTGAATTTATCGCCTTTAGCCTGTGATTATGCGATGGTATATTATTATACCCTAGTGTAGTTGGTGAAATTGGTAAATATGAAAGCATTCCAAATGAGTCTAGTATGTGTGATGAATACAGGACCCCGATATAATGATAACAAATTTTACAATCGTACCCCGGATGTAATAATACGATACATTTATAAGTTATCATGTAAATAGCAAGTATATCATATAGTACGATTTATCATGTTCATAAACGACGCCACGCTTGGGTAATTATGCATAATCGCAGGTAAATGTGATAATTTTTGTTTTGTTCTTATTAAATTTACCAGCGACTCTCGGGTACTACGTATAATCACTGGTAAAACTTATAAATTTAAGGTCGGCGATTGTGCATAACAACCGGATTTACCACATTTACCGTAATATAGTAATGTATACATAGCTCTTTTTAAAAACAATATAATAGTAGGAACCAAATTCTTTTCAACACTTTAAGTTATGAGGACGTATAAGAAATTTTTTCTATCCGCTCTTCAGATGGCAGACTCTTCGATTGGTCATTAATAAATTGTCTCCATACTATCTTGTGTGTGTGTGCTGGAAAACCAGCGTGAGTTCAGAAGGGGAAACCCGAATGCAATCAACCTTCTTTGCTTCTGTGATCATGTGAGCAAGGCTTTGGGCAAAGGCAAAAATGCCAATGATGTCTCTCTTGATTTCAATAAGGCATTCGATCGAGTCTAGCATTTCAAACTCTTGAAGCGTTTGCATGAAATTGGAATTGAAAGCAGTTTTTTGAATTGTATTGGTTCGTGGGTGCGAGATAGGTATATACACAGCGGGGATAGCCAACGGGGGATTTTCTGATTGGACAGGTGTTGGCGGAGTCCCGCAAGGGATTGCCCCCAGTCCCATTCTTGTTTCGGTATCCTTTTTTTTTTATGGATTTTTTTATTTCATCTTTACATATATATCTCATATATATATTTATCTATTTTATCTTTTTCTAACAAACTTCGCTGAGAATTTTGTTTTTTGCGGCCTTTGTATTTGTATTTTCTAGAGAGGAAAAAGTTAATATTGATTTAATTCCATTAATTACAAATCGGTGACTATTCATACTCACCGATTTATATCATGAATAATCACCGGTTGTTATGTATAATCACCACAACAGACGGTATGTTTAATGAATTTTCGTAAATTCCCCACTTTTTAACCGGTAATTATGCATAATTCACGAATGAAGTTGGTAAGTTTGTCACGCAGTTCCCAGAAATTAATGAACTGCTATCTGTTTGAATTTAGAAGGATATGGAAGAAATCATGTGAAGTATCGCTTAAATTCAACCATTTATCAGTTTCGCCCGTACGTGATGGTTGCACACACACATATATTTCACCATAAAAATTAAATCAAATGAAAATAAGCTTTATAAGTATAGAAAACGTTAGCTAAATGTAAAATAAGTAAATGTACTATAACGTAATGTTAGCTTTCTTTGCATTTATCAACATTATTGAACGTAATCAAAATCACTGATTGAATCCATCATCCTAGACTGAATTTTGAGTAAAATGTCTGGTAAATTTAAATAACTCATTGATGTTCACATTCGCCAATACGAGCTGGGGGATTATACGGTAAATGAGATAAATTTGCTAAATTTTTCAATTTTACCAAAATGGTCGGCGATTATACGTAATCACCGGATTTATCGCATTTACCTTGACACATATGCTTTTCAATTATGATTTTTTTTATTTTATTTCATTTCTTTTTATTTCTTATTTTATTTATTTATTTATTTATTTATTTTTAATAACTGTCCAATAGACTAATCCATGGTGTACGTTATAAATATGTTTTAATAATTAATTTATTTACTTTTTATTTTATTTTATAAATCTTTTATTGTTATTGGGTTTTTTTCGGAGGGGGGGGGGTTATCAAATTCCGGATCTCTTTCAAGCGTACCTTGTACAATATTTAATGTAGTTAGTCATGACATGGGAATCAGAGTCACGAATCAGGCACACAATCAAACGAACAGGGGACTGACATTTGAAGTTTACTCCCATTTTGTGCTGTAACGATAACATCGGAACTTGGTAAAGACAAAAAAAAAAAACCAACGTGTTTTCGGATGCAATAAGATGATAATATAAAAAATGATAAGCTATTGTCAAAAAGAAAAAAAAACCATTAAAAATAATGATAATGGACATCGAGGAACAAAGCGAGTGATAAATGGTTTCGCTAAAGCTTGGGAAATAGTTTATAATGTCTCACACGGAAAAGTTTTTCGAGAAAATATTCTTTTGATTTCTGACGTTTATAAATGGATCGTCGAAAAGGTCTTGCACAAAAACAATCATATTTAATGTCGCAAACTAATGTACTATTAATCTCTCTTACGGGTTTTTCCACCTTCCATTATACATTTCTCGAGAGTTCTTTTTATGATTCCCTTGAAAATTTCATTTTTTTGTTCGGGCGTCTTGAAATAATGGAGTAGAATTTTCCAAGTATTAAAAAAGCATTAATGTAAAAGTTATCTTTTTATCCGAAATATTCAAATTTACTGACGTGCACGAACCGAAAACAAACGTACTTCCATCAATCCAGAAATATTTGCCAAAGTGCAACAGTGAAGGAATATCAGAATCGTACGATAGTGGGAGTTGTATAGGTGGACATTGATAAGAACAATCATTATCCATGGTCTTCAAACGCGTTCGAATACTGAGCATTGTTCAACCCTCATGTCAGACCCAATATTTACTAGACTGACGATATTTCGTCGAGAAAAATACGGGGTATTGGGGAAACTAAATCCGGGAAAATACGATAGACATCGCCAATTATTGCCAAAAACGATGCCAAAAGCAAGCAGTTTCCAACTAAATAGTTAAATAAATCGCTGAAAATCGCTTATGACAGAAAGTGAAGCGTTACTGCAAATTAAAGTGGATTAAAATGAAACGAAATGAAACGTTTTAACATGACATTATACGTGAGATAGTTATTCTTATTAATAGTTGTAATTATCATAATATAATTTATGAGTTGGGAAGGTAATCTTAATCCTTGATTTCAATTTTTTAAAAAAATAGAAATTCTAGTTATCTTCGTTAAAAATAAGTGGAATGAAATGGAAATTTCTACAAAAAAATCTTGAGACAGCCAAAATTTTAGTTAAAAAATACAAATACGGGAATGTCCCACGAAACTCGAGACATATGGTCACTCCAGTACTTACAAACATGGTATCTTTTTCTCGCTGATTCGGAGCTGAACTCCCAGGTTGGAAAAAGGAATATTTACAGCGGGAAAAGGGCAACTACGCATAATCACGGGTAAAAGTGATAAATTTACGGAAATTATTATGCATATTGACCAAGCATCGCGTTGGTAAATTTGATAAATACTGGAAATCTATCTTCTTTATCTGCGATTATGCATAATAACCTGGCGTAATTGTTGAATTGGATAAATATGAAAAAAAAAATAATTCCAAATGAGTCTAGTATGTGTGATGAATATAGTTAGACCCCGATAACAAACTTTACGATACCTCCAGATATAATGATACATGTATGAATTATCACATGTAGTAACCTACTTATCATGTGTAATACCTATCATATAGTACATTTTTACTATATACCTATCATATATCTATCATGTTTACCGACGATGCGACGCGTGGGTATTATACAAAATCACCGGTAAAAGTGATCATTTTTTGTTGTGTGGACGTACTCTTAAGTCTTTTTTTTAGTTTTTTTTTTTTTTTTTGCTGCGATATATTTCATTTTTAATCGATTAAAATTGAATTAACCAATCAAATTATTGACCATAAAATTACAATTATGGTCAATTATCGTAATTACAATACGTAGTTGATAATAACTTCTTAAAAGATATCTTCTATGCATGGATTTACTCAAATATAAATTATGGAATATGTGTCTGGGGAGGAGCATATTATGAAAACATACACAATTTAGACAATATCTACAATAAATTATGAAAATTAATAAATGTTTCAATAGATGACAAAAAAATACAGTACCACATATTGACACTGAGACACAACTACATGTACAAAATTTTTAAATTCATAATCAGAATTAAAGAATGGTTAGTAAAAAACGAAAATAGGACCTCGAATAGATATAGAGCAAGTAATAAAACATTATTTCAAAAGTTTTTGTTACATCTCCTCCAAAAGTAACGAACTTCATTTACACTATTAATCACACACACACTGTTAATACACAAATAGTAATAATAAATACAGAATATAATATCTTTAATATGATCAAAAACACAGATATTATATGCAGTGATTTGAAATCAATTATATAAATATAGTAAAATAAATCTAATACATAAAAGAGCTGTTGCTGAAAGAAAAAAAATCAATAATAAAAATCATATAGGCCTACTGGCAGGGCCGTATATCATGGGCCTCCGGGCCAAGTGGCTTTTCTGAGGCCCTACCTGGTAAATTCTAGAAAATTTCAACCGGGTCTCATTTTTGTGAGGCCCCTCTTCTCTTGAGGCCCCCGGGCCGTGTCCGGGTGGGCCCATGAGTCCAGAGGGCACTGTCTGCTCGAATGACCTTACCGTCCCTTGGGGCTACATAGTGCATGTAATATATGCTTGTATCTTGTGCCGTTGTCTTTGTGTAATTTGTTTCTATTTACATATTGTATTACATTTTGTGTTTGTATCTTGTAGTTTGTTTTAATTTAATACAAAAAATTAATCATCGTAGGAAAGTTTACTTCTCGCAAATATGATGTTTCGAACGGGAAATTATTTCTGTTGCAGTTTTTGTAACACTCGAAATTTTTCCGTTAATTCATTATAAAATGACGTAATATCTATCGTTCAATATTTTAATTTTGTCATCTATAAAATATTATTTCTATAATGCTGTCAATTTTTCAAATATTAAAATTTGATGACGTACACGCGCACCCAAAACAATGAGATTTCTCACCCAATCCCGACATATTGATGAAATTTTATTACTTATACATTTTATTATTTTGCGTTTTTGTCTTATTTTTATGACGTAAAAGGAGTAAAAGCTGATTCGTTACGGCTATATACTTTTATAAATTTTACATAGTTTTCTAACGCAGATTTGCCGAACTGGGCTGTGCCTCCCAGTGCTTTAGTCTGTTAACTTTGAAACTATCGAGAAATATCATGGAACTTTCGTCTCTTCTATGCCAGTGACAAACCAAATTTAAAATTAGGGAAAACATTAGTAGAAATATTGTATATACGTTCATGAATATTCAGATAGAACTCGTGTGAAATGTACCTGAAGCTTATTGCGTTGTAAGTGCATATTCGGCGATACCCGTGAAATTCGAATTGTTTATTTAACGGGCATTTCTCTTGTATTCAATTAACTCGGTTTGTGAGGCATTTGCGTCGAGCTCAAAACCTAATGAATGTCGAAATAACCGAACCCGAAACGAGGCGTGACGAGAAATAACTTATAAATAAATGCATTTTGTCCTAAACCCAACCCGAAACAGTTAGCAGTTAGTTGTTCAAAGCGTTTACTGGAAATGTCATCACCGTACGTTCCGGTTGTCGACGAATTAGACCTTTTCGGTTCTCGCAGAGTTGAATCTAGTTGATCTCGGCACGTCCTGGACAAGCCTGAAAAGCGATGCTTGCGATGCCTCTCTTCCACTCTCACTGTCATCGGACGCCACGATGCGCCGAAACTAAGTACAAAGTGTATTTACTGTCATCACAAATTTCACAACAGACGCATATTATTATCATCATCATCCTCTTTCCTCATCCCTTTTGTCGTGGAATTTCACATTTCGCACAGCGGAATTTCCTTTGCCAACCCCCTCCCCCCTTCCTCTAGCTATAGTTTTGATGATCCTGGACTTGGCAACAAATCGCACAAGGGAATTTCCGCCCATCACTTCCGCGGTAATCCCCTGCCAATCTCTTTCCTGCTTCTGCCTCTTTTATGACAAGTGTAGTATGTAGTACTACAATCCTACCCGGGACATATCATCCTTCGTTACAAGGGACAACAGATATATATGTATCGTAAACGTAGGAGGAAGTGTATCAATATCTTTGAGAGATATTGGAATTTCTTTTGTTTTGTTTTTTTTTTCCTGGAGGTTGGGAATCAATGTTTCTCAAGATCCTTTCGTGGGGCGTGTTCGCCTGTCAAGATGCTCTGGTGGAAAATACTTGAAATATGGAAGTATTTGCAGCATTTTTTTTATTGTTGTTATATATTTTGTTTGGGGTCTGGAATTGTTTTGTGCTTCTTGATATGGATGGAGGAGTGTGGAAAAAAAGTATTTTCCCTTCGAAAACTGTATTTCTAATAGGATTAACCTGGATGAGAAAATAGGATCGTGGAGAAGAGAAGAGAGAGAGAGAGAAACTAAATTATAAGGTTTCTTTTGTTTTTCCCGTTGCTAACGTGTAAAATTGATGTGGATTTTTCCCAAAGGTGGGATCTGTTTTTCATTTCTTCTTCTTCTCTTACGTGTGGTTGCTGAGAAGTGATTATGAAGTTGCGATGCATATGCATATACGGGAAATATATGGTGAGGTTTATGTGAGGCTTCAAAATATCGATTTCGCAAAAATTTCTTTGAAAAATATTTCATCTAATTGCAAATCAAATGCAAAATTTCCGTGTTAATCGGTGAATTGGTTCTTTCAAAATAGAAGGAAGAAGTAATGAATGACAGTGTATTGAAGTATAACAAGAAACATTTAAGCTTTTTGAGATTTTAATTGTTGGTTTTTTTCTCCTGGAATTTTAACTTCAACAACATGCAACTTTTTCAAAACTCACCGAAATTCACCCAGAATTTTCTATAAATAATTTTAATTAAAAAAACCTCGTGTAACACTATAGTGTTGAGAGACACACAAGGTTTCAAGACATTTGAATGATTGGTGTTCGAAAAAATGTTCCTTAACTAACAAAAAAACTTAGTTTTGAGGAAATTAGTGGGCATATATATAATGCCTGCCAGAGCAGTTTATATTAAAATATTTTGAAAATATTTCTAGTATACAGGGGGTAGAACAAAAACTCGAACATAGTTAGACTCAGAAAATTTCATGGTATTTGAAAATTGAAAAATTCGGCAATGATTTTTTTCAAAAAATTTGCGTGCTTGCACCCCTTAAATGAGTTTATAGCCTGTAAGTCGGGTCATCTCAGAATAAGTCTAAATCCGGCAAAAAAAAACATTATCTAATTCTGTTATGTGTGTATGTATGTTCACTAGACCAAACTCTGGCTCTTTGGTATGCAAAACCTTCTTCATAACTAAACATCCGCTCAACATCAAAGTATATTTGCATTTTAGGTACTTTTCCAGGTACCTATTTTCACTGTAAACCAAAATGCAAACTATCCAAACAAAGCTTGTATTGATAATGCCTTGTGTATATTTATTCGACTTCCAGGTGTAGCCATTCCAATTTCCCGTTTCGTCAGCTGTTGAATTTCCCCTTATCCGAACAAAAATTTCGCTTGAACACATCGGAGTTTTCTTTCCTGCAAAGTTTTCTGAAAATCGTAAAATTTACCAGGAACGAGTTCAGTTTCCCTCAAATTTCCGCTTCCATTTCCTCCCCACCCCTTCCTTTTTGCATGCACATTGGCACTCCTTTGTAAATGTTTTCATGCATATTGTGTGGGGGGATTAATGGCCAATTTGGAAGTCTCGACCGGGGTCTCGTAATGGCTCCCAAGTTTTCGTGGTTAATCTATTTCCACGGAAATCACTTTGTAATTTTTGAAAGTCCATTGACTTTTTTTCCTTCTTCTTCTTCATTATAATTATTATTTCTTTATTCGGTGCCATAGTTTCGATTAATTGAGGTAATCATTCATTCAATTCATTGCTAATGAATTGGGTTTTCCAAAATGGATCATTATTGTTATTTTTTAAAAAAAAGCACTGCTTTGATGACTTTTTTTTTTCTTTTTGATGTCTTTTATCCTGGCGTCATTTTTTTTTTTTTTCGCCAATGCGTTTTCTAATGGTACAGTCCTCTTAAATTACCATTTCTTAATGGATTTCGATCAGGCAATTAGTTTCTGTGATTGAATGAGTCTCGATGATTTTATTTCTGCCTTCGCGACTTAGTTTTGACGAGGGACATTGAGATTCCTGTCAAAATGGTCAGATATCTGATTGGTGAAAGTTTTTAAAACTTGGCGACCTTCTGCAGCAGGCATCTTCAATACAAATGCAAAGGCCATAACAGGCAAATTGCCTAACGAGGTGGATGAAAAAAAAGATGCCCATAAAAAACATAGGTGTCAAATATGGCCAAAATGCACCAACCCAATGTAGAAGCATATATCACGAAAGAAAAAACTAGTAATTAATGCTATATAATACATTGCCCATAAGCATTATGGTTGTCTTAATCAACGCATGGATCGCTTCTCGATTTACCCCAATGTGTCTATCGTATTTCTTCCAAACCGTGTCAAATTGTGCTAGAATTCGCGACCCCCGGAGATAAACTATTCCATTTATTCACAATCTTTTAGAGAAAAACTCCCTGCGATTCTACAACCTGGAAATGTCCTTTTACTGAACGATATTGGTGTCCTCTTGTCGAAGCAATTGATTGGCGGTGTATTAATAACTCATGGTTTTCATCTTATCCCTCCCGTTGAAAATTTCAAACAGTTCGATCATATCCCCTCGACACTTGCGTTCTTCCAATGTAAGCAAATTCAAGAAATCAAGTCTTCCTCTTTTCCTAGTGTGCCAACAAGAGCACGTGCGTATCTCCAACCTTCCCCCCCCCCAACTAGGTCTATGCCCCTCTCTAAGTATAGTCTCCAAAACCTCCAATTTTTCAATCCGATACTAACGAAGCCGCGGAAAAGTGGAAGAATGACTTCAGAAGAACGCTTTTCAATAATGAAACCAAGCATTCTATTCGATTTTTTAACCACCGCTGAACAATGTTCAGAAAACCTAAGCCACTCGCCACTGAGAATCCCCAAATCGGTGATCCTAGTTATATCCGGCATAATACCATTCAACTCATAAGGGAAACGTGGATTGTTCGAACCAAAATGAGTGAAACTCATTGGACACGGTGCTCACTGAAGCACCCAAGACTACTCGATGCTTTTGCTTGATCTCGTGTTTTCGTGATCTTCGTCGACAAAATTTCATACTTCCAGTACAGTTGTCGAGGAAATAGACATTTTCTGGATATTTGAATTCGGAAATATCTGGAGTCATTTGATCTCCGCCGGGAATTGGACCCGTGTCCTCTGGCAAACTAGGCAACTACTCTACCTTTACACCACCCTGCCTTTCTTATTTCACGCACTGTGTCGTGGGACGCTCAAGTAAAGGCATTAGTAGGCTTCCCTTAGCTTCAGCAAATGGCCCTCAGATAGGACACGGTATAGAGAGAGTGACTTTTTCTCAGCCCAAGTGGCTACTGAAGTTAAGAGAGGCTACTAATGCCTCTACTTCAGCGCCTCACGCCACATTCCGTTAAATAAGAATGACCGGGTCGTATCACCAGTGGTGGTGTAAATGGTAGCGCACTTGCCTGATTTGCAAGAGGACCTGGGTTCGATTCCTGTCGGAAACCAGATGACTTTTTTCCGAGTTCACCTCGGCATAATATCCATAAAATCTCCATTTCCTTCATGTATTGGGCTGATAAAAAGCTGTTTCGCTTTCCCCCGGAAAAGTTGTGCTGAATAATTCACGTTCTGCTGGTCTTATTTAGACTCGGTGAGGATCCCCGGGACCCCGTTGGTGGCGCAGTGACAGTCAGATGAAGTTCGTTTTCTGCTGTTTCCCAACTCCGAGGCGCGAATGTGAGCCCGTCTCTCATTTCGAAAAGTCTCGCCACAGAAAGCAAACTTCCGATACGATACTTACATAACATGGAAAATTCAAGCATTTGTCATTTTCACTTCAAAATATGGAAGACAGGTGGCAGCACCGGTATAACACAAAAGAAAGCTCGAATGGAATGGTGGTAGGATGCTCCTCTACCGCCGTGAAGGTTGCCGTCAGGTCCCGGATTCAGATCGGGGAAAGAATATAGATAACAAGATATTTCTACTGACGAACTTGAAGTAACCGCCGATAGATGACGCCTTCATTTACATCCAAACTCGTTTATGGCAGTAAATTGCAACATAGCGATATGGCCGGATTTGGTGTTTAATGAAGTAGTATAACACAAAACAAGCACATAAATCTGACGACATATATATGTTAGGGCCACGCATATACGCCCACAAAAACCACACAAAAGACGTTCCTCCATGTACCAATTCGTTAGAAATTCCGCAAAAAGGAATGTTTATGATGTGCATTTACGGTTAAGATAGAATGTCTCATTAAGAGCAAATATCAAAATTGCCATATAGGTGCTATTCTTGTGATGCTGGGCATGAAAATTGCTCGAGACTAGATAAAATTGGAAGACACTCCCCCCAATCCGCGGGAAGACACACATCCAATCAAAATATAGAACTTTTGAGTGAATTTCTCTTGGAAGCAAATATGTTTAGGGTCCGGCGTGTCGTCTGGATGATCTTCGGTACTTACCCCCTGGCTAAAAATTGTATATGTTCCTAGTAAATTTTATACAAGCATAAAATCACATGTAAGGCAGCCATAATGGCGGACTGCCATATGATAACACGTTAAAGTTGATTATCTCCCCTATAATTTTAATTCTTCGAATCTACGCAAGTATATAAATCCTTTTCTATCAATTCCATTTCAACACGTCATCAATCCACTCCTACCGATGGTATCTCCATTATCACGATCCAATACCCCAGCGTTTGAAAGACTTGCGATGATACGTGGTTGATGAAGATCAAATAAATATTTCCATTAGGATCTAATTCTTTACGCAAATTAAATGCTTGAAAGGTTCCCAATGGCGATGCGCGTTAAAAGTGACATATACACATGCACTCGCCCACCCATCGCGGACATATGTATGTCTTCCGGTTGAATTCCTCGTAGCCTGGTTGAATTTCCCCTAGAAAAAGCATTAAGCGCGATCTCCTATTCGAAAATATTCAACGAACATACATGGCGTATACGTATAAAACTTTCGCGTACGTAGAACGGAACAGACAGCGAGCATACCTGGGGGCAAAACTAATATTGACCAAACTGAGTAAAGAGAGAGAGGACGACATCACCGTGATTGAAAATGTTCCGGAAAAAAATATATATCGTACGTATAGAGAAAAGAAGCGAGGTTTTCTGAAGGAAAAGCATTTCCATTTAAAACGCTTTGGGAGTCTTTCATTAAAACCTCGTTTGCACAGAAAGTGATGTATGTATGCATGAATACCCCGCCATCATTCCTTGAATCACTTAGCAAAGGATTCGAGGAAATGCGGTGATGGTGGTGGTGGTGGTAGTGCAATACCGATGGCTAGAGTGAAAAACCACCGCATGTGTGGTAAAGGTTTCTGAGTGTGTGTGTGTGTCTCTCCGGCACAGTATTACAGAAAAGTATTCCTTTTTGGAACAAAAATGGAACTCCAGTGAGAAGGAAGAACCCACCAACAACCCACTTTCCTAGGGATGGATGTGAGAGCAAAGATCTCCCCCATCGAAAACCATCATCATCTTTCCTCATCTATCCTTCGAATACGAAATATGACAAATTTCTTTCTCTTTTCCCTCCACATCTTTTTGTTTTGGAGCGAAGTTACGTTAATGTGTATTTCATCTAATACATTTATTTAATTTGATGCCGTTTCTAATAAATTAAAATTTGTTATAAATGGATGCGCTTCCTAAATTCGTTTATAGTTTAAAAATTCATAAAAATTTAAGGATTTGGTTCAAAAGTTCATTCTCACGAAATGAGGACTAGTTCGAATTTTTGACGATAGAGAGCACTGCAATGTCAGTTCGTCAGGAGTGATTGAACCTGAACCTTTCTCCAGGCTCTTTTATGTCCGAAACGTTTGTAAAGTTGAGTTTGTAATTCCTGGTTAATTAATTAATTTTAATTAACAGTGGGTTCCCACTTAGACTTGTGCCCGGCCTCTGACCCTACAACACGCACTTCACAAAAACACATACAATCCTCCCTTGGCTTTCCCTTCACATTGGCCCCACCGCGGGCCTGTTATGAGGGCAGCTAGTGTCATTTATGACAGGCACTGTCAGAAATTTTCCCTTAACTTAACTTAACGTTTGTAAAGCTTGAATCGGTGATTCGGGTCTGATGTAAAACAACTTCACTAAAATTTATTTATGTACCAATGTCAACATCACTATAAAAACCTTATGTTAGCGCCAGTAACAGGAAAGTTCAGAAATGAGCTGTTTTAATCGTACTCCTTGCATTATATAGGACTCTGATCTTTTATATTTCCAGTAATTTGATTCCATGAAACTCCTTCTATTGACAAAAATATGAAGCATTTTTTCTCTGTACCAAAAGGAAGCCCCTACGTCAGAATAATTTTTTTTTCGCAAACTGCATTCAAATATACAAATTCATTTAATTTTTATGAATTTTTAAACTGCTTTTCGAATTTCTTGGACATTTTTGTATACGTAAGAGCGTTCAAAGCGTGTTGTTCCAATATTTTGTATATATAGCGTCCAATGTGTATTTTGTTATGCACATTTACACTATATAATTCATTACTTCTTTCTTTTACTTTGATCTAAATATTTTGTAAAGGCATTTTTGAAAAAAAAGATTGAATTCAGGGGTCGTTGCGCCCCTTAAATAAAAGGTCTGATCCACGCGAAGATACATCCAATCAAAATATATAACGTTTTTGAGTGAGTTTTCTCCCAGTAAAAAATATGATCAGGGTGCCGCTCATCGTAGTGTGAGACCCCCATCACCGGAACCTTCGGTGCACCTCTACGCCAAAATTTTTGTAGACTCCTAGTAAATTTTTTACGCAGGTTTAAAAATAAAATTTCTCCCGTTCATCTCGGACTAGAGTGCTGTTAGCTTACCCCATGTAAGGGCTGTTGACATATACAAAGGCTGTCTCATGAGGTGCTGGAGTCGGTACCAGCTGACCTCACGCGTGACGTCATTCACCCTGCAGAATCGAGTGCGCCCGCTTTGCTACCTTTTACGGTAGTTTTCACGATCACTGTACACTGTCCATGTTACTGAATTCTATCCAAAATTATCGTTTCGATTATTTTCATTAATATCTGTTTATTTATTGCCTTGCTTCGTTCAGTCATTTAAACATTTGAAGTAAGAAGGTTCGCTTTTTTTTGATAAGGTAACTTCAAATAAGAATATTTTTCTCGGATCCATTTCGGCTGAATCACGTACGTTAACTTTTATTGCCTTGATTGAAACCCAACTCACGACAGATAATTTAAATCTTCTCTTCTAAGCTTTCTAATAATTTTCAATTACCTTTTTATTTCCATTTGAATTAGTTGTAGCTGTTAAGAGCCTTGGACTTCGTTATTACCAATACAACTGCAACATATAAACATGAGAAACAAATATTTAAAAAAATCTTGATATGATATTAAATGTTTGAAGTTATTGTTATTATTTTGAATGCTTACATCAAAAGACATTATCACTTACCAACTATTTCTTAGATTTAATTCATTTTTTAGCTTATAGATTATGAAAAAATGAAAATACCACACGTGCATACCAGCGACACGATAACGAGAAATCTGCACTTAAAACTGCGAAATGAGCAAATAAAGTTTTAAAATAATCCTCTTCAATGCAGTACGTTTTGTAAGCTTATGTTATGTGCGAGGAAAAGTAGCAAGGCCGTGACTTCGAAGCCACGCTCACTGAGCCGAGGTGGCAAGCGCAACATCAAAGAAATGAAACAGCCCTTACTATATAGACCTGATATAACGGGCCATGATTACGTACTGCAATATTTACTATTCTAGTATGATGAAGGAAATGTTAATTATTCGTGGTTTAATCGGATTTTACGAATTCCGTTGGTTCTCGCATACCTTTGGAAGCTGATAGGCACGACTCTTAGAAGGAAGAGAAGATGGTAAAGTCTGTTGTACATTCGACGTGGTGAAACTGAAATACATTTGAGATTTCCAAAAGTATCGGAGGTGGTATACCATGTTTATTTACGAAGTCAAGAATGTTTCTTTCCCCCCCCCCCCCCTTCCCAAGAAAACGACGAAAGAAAGAAAATAGAAGGCTTCCTTTTCTAGGAAGAAAACCACTTCCGAAACCAGTGGAGTTTTTTTTTCTGCCCGTTGTCAATTGAAAAGAAGCAACTCCATCTTCTTGGAGGATAGTCCCATCCTTTTCTTCTCCCCTACTCACTTTTCCAATCCTCTAGAGAAGGAATATAAGGATAGGGACGATAGAGAGAGAGAGCGACGGTCCCAGTGGAAAAAAAGGCAAGCAAACACAAGAGTAAAATCTTTTGATTCGTTTATGACCAAGCCGGCCAGAAATCCTAAAGGTACTTATCGCAACCGGGGGAAAGGGACTTCACTTATGAAAAGGACAGAAATAAGAAAAAAACAACTTGAACTTTTCTCTTCACAAAGTAGAGAAATAGGAAAAATAAAGTAACGTTATATTGAAAAAAAAAAAGGAAAGAAAACACCACAGTGGTTATCTCGGAGGTAACAGCTTGAGTCCGCCGGAATCCTTGTGGCTGGTTGGCTATTCCGTGGCTGCACAACTCTGGTGTGGAGCATGAGAGTGTCCAAAATCCACAAACACACACACACACACGCGTGAGTGTTCCAATATACCGTTGTCTACCGTGGAAAATAATATAAGAAAGAGGATATATCTGTATACAGTATTTGGAATCGGATACAGTTTTATGTGTTTTCCTCTACTTTTTTTTTTGTTAGAGGTCATATCGGAAGTGTATAAGGCTTTTAGACCAAAGCTATGAAGTACGTTTTCTTGTTTTATTTTGTATTTCTCGCGTCTGGCCTATCCCCACGAAGAAGTACTATGTTTTTGTTTGTTTTTTTTTTTTCTTTTTTGGGAAACCATAGTATTCGAGAAGGAGCGAGCGTATCATCTCTCTTGAGGGTTCATGGCTAGACTTATTCTCGCGATAGCTTTGTACTTCTGGGAAAATGTGTATTCTGTACCTCAACCGTATGAGATTTTATAACCACCGGTACGTGATATAGTACGGAATATCTTTATTATATCTGTATAAAAGGAAACGTATCTCTAGGAGGTATTGGGAGGTTTCTGTCGGACTGGACATATTGATTCAGAAAAATCATGCGAATGATAGGAAAAAATCACCAGTTTTTAGTTTCGATGCATTTTGATCGATTTGGTTCTGTCAGACAAAGACAAGATTTCATGTGAATCCCAAGTTTACTTACTTGGCCATCGTCAAAGATGGTCGACAGTTATGTCGATTATAGGTTCTGTTTTCAAGTTCTCGGACATCACGCATCGAAAAAATCTTGCAAATACCGTATTTTAACGTGTATAACTCTAACCCCTCTCCGTTTTTTTTTTTTTTGTCTAAAAATTGTGTCCCAAAAAAAAGGTAGGGGGGGGGGAGGGGTTTCTTATGCATGGATAGTATTATAGATATTAACGAATTACTCAGTTCCTTACAATATACGATGACAGTGACTCTGATGCTGATAATGAACTAGTTGATGTAGCTGTTTGTGATGTACCAGATGACAGTGATAAGGTATTCAATGGTTTCTCTCTGTGATGAATGAATAATATCTTTAAATAAAAAATATCTTTGATGAAAACTTAATTCGAAATTTTTAGCCCAGAAATTCAGAGGGGGGTGCCTTATACACGTTAAAATACGGTACATCACAAAAAAATAGAGTCTGACAATAGTTTACAACATGCATGCTCAACCCATGACACGCGGGCCAAATGTGAATCTTGGATTCCTCTGATGTGACCCCGCGATAAATAACCAAACCACTCAAGTGGCCCATGGAACATCGAATCACTTAAGCGACCCGTGGCGCATTTCAGGATTACTTCAGTGCCTCGCGGTTTCCCAACTTCAAAGCACGAATGCGAACCAATCTCTCTCCACGTTAAAACTTCTCGCCAGAGAATAGGCCTACAACGGTAAAAATGTTCAATCTTCACACTTCACTCAATAGTTCTGAAAAACAGATGGCAGATGCAGCACTGTAACAAGTTTTACAAAAGAACAAAACTTCGCATTAGGTTCACAACACGTGCGCGCACATTCCAACACGTACCAGTTCGTCAGAAGTTCCGCAGACTAATATGGACGAGGTGCATGTGTAGTTTAGTAGTAGTTGTGATTAGATTTACGGCACATGTCTAGATAACTCCAATTGTCCGCGGCACGTTTCCAAACCAATTAGGCAACCCCGCACTCCCCAAAAGGTTGAGCACCCTTAGTTTAGAATAACAGTGTCCAGCCTTTAGGAGGGTGCAGGACACTTGCTTGATTTGAAAACATGTCGCGGGTTACTTAATTAAGTTATCTGTAAATGTCGCTATAGAGTCGCTTAAGTATTTTGAAACTAGACCGCGGTGATCGGAAAATGCGCCATGGGACACGTATTGCTCTGCAACTGTGCCGCGGTCCGCTCGAATGGTTTAGAACTGTTCCACGGGCCCTTGAGTTATCTAAAAGTATGTCATTGGCCAGTCAGTCTTAAGTGATATGGAAATGTGCCGCTTATTTCGTTTTTACAAAATTTGGGTTGACTTCAGGGACACATTAGATGACTCCGCATGGGCGGAGATACGGGGGGGGCGTGGGGGGCATTGCCCCCCCCAGCATCAAAAGTGGAGTGGGCAGATCTAATGTATGTGTATGTATATGAATTGACATCATCATCATCGTGCCCCCCCCCTTCCAGCAATAATGACCTTGCCCCCCCCCAGACTTCTTTCTCCGCCTATGTGACTCCGAGACCTACTTTTGGCCCGCGGGACATGGGTTGAGCATGTATGGTTTAGAACATACTCCTACTTATCTTCAGAAACCCATTTAAGAATTACGTGTCGAAGTTTCTCCAGGGTAAATACTTCTGATCCCAACAGGTGTTAAAATTCATATCGAACAAAGCTCTTATCATTTCCATGCTAATAAAATCTGACAAAATTTCAAAGGTCTGAAATCTCTTTCAGATTAGTTTAAATCGATCAAGAGATACTTGGAAGTAAAATCCATTTCACCCCAGCAGATCGTGTGTCAGTAGTCTTAATCCCAACAATCCATAACAGTGACTTTAAAACAAGCTGTCGCGTATGAGATGTCACAACAGACGCCGACTCGTCGCCACCTAATATTAAGTATTCAGATTATAATACACGTTTTTTTTGTTGTTGTTGTTCCTCGCCTCTTCCTAATTCTTTCTTGTCACTCTTCTTCTTGTCGACGACGATTCTTCCTCCATCAGTATAAGAATTTCAAGAGAAAGTTGTCCCATTTCTTGGTGAATGTACGGCGCCATTAATGAAATCGCTGTGAAAGGGGTGGACGATCCCCTTATCAACAACACCCGACCCGTAATCTTTTCTCACTTACTTACTTCCTTTCCTCTTTCTCCAACTTATTATTATTATAATTTTTTTTTCTTTTCAATACATTTATTTTCCAGAAATTTTTGTCTTTTCTGTTTGTCTCTTTGATTACGTTGGCGCCTTTGTTATTGTCCGTCTTAAGAAAGGACGAGACGACAACCGTTTAGCATTTACATGTTCTCTCATCTAATCGTTTGCATCGTACACGTATTTCATAATAAAGGCTCCTCACACGTGGGTTGTATTCTAAATTCTTTCGGTGGGATGAAAAAAATTTTTTTTTTTTACTTATTTATGGATCATGTGATTTTCAGTTAAGAAAAAAAATTATTTTCTAGTACAGTCGACGCCACTTGTTGAAATCGCGGATAATGCTGTCATTCGGGTAGTGTTATCAGTTTTCTGAAGAACGGAACGATATCATAACTAGAGCCAAGATTTTTATGCTCTAAAAACTCCCAAAATATGTTCTATAAAAAATGCATTTATGCTCTTAAAAAAAAATTCCTATAAAACCAAAAATATTTTTGTCCTAAAGAAATTTTCATTGCTATCTCAAATAACATTAGTTTTAGCAAAATAATATGATAATGAGAAGTGTTGATGCAATGTAAATTATCTTGTAACATTGCTTATTGTGTGAAGAAAAATTCTTCGTTTTACTAACTAATCTCATCCAGCCAAAATTTCCCTTTCGAGTTAAGTTTTTCCCTACAAATTCAGAATTAATGAGCTGCCATCTATAGGTGAAAATACCTAGCCAAGTACGGTATTTAGTTTTAGAAAAGCATCGCGCAGAATTAAAATGAATAAATAAATAAATAATTCCTTTTATTTGATAAAACTCTCAAAATTTCCCACAAACGCTGAAAAATTCCCCCGTTTGGCCGATTTTTCCCTCGAGTTACCATTACCCACACCGATTCAGGTGATTAATCTATTTACAGCCACACACCAGTGTCCTTGAAGGGCTAGTATTTTTATGCTCCAAAAAATTCAATATCATTGCTGATTGGTTGAAAACCTGAATTTCAGGATTTTTTTAACCAGTCAGCAGCGTCGTTCCATTTTTATTGCACAAAAATCCTAGCCCTAGGAGCTCTCATGAGAGGCAGGAACTGCAAAAACCAGTCTGAAACGGGATTGGAATGACGAGGAAAAGATTCACTTTTTATCGAAAATTGTGAAATATGCAAGATATGCCTAAAAATTGTGAAAATATGCTCTATCACGTAAAAATAGCGAAATATGCAAAGGCATAGAAATCCGAGCACTAATCATAACATAGGGAAAAAATCATGACCTTCACAGTTTCATTCTAGCGCCTTACAATGGCTGAATAAAAAAAAAAATTCGAAAAAACAAAAAAAATCAATTATGAAAGTAGGAAAGGCGGAGTTGTCGCACAGTTGCCACGTTTCATTAATGTCCGTTTACTATACGTCCCTTTTGACCGAATGTTGATGCATAGCCACTGAACTTACGGGATTTTTCGGATATAATTATCATTCGGTTATTGTTATCAGAAACTCCCGATGTGATCACATGAAACACCGTGGACTGTATTTATTTATAGACATCGCCCAGCCCCTCATCCGGGCGATGTCTAAAATTGACAATGGTCGATAGAGCCTGGGCGGTGCACGGAATGAAATGAAATGGACTGTATTTATTTCTGAAGCTTGCATCGTCTAAAGAGAGAAGATTGTTTCACTTTTCTTTGAAGATCTCGTTTAACAGAATTTTCTCATTAGAAATACGGGTTTATGATCTGTTAATAATATGGATATAGCATGTTGATATCTGTTCCCATTATGTTGTTCAATGTGAAAAAATACAAAATGCGCAACAGGAAAACTGTCGAACGAGGTGGCTGAAAACTAAAAAAAATAAAAGAAAAATTACCCATAAAAATGATGGATGTCAAATTTACTGAAAATTCAGCAACCTGAGAAATAAAAAACGATTTTCATGAAAAAACTGAAAACTACGAGAAAAATATAATATAATACAATGTACCCATAAGATATGATTGGTTGTCTTCATCAATGGATATCATCTCGATTTATCTCCTAGATTTGTATTCGATAATCAAATGAAAGTGACATCATATTAGAGTGTAATTGACTGATTGGCTGATTTAGGCTGAGCTTTCATAAAATAAAGTGGCGGAATCTTTATTCGTTAAATGCGGACTCTTAACTGAATATGTCCGTCTTATCCCTACAACAATATTATTTTGTTATAAAGGTGTGAAATAATTCACAAAACCATTGATGAAAAAAAAAGTATTAGCAAAACAAATCATTGCTGACAACAAATTGCATCAGTTCAAAATCATTTCACGGTAAATAAAGTAACTGTTGATAAAAAATAACATCAACAAAAAAACATTACAGGCAAAACAAAAATTATTGTAAAAACACATTGAGGGATAAATTAAATAATTGTTGATAAAAAATAACACATCTCAACAGGAAAACAAATATCATTCTTTTGATAAAAATACACCAGAAACAAAAAAATAATAATAATTGCTGAGAAAACAAAATCATTAGGGATAAAATGATAAAGTATTGAATGACCAAAACAGAAACATTCCAGAATAAACAAAATCATTGTTGATCAAAAAAAATGCAATAAACAGAAAATCATTGCAGGATAAATAAAAATCATTGCAGAATAAATGAAAATCATTGCAGGGTCAACAAAATTATTGCAGAGCGAACAAAAATCCTTGTAATAAAATATCGTTAACAAAAAAAAAAAAACATTGCAAGGTAAACAAAATAAATGTTGATAAAATAAAACATCCCAAAAAAATACTTCAGACTAAACATTCTTTGTTGATAAAAAAAAAAAATAACTTCAGCAAAACTATTAAAACCTAAGCAAATGGTATTTGCTATCAACAATGGTTTTGTTTACTGTGAAATTATTTTCTTGCTGTTGTTGAAAAAAAGTACCAGCAGCAAGAAAATAATTTCACAGTAAACAAAACCATTGTTGATAGCAAATACCATCTGCAATAAAAAAAATATCGCAGGGTAAACAAAATCACTGTTAACGTCTCAATTTAAACAATGAACAACCGAGAGGAAAAAAACACCATAATTTTAATGCAAAACATTTTTTTGCAAAATACTGTTAACAAAAGCTCAGTTAAATCATTGCGAAAAAGCAGATCAAATACCTTCCTCTGCGTAAGGTCATTTTTAAAAAGCTCATTTCTTTTTTCGAAATTCTCAATCTGAATTTTTTTTCCGAAAAAAAAGGTGTCCAAAAAATGCAATTTTTCTTCGGAAAAGGAAAACAAAAGTTGGTTCAAGTTTGAATCTCCAAATATTTTCGATATTTCTTTCTTCGGAAGAAATTTCCTTTCTCCCCGTTAAAAAAGAATAAAAAAATGAATAAAGAGAAAAGAACCAACCCCCGCGTCCGCATAAATTGCGCTAAAGTGTCTAAAAACAGAAATTTAGTTCAGGCCGAATCAGAATTCAGCATCTGACTGCCTTCATAAATCAGTCTTTATTTCGTTCCCCCTCCTCTCTCTCTGCCCATGAGACACTGTCACTCTTTAGTATTTCTGTTACTGTTAAAAAAAAAGAAGCATAAGAATAAAGATATGGAAAGACATAAAGACGTGAAATGGTTGCCGAGCCCTTGTCTTATAGTTTGTGGTTACGCTTAATCTCAACTGATGGCGCCAGCGTCGTACGCTAAATCTAACTTATTGTTTTCGTCTATCTTTGCTTCTTTTCTTTTCCTTTTTTTTTTATCATTGAATCGTACGATTAGCATTTCATCTTTTCCTATATAACTTCTAGATAAATCACAGAATCTGTTTTCGTAAGTTACGATGTCAAGATATCGCGTAATTTATATTCTTATAAAATTTATAGCTTTATTTCATATATTGTTGTTAGCCAAAGTCGTAAATCGTTGTTATGTCCGAAATTCCGAATTCCGCTTTTCGTAGACCGAGGAAAAAATAATGGAAAACTATTAAAAGAGGAATCTCTCTCTCTCTCTCTCTCTCTCTCTCTCTCTCTCTCAATCTTCCAAATGAAATGAGATGTCACAATTCATCGGAAACATCAAATAGCAAAATGTCAACTCGCCTTAATACCTAGCAGTGGTGTATGATGAATCAGATCATAACAAGGAATTGGATTTTTGTATTCTTAATGTTATTCGGAGTATGTAATTAAATAAATTATAAGATAATAACACACTTCAAGCTCACCTCTACCTGTAGAGTGTTGAATAAATACTTCACCATATAAAAGTGAAAATTAACCAAATTACCAGGGAGTGAAGGATGACTCATAACTCATGGATCATGAATGAATGGCGTTTATAGCGGTATGGATAGATCTTTATTGATTTCCTAAAAACGACATTTTTACTGAGTGGCCAAGATGAAGTAGTTTCAAGACATAACCTGCCTTTTTAACCACCGGGCCGTGTTCGGTTGGACCCATGTGTTAAGACGGCACTGCATGGATGCAATATGCAAATCTTCGAAAAATTCTAAGTAGTAGTCGGAACTGGAAAAAGAATCTCATCTCAAAAATTGTTAGCGATACTTTATTCATTTAAACGAGAAAAATCAAATTAACACAGACGTTGTGCAACTTTTATCAAAGCAAAAACATTTTCAATTTTGGTTATAACGATCCGGTAAAAATGTGAAGAACACAAGAGAGGAAAAAAATGGTTTGCGTTTTCCCGATTTCTCTTTCGGTTATAGCATTGTTATCCAGTTTCAAAAACGTCAAGTTGTACGTTTGGTGTACGGTCGGTGAATTTGGCAGGATTTGGAAGTGTCGTAATTGACTTTTCAAAACATTATAACCCATTAATTATGGGTCGAATAAAAAACTGAAAACTCTTTTCGGTACCAGTTCTTCATAAGGAATCACGTGTATAAATTCTGTGGTGTTTGGTCAGAACTTGACAACTCCAAAATCACATTTTTGAGATATAAGCATTTTCATTGCTATTCAAAAATTAAAAATAAAGCATACACACAAATAAAAATGGAAATATCATACATCAGCATGTTGCATCGTACGCACGTATTTGTGCATTTGTCTCACTTCTAATTAGTTATAAGTGGCAAGACTTACTTATAGATCAAAAAAACATTTTTTGGAGATATCATGTTCTGGCCAAACACCACAGAATTATTGGGCGGTCGATAGTTGCCACACTGTGTGTATGATGTCATAGGAAGACAGGGATCAAAGATAAATACTATAAACACCAATAATCATGCTTCAAAACGCAAGTAAATAGAAATGTTGAAACCTTAAACATGTGTGATAATTTTAAGTTATTACTCACCGATAAAAAAAAAATACCGCTGTGTTTTCGAAAATACCCCTCAAAATTTAAGAGAGTGGAATTACCCCACCCCCCCCCCCCCACAATTACATTATTTGGATAACACTGGTGAATGCGTGCCATTTGATTCTATGCAGATAATGACTTACTTATACGTTTTCTAATAACACTAATTTAAAAAAAAAATTAAATCAATATTTCGCTAATCGCGGGATTCTGAATTTACGTATTAGTACCAATGCATTTTTTGGGGAGAGGCGTGCTTCAAAAGAATAGAATCCTAAAGTTTTCGAATGCTTCCAATCGATA
Source organism: Pholcus phalangioides (assembly GCF_987345545.1). Taxonomy (NCBI): domain Eukaryota; kingdom Metazoa; phylum Arthropoda; class Arachnida; order Araneae; family Pholcidae; genus Pholcus; species Pholcus phalangioides. Next base: position 108,259,553 of record NW_028301608.1, read on the forward strand.
TCCATACTCTACACAATATACTACTACTACTACTTAACCGTACATGCACCTCGTACACGCATTCTTCTACGGAATTCCTAACGAATCGGCGCATGCCGGAATGTGTGTTCTGAGTGTTATGTGTGGCCCTAACGTATTTATGTTGTCGAGTTGCGCTTGTTTCGTGTTCGTGCTGCCACCTGTCTTCCATTTTTCTGGAGAAGAGATAGGAATTCTTGAATTTTCGTGTTGTTTCAGTATCGTGATGTAGGTCTGCCTGCTCTCTGCGGAGAGCCTTTTTTTTTTTCAAATGGGAGACCGGGGCTCTCATTCGCGTCTCGAAGCTGGAAAACCGCAGCAAAACCAACTTCAGCGGACCACCACTGTGCCATCAACTTCGAAATTCTATTTAATCAGATACGTGGACTGGTTTCCACGTATCTGAAACATCTAACGGCGTTTTATTTTACCTTTTTCTCTTGTCTCAATAGTTTTTTCTCGTGAAAAATGTCAGTATTTTTTATTTGAAGTTCAAAAGAGTTCAATAATATATATATATATATATATTTTAAATTCTTTCCTTAATGAAAAATGAAAAAACTTGGAAAGTTGCCTCCATACTTTTAAACAGTGCTTATTCTTCCCGCGTGTCTTTTCTCCGTCTTTGCTTCTTTCTTTGCTCGATCATTTTTGTTTTCTTTAGAGGAAGCATATTTTTACTTGAGAGATGACGGAGATAAAATACTCTGATGGTCCCGATCCAGCAACTCTTTTACTGTATGTACATATACATATATATATGCATATTTTCATTCAAATTATTTCTTTCAGGAATTTTTTGCATATTTTTTCGTATTTATTCAATCGACATCAATCTCCTTTTATGACAAGTTTATCTCTCGTAATGTCAAGATAAATTCCGAAATGTTTGTGGCATGGAACGGGGGGGGGGGGTGAAGGGAAACAATTTTTTTTTCTTGAAAAATTTCCAAATTTTATACTTTTTTTAATGTTTATTCCGTCGAGCTTTTCAATTCCAATTTCCTTGGAAATATGTTGTTGAATAATCTTTGAAATTTCAAGAGATATCTGTAAAAGCCTTTAATGCATTACGGCTTTTCACAAATAAATTTTACTTCTTCTTTAAATTTGACCAATCGATATATTTTGGTTGTACTTGACATCCATGTTTTTTATGGGCAAATTTTTTTCAGCCACCTCGTTGGACAATTCGCTTGTTGTTGTCCTTGTGTTTGTATGTTTTGTGTAGTAATTACCTTCATTTTTATGTGAGTTTTGGTCGAATTGAGTGATTTCTGCCTATTTTTAATAATTTATTAATTTATTTCTAATTTTTATAAATTTATGAATATTTTCGTCCAAATGTAATTGTTTAAATATTAATTATTTTTCAGGTGGTTCAACTAAAGCAAGATTTGTTGGAAGAACGGATGCAGAGAAATGAAGCAGACAAGAAGGTTAGGCTATTGGTGAATGAAAGCGTCGGTAATGAATCCACGTCGTTTTTCACGAGAAATATGTGAGTCATGTTAATTATTTATTAGCACATGTTAATGTACAGTGAAAAACCTCGCTCCTACTATACTCGATGTAACGATAAATCCTCTTCCAATGATATTTTTTCAAATCTTTTTTGGAATCGCCTATAGCAGTGGCTCTTGAGTGGGGATGCTGATACTCCTGGGGTTACGGGCGAGCATTTTTGAGGGGTGCGAAGATGGAAAAAGTAACTTAGGCCTACAACACGTTGACTGATTTTTCAGGAAAATCGAAATGATGATGAAAATTGAATTTTCAGATTTTTGAAAAAGCATGAATTATACATGCATTTTGACGCCCTATCTCTTAGCTTTCGCTCGTAGAAATGTATCGCATGAAATTCGCTTTGCAAAAGTTTCTTTTTTAATCAGCGTTGGTACTTGTTTTTCGTTTTGATTGAGAAAAAACACCATTAATACCTAAAATATTTCGCTGTTTGTTTACATTTGTACCTCGTGTTATTAGCATGCTGCGCTTACATTTGGTACTGCCGTGAGCATGACTCAGGGAAAACGTCAGTGCCAATACATACAGGGTGTTCTGTAAGGCCAAACACGACCTTTATTTCCCTCATCAACCGTTCATCATGTGGTCAAAAATCACCCTGTAAAAGTTTTGAGAGTGAAAATAAAAAAATATAATTTTTTTACACGGACGCACTGTCCTAAAAACCCCAATTAGAGAAAGTTGTTGCTCTGTCTCTTCTGAAGCAAAAGAAAAAAAACGTGTCTAAGCACAATATTTGCTGAGGTATTTAAATTCAAAAATTGGAGAAATGGGAAAAGAACAGCATAAATAAGGGAAAGAAGCATTGTCCGTTATTTTATGCCGTTATTTTCCCATGTTTTCTCTGATTTTTGAATTCAAACATTTCAGCGAACTTATTAAGAAATCATTTCACTTTGAAACGTGAAACTTTTATTGTTGGCCTCAGAAAAGCCGGAGCAACAACTTTCTAATTAGATTTTTTAAAACAGGGTGTCCACGTAAAAATTTAGATTTTTTTTGTAACTGTATTTTCAGTCTCAAAACTGGTAAAGGGTAGTTTACGAATACATTTTTTTTCAGCATTTGCTAAATTGGAATCATACCTCTACGACGGATGATAAAGGCAGATTGAAGACTTACAGGACACCCTGTATATCGTTGTACCGTCGGGAATCAATAAGTGAAGAGCAATTCGTCGAATCTTTTCAAACATTTTGAAAAATGTCAAAAAAAAAGTTTTTTAGTTCATATTTTGATTATATTTTAAAAATGAAAGAAGCCAAAATTAAATATTAACATTTGCTGAAAAAAAAGAATTAAATAATAAGTAAAAGAGTTTATGAAAGTTATCTAATTTAGATGATTAATGTAACTGATTACAGAAGAAAAAAAATATCGAATAGAAAACTAATTATCCAATATCCAAGGGGGGTGCGGGCAGGTACGTTATATTGCACTGGGGGTGCGGGATGGAAAAAATAGTCTAATGTTTAGCTCCTCTCGATACAACGATATCCTTTGCGTTGTATCGAGAGGTCGTATCGTGCGTGTTTCGCGTGTAATTATTGGACGGCCGATATAGTATCCACCCTGTATTGTACACCCACGCTGAGTTGGCCTCTGGCTACTTCATGAAACGTCACGATGGACGATTCCATTTATCTTCTTTCGGTAAAAAGGTCGCAGGGAAAAGGAGCAGGTTGGTATTTTCCGTTTCCCCTCCTTGGAAAATGAAGCCTCCCTTCGCGCGTCAAAGTCAGAGGCCAACTGACAATATGAGCATACAATATATAGCCATGTATCACACGTTGGCGACTGAAAAAAAAATGGATTTGGGGGGGTCTACCGGACCGTCTTACATCAGCACATCGAACATTGGCCAGGGATCTCCACTTTGCGAATTGGTCGGCCAATTCCGAATCATTTCTGCAAATCGGACTTCTGCCATTTCGCGTATTTAACATATGCATACATGTGTACAACACTCATACATCATTTGACTCATCAAACTATGTCTGACTCAATTAGTTTTTGTTTATTATGTAAAATTACTTCTATATCTAATCTCACATGGGTTTTTCTAAGAAAGACGTTTCGTTTCACATAAACAGTTTATCAATCAAAATACTAGATTGTTGTGACGTGTTAAATTTGATAGGCTAAATACAGTATCACCGTATCCATTTCTCATCCTGCCTATTACCTGGAAAAAATGTTCTTTGTTCCATTCAAAAAAAATCTCCTCCGTGTATGTAATTTGTCACACGGAAAACGTGATTTTTACGAAACGAAATCGAAAATCGGTCCCTTAATGGTTTGGTCATTGACATTACATCCGGCGTTCGATTGATACGTGATCCATCATCCGTTTCTGACACAATTTTGTTTCGACTCATTTGATATGGCTTATTATACAATCCCCATAAATTGTTCTTCACGGTTGAATTTATTATTATTATTATTATTTACAGATCGATCGGAGCAAATGACGAAAACGTGGAAAAAGATGGGGAATTGTCGCCTCTGTTTATAGGATATGAGGTATGATTTGCTCACACCTTCTTTTGAATTGATTCATACTTTGATTTAAATTGTTTTGCGAAATAGTGGAAGAGATATATTAATAACAATAGAAAATTAACGCTCGACCCATGGCCATCGGGTCAAATGTGGCACTCGTAGTCATCTAATGTGGCCCGTGACCACAAATGTAATTTCGTAAAAATTTACCATGTGGTACATATACTGACCACTTATATGACTCGCAGTACATTCAAAGATCACTTAATCGGCCCCGCGGCATATTAACGAACTATTGTCCTACGGTATAGTTTCAGATCACTCAAGTTGCCCAAGGTATATTTCCAGATCACTCGAGAGAGAGAGAGATAGAAAGAGAGAGAGAGAGAGAGAGAGAGAGAGAGAGAGAGAACGTGTCGCGGGCCAACACGTTTTCAAACCAATGAAGTGACCCATAACAACACCTGCTTTAGCAGAAAGCCTCCGCGCGAAGCTCGTGACGTCACTGAAGTCGTTTACACGATGCAAGTGCTTTAGTTGATAACTTAATTTTAAGTTGCCAAGTACGATACAATGTATGCAGACGATAACAACAGTTTACACGGCTTTAGTTGGAAAGTGCGCAAGTGAACAAGTGATTTAGTTGGTTAGTGGAATACAGACGGTTTTTTTTTCGGTTAAGTAGACCTATGCGCATGCGCCAGTGGGAGCCGCTCTGGAGGGGTCTTTTTGCTCTCTCACGGAGGGGTTTATTTTGATCTCAAGCGTGAACCTGTTCATGCTCCGTCGTCCCCTGAAGTTTCGCTAGAATTCCGCGGAAATATTAGATAGTATGGTGGCCAGAGGACGCAACCTTCAAGTTCGTTAGAAGTTCCTCAGACGAATGTAGACGATTTGCATGTGTGGTTTAGTAGTAGTAGTGTAATTACTGAATTCGATAAAATATGAAAAGAAATCGTCCAATGAGTCTCAATAGTAAGTTGGATAAATATAGTCTGACCCCGATATAACGAACTCTCCCATTTAATGAATTGCACGATTTAACTTTTTTTTCTTCTAATCATATCGCTGTGCGAATCTGTTGAATGAGAACCTGTTAAATCGAAGAATTTCATGAATATTTCACAATATCAGGCTACAATCGTAAAATTCGTTCAATGAAAGTTCGTTATATCCAGGTCCGATGTCGGAATTCACCTATAGCTCTTATTAGGTGAATTCCGACATCCGTATATTATCCGACATTACCGTATATACTCGTGTATAAGCCGACTCGTATATAAGCCGACCCCCCCCCCCCACTTCAGGACGACCAAAACCGCAATAAATTGAAACCCCGTGTATAAGCCGACCCCCAAAAAATCCATGCATTTTAGAGAAAAAAAATTCTTATATTTTCATGCAAAATGAATATCTTACGGAAATTTACAATAGAAAATGATTCAAACTTTTTAATCCGTATCTTCTGAGTCTCCAAGCTCATCGTAATCCATCAGATCATCATGGGGGTGCGGCATCTTCGTTTTAATCCTCATCTGAGCTGTCATTGCCATTGTCACTTTCAAAGAGGATAGATATCATCTTCAGTTCCGTCCATCGCATTGCTCATGCAACACTTTTTGAAGGATCGGACGATAATTTCGGTGGAAACAGAATTCCACGCCGCATGTACCCATTGGCACACTAGGCCAATGTCAGGTTTCTTCAAGGCACCACTATTTTGTAGTTTCTTCATCATCGGAACTCATCCATTCGATCCGCAAATTACTCAAATAGTCTTTGAGAATCTTGTTCATGCTCACATCTAAAGGCTGTACAATCGTCGTTAGCACACCTGGTATTAAAACCAATAATATTTTCTTTGCCTTGGCTTTGACATTATTGGTTTTGTGGGGTTTGAACATATCTCATACCAATAATGGCGCCTACAAAAATGACTACTGATTGCAATGGTCGATATTTTATCATCAAAAACTGACCCGAGTATAAGCCGACCCCCCCCCCCCCCCACTTGAGGAACGAATTTTTCCACAAAAAAACTCGGCTTATACACGAGTATATACGGTAATTATAGCAGTTATTTCAGGGATGTTAGAAAAAATTCGTTAAACCAGAGTTCCGATTCAGACTGTGTCTCACAAGTACGTTCATTTAATTAATAAATCTTATCGCAACAATGGGACCGATTATGCATTTGCACCGGCAAATGCGAATTTAGTACGATTCGTCATTTTTACCAACGACGCTTGTGTATTATGCATAATTGCCTGCAAAATGTGATAAGTTTTGGGAGGAATTCGTCAAACTTACCAAAATGGCCAGCGATTATGCATAATAACCAGATGTATCCTATTTACCGTAACATATGCAAATTAATTTCATTCCGTTTTATATTTAGGTGGTCCGGATTTATTTTTCTAGTTTTATTAGATTTCAAAATAATACCAAAAAAGTTTCAGAATTTGCCACTAGGTGGCGTTAAAACTGGTCTCGCCATGTTGCTCGTACCCATATTACTATTTCACTAAATTACTTCCATGCAATATGTCAGGAATTAATGAAGTTTATGTGCGGTTTCCCCATGTTCAATATTTCTCCAAAGTATTTATCATTTTTGCTCCCAGGCATCCCGAAACGATTCGATGGTGTAGAGAATGATTGTAAGAGGCTGTGTATAGTGTCATACTATACAAGATTCATTACTTACAACGTTCATTACTTCTGAACGGGAAAAGGTACAGCGGTGGGATAAAGATCCATCTGTATGAAATCAATTATGCGCTACACAATTTTGGTGGTATAAGCACACACACACCCTAGCGGAGGGTTCTGAACTTTTTGTGTTACGTTCACAATTACGCAAATATTCCTGAAAAAAAATGGGGCATGACTCCCCCAAGGATAGGGCTGACAGGGCTCCAGCTTGGGGCCGGGACTAAATCCTTTGTAATTTTTCTTCTTTTTTTCACACTATAAATTAACTTTAGAAGAGGCCCTATGGGAAATCTGGCTTTTGTTCCGCGAAAGGTTCCAGCCTAAGGGCCTTGACACAGGATGTAGGGGCTATGAGGGGGAAGGGATAGACAGGAGGCGCAAAAAATAAGTCCCTCACGGATACAGATTTTGTCTCGAGCCACCCCGATAGCTTACATTCTTGTTTCTGGTATCCTGGTGTATACCCTGTTTATTTTCTCAACGTTTCCATTGTCGAGGTATGCCTCAAAGCGTGATGCCATGTGAATTTTTACTATGCTAAATTCTGGGGTCTTAACTAAAGTCAGCGCTGCCGCCCCTTAAAACCTGCTGCCCGGGTGCCCGCACCCCTTGCACCTTCGCTTATACCGCCCCTATCCCAGCGAATACAAGTCCACTTATCCTGGCTATGGACCAGAGTTTATATTGATCGTTTTGTGTAAAATTAAATACAATATGTATGCATTATTCACTTTTAGAGGATTTTATTTTCCTTTTCGTCCTATGGCCACAGGGAAATCACGTTACTGTGTATATGTATTAAGAGATTTCTGTTATCCGTCTATTCGGTTATCCGTCGCAGCCTTGGTCGCTGACGGTTAATCGAAGTTTTACTGTATTAAAAATTAGTGTAACTTGATTATTCCAAGGTAAATTTAGGAAAACAATTTTCAAGTTTTATGCTGTTTCAAGGTACACGATGCTCCATTATTTTTAAAAAATAGTAATAATATTTTTATTTCATGACGCTTGGTATGATTGAACACTTGGTACGATTTATCAAGAGAATGCATTCATTATAATTACTAATTATAGTTCACTAAACCTGAAACGTTGAGAAAAAACACGGCAAAAACAAGAACATTTTTTTTTTACTTCATGCGCCTACTTGCAAAATCTGTCAGTGCCATAGAAAAAGAGCTGAAACCACGTGCAGTTGTAAGGTTGTGTATTTCTAATCTCTTACAGTCCAAAAACATCAGCTGGAAAGCAATACTGTCAAAACTATTTCAAGTATTTCCAGGTTCACTATGGTCAAAGTGCAGCAGATTTCCCCATACAACAATTTGTCATGGTAAATAATTCACCGAATGATTTTATTTCAGAGTCGGATCAGAAGATATCAGGCATATATCACGAAGCTAGAGAAAGACAATTCTATGCTGGTGACTGAGATTAAAAAACTCAGAGATCTCGTAAGTTCGATTACAATTTTGTTTTTCACTCTGAATGTTGTCTTTATTTTTTTCTTGAATTTTCCCATTGATTCGCAGCTTCTTTCCTTCTTTCAATAGAGCCCTTGCAGCCAAGGTGAACAAGCAAAACTCTTGCTAGTCAAACTCGGTCAGCTTGAAAGGGATAACCAGCAGCAGCAGATGGAATACGAGAGCTGCCTGGATGACGTCGCCAATAAGCTGGTCCACACTCTGCTCCGTCAAAAGGTATGTAAATCCAGAATATGCTCGTACTCGTAAAAAAAAATTCATCAATTTTGTAGTTTTGTTTCAGAAACTTGTGGAATAACTATCAGATTGAGGATCTCGTGCGATCTTTTGTCTGGTTTTTATGATTGTATTGCCTATTCCTTGTAGACACTGGAGGAGGAATGTCAGTTGTTGCATTTACGAGTAGAACAGCTGGAAATAGAGAACTCGGAGCTCCTCAGGGAACTGGATAATGGGGATCGAAATCATGTAAGAACTCATTCCAAAGATCTGCAAAATAAATTACATTTAGCTTCAGTCTAAAATATTTCATCAATAATTTGCCAAATTGTTTTCTTTCCAGGGTCGTTTCGATGAATCACAGAGTAAATCAAACTTCGTGACCATCACTGCTGAAAACAGAAAGTCCGCAGATGCTATGAAACATTTACGCGAAGATAGTTCCTGCAGCTTGCGGTCTGATGAAGATGATACTATGGAATCGGTATCAGTTTCTGCTAATGCTCCAGCTGAGATACCAGTCGTCAATAGCCCCGGTGAGAAATCACCGAGTACTTCCAAAATCCCTGCCTTTGGAATTTCGAAAACTTCCCCTTGCCGAAAACGGTCTAAAGTCGAACCTCCAAACTTTTTACCTGGAAAACAAAGAAACCAGAGGGTGCAAGACGCTCCCAAAGCTAGTGTTTCGCCAACCAGCAGAGCTACTTCGTCATCGAGCACGAATGGCCCCAAATCGGATTTCTTCTCTAAAGAACCCAATTTTGAATCGGGTGAGAATAAATTTGTCGGAGCCAAAAGAAAGCGATCGTCAGTGACACACGGGAATTCACCGGGAGAAAACTGCTCGAATGACCCTAAATCACCTTCGAAATCGCATCATCATGTCCGCTGGGACACTAAAGTAAAAAGACCCCTGTCTTTGGAAATGGGGTCCGAATGCGGTTACCCATCTCCAACTACGAAAGCCGTCGATGTTTTAACGTGTCTAAAACCAGAAGACCGACCTCAGCAAATCCAGGAGGTTTGGAATTTCACTTTCACCGTTGACAGGATGCCCATGACGAGTACCATCAAGTGCTCGTCTTGGGACAACGGTGAAGTCAAAAATCCAGAACTTCCCCCGGACGATAAAGTCCACGGTGATTCAGACAAGAGTTTATCTCCATCCAGAGAACTAGAGACGTCAATCAGCATCGACGGCATTCACAGAACTCGTGACGAAGGCTATTCGACCATGTCCAGCGACCAGCAGCAGGACTCGGCGGCGGACACGACGGTCAGCGAACACGAAGAGCCGTCCGCAACCTACATGCCAATGCAGAGTGGGTCGTCCTCCAAATTCATCAGTGATGACAGTGTCACCGAATGCCTAGACGGTTCTATGACATCGTCATCAGATAGCGGGTTTGGCCCACTACAACAAATAGCCTTGTCCAAGCACATCCAGCTTTTCTCGACGCCGACTTCGCAGTCTGCCGTCAACCGTAAGATATCTGACTCTTCCGCTAGCGGAGCCACGTCGCCAGCCATCATTCCATTGGACGATCGTTCTGACGTTTTCAGCCGTGACAAAGATGAAAACGTTGACGCGCCAAGCGAGACAATCACTGACCGACCATCTCCTATTTCCAGAGTGTCCAACGGGTGTCCATTTTTTGGAAATTCATCGACAATTTTAGACGATAGCAGTGTATGTGCCGATTCCAACTTCCCATCCACAAACATTCATCAGAGTACAAATTCATCAAACGACCGTGATTCGAGTGTGCCCAACATTTATAGCTCACCAGCAGCGCACAATATTTGCGACGAGTACAATCTGACTTTGCCATCGCAGCAAAGAATAATGTGTCCTGAAGTGGTGGCGGCCCATTCGAAAGATCCCCGAGAACCGGAAGAAAGGATCGAAACTGCGGAGAAAGCGACGCTGACAGAGCCCGAGGAGGCCATGTGGCGAGAAAAAGCGCTGGCACATTTCATCGACGAAAGCATCTGGTCCCTATATTCGTCCGAAAGCGACACGCAGGTGCGGTTTGTATCGACTTCAGCCTCCAGAGAAGTCTCCCCTTTCGACAACAGGGATATCACCGTCATCGGTCCGGACTCGGCTCCTAAAATTGTGATAATTCCAAACGACGAGCTGCTAAACTCTGGACTCGATGTCATCGGCTCGCCAGATAATAACGCACAAAAAACGACAGTTTTATCTTCCATATTTCAAAACGGGGACGTTGCAGAAGGCGTTTTCGATACCGATGTCGAGAGTGAACGAGTTTTCCACTCCTCGGGCAGAGGACTCGAGAGAGTCGCTTCTGACAGCGTCCTGTGTTTGAAAGACGCGGTCCACGAACTCGAAGACTCGATGAGACCGAGCCTCAGAATGGCCCGCATCTTTAACGCCTCTACGAACATTCCATTTTCGAATCACTTTTCGGCTTCGGACATCCGTACTCTGGACGTGCCGTGCAAGAAGTCATCTGTTACCAGTCCGGAAATTCTCCTGAACTTGGAGAAAACCATGCTACAAACGGTGAGTCTAACAATATCTTCACTGGTCATAAATTCTCAAACTAAATCACAGTCATTCGAGAAAGGGAATTTCTCATGGGAAATCATTATTCAATCTCTTTTGAATTCTGTGTTCTTGCGAAGTATTGTTCGAGTCTGATGTGATAGGTATATGATACGAATAATGACAATAATAGTAATAATTTTATTAATTTATTGTCATATTTTATTGTAATAACATTCTTTTCCCTGAGCTTCTAAAATTTGCACCTGCGTTTTTCAGCTCCGAAAGTCTGAACCTACCTTGTCCAAGCCTCAAAAATCGGTACGTCCTTTTCCCTGAGCTTCGGAAATATTAGCCTGTCTCTTTTGAGCTACGAATATTTGCACCTGCATTACCCAACTTCGAAAAACTGAAACTGCCTGAGCTTCGAAAATTGGTACGTCCTTCAACCTGAGCTTGGGATATCGATATTTACTTTGAAACTCAGATTGAAGGAAATATCGATATTCGAAGCTCAGATTGGAGGAAATATCGATATTCGAAGCTCAGATTGGAGGAAATATCGATATCCCAAGCTCAGGTTGAAGTAAATATCGATATCCCAAGCTCAGGTTGAAGTAAATATCGATATCCCAAGCTCAGGTTGAAGTAAATATCGATATCCCAAGCTCAGGTTGAAGTAAATATCGATATCCCAAGCTCAGGTTGAAGTAAATATCGATATCCCAAGCTCAGGTTGAAGGACGTACCAATTTTCAAAGTTCGGTACGTCCTTTTCCCTGAGCTTCGGAAATATTTACCTGTCTCCCCTGAGCTACGAATATCTGCACCTGCATTACCCAGCTTCGAAAAACTGAACCTGCTTACCCTGAGCTTCGAAAATTGGTACGTCTTTCAACCTGATCTTCGGATATCGGTATTTCCTTCAACCTGAGCTTAGGATATCGGTATTTCCTTCAGCCTGAGCTTCGGATATCGGTATTTCCTTCAACCTGAGCCTCGAAGATCGGTATGTCCTTTTCCCTGAGCTACTAAAATTTGCACATGGGATCCCCCCCAAGATTTATAAACCCGAACCTGCCTTCCTTGAGCTACGAAAGATTTTTCACTTTTGAAGACCAAATACGCCCTGCTTCCCATTTCTGTGAGGTATCGAAGCGTTCCCGGAGGATTGGTGTGTCGGGAAATTTTATTAAATATCTTCAAAATAATAAGTACAAATAATGTGTGTGTGTATACATAAAGATTCACGCATAATCTATACCCGGCAATGAGCGGATCATAATATAACGATAAAAATAAAATTAAAAAAAATATATAATCTTGAAATACAATTACATGCACCTGCCCTTCGCTGCAATTCGAAAATCTAAACTATAAATTTCTTAAGTTATTCAAAAGCCGGTACGTACTTGCCCCTGAGCTGCTAAAATTCACACCTGCGTCTCACAGAGAGAAAAGTTCCGAAAATCTCCACTCATTCAACATGAGCTAGCCAAAACTGTAATTGTCCTCTTTGAGCTTTTAAAATCTGCACTAGGTTCTCCTGGGTTTCTGAATATAGACTCGCCCCCTTCCCCATGTCTTGTGCAAATCGAGATAGCACTTTAAAAAAGCTCATCTCTGAGTAGTTTTAAAAGTTTCTGAGGTTCTCGAGCCTACCCTGGAGAACTTCAGATCCTTCTCAAGAAAACGTGCATTAGCTATATTTGTGTACGTGTACAGTAATAACATTTTTTTTTTTAATTTTCGCTCTCTTCGTGAATTTTTATAGACCTATGCATGGCATTCGTCGGTAAATCCTAGCGGCAGCTCATCGGTCTGTTCGTTGCAGTCATCAAACTCATACCATCAAGATCAAATCAGTGACGAAACGGATGACGTCGACGCCATGAGGCAGCCAAGCCGAAAGGGCTCTCAGGTCCAATTTCTCTTTCTCTCTCTACTTCTGACTCTTCCTTCGAAGGCAATTATATTGCCTTTTTATGAAAATTTGTATTTAATATTAATAGAAGTGAAACTTCTTTCTCCAGGACCCGGATCTGAATAGCGCCAGTGATGCCGAATACGAAAATTTAGAGCATAAACATTTCGTTGAGCGGTGGATTCAGAAAGAAATCAATCAGAGGGAAAGCCCAGTTTCAACAGTGAGTCTTTTTCTTGAGCTTGAAACATTCGGAAGTTATTGAAAATTTTCGTGTAGTTTTTCTTTTCCTCTCTCGTTTAAGAGAATGAGTTTTTGAAACAGTACTATTCTATTTCAAGCACTGTAATCCGGAAATGAACAGAATCGAGGAAGCTGTACAGACGAATTCCCCGAAACGACGTGCAATCAATTTGCAGAGCGATGCGGTAGCCACTCTGTCCGCTTTGAAGATCTTGTCCGCTAAATGCGCATCTTTAGCCAACGGTGATTTCAACGGTAAGTCTGGATTTGCGATAAATTTTCTCTTTTAATTCAGCCATCTCAACCTGTTGCTCGCGAGCATCGCGGTGCTCACTCAAACACTCGGAAATGCTCAGCGTTCATTCCTGATTTCGCACTCGCGAAGACTGATTCTCTATTCAAATACTTCTGTACGAGTTGCCTTCATGAATTGACGTTATGCATCTAACTTCAAGCGTATTTCAAAGTTGCCATACGCTCTTCTTCTGATAATAGGGATATAGACAGGGTCGTCTTAACACATGAGCCCACCCGGGCACTGAGTGGGAGCGGGGGGGGGGGGGGCTTTTGAGCCGTGTGGCCTCACGCTCTGGAGGGACGATAAATCTAAGGTGCATGCGGGGAAAAAACTTATTTACCATAAAAACAATGAGTGAAAATGATTTCCCTCCACATTGGAAGGGGCGCCAAATCCGAAGTGAAAGGATTTAAAAAATTTTAAACAATGTTAAAAGAAGAACCTTTTTTATGCTGCGTTGGCGTGGGAATAAATCTGTAGAGGGTGGGCAGAGCACCAAAAATATATTTCGCATTGGTAGATTTTTAACTGTACATGATTCAGGCTGTATCGACTGTTGTTGATAGATTTAGTACTGTGATTTCGGTAGTAATTCATTTAAATCTCTAGTCAGATAAATAAAGCTAGGTAGGGATCATCATTTTGAAAGAACATCATTTTGCCCCGGAACTCATGGCGCTGTTAAGATGGTTATAGGTATAGACAATGAATGAATAAACGCCAGGACTCTGCCACCGGCCTTATCCCGTTTCCGAGATCTCCTCCAGCCCAGCTTCGTGGCAGAGTCTGAAGACAAGTGGGAAAGTGTGTATATTTAAGAGTCTGTGTGTGTGTGTATCTAGTGTTGTCTCTGATTTCTCAGTGCTTTCATATATATTTCAAATTGTGAACGAAGTGTAATGATTGAATATTTGTTCCGCTGTGTAGGCCTGTCGCTCTCTGTGGCGAGACTTTTTGACGGGGACATCGACTCACATTCGCACCTCGAAGTTTGCAACCACAGAAAATATAGACATAGACAGTGCTCACGACTTGAAAAATTTCCCTATTTTATGTTCTTTAGTATTTTTTTATTGTTTGCTTTTAGAGTTTCCATGTTGAATCTATTTTTTTTCGTTGTTCATTTCGTTGATAGATTCAGAAGAAGATAAGACAGGAAGAAACGGCTCTCCGCTACTTTATCCTAAATTCCCCAGAAACTTCCCAAACGAATGTCCCGAAGAACAGAGTTGTGGCTCGTCCACGTCGTCTCTAGTTTACCCGATCATATTCACGTGTGAGAACGTCGAAGATGACGAGGACGGCTGTGATGAGCCGAATTTCAGAGAACTCGAAATAGATCTGGAATTATTGGACGCTGACTTGAAAGAATTCAATGGGGAATTCTACAAACTGTGCAACGTCGGCTCCTCGTCTCAGAGCCTCGACCACAATGTACCGATTGTCATCGGCAAAGTCGACAGGAATCTTCCAGAAATTTTTGTTCCTTCCTCCCAGAAGCCGTATTCGCAGCCTCCTCCGCCGATGATGTGCAGACTTCCGAAGAGGCAGGTGTCTCCTACAAAACGTTCTCCAAAACTAAATGAGAGTTGCCTACCCACCATGGATACACCTCCTAAGCCGACCGGTTACGTTAAGCCTATGAGGCCTGTAACGTTGACTTTTGGCGATATTCCTAATGTCAAAGTCTATAACAACAACAACAACAATACGAAAACGAACTGCCAGGCTGTAAAACCACAAGAATCAAAACGCTTTCGCTTACCCAAGCCAAATTTCAGTTCGTCACCGACAAAAAGTTCCCCACAGAAAGATGCCAATATGAAAATGTCAACTCAGGTTAACAGTCGCCGTTCCTGTGAAAGTTCTTGTCTTCCACTTAATCAAAATTACACCAAGAGCTCATCCACGAACGATGCCCGTAGGTCCTGCAGGGACCAATTCAAATCAAACGTCCGTGGCTCTACGAAAGAATCCCCAGAGGACTTGAAATCATCGGACTGCCTCCCGAAGGCCAAGGAAGTAGTCCAACAGCAGCAGCAGCCTAGTAGTCCTTCGAAGAGGTATAAAACGTCGAGTCCAGCAGCAACAGGGAAACAGTCTTCCAATACCAACAGAAGCGAGCTTCAACAAGAGCGACAAAGTGGCGCAGTGTCCAAGCGCCATTGGAGGGGTGCCAAGGATAGACGATCATCGTCCAAGAACGCACAAGATGCTTCGAAAGAAGGGTGTGGCACAGCGTGGATACACCTTGGATATGATCCCAGTCTTTCG
This sequence comes from Pholcus phalangioides, assembly GCF_987345545.1. Lineage (NCBI taxonomy): Eukaryota > Metazoa > Arthropoda > Arachnida > Araneae > Pholcidae > Pholcus > Pholcus phalangioides. The sequence goes on from NW_028301608.1 coordinate 108,275,269, forward strand.
GATCCTAAGGTGAGCACCAACGTTTTCAACACAATTTTGATTGGTTACACTGGACTCTTTGTAAAAGTTCGTAAGTGGCTTTTTTTAACAAAGAAAAGATGCGTTACAACTCCCCATTTAATATACGGTGATTTTTTTTCCCCCCTTCAAGGTCAGAGCAAGTTACTTGGACTCCATGGCAGAAACCATCAGCAGCAGTGGCAGCAGCTCCGACGAATGCGAAGACATCAACAATCCTCCAACCACTGCAGTGCAGTCGAGTTCACATTTGCAACGTCTTTGTCGGGAGAGACGACAAAGGATCAAAGGTTCGTATAAGGCGGAAAATTTCTTGCGTTATCTTTTTCCACGTTGTTTTGGTGTGCTTGATATTTTATCTGCAAAATGTTCCAGAAATGCGTGCACAAACTTCTAAGGGGATGCACAAAGACAAATTAGAATCATGGCAATATAGGGCCGAAAACTCTCTCTTCGTGTACAGAGTGGACGAGAAATGTAAGATCAGCTTCTTCGAGTAACCTTCTCCATTTGGAGGCTTTTGTCATGAAGGAGTTTATGAACACTGCGGCATAAGCCGTTTCGATTTCTAGATGCATTAGAACACACACATACACAAAAACACTCTCCATTCCCCCCCCCCCTCCTCTTTCTCATGAGTTCTCCCTTCATCAGCGGACTGTTGGGTCCAGTTGTGTCTGTTGGCAGTATCATTTGCTCACCAGGCATCTTGATCGATGAGAACGAAATGTTTTTATCACCCGCAAGACATTTGACGAAAGGGTTACATGGTGGGTATAGTGTGACCACGGAAAGGTGGCCTCTGACCTTGCATGACCTTCAAAACGATAAAAGAGGATTCATTCTTTAGTGCGGAGAAATAGGAGGAGGGAAGAACTCCAGCAGCCACGCTGGAGGGAGATGTTTATTTTCTCCCCTCCCTCTCTGTCTCTTCCTACTGAAGAATGAACCCGTCCTTTTCGTGATGAAGCTCATACAAGGTCTGAGGGCATCTTGCCGTGGTTACACCATGCAGAGGCATGTCTTTCAGCGTGCAATCACGCGGGCGTTTTGGAAAATCCCTCGCAAGTCTCGGACCATACCAGCAGCGACAGAGATGCGTATCAAAATGTCCACATCATTTTTAACGAGGTTGGCATAAACCAGTTCTTCGAAGTAACCAATATACATTCAATCAATTGTCGATATTTATCTCATTAGGAAGCATTCCTGATGCAGTCATACAATGGCTCGATTTGTTGCCTTCTCTTCGGGTTCGCGAATTCGGTCACCTCATTACAGAGCCGCCATTATGGGTGTCCGACCAGGTGCGGTCGCACCGGGACCCGGGTTTTAGGGGCCCCGCATTTACGGTGTGGCAATGATTTCTTTCAAAAAATTCTAAATTTTCATGATATCTGCGATTGGTTTTTAATAAATTCTGAATTTTCATCAATTCTTCAATTAATTCTTTCATGTATTCTGAATTTCCATGATTTTTATTTTCTCAATTTCCAATTCCCCTCTCTCACCGAAGAGAAAATCGGGGCTGAAAGCCCCCCAGTATTATTTAAGCTCACCAGGTCCCGCTTCTGGTAAGGGCAGCTTTGCCTCGCTACTTTGAAGGGAAGTTCGCAAGTTTCCAAGTGTTACAAGGTGTCCTGAAGAACTTAATTGATGAATAAATTGTTGAAGAGCGAACCAAACGTAATTTTCAAACCAGAGTCAATCCAAGCCACATAGCCAATGGCGCAATATTAGAAAATATATTTATATAGCTTATTCTCCCAAGCAGGGCCGGAATTACAGGGAGGCGGGTGAACCTGCCCCGGGCGGCAACATTTAGGGTGGGGTAGTTTTAAGTGGGGACAAAAAAAACATTATAAAATTACCGAATTGAAGTTGTGGGGGACGGAAAAAATCTTGGTTACGGCCCTACTCCCAAGGGAAGCTAGGTTGTCCTGGGAAATGTATTAATTAATAATTATTTGAAACGTGTGGTCGTGTGTCATCACAAGCCGAACGTCAATCGTCATAAATCTAACAAAGATGACGACGCTTGCGGCCCCAATTTGATCCAGCCAAACAATTCCATTTTGTTTCTATGCACCTTAACCTCCTAGAAGTTTGCGTTTCTGAAACACTCGGTACATTGACTCTAATTAGCGTTTTTCACTGTTGCAGCCTCTCGCGGTGAAGATTTCATATCGTCTTCACCCCGGCACCGGGTATCCGTACTGAACCAGCACAGCCTCTACTTCAGGTTCGGCGATCAAGAGAAAGAAGCCATATCATGCTTTGACTTCCTGGAGGACATCGCCACTTCTTCGGGCAGCGAACCGGGATCCGCCGAGGCCAACTTCCAGAAGAGATTGATGCCACCCCCCGGCGAACTGGAAAGCAACATCGGGTCGCGACGCAACTCTTGCACGAAGGAAAGGGTCAACTTGATCTCGCCTTGCGTGTCCGAAGCCAATTTCGCCGCCGCCGGTATCGAATGCGGCAGGTCCAGGACTTCCAGCTTCAGTTCCAAGCAGTTGAGGGCCCCGGTGCTTTGGAACAAGCCCCTAAGTCACAACATGTCCTCGTCCACTATCAACTCTCAAGACTATGAGATTCTAGACCACATATCTCTCAGTGACTCTTGTGCCGAAAGTTACTCTTCGACGCCCGACAGTTTCGAAGACGGGAGCTGAATTCGCAACAAACACTCATCAATCCAATCATAACACTATTATTAAAACTGATGATTAACGACTTTTGTTGGGTAATTTCGACAATATTGTATATTTTAACACTATATTTCCGTCATTGTTGTTTTGGTCCGTTTTACGTATTAATGTGACGTGTATGGACATGGTCAGTGGCGTTTTAACGGGCTTATCGGATCGGGGGCTGTCTTAACGCGTGGTCCCATCTAAGCAGGACCCGAGGCACTGAGGTGCGTGATAATTAGGGCGACCATATGACCTATATTTACCTGGCATTCCCGTAACTTTGGCCGTTCCGACTTTTTTTATAAAAATATCCCGTATTTTCAACCAAGCTATATAATTTGAATTGTTATTCTTTACTGAGATTAAGGATTAAGATTATGTGCATGGCGTTTTAAATTATACTACGATAATTATGATAACTATCCATTTCACATATTTGGCATTTCAGAAATTATTTTTTGTATGGCATGCAATTTGTGCTGTAGTACTTTCTTTCCCTCCCCATTATTGGCGATATCTCAGTGATTTTAGTGATGATGACTGGCAACTTTCCTTATAATTGGCCTTTTTTTTTGTAATACATTTTCCCGTAGTTAAGACCCGAATTTACCACATTCTTCTTGAGGAAATATGGTAAGCGTTGTGTGCTGATAATAAGATTTGACCTAATGAAATTACATTGTTCATGAAAAATTGATAGATATTTCTTACTTTGAAATCCATGATTAAGATCATTTTACATGACTATTAAATTAATGCCTTTGACAATTTTTTCAGCTATAATTAGCAACTTTACTTGCTTTTTGAAATAGTTTTCGCTGTAATTGAGAACTTTACCTTCCTTTTTGAAATTTTTCGACTGTGATTGGGAATTTTATTTGCCTTCGTCATAATTTTTGGCTCAAAATTGGCGAGTTTACTTGCCTTTTACGATTTCTTTAGCTCAAATTGGACCCTTATTTTCCTTTCACAACTTTTTTTTATCTGAAATTGGCACCTTCACTTGCCTTTTGCAATTTTTTTTTTTTTTGTACGATAATGGGTGATATTCCGTATGGATTCCAATTTCCATTATTTTTATGAAGAAAATGTGTTCAGCCTAGGCATTTATCGTGTTGTGTCTATTGATACTTTTCTACCGGAACAATTTTCGCGTGCCGGACGGAACCTCTTGGCGGGCCGCATTCGACCCGCGCGGGCAAGAGGTTGTGAGTCTTGAGGATCCCTATTTTAAAGTAAAAATTGTTTTTGATTTTTGTCTTTAGAATTCACCACCCGGGGCAGTTGATCCTTCCCCCCCCCCCGCCCCCACCCCCTTTTTCAATTTCCATCCTTGGCCCATGGTACCGGTTGAAAAAACTGATCGGATAGACCAGCTGGGGGGGGGGGGGGCCCTGCTCCAAAACCCTCGAAGATTTCAATTTATGTTAAGTATTCAGTGTTTTAGAAAAGGGTGGCCCCCGAACTCGTTAAGACATCCCTGAACATCATATTATTATTGCCAGTATTGACGTTATGGAGGAAATTTTCAATGTTTATTTAGACGCGTGACATATATATGTGATAAGTATTTTAAATAGTGTATATACAGCAATAATGGATATGATTGATATTGTAATAGACAAATATCAACAATAATTAAAGTTAATAATTAATGGCAGCTTTTTAATTAATTTTCTTCGGGTATTACGCGAATATTCTTCGGAATTTTTGTTTTCCATAAAGAAAGACTCGAGCACAATCTAAGGGACTATTTTATAATCTCTAAATAATGATGATATTTTTTGTGAAAAATATTGGGGTTTTTTTTTGTAAAAACATGAATTTTTCCGTATAGTTGTAGATTTTTTTGTTTCTTTATTGTTTTCTGTCTCGAGATAATTGGAAACGGCACACGTTCAATGCATGCACTTTTTCATACCTGTAATTGGAAAATTGGCGACGTACGTATACATATATTTTAATGGGTAGATTTCCTTGGAAATTTGGAATAAGGAAAAAAAAAACTTGGATGTTGTATGATGTGATTGTCTATTCTATATAATTCATTATTATAATATTTATAATATTATATTATTATTATTTAAGGTGCTTGTAAATTTTTTTTTTTTTTTTTTTGAACTAAAGCAAATAGAAATTGTCGAATTTTCATTTTTTTCGATTGTGAATATAATGCTGTTAATAAAGTTTTTTCGGGGTTAAAATATGTGAAATATTTTGTGGTTTTTGTTTTTTGGGCTGGTCCAATTTAAGGCAACAGACATTTTTTTTTTTTTTTTTTTTTTTAAACACTGTGATTTTCACAAAACAAGTGAGGTTTAAGTCATAATACTGTACGAAATAAGGAAATCCAGTGAAATTTCTGAAATTTCTTTAAAACTGTGTAGGATATTCTAAATTATGTCCTCAAAATTGGCTCATTTTCGGTACTTACGCCAGACATTGTAAACTAAAAACCAAACCATTTATTTGAATAGTTTTGGTACTGTATGTTCCGATGATTGTTATCTGTGCGATGAACTAAAAGTTTTAAGCCGATGCGACGAAAACTGCTGAGGATTTCAGTTTCATATTGGGTTTGATGGGAAAATCTTTTAGAAGACAGGACAAAATTTGTTGCCCCTATTGTGAACAGCAGTTTTCGTATTCCGGAAACATCACAACACCTTTCCCCCCCCCCCCCATTGAGGAGCAGTTTATACAGAAAAAATAACAGTATGAAGATCGAAAGTACTAGTTTCAAAATCGGTGAATAACCCTTTCAGACCCGAGCATTCGGTTTTAGGAATTTTCAAGATGTTTTTGCCTTTTTGGTACTCAAAAAATACATTAAAATATAAATTTCAGCATTATTCAGCATATTTATTTTTTCAAATGTGCGGGGTTTTTTTTCGTTAATAAATAATTCCCTTCGTTCAAATTTTTTCAGCCAAGATGATGCAGGGTATATTCATCTTCACACACAATTTTTTCCAGAATTTTATTTCTAAATTTCACGTGATAAATCAGTTTTTTCCGGGAGGCACATTTTCTTGGAAGCCATCTTCAAAAACCACTGAAACTTCAACTTTAAGTTCTGCCCACTGATGAAAGCCCCCAAAGTTCATATTCATCATACGTCTAAATCAATGCTTACAAATACAAATACAACGCCACAACAGGCAAATTGCCCAACGAGGTGGCTGACTTAAGAACATCATGGATCCCCGAACCCTTTTTTACCCTACCTACGAGCCCTACCTACTACTGCTACACCACACATGCACCCCGCCCACAACCCCCCCGCGGAACCCCCAACGAATCGGTACATGCGGGAATGTACGTGTAGTGAAACCTGACGTGAAGTTTCTTGTTTCTCTGTAATGCTTGTTATGTGTAGTGCTGCCATCTGCCACCAGTTTTTCAAACTATGAGTGAAGTGTTATGATTGAATGATTTTTCGTTGTAGGACTGTTGCTCTCTGTGGCGAGACTTTTTAACGGGGAGATCGGCTCGCATTTGCGCCTTGAAGTTGGGAACCACAGAAAACCAACTTCAGCCGACCACCACTGTGGGGTTCGAACCCGGATCCTCGCATCACGAGTCCGTCACTATAACCACTCGACCACCACAGCGGCTTACACAATCCTTTAAGTCATGGCTGAAGTCCCTGAAAGTCCTTCATAATTCATTTGAAAAATAAATATTTCCTACAGTGAGAAAAAGCAGTCACCATAATTGTATATGTATGCAATGTCTGAAAGGGATATAATGACGGTATATTTTTATGTGCAGCCTTAATTTCTTAATATATTCCAATATTTTTGTTTACATCCAACGAATAGTTGAGTGAGAAATTAGTAAACTATTTTTGTTTTGTGGCATCAACTAATTTAAAAAAAATCGCTGCAAACCATCATCGCCGAGCCAAACCCGCTGAAGCTATAAATATGAATTTTGGTCAGTAGTATCATTTTATAATGCAAAAACGCACTGAGAAGGATGGGGGGGGGGGATTTCACGATTCGACCCCCAAGAGTGAGAGGTAGAGTCGTAAGGGAGGGAGGTTCAAATGTCGTATAGAGAAATCATGCCGAGCAAAAAGCGCTGAAGCTATATTTATGAAATTTTTCCTATAGTTTCATTTCACGACGTAGACTCGCTAATGGTCACTAAAGACTCGCTAGGAGTTTTCTGAAATTTGACCCCTAAAGCCCTGTTCACATGTGCAATAAAACATCCCGGGAAGTTCCCGGTAACGGGGATTATCGCTACAAACCCCCATTCACATGACGTTTAGTTTATGCCGGTAATCCCCCTCTTCTTTCCGGAAGTCGTCACTGGTTACGGGGGTTGAACGGAAGTGATTTATTCAAGATGGCTGACGAAGGAGTTTACAGTAATTTTCGCGGCACAAAGGATTATGGGAGAGAAGGTCGGTGTCGACCACCAATCCACCCCAAGAAAGATGGGCTTTTTTGTGATGAGCTTCTCTCCCACCTTTTCCTTCCCTACGAGGGGAAAAAAGTCGTCATGCCGGTAATTATCACCAAAGCTACCCCCAATCTTACACCTGTGAACAGGCCTTAAGAGGGTCATAAGTGGAGTTCAAAGGTTACATAAAGAAATTACGCCGAACCGAAACCGTTGAAGCTATAAATATGAAATTCGCTCAGTAGTTTTTTATTTCATGACGTATAAATGGCACATAAAGTAACTAAGAAGGAGTTGTTTTTTTTAATTGGACCCCCCCCCCCGACCCCCTCCCCTTAAGGGGGATTCATAAGGAGGTTCAAAGGTAATATGACGCAATCATCGCTGAGCTGAACTCGATGAAGCTATAAATATGAAATTTATTCAGTCGTTTTATTGTATGATGTCAAGACTCACTAAGGAGGGACTTCTCAGATTTCAGTCTCTAAGGCGACGGTTCTCAACCTTTTTGACTCGCGGAGCCCTTTTTATAAAAAATTTCTATGACGGAGCCCCGTAGGCCTATTTTCGATTTATTCATCAATTTATTTTATTTAAAAATATGTATTCTTTCACAAATTTATATTCTTTTCACTTGGAGCGGCCACAGAGCCCCTGGAGAATGCACACGGAGCCTTAAGAGAGCCCCGGTTGAGAACCACTGCTCAAAGGGTTCAAATAAGGCGGTTCAAATGTTATATGTGGCCGAGCCGAAACCGCTGAAGCTGTAAATATGAAATTCGGTCAGTATTATATTTTATAACGTAGATACCCACGAACATGGGATTTCTGAAAACTCAACTCCCAAGGGGATCATGAGGAGGTTCAAATGTTATATGAGGGAATCATTGCCAAATAATTTTCATATTACGAAATCAACGCGAGCGAAGCCGCGGGGTAACAGGTAAGTAATAAAGTGCATAACGGCAATTGAATATTGATGGGCCGGACACACCCTGCTTCACGTCTCGGAGAGATATCGAAGCGTTCCCGGAGGATCGGCGCATCTGGAAATTAATCTAATAGCAAACCAGAAGAAAAAGGTAGATACATGAAATCGCTACAAAAAAAAAAAAAGAACATTATTATCGTCAAGTTTGCTATTAATAATAATAAATCATGAATCGATCTGTTCGATCTAGAAATCATGCGTAATCATAGTACTGCAACAACAATTGGGATTTGTCAGTCAATTTATCAGTCGATTGATCAATAAGATTTTGTTCCAATTAAATATATAAAGCGATTCCTAACTCTGTTTTCTTTGTCTTTATCTCGTGGTTTTTGGAAAAATTGTTTCCCCTTGCACGTAGGGTGACCATACGTCCCGTATTTTTCTGTTTTTCTCGCTGTTCCAACTTTTTTTGTAAAAATGTTCCGGTTTTTCTCGTATTTTCAACAAAGACAACATGACTTTTATTCTTCAAATCAAAGATTAAAATTATCTTCCAATTGAGAAATTACATTGCGGTAATTGCGATTACAAATAAGAATATTTATTCCACGTATTTGTCGTTTTTTTTTTTTTTCAAAAATTACCTGCGATTTGAAGTGCTACTGCATTTCCCTCGATTGGCGACTTTTTCGTGATTTTAGCACGAGTTAGAAACTTTGCACACTTTTGGCATCATTTTTGGCAACTGTTGGCAGTCCTGTATTTCGAAACCGAATTTCAAGCAAATATGGTCAGCTTACCCACACGTAAATGTTTCCTGGTTTGATGACTACGGAACTTGCGTCGCCATCTAGAGGAGGAAATAATAAACTTTCCTAGAAATGCTGAATTTCGTTGAAAAATAGTGAGACCGTCTCATTTTTTATACGAATCAGGGTCATACACTGCCTCCACCTTTGGAGTGGGTACGAGGGATTTCTTACGAGAAATTTCAAGTTATCAACCCTCAAAAAAGCATTAAGTAAAGCTATTTTCTTTAGATATTTTAATGTTTTTTTCACAAGAACATTCGAAAATATTATGAATTTTCGGGGGGAGGGGCGGGTCTGGTGCCGCAACTAACAGTAGCGGCACCGAACTCACCGTTTAACTTCTTCTACATGGCAAAGGGCGCCAAAATGACGGTTTGTCCCGGCTGACAAAGTATCCAGTTGCGGCCCAAGGGAGGGGAAACAGGTCACTCTACCACACCTCCTATATAACTCCTATAGGAGTTATAGCTACACAGTTAGTTACCTATAGAGCAGCGTCTTCAACGCCTGGCCCACGAGCCACATTTTGCCCTCGGAGCTCTCTGTCGTGACGATCGTCGATCATTTTCAGAAAATGGTTGAAAACTTTGAAACGTGATTAATTCTAGAATTGGTGAAAGAAATAATTCTCGAATAAATGAAAAATAATTCTAGAATAAATGAAATATATATATGTATATAAATAATTCCGGATCAAATTGATGAAAATTGAAGAACAGTTCCGAATTGATTCAGAATTGATTTGAAAAATAATTCCAGAATTGATGAAAATAAAATAATTTTAAAATTTTCAAAACAAATAAGTTCAGAATTAGTGAAAAATAATAATAATTCATAAATCAATGAGAGAAATAATTTTGTAATTTCTGATAGAATACAGTCAAACCTCGTTAATGAGTCACTCTTGAGAGAGAGCAAAAATATAACTTAGTAAGCGGAGTAAGCCATAGCTGTGCTAATTCCTGCAAGGACAATTGGGACTTCCAAAAAGTGACCCGGTAAGCGTAGTGACGTGTTATCCGGGTGACGCACTAACGAGGTTTGACTGTATACTATATATATAGAACAGAAGTATTAATCAAGCAATAATTTCAGAATCACCGAAATAATTAAAGAATGATTTCAAGTGATTCCAGATTAAAATTAATCTCAGAATTAAGTAATTTAATCAGTAATTAATAAAAAAACTATTCAGAATTGGTGTTTAAAATGTTTTCAGAAGTATAATTTCAGAATAAATAAATAATCTTCAATTAGTTTTGTCCTTGTTCATCTCGGGGCCCACACAATTGGCCCCTTCTATTGAGATGGCACTGAATTACATGAGTTGGTGACCTTTGACGACCCGCGGGCTTCAAAGTTGCCAGCTATTGCTAAAAATTAAAAAAAAAAATCGCCAATGGTGGAAAATGGAGCACTACCTACTACAAATTGCAGCGGATAAAAAAACCTTAAACATGACAAATATGAGAGATGAATATCTCCTATTTATAGTTGTAATAATTATCACAGTATAATTTCCGTGCTCAGATGGAAAATTGTCGAACATTTTTCCCCAAAAAATTGAGTTGTTCGCATTCCGGGGTCTCATTGGTCAAAATTGTAGAAGGAGGCAAAATTTTGTTTTTCTCTCTCAGTTTTTGAGGAAACAACGGAGGCAAATTGTAATACGCCAAAAAGCCACAATATCGCATTTTGGCAAAATATTATTCACAAATTTGCCATAGTGAAATTTTGAAAAAGTAACATAACATTTTGCCATCTGAGCACAAATTTTTAAGTTGGAAAAATAATTTTAATCCTTGATTTCAAAAAGAAGATGCAAAGTTAAAGTTGGCTTCGTTGAAAATACCTGAAATAATTGATACATAATAATACCTGAATAATAATAATTTTTTTGAAATAAACGTATTTGCAAAAAAAAAATCGGGATGGTAAAAATTATGTGAAAATGTGGGAATATGCCCTGGGTCACCCTAGTATTACTTCTGTATAAAAGAAATGCCTCTCTTGCAAAACGGGAATCAGGCACAAATACGGATGAAATCTCTTTGGACGGGATGAGGGGGTGGAGAGAGAAACGAATCAAATCACCGAGGGTGTGTGTAACAAAAGGGCGAATGCTCACCTCCACGTTTCTGTTTGTGGCATAACTTCTAGTGAATGGGGGTGGGGGCAGTTGTCTACCTCCATCCCTGACAACCCATGCCCATAATACGATTTTTTTTTAATGAATGGGGTGTGGGGGAGGTAACTGCCCCATCCGCACTTCCCCTGTGTCGACCTGTGCTATAATTTTTCTCTCGGTACGCGGTAGCCCAGGGTCGATAAGTCATTCGCCTAAAGTACCAAAGGACGTTTAGAGGTGTCGCGAGAGAGTTCGCTACCCCCCCCCCCTCCCTCTCAGAAACTTTTCTGACACGCGGGGTGCGACAGAAACGGCGACACGGCCACAGAAAAAGAAAAAGTGTTACCGCAGGGAGTCCCACATAGAGTAGGGTTACTAGATTCGCGAAAACTTAGAAAGGAGGACGCCTGTGCGCACACCCTTTGGTGTCCAGTGGCGTCGGAGCCGGGGGTGCTGTGGGTGCTCGAGCACCCACGGAAGTTTGTAGAACGGATTCGAGCACCCACAAAATTGATTAAAAAATCGAAATTTCCTACATTAATCTCAAGACGGGCACCCACAGGTTCGAAACACTTCCGACGCCCCTGTTGGTGACGTCACTTATTCCAAATATCACAATAGATGGTGCCACTGTTCCGACCAATATAAAATCGGCCACAAAAAATTTTCCAACCCTTAAACAAGAACTGCTAAAAAAATCAGATAGAAAAAATTCTGGGAATTTCAACGGGTATTGGTAAATGCGTGTGGGGGGGAAAACAAACACAAAAACACTCATATCAATGTGTGTTTCAGAGTGAGAAAAAAAACTTTAATGGAAAATAATTCCGGAAACCTGGAAAAGGAGACAAAAGAGTGAATTTTCCGAAACGTAGGAGGACGCTTGAAATGACATCAAAAAGGAGGACATGTCCTCCTGAATGAGGATGGTTGGTAACCCTATCATAGAGGTGTTAGCGCACCAACCTCTCAATGACTATAGAAAAAAAAGCTTCCGTTTGAAATTGGCAATAAATAGTAGGTCCCGCAGTCTCATTAGCCCTGACGCGTGCAGAACATGCCGTGATGCATAATGCCGCGAAGAATAATGGAAATTTTTCTCTTTAGAAATTGTTCACTGATGACAGAAAGGAGCTGCCATCTGGCGATCAGTCAATGAACTGAAATGGTACTCAAAGTTATTTACAGATGGTAGCACGGGTACTGAGTTTTACTTTCGTCATAATTGGAGACCGAACTGTACATTTCAATGGGGAAATTGCTGGAAAGGAGCTGCGTTATTCAACGAGTCACGTGATTTCCTTGCGTTCGATGTTGGCCCCCTCGCAGCGGCTCGATGGTTACACCATTTCTTGAACATCGTTTAGGGGCCGTTGAAAAATTACGCCAGCTTTTAAATTAAATTTTCGAAAGAACATTCCTTTATATGTTATTATAATCAATTTCTGTTAATTTCAATGCTATTTTTGAAAAGTCTAAGAACTCCAAATTTCTTTGGAAAGAAATCCATTGCTACCCACCCTCTAAGGAATATATATATGGTAAACCCTTGGCCCGCGGAGCAAATGTGGCCCTGGAGTTATCTGATGTGGCCCACCCCCTCAAACCTAATTTTGTAAAAAAAAAAAGAACTAATTGGCACATTCACAGATCACTTAAGTCACCCGTGACAGTTCCGGAATACTTAAGCGATCCGTGGCACATTTAGACAGGGTTGTCAAATTTGCTCCCCGGGTACATACCCATTTCCCCCCCCCCCCGAGCTGAGTTTTCAGCCTAAAAAACCCGGGGTTTTTTTGGGAAAATGGGTTTTTTCAGGGGGGAAATTGTTTGTTTTCGAAGAAAATGTGTTGCTTTCAGGTTAAAATTTTATTTCAAGGTTAGTTTATGTATTCCAAAAATTGCTGCATATCCTTGTTTTATGTAAGCATTTAGTTATTAGATTCACATATTAAAATATGTTGCAAGAAACCGCAAGCAGAAAATTGTAATCATGGATCTTAACTTAACAAATATACGTAATATGCATGACCCCCACATAGGGTGGGGGCTGACAGGGCTCTAGCCCTGGGGCCTGGGACGATTATCATAATTTTTTTGCTTTTTCACGCTATAAATTAGCTACAGAAGGGGCCCGCAAAAGATCCCAGCCTAGGGGAAATGAACTCGCACAAATGAATGAATGAACACGCTGAATTTTCATTCAAAAAATATTTACATGTTTGCATTACTTTTCCATAAGTTTTATACAGGTACATCAAACTTTCATAACTGAAATATCAAGAGACAAAAATAACATCAGCTCATAACGAAAAGAAAATAACTTCTTGGGATTCTTGAATTGAACATTGGTAACGGACACCTTCAACAGAAACAGAACAAAAAGTATAGTTTTTCCTCCGAATATAAGACCTAACCAGAAAATCTAGCCAGGGCTTATTAAATAAGCCCTGGCTAGATTTTTCAAGATGCTCATAATATAAGCCCGACCCTGAAAATGTTAAGATCATCAGCCAGGTGAAGGCATTCTGTAGGTCTGTTGCTATATATGACAGGTTGTCTTGTATAAAGTGATATTTATATCCAATAATGTTACTGTATATTAATATGAATATACAATAATGTTATTGAGATTTGTATTTAATGGTAATTCACGTTATTCTGTAGTTTTAAGTTCCCCAAAAATGGCTGATTTGGAGCAGTGGAACACACTTCCACAGTAATGAATCATCAGAATGACTGCTGTCACCCAGAGATGCCATTGACGCGCTATAACGCGTCAAATACCCAGAGTTTTGGAAAAGGACGCGTAAAAATTTTGTTCACGCGTTCCCCGGGACGGGACGCGTTCTTTCATAGTTCTAAGAAGAAGAAAAAAAAAACCTCCCCAATTTTTTTCCCCCTTTATTTTTTTATTTCTTCTTTTCACCATGTATCATGATCGCGCAACCTTGAAAAACTGGCTTTACTACTTTGTACACTGGACTGTATTGATATACACGCGGGTTGTTGACAAATAAGATGAGGGATATCTAGTGGCTTCCCTGAATGAGGGGCCGTGTAGTTGTCAAACTTTGGAATTAATTCCCCAGCGGACTTTCTCTCTTCCGGTTACATACCGGAAATTATGGTACTTTCGCGGCTATCTGAAGGCATTCTACACGGCGTAAATTCGCCTTGTTCCTACAAAATTGCAAATGCACATTTTTTTTAATCGTAAAGGAATGGAATGCCAATATTGACATTCAAATTGTAGAAATTTCCCAAGATTGTGGAAAAAAAAGAATCTGTAAAAACTCTACCTTGAATCAAGGAAACAGTTATTTTCCGGATATTATGATGAGGTGAGCTCGGAAAGAAAAGTCATCACGTCTCCGCCGGGACTCGAACCCAGGCCCTCTTGCATACCGGGCAAGCATGCAAGAGGGCCTGGGTTCGAGTCCAGGCGGAGACGTGATGACTTTTCTTTCCGAGCTCACCTCAGCATAATATCCGGAAAATAACTGTTTCCTTGATATCTCTGGCTGAGAAAAAAGCCATCTATATCTCTCTACCTTGAATATCCACAATTTTGTCATCTATGTCAACTAGCTGCTATGTGGTAGCCACCGTTTCGCATCGCGAAAATCACGTGTTTGTGTGTGTACGCAAAATCAAAATTTGGAGGGGCAGAAGGATTTAATTCTTCACAGAAAGTTTGGGTCACTAACGCTCAAAAACAATCTTAAATTAACAGTATAAAAGAAATTATTTTATTCCAATATTTTAATTATCTACAATTTTTTTTCTAATTTTTGATCTTCGGGGGGGGGGTGTAGGGAAGAGACCTCTTATAACCCCCCTTCCCACAAAAAAATGTTTGCTTTTGGTAAAAATCCGGCTTTGGAACCCACGATTACGCAATGGTAATCTGCTAAAAATGTGGTTTTCTGTTTTCAAATTTTGAGTTGGTTATTCCTTTCAAAAAAAACTTCTGGTTGCCACGGCGATCACGCAGATTTACAACGCAAATATGTTTACATTAAACTTCAAATGCACGCATTGCCAGTTTGGAGGATAGATGCAGAGCCGCAACTAGGGGGTGGGGAAAGATAGGCGAGTCTAGTGTCCCGGGCTCTGGACTCTAGAAGGGGGCATCAAATTAACCCTTTATAATACAAATACAAATACAACGCCACAACAGGCAAATTGCCCAACGAGGTGGCTGACTTAAGAACATCATGGATCCCCGAGCCATTTTTTGGAGGCCCTACCCACCACTGCTACACCACACATGCACCCGCCCCCCCCCCCCCGCGGAACCCCCCAACGAATCGGTACATGCGGGAATGTGCGTGTACGTGTAGTGCAACCTGACGTAAAGTTTCTTTCTGTGTAATGCTTGTTATGTGTAGTATTACACAGAAACAAACTTTACGTCAGGTTGCTTCTTCTACTATAACACTGCTTCTTCTACATTACATGGGTGTGCCAAAATATGTGCTTGCCCCCGTTTGAGAAAGTATCTAGTTACGGCGCTAGATAGATGGCACCACGCAGAATAGAACACAAAACACGCCAAATGCTGGGCACGCACGCATAAGCACACTGTTAAGTTTCTCCAACACAAATTTGACATAGCTCCCATATTCAGGTTTGAAAATATGGCGACAGATCAGCATCAGGGAGGGAAAATAAAATAATTTTACCAGGGAAACCAAAGTATGAATAGGGAATCAGAAGATAAGTGTCTGAGAGAGAATCGAATTTGCTTTAAATTTGATCAGAAGATATTGAAAGTGCCAAGAATTTTTTAACGGAATGTAAAATCATTCAGAAGGGAATTTATAGATTGATTTATTAGTAAATATATAAATGTGTGCCTCCAACTGTTAATTAAAGTAGATCCTGCTTATAACGTTTTTCAAAAAAACCGTTATAAAAAACGTTGTAAACAGGAAAACACTTTCCTTACAACACAATTCCTTATTGTTATTATAGACCACGGAAATAAGTTGTACCAAGTGGAAAAACGTTCTAAATGGGAGGAACGTTATGAGTGGGATCAACTGTATATTTGTTTTAGATTTATTACATGTGCGGAATTCTATACGTTAAATTCTCAGTGCTAACGAGCTTCTTCACAAGCTTTTCGTACTAGTAGACATTGAAATTAAATGACCCTTTGGATAGAATATGTTTTTAGAAATGAATTACTTGAGATTCACAGATACCTCCTTCTCTCACCCAGAACATGGCCCACAGCTCAGTCTCAACGAAGAAATATAAGCATTTGATCAAAGACCTGGGGCATGCTGGTAGAAAATTCATAGAGATACCAGTGAATTGTGCGGGAAGGGGCATAATTTTTTTTTTTTTTTTTTGAGAAGGACCCACTTCCACTCAAAAAGGACCCAGATTTTTCAAATAACCTAGGTCCCAGGACCCAGGTAAATTAGAGCACAGTGTCATCTGTCTCTTCCTCTTAACTAGATCATTTTTTAATTATTACTGCTCTTTAAAAATATTTCAGAATTCAATTTAATGAAGCAGGGGATATTTTTCAACACAGTAAGGAATTCAAGCTCCTGAAAGTTTGGGTTCGATTTAAAAAATGAAACTTTATAGTTCCGGTTACACATAGCTAAAGGTTTTATTTTTTGACGGATCAGGAAACTTTATGATACATTTTCTTCGGGGTTTGAAAAATTTGGGGAGAGAAAAATATATTCAGGCACCCATCCTGATTTTTCTCAGAATTTTCATTATCTCCAAATTCATTCATTTTACCACAAACAATCTTCTTGCTACAGTTCTGCATACAACTCAAGGTTCAGATGCAATTACGTAGAAGTTGGTGTGTTTGTGTGTGAAGAATTATGCCCTTATTGTATGATCAATTTTATTAATCAAATACATAGTTTAACATGCATCAAAAATGTATATTTAGACATAATGTTAAGATGTACACATAAAGGATGTACGTGCATGTTTAAATTAGATATTTTCAGGTTGTGGAAAAAGGGAAATTCAATTTTCCCCATTTTGCTCAATAAACACGGGTTTTTTTTTAGAAAAACTCGCCGGGGCTGGGTTTTCTGATAAAAAAAAACCCGAGTTTTTACAACCCTGCATTTAGAAATCCCATAAGTGACATATATCACAGTTTTAGAGTGCCTGAGCGGACCCCAGTGGGGTTCTACATCACTCAAATTACCCGCGGCACATTCCCTGATTACTTAAGTGATCCGCGGCATAATTACGGATCACTTGAATGATGCGTCGCACAGTTCCAGAGCACTTAAGCGTCCCGGAAACATTTCCAGATAACTTGGATCCGAGATCACTGAAAGTGTCTCTGTAGAGGAACCTATCGATAGGGGGAGTATTATTTCAGGTGTTCACACACAAACTATCGAAAGTTCTCTCCCGTTTTTGGCGCACCGAGCATAAAAAGGCCATCAAGTGTATTTCATATTTTTATAAAGGGTGGTTGATGACGTAAGTATCACCCAACCCCCTCCTTCCCCCCACCACATATCAGTACTGACGTAATACTTAAATGACCCCTAACACTGAATAATGAAATAGTCAAATGTTATTTAAATAATAAATATTTTCACTTCGTCGTAAATTATATTGTCGTTTATTCATTCAAAAATTCGGAATTTCGTTCAGAGAAAAAAAGAAAAAGAAGATAAAAACTGCGAACGACAAAATTCAAATATTGGTGGTGGTCGCCGCTGTGGTGGTCGAGTGGTTATAGTGACGGACTCGCGATGCGAGGATCCGGGTTCGAACCCCACAGTGGTGGTCGGCTGAAGTTGGTTTTCTGTGGTTCCTAACTTCAAGGTGCAAATGCGAGCCGATCTCCCCGTTAAAAAGTCTCGCCACAGAGAGCAACAATCCTACAACGATAAATCATTCAATCATAACACTTCACTCATAGTTAAAAAAAACTGGTGGCAGATGGCAGCACTACACATAACAAGCATTACAGAGAAACAAAAAAAACTTCACGTCAGGTTTCACTACACGCACATTCCCGCATGTACCGATTCGTTGGGGGGTTCCGCGGGGGGGGGGGGTGTGGGCGGGAGCATGTGTGGTGTAGCAGTATTAGGTAGGGCCTCCAAAAAATGGCTCTGGGATCCATGATGTTCTTAAGTCAGCCACCTCGTTGGGCAGTTTGCCTGTTGTGGCGTTGTATTTGTATACATCGCACTTCAGTGGGCATCAATTTTTAGCAGCAGATGGCGCAAAACGACAAAAAAAAGTTTTGTTTTGAAAACTTTATTTAGCATGATGAAATAGTACATAATATATAATGAAACAAATTCATCAAGAGATCCCGTGGATCCGTACTGATGAACACAAAGTATCGATGAGTAATTACAATGCAATTTCAAGGACCGAACAAACAAACAAAAAAACGAAGGGGAAAAAAAAAGATTGATAAATATATCGAAATAATTCTGCACCTGTGAGCAAGTATACAATTAGAATACAATACGGCATTTCAGATATACAGTGTGCTTTCATATACATTATAAATGAAGAATATGGGATGCTAGAATGTGATGCGAGAATTGTTTAGCGACTTCGAGGCAAACAGCAGGATGTGTACTTAGACATTAATAAAATTGGATTTAGCACTGACTGATAGAGCTCCGTTTTTGTTTTGTTTTTTCTTATTGTTTTTCAAAAACGATCGTTTATGTTAGCTATTGAGAAAAGACAATTTTTTTAAACGTTTTTTCAATAACGGTATGGAAGGGGGAAAAAAATAATATCATACGGCAGTTTGTTATAAAATTTCGGAATAAGGAATGTAAAATGGTTTTTCTTCACTGTTTTATGTATGAAGGGAATATTTAGAATGTTATTGTATCTATTTGATGTCCTTGATAAATTAAGGGGAAGAGAGACAGTTGTTTTTTTAGTAAGTAGGAGAATCGATCTATAAAAGCATAAATACCGCAATGGGAGAGAGTATGTTAAGTTGCCGGTAGAGATCGAATGACGGAGTTGAGTAATTACCGGTTAGTTATCGGATTATTTTCTTTTGGGTCTGGATGTGATGGGTCGCAACGTACTGATGTAGTCACTGCCCCAAACAGTTAGTCCATATAATAGATGAGAATGAAAAAGGGAATAGTAATATATGACAGCAAAAAAAGGTTATTTAGATAATGTTTCAGATAATAAAATTTATAAACTATAAAACAAAGTTTTGATTGGATATGTTTTTTACGTGGGACTTCCATTTAAAATTTCGATTTATAACAATACCTATGTATTTAATGGAGCTCCCTTGTTCTAATGGAGAACAGGTATATGACAGATCATTAGGACAGTTTTTATTATGAAAAATGAGATTACAGTTAGTATCAAAGCTAGTGAGGTTTGAGAAACTAATGTATTTTGTTTTTAGAATATATTAACATCGAGATTATTTGAACGAAACCAATTTGGGACTTTGATTAAATCGTTGTTAGAAGTTTCTTATTATTCCAGAATAAAGAAGTACAGTGAACCGCAAATGTGATTATTTTGGCATTTAGTTCAAGGTTACAGAAATAATCAATGTAAATAGTAAAAAGTAACGGTCCAACAGAATGGTAGCATTGGATCTGGCTTAGCGAGATCTACCCGAAGACCTCAAAAACACTGCTATATTCTGAAAACTTCCTGAGATATTACGGAATTCATATCTCACAAGTCATAACCTTTATAGGAGGGCTTAGCGGGCTATAGCCTAGGACGGCAAGTTCAGAGGGGCGGCAAATATGAGAAATGAGTGGCCGAGAAAATTGGTAGAATCGGAGAAGAGTGGCAGAATTGGTATAACCCTAAATAAATCCACCTCGGCCGAGCAGTGCCGTCTTAACACATGGGCCTACCTGGCACCGACCGAAACCTCAAGGGCAGATAGGGGCCTCATAAAAACGAGATCCAGTCAAAATTTTCGAGAGTAAACGTGTGAATTGGTTACGGACAAGCATTTATAGTCAGGTAACCTCAAAAATATCGCTTTGCCCAGGGGCCTTTGATTCTCTTAACACGACCCTGCTATCAAGACAGTAAAGGACTAGGTCAGTAAGTGACCAAAAGAGGGACCTAGAGAAATTTCAAGCACATGAGTGGACAAAAGAGTGACTTGGAGCGTGAGCAGGCATGTGAACGAACAAAAGCGTGATCTGCAGTGCGGAGACCAGGTCAGTGAGGGGGACCTAGAACGTGAGCGAGCATGTTAATGACCAAAAGAATGACATAATGCCATGCCATTAAGTGACCAAAAGAGTGGCCTAGATCTTGTGCAATTATGTAAGCGAAGCGAGCAAAACAGTATGCAAGCATGTGAATGGCTAAAAGAGTGACTTAGAGAGTATGTGAGCGTGGGTGTGACGAAAAGAGTGACTTAGAGAGACACAGACATACTTGCAAGAATGGGGGGGCCTAGTATAGCACAGGGTGGCGAATTCGAGGAAAAAGTCGTCAAGAAAATTAGACTAGAATGGGTGGGGGGGGGGGGGCGGATCAAAAAGAACAAATGGAAAATTTTGGTTTACACGAATGAGAGAAGAGAGCGAGATTGTAAGAAAAAATTTAGTTACTGAGATAGATGGCGCTGACATAAGCAAATTGTAATTATGCAAATCATTCTGGCCAATCAAGCGATGGCCCAATCCATATTCAAAAAAAATCTTCGTGAGAATCTCGTGCGATAGAAATGAAACTTTGAGATTTAACATGACCAGATTCACGAATTTTCGAAAATTTGTAACTGTTATAAAAATGGTAATTGCGTCAAATTATGTCAAATAAAATTTGAAAATGCATCAAAAAACAGCTTGCACGCATCAATGTGTAATTGAATGAAATAAAAATTGTAATTGTAATAAATAAATATAATAAAAATTTACTCAAAATAAAAGAAATCGAGCTATGACAGTGCAGCCAATTAGGAGCTGGCACTGTGACGTCACAAAACTTGCGTTCGCGTGCGAAATATACTCCCATGTGGCCAGAAGGGTGCGGTGTCACGAAGGGGGGGGGGAGGAAAATGTAATAAACTGTCTTTGTCCGACACAAACCGTCCTAACCAACCTCCCTCCCCCACTCAACTTTATTTTCATACACTGTCAACCATCTATTGACATCCCCCCACCACCACCACAAATCTGCTTCTCGGACCTGTTTGGATTCAGACTTTTTTTTTGTACGTTCGGAAACCAAGACTAGTTCGTAAACCGGATCATTTTTCGTAAATCGCATTGTCCGCAAACTAAGCCGTTCGTAAGCCGAGGGTGGACTGTATCTTATATTTTCCTGTACAGGCACGCAGCTTTCGAATGTTGCTGTGGTAAGATGCTCGTCTTCTACTATGAAGGTTACCGCCAAGGTTCACGGGTTCGAACCCTGGCAAGAACATCTGCAACAAGTTGTCAACCTACCAGGCCTGGGGTGAACACCGATTACTGACGTTTTCATTTCCAATTAACACCACTGGTTGTAAATTGCCATATAACCGGATTTGTGGTGTACGGTAAAGTACTTGCATCCCGTATTTTTGGAAGAATTCTGGTCTGCCGAGTCACAAAATTTCTGATTACTAATCCTTCAAACACATTTCACCATTTTCTTTGCAATGATAATTGCCTTCGTGATAATAATGTTTATAATATAATAATGTGTTTATTTTAACGGAACAATGCCAGCAGAAACGGAAACAAAAATTGGCGACGTCCTGTTTTCATGAATATTTTAGTACCTCATCGATTTTTAAATGATTTTTTTGTCTGTGTCTATAATTCTTGTTGCACGAAACTGTGACGTTCCGAAATGGCACAACAGTTTTATATTATGAGATACGTAGCGTGTCTCTTATCATTCCTTACTTATTGTCGTCATTGTTAAACAACGGTTGCCATTTGGCAATCATTGAATGCCTTATTTTTTCATTTATTTCGCACTTGTTAACCATAAAATATCCAATTTGGAGCTTTCTTGTGGAGCTGATCATGTGATATATCTTAGCAACCGTAATATACACTAATGGGGGGTGGGGGGGGGTTGGTCTCTCACATGACGCGTCACTTTATGAACCAATGGGTGTGTTAGTCTCATCTTCTATTCGAAATTCATAATTCAATGATTGTCCATGAACACAAAAGTCCTAACGCTACGCATTTGTGAAACTATAGTCAGCTGTGTTGACAGCCCATGTCTACATTGAGAATATTCAAAGTCCGGGTCGTATCATGCAGCTGGTTCCACCTCCAACATTTTCGCCATGGTTGTTAATTCTAATATTTGCGACTATCGTAGGTGCTAAAAAAGTCCAAGGTAATCGATGTTATTCAATTGATTATTTTTCATCAATTTATAGTGTGATGGGCATCGTGTCGGAATTATAAACGTCCTCTACGTCCACCATTTGTACTGCGTGGTCAAAAAAAAAGAAGTCACTTCCGTAGGGTAGAGTTTTCTCCAACAACAAGATAGCACTTGAGCTTTCGGACCCTCCTGGAAAAAAGGGTTTGTTTTGGGGGAGAAACGGAGCAGAACTATTCACGTTTCTGGTCCTCTGTCTTGGAACAAATCAATTTTCGTTTCCAAGTTGTTTCTGGCGAGTCCTCGGTTTCGTTCTTATTTAGCGCAACAAAACCATTTTATACAGGATGCTATAAAAGCGCTGAAAACAACAAACGAGTTGTTCTGGTTTTCAAACTGGTTCATCGGTCCTTTACTTTTAACAGTGATTCTTGACTGGGAGAGGGGTTTCAGAGGGTCCTTTGAGGTCGAATGGGAGTTTATAGATCCCGCAACACATTTACAGATCACTTAAGTGAAACGCGGTACATTTACAGTAAGGCTGGGAACCGATTAAAATTTCTAATTGGTTAATCAAGAATTTGTAATCGATTAATCGAATTTTAATCGAATATTTTTAGTGACCATATATACAATTCACTCATTGTGACCATATAATATTAATAGGGGCTATAGAAATATATTTTATTCATTTCACTCGCTTATTCTGTAGATGTAAACAAATATAGGAATAGGTTAAGAAATTGATGCTGCTCACTGAAAGCAATTTAATATGCCCGACATAATTGCCATAACCTGTGATTTCTTAATTTGGATCTTGTCGTTTTTTGTTGTTGTTTTTTTAATTGGTTATTTTTAGTTATTATTCACTGATTTCGAAACTACTTTCAATTATACTGTCGCTTGTTTTCTCAGAAACTTCTTTCGAATGATACTTGTGAAGCGATGAAATAATGCTTCCAAGAATACATAAATCACACAATGGAGACAAAGAATTTTGGTCGTCTTCTAAAACTAATCAAACTCAATTTGAAACTGAAATCATCAGTTTTCGTTGAATCTAAATTTGTATTTCTAAATGGTGACTTATTCAATTATCCAATATGCTCTGCATAAAACATGATTTAAAAGAGAGACATCTAATCGGTTTTTTTAAAACACATCAAGTAAATTCACAAACTTTTAATGAAAATTTTAATCGCATTGATCGAGTCGATTAACTGAACTAAAATTTTTAACTCTATTAACAATTGAACGATTAACAGACCCGATTAGTCGATTAATCAGATCAGCCCTAATCTACAAATCACTTGATTAAGCGGCTAATTTTCAAACCAATGAAGTGGCCCGCGCTAATCTTTTTTGCGTTCGTGGCGTGTATGTCTAAAGTGGAAAACTGCAGAGAGACGAATCACAACTAAATTGCTGATAAATGTATATATCGGAAGAAAAATCAAAGCTCTGTTTCAAGAAATCTATTTGAAAATATATTTCTTGAGAGTAAAGAAGAAATTCCAAATTCATAGTAAATGAATATATCTATTACCAAATTCATTTGCTTTCTCTTGTAATTTTTCTGTGTATATTGATTTATGGTATTTCAGTTTGTTCGAAGTATATGCCTCACAAAGGAGACAATCTCTGTCACGGTGTACAGCTCGATAAAGTGCAATTTACTTACGCTTATGAAAATTGCCAGGAAAGAGGTTACGACGGAAAGCTTTCTTCCCTGAATGATCCGGGCGTCATGGACGCAATACGGAACGACATAATGTCTTACATCCATGAGAAATCTCAAGATAGTGCCTTTTGGATCGGGATGAAAGCCGAACCTCCACCAGGACCACTGGAAGAACTAGATACTGAAGAACAAAGGTATTCCACTGGTGAAAATTAATGATTCCATGATTAAAAACGGTGCTTAACAGGGCCTTTTTAGCCCCGTCGGCCTGGGAAATGGAAAAAGCGGTATAAAACGAGCTTCAAGATTTTTCACCAAATCATTTACATTGACCGGCACTTAAACCCCACTTTTAAGATAGCGTCAGAGGTCACGTGGATCTGCCGGTTCAATGCGTCACACAAAGGATTATAGGAAACTCAGCCAAGTAACCCCCAACGAAGAAGGGGGGCAATTCCTGCTCCCTATTTCTGTTGTCGTCAAGTGTGTGCTAGAACTCCCAATGCTACCGCAATATTGCACCTGTAAACTGGGCTTAAATGTGCAATATTGCGGTAGCATGGTAGTTCTGGCATCCACTTGACGACTTTTTCCCCCTCATAGGGAAAAATAAGTAAAGAAAGAGGAAAAAATATTTACACCCTCTTCTCTGTATAGCCCCGTTTACGTGTGCAGTATTGAGGTAACACATTGGGAATTCTAGCACCTGCTTGACGAAGAAGTGAGAGAAAGAAGAATAAGAAGCCTTCTAGAGAAAGAAGTGAGGAGCAGAGGAACTGCCCCTCTTTGTCGGGGATAAAAATGGAGTTAAAGTGCCGGACCATGCAATGGGCTTTGGTGAAATTCTTGAAAAACCATCTTTTTCCATTTCCCATGTAAACGGGGCTTATGAGAACTTTTTCAGTTTGTTTGCACCGCAAATAACAATCCCAATAATCCAGTCTTCCTCAAAGTGCGTGCCGCTGCTCCTGGGGACGTCGCCAACCTTTGTCAGGGGCGTCACGACGAGCTGAATATATTGATTGGTGACCATAGAAAGCGTAAATAAGGCACTATTTCAGCTTTCTGTGGTGGTTCTTTTGTAAGTAAAAATATCTACTAAACTATCGTGAGGGGCCGCAGACGAACCATGAATTGGGTGAGGAAACCGCGGGTGACAAAAGTGAGATAAACACTGCCACTATCCTCTGCGATTTTTCGCTATTGTGGAGTGAAAGAAACCGGATTTTTCATTTCCTCGTGTAAACGGGGCTTTTTACGAGTTCAGAGACATGGGCGCAGGGTGTGAATGGATCCCCCCCCCCTCCCCCCAACATTTTTGGAAATTGTTTCAGATTTCCTATTAAAAAAAAATATCGTTTAGTGGTAGAGAGCACTTTCAAGTATTTGTCATCTTACTTCAAAATATGAAGGGGAGATGGCAGCATCAGCAAGAAAATGGTTTACTAATCGTTTCCCAAGAACCCGTTTTCCAAAGTTGACACAAAATAGGAATTAAAAAAATCGTGTTTTACTTTCAGAAAGCCTAGAATCTCCGGTCTCCGGCTGTAACTAGAAATTTTTTTCCACTCGGGGCAAACATTATTTTGCCATCCCCACAACTTTGAAATTCCATAATTTTGTAATGATGTTCTTTGTTCCTGCCTGAAACTGCCACCCCCTAAATTTCTCGGCCCTTCTGCTACTACTAATAAACTGCACATGCTTCTCGTACACATTCATCAACAGAATTTCTAACGAATTGATGTGTGTCGGGAAATATTACGTGTGTGGATATACAAGGCGATTCCACAATTCAACTTGCTGCACTTTACTGGCTAATCGTTGATGATAGTGGCAAACTTCCAGTTAGAAAAAGTATCCAAATAACGTGCAGAACTCAGATACGTCATTCATCATGCAAGGGGCTGTATAGTTATCAAAATACAAAAATTAACTTTTTATATGGACATCCTGTCCTCGAAAACTGAATTAGAAAGTTTTTACCCTATCTTTCCTGAGGCCAAAAAAAACTTTCACTTTCCTAGGTGCACTGTTTGCCGAGATATTTTAACTCAAAATCTGAGAAAAATTTGGAAATAACAGAATAAACTAACGGACAATGCTTCTTTCCCTTCCCTCATTTATGCTGTTCTTTGCCAATATTTGAATTCAAATATTTGGACGAATATTTTGCACTTGGACACTTCTTCGTTGACTACAACAGAGACAGGGCAACAATTTCCTAATTGGGTATTTCAGAAAAGGGTGTGCATATAAAAAGTTAGTTTTCATATTTTGATAATAATACAACCCCTTGTAATATAAATGATTTATCTGAAGTTTACACACGTTATTCGTATACTTTTTCTAACTGGGAGTACACCTCCAGGCTCAACATTTCACCAGTAAAATGCGGCAATGGGGAATTACAGAATCACGTGACCCTAGTTGTCGGAGTTATGAATGTTTCGTGTTCTTCTGGTGCTGATATCTGCCTTCCATATTTTGAAGTGAAAATGGCAGGTAACTAAATATTCATGTTGTGTGTAAGGCCTGAAGGTCTCTATGCTCTCTGCGGAGAGACCATTTCAAATGGAGGACTTGCTCGCATGCGATCCTTGAAACTGGGAAAATCACAGAAAACCAACTTTAGCCAACAACGAATGCAGTAGGTATAATTTTGGCATTTATTCATCACCTAGGAGGTGAGGAGGTGATATCTCGCAACTTGTTTATAGGAAACTCGTCGAATCCCTCTAGCTTATTGGGTGCAGCGTTGATACTTGGGATGAAAAAGAGAGAAAGGTTGCATGAAAACGATTCCGTTTGGTGACACTGCAGTTTTCGATTGTGCGAGCAACGCTTCGCTGATTAAAATTTGCAAAAGGTGCTTTACTTACAGTTTATCGAGTATAATCACTCATTTCATTGGGGGGTTTTTTTCCTTCCTCTTGTTCGAAGGTGGATTTTCATGAAAGACGATTCTAAAGTCGCCGAAAAGGATTTCGAATTCTGGAACGAATACCCCGAAAAGAACAAAGAATGCGCCGTCATCAAAGGATCCGATGATTTTCTAGTGAGTGCTGTGGACTGCGATGACCAGGAAGACATACCAGTCATTTGCAATAAGAAGAATGGCCGTGAGTGCAAAGTTGAAAAAAAAATAATATAAATTGCTTTCAAAGAAAAGTTTTACGTAAATTATAGAGTAAAAGCACCGCTGCAACGTTGGTAGATTGCAATAGTAATAGCGTTGTAATTTACACAAAAATTGTAATTGTGGTGACATCTGTTCATTAGAGTATGAAGAGTATGAAACATTGTTTTAGTTCTTTCCCCAGTCTAGCATATGATATTGCTATCGCATCACATTTACTACTACTAGATAGAATGTCCTCCGTTGTTTGAGAATATTCTCGCTGTTAGATGGTTGTAATTTTGTAGTTTTTAATGAAGCGTTACTAGTGTCAGAGGGTGAAGCAAACTGAGGCATGCTAAATTAAGGCAACGGACTGCTCGATTTGTACGGTGAACTATGAGAAAATTGTCAAACATCTAGAATCAAATTTTTAAAAACCTATGACAGATGTTCAAGTACACCGTTACATCACGTTATAAAATTCCTATTTTATCATGTGCATTCTTAATGTTTGAAACTCATACCTTTTTATTTACTTTTTGTTAAAATTCAAAAAGGCGGCTTCGCTGAGACATGTGGGGGGGGAGGGTCCATGGCAGACACCTAAGATTTCTTTCCGAGGGGAAGTCCATGACTAAAAGCATTCCGGAACCACTGCATAGAGCAGCATCCATAAGCGGTCTATACCAGCACCTCCTAGAGATAGAAGGCCTCCGCACACTGCCTGTGACGTCAGTTAGTAGTCCATTTTTCCTCAGAATATTCAGAGGAAAAAATTCCCTGCTCTTGCCAGTATCATCGTTGTGCGGAAAAGAAATGATCTCGGGCTCAGAATTGATGATTTCTATACCCCACTTCCAATCACCCTGTGGTATTTGCGAGCCAACCAGGAAGATCCTACGCCAAAATAAGAAGAAACGAAATAGGATGCTGTTTTCAAATGCGACACCCTTGCTAGGTAGTCTGAATGACGTTTGTGGCAATCCGTGCGGAGGCCTTCTATTTATAGAAGTTGCTGTCTATACAAGCCTACAATTTTAGACCGATCTCCGCCAAGTTTTGCATCTAGTGTATACCAAGCAGGATCCGAGTTGAACAATAGGGCAAAAACCATTCGGGAACCATTAGGATTCCCAAGCAATGCGTTTTAGACATTTTTAACGCTTTACCATGGTTTGTCACTTCTTCAATGCTCTCAGTATATGGGGAAATCTCGGGCAGCGGTGGGTGTTATAGCTAGTATTAAATAAAATTCACAATATATATATATACAGTATAGCACATGCTCCATGTCCATACAAAGAGTACTTACTTGAAGCAAACGTTCAGTTAAAAACAAAAGTTATATATCTCCAACTTTTCCCGAAACAGCACAGCTGTTTCTGGGATTTCACCATGCGATATCGTATAAAAATCCTCATTTGTCTTTGAAAAAATTATATCTATCAATTTAATTCAAAAATGCAATGAGCACATACAGGGTGATTACTTTATTCCCGTTGTCGCATTTTACTGGCGAACCGTTGAGATTCTAGAGGCATACTTCCAATTAGTGGAAAAGCGTCCGAATAACGTGTAGAACTCAGATACGCCATTCATTTTGCAAGGGGTTAGTAATCAAAATAGTTATCAAAATAAAAACAATTAACTTTTTATACGGACACTCTGTGCTCAAGATCCCAATCGAATATTGCACTTAGAAATGTGGATTTTTTTTTGCATCAGAAGGCCTTGTAAAAAGTTAATATTTATGTTGCAACATGAATGACGTATCTGAGTTTCACACGTTATTTTCGATAGTTTTTCTAATTGGAAGAATGCATCTAGGATCAACGGTTCTCCAATAAAATGCGGCAACAGGAATGAAGTTATCACACTGTATGCAATTGACAAACTTTCGATTCCCTCGTTCACAGAATGTAGCGATAACAACAAACCTTATTATCCGAGCAACGGCATGTGTCTAGCCGTGCTGTCAAGCAAGGTGGACAGTAGCAGGATCGGCCAATCTTGCAGCAACGAGGGCGACCCGACACCTTACAAGAACAAGGACATGAGGAACAGCATAATAAAAGCCGTCAACAATTCCATTTTGGGTGGAGCCATGTTCGTCGGCGCCGGCAAGTACAACGGCCAGTGGTTCTTCGCGGACGGTAGGCTCGTCGAGAAAGAGCTCTGGGAATCGGGCGAGCCTGGAAGTAAATGGGATTGCGCGGGACTGGCCCTACAGGAAGATGGTAGCCTAAAGCTGAAAACCATCAACTGCTACTCTCCCGCCACCTACCTATGCTCAAGTGATCCGGTCGGTAAGTATATCAAATTATTTCACTTCCAGACCATCCATTGATAGAATGATTGAGATTGGCAAAATGAATGGTAATGCTTGAATGGCTTGGAAACTTTTCGAGTGACCGATTACGCCTAATTCATTAAATAGTTGCTCTTGAATGGTTGTTGGTACGAAGATTGATTGGCTTTTTGAATCCTTTGTGACTGGATGTGAGAGTGATTGATTGTCTTTTACGTCTATATCAGGTGTTCTTAACCTTTTCCAGCAGTGACCCAAAATCAATAGCATGATTACCTCAGCGACCCATATCCAATTTCGAAATTCAAAATAACTGAATTCGAAGTTAGCGTGGTTTCATACCAGACCAGACCAGCATAAGAGTTTTTACCCCATTCATATGTGGATTTATAAGACAACTAGCTGTAGCTACGGCTTCGCTCGCATGGATTTGGTAATCTGATAATTACTCGGCGATGATTCGCCCTTATAGCATTTGAACCTATCATGATCACCTTAGGGTTAAATTTTCAGAAATCCCGTCTTAATTAGTGCGTGTCTACATTTTGAAGCATGATACTTATCAAATTTCATATTTATAGCCTTAGCGATTTCAGCATGGTGCCATGATTGCCCCAAATAACCATTGAACCACCTCATGACCACCTTAGAGGTTGAAATTTGAAAAATCCCTCCTTAATGAGTCTTCACATCAAGCAATAAAACTACTGACCAAATTTCATATTTGTAGCTTCAGTGGTTTCGATTCGACTATGATGAATCGGTCAGGACATGTTATTTTAATGTACAGATTGTAAGCGAACTTATACGACCTACATTAGAAGCCCACGTGAGTCGAGTTCGGATCGCGCAAAAGAGCATTCCCACTGCAGCGTTGGTAGGCTACAGTAGTAATATTGTTATGATTTCGACAAAAATTATACTGTGGTGACATTTCTCGATAGGAGTATGGCCGTTGTTTTAGTTATTTTACAGTCCAGTAGATGGTGTTACGAAGGGTAGGAATTCGAAGAAGCTTGGGGGAACGCATGCAAGTATTTGTGAACCACTGGTCTATATCATTGGTTCCCAATCGGGGATGCCTACATCCCAGGGGTCTATGGCCCAATTGTAGAATTACAAAAACAAAATTAATGATAAGTTTGAAAAATGATAATACAAATAAATATTTAAAAGAAAAATGTTTTAATTAAATTAACGTGGAAAATCATCATTGCAACGTTGGTAGATTGCAGTAGTGATATTGTTATGGTTTGACAAAAATTGTACTGGTGGTGGCATCTCTCGATTGGAGTATGAAACGGTGTTTTATTTCTTTTGGTGCAGATGGGGCACCACGACAGACACCAGGTACCGTGGGTTCACGACTGAAAGTGGAATCCATGATTTCCGGGAGCAGGGCCGGTCTTAGAAATTCTGCCGCCTGAGGCGAATAATATTTTGTCGCCCTTAAAAGATTTCCTTTCCCTGTCTGAAAAGAGTTTTCTTTTTTCATCAAATCAAGGAACAGATGCAGTATGGTCCGCCACGACTTTGGCGACTTTTTTCTCGCGATAAGTCGCCAAGACCGTCATAATGCTTCTCTGGGTTGCCGTATTTTTTAACACTTTTCCGGTTTCGTTGGGTGATACTAGATGGCGCTAGCTTCAACAAAAAGGATTTTTCTTTTGTTCACCGCGTTTTTTCAAAAATTCTAAGCAGCCGTTGTTCCATTTCCAGCGCGTCTCTCTCTCTCTCTCTCTCATTATTATTCCTCCCTTCTGTAGCTCTAGTTATTTGGATTATCTACTGCTCAGGTTGTATCATACCATTTTATTATTTCGTTGTATTTATTAGTTATTCATCCATTGCCATGCCTTCTGTTTTATCGGTTTATTATTTAAAATGAACCTACAGAATTTTTCATGCCCGGACCCGTTTACTTAAAGAAAAGGGTCCGGGTTTTAATTTTAATGCATAAATATTTATTTATTCAACATGCCCGGATCCGTTTATTTAAAAAAAAGGGTCCGGGTTTTAGTTTTAATGCATGGAATATTTATGCCCGGAATTCCTTATGCCCCGATCTTTTTATTATTAAAAAAATGGGCCAGGTGTAATTTTTTTTTAACTGATATTTTTTTATATTTTTATGCTTGGTGGTTTCTATTATGTTTTGCACGCTTTTTTTTCGGCGTCCGTAGTGTCTGACGGCCTTGGCGACTCTTCGTCGGGCCATCAGACATGTGTGGCGCCAAATAATCGCCAAGTGGCGGACCATACGACAGCTGTTCCGTTATTGATTAATTTAAAATGCTTTTTGAAGGTTAGAAGCTCAAAATTTCTCTGGGAGAGATTCCATGTGCTTTATTCCAGTGTGTCCCCCCCCCCAAAAAGTCGATCTTGCGTCCGCCAACGCTCTTGACTAGGGTGCAGGGTAGGCTATTGTAATGTGGTAGGTGTTCTCATGGTACAACCTGGTAACGCAAAATCTACCACAGGTCATTACATATTATACCACTTGTTCATTGTTTGGCGCAGCATAATCTTGATGGTCTTCAATAGAGAACAGATATAAGTATACAGAAATGGGCAGTCAGAACATTCCAGAGCCAAACAGCGCGACACTAGAGATTCTTCTATTATGGTGTTGAGTGAGAGAGGCATTTGTCGGGAGATTAACAAGGAATAAAAATTTGTGCTGAGGGGAAATCGACTAAAGAAAGGAAAGTATTCGGGAAAATGTTGATAAAGAGTGAAAATATCCGTAAAAAAAAGATAAGAACTTAATTTTTTTTTTTTTTTTTTTTCAGAAACCAGCTTATCTAGAGATAAGTGACACTTTTTGGGAGTACAAGAAAGGAGGTGTGTTGAGATGAATTAAGCATTAAGTAGCAAAGACTTGAATAGAGCATTTGAACGCAGAAAATTATATTACATTTACCTGCACTTATTTATCCATGAGGCTTTCCCTTCAAAACTATTTCGATGTTTAAAAATTTCCGAGAGTGAAAAATAAATCTGTCATAAAAAATGCCGCCCACGTAATCATGCCGACCTTGGCAACCGCCTCGTCACGTTATGCCTGGCACCGGCCCTATCCAGGAGGGTCCGCGACTTAATGAACAGTAAAATCTTCCTTTTGCACAGACAGGGTCACCAGTGGGACAAAAAAAATCATCCGTAAAAGAGGGGGGTGACCGTTAATAAGGGGTTTGAAATGACTGATTATCTGATTAACTAATTGATTAAATGGCTGCTTGAATCAAGGTTTCTGAAATTGTGTGCAGACAATCTTCGTCAGGGGCGCCTCGGAGCGGTGGCTCGACATAGGCTTTCCGAAGAGATTCTTTGTTAAACGTTTCTCTGAAGAGCCGCAGATAAGTGTTGATTTGGGTAAGGGGCGCTGCAGGTTGAAAAAGTTTGAGAGTCCCTGTGCCTTGAATGATTGTTGGTATGGAGATCGGTTGTTTGTTTGATTGTCTTTTTTAATACCTTTTGACTGATTGAGAGCATGATTGTCCTCTAACGCCTACCGTATACCCTTGTATAACTCAATGAAGACACATATGAATACACATATGATAAAAGTAACATGTGCACGTGCATACAATGCTCTCGCCACATTTGGATATTTTTTTATTCCCAATGCACATTCAATACATTCTTCTTTTTTCTCATTATTCATGTATCTAATATTTCCAATGAAAGTTTGAATTAGTCTGGTACAAATTTCTTTTTATGTGTATAATGTCAATATATACATAATGTCTGCTATAATGTCAATACATTTTATGAAATGTGAACCTTTATGTATGTATGTAAATTGTATATTCAAAATTCATGTTACCAAATTATTAATTAATGCTTATTGTATTAATTTGCTTATTGTATTAATTTGCTTATGTATTAATGCTTATTGTATTAATGCTTATTGTATTAAAAGCCAATCTTGTCAATAGCTAATTGTTTGTGTATCCGAGTTATTGATTTTTCTTATGAAATTCATTGAACTTCTCTAAATTCATTAACCACTTTACGATTAATGACGTAATATTGCGTCCAAACGCCAGTGGAATAAATTCAAAAAAGTTCTCTGTTTTTTTTCCACTCCCCTCATCACCGCGAAGCTTTGTTATACACACTGAATACACACAAACTATGAATATTTCATTAATTCTGAGATTCCTACCCCTCATTCCCGTGGGCTCCACGTTGGGAGTCACGGTTGTAGACGAATGAAATGTACCCTTTATATCGTCTCTGTTTCTTATCGTTGGTCTTCATCTTTATATACTGTGCTCAAGAGTTATTTCCACTATATTCGCAATACAATACAACTCGGTTATAACGACACAGTTCCAGAATACTTAAGTGATCCGTGGCACATTTAGATATCTCTTAAGTGACATGTAGCACAGTTTTAGAGTGCTTAAGCGGCTCCCAGTGCGGTTCTACATCACTCAAGTTACCCGTGGCACATTCCCAGTTTACTTAAGTGATCCGCGGCATAATTACGGATCACTTGAGTGATGCGTCGCACAGTTCCAGAGCATTTGAGTGTCCCGGAAACATTTCCAGATGACTTGGATACGCAAAACATTTAGGGGTCATTCAAGTATTACGTCGGCATCGATTGAGAGAAGGGGGTTCCGATTTGCTGACTTTTGATGACAAGAGGGGTTTGGATGATGATTACGTCATCAACCACACTTTATAAAGATATGAAATATTCTTAATGGCATCTTACTCGGTGCGCTAAAAACGGAAAAAAAAACTTTCAATAATTATTGGGCACCTGAACTAACATTTCCCCTATTGATATGTCCCCTATAGAGCCACTTTAGTGATCTCTAAATATTTCACGGATACTTCAAGTGCTCCGGAAATGTGTCCGGGCAGCTTAAGTGTTCTGGAACTGTGTCGTACTTAAGTGATCTTTGAATGTGAAAGTGATCTTTGAGACCTACTTCAGTGATCTGAAAATGTGCCACGGGCCACTCTGGAATTACGCCACGGATCATTTAAGTGATTTGTAAATGTGCCGCTTAGTTCATTTTTACAAAATTGAGTTTGAGGGGGCAAGCCAGTTTACCATATAAAAATGGCTTAAAGGACGGGTCGCAATGAATTTCTTGAAGAGAAATTTTAAGTTCTTACCTTCAAATAGCATTGAAATCAACAGAAGTTGATTTTAATAACATATAAAGATATTTTATTTCGAAATTTTAATTTTTTTTTTTTTTTTTTTTGATGAAAAAAACTTTTTTTCATCAAAAAAAAAAAATTTCGTCTGGGGAGGGGAGGCGCACGAGCCCCCTGTGCCCCCTCCCGCGTACGTTTCTGTTCCCACCAATATGCGTTAGGAGGGAGGGGGCAGTGCTGACGAAATTTTGCTGACGAAGGGGGGGAAGGATGTCAAAAATGGCTAAAAATTTGCTGACGTAATACTTGAATGGCCCCTTAGAGATCACTTAAGTGTCTTTGTAGGGGACTTGTCGATAGGGAGAATGTTATTTCATGTGCCCACAAAATTATCGAAAGGTTTCTCTCGTTTTGACGCACCGTCAAATTATATATTTTTATAAAGTTATTACATGACGTAAGTATCATCCAACCCCTCCTCTTTCCCCCTTGTCATCAAAAGTCAGCAAATCGGAACCCCCCCGCCTCCCCATATCGGTACTGACGTGATACTTAAATGACCCCCTAACACTAAATAATGTCGTGTTATTCCATAAATATTTTCACTTCGTCGTAAATAATTGTTTATACGTTCAACAATTCGGAATTTTGTTCAGAAAAAAGAAGATAAAAACTGCAAACGACAAAATTCAAATATTGGTGGTATACATCGCACTTAATGGTGTTCAGTGGCATCAATTTTTAGCAGATGGCGCAAAATTTCAAACTAAAACTTATTGTGCAAACGATGCATGAAAACAAACACCAAAAAGCAGTATCAAATGCATTGTTAAGTTTCGATTGTGTTTAGTTCTGCAACTGCAACAAATATTCGAATCTGAAGGGACTGAAATTGTGAAATTGGTAATCTTACCGTTTAAAAGATGAGCTTAACTATTTTTCGAGACAAAAAAAAATATTGGGATAGGCTGTGTCATGGACACGGCCCCAAGTTTTAACCTGAATACGTTCTTGGTGCTTAACAAAGTGTGGTAGATACTAACATATTGGAATTTGTATCATCAGATTTGTCTTCGGAATAGGTAACGGTCGATACGATTGGCTTTTATTTGCGTTGCTAACCTATCGAGATACAACGGGAAGCAATTTCGTTGAGGAAGCGGGCCGTGGGCCTGGTGCCCAAACCAGAAAAATGTATTAAATAAAACCCAAGGTATCATCATCATTTGCCTCACAAACGCCTGTTAGATGACACAAATTCATCTTTTATTTGCGTTGCGAAGCTCTCGAGATATAGCGGAAAACAATTTCGTCCCGTCCCGGAAGCGGGAGCCTGGTGCCCAGACCGGAAAAGTATTAAAATCTGAGTAGCATCATTGGATTTGCCCCAAAAATGCGTACCAGACGGCAACGTTAGCTTTTATTTGCGTTGCGACCAATTAATATAATATAACGATTTATAATAATAATAACAATTTCGTTACGGATGCGGGGCGCGAGCTTGCTGCACAGACCGGAAGATGTATTAGAACCAGAATGGTAGCATTGGATCTGGCTTAGCGAGATCTACCCGAAGACCTCAAAAACACTGCTATATTCTGAATACTTAGATATGAATTTTCCATAACATATTCTGAACTTCCATGATATATTCTGAGATATTATGGAATTAATATCTCAGGTAATAACCCTTTATAAGAGGGTTTAGCGAGTTATAGCCTAAGACGGCAATTCAGCAGGGCGGCAAATGTGAGAAATGGGTGGCCGAGAAAATTTCTAGAAAATGGGAGAAGGGCGGCAAAATTTGTATAACCCTAAGTAAATCCACCTCTGTCGAGCAGTGCCGTCTTAACACGTGGGCCTACCTGGCACCGCCCGAGACCTCAAAGCAGAGGGAGCCTCATAAAAACGAGATCCAGTTAAAGTTTTCGAGAGTAAACTTCTAAATTGGTTACGGACAAACATTTGTAGCCAGGTAACTTCAAAAATATCGCTTTGCCCAGGGGCCTTTGATGATCTTAACACGACCCTGCTTCCAAGACAGTAAGGAACTTGGTCAATTAGTAACCAAAAGAGGGACCTAAAGAAATTTCAAGCACGTGCGTGGCTTGGAGCGTGAGCAGACATGTGAACGAACAAAAGCGTTATTTACAATGCGAGGGACCAGGTCAATGAGGAACCTAGAGCGTGAGCGAGCATGTTAATGACCAAAAGAGTGGCATAATGCCATGTTATTAAGTGACCGAAAGAGTGGCCTAGATTATGTAAGTGAAGCGACCAAAACAGTGTGCAGGCATGTGAATGGCTAAAAGAGTGGCTTAGAGAGTATGTGAGCATGGTTGTGACCGAAAGAGTGACTTAGAGACACAGATATACTTGCAAAAATGGGGGGGGGGGGGCAAGTTTATAGCACAGGGGTAGCACATTCGAGGATATTCAAAAAAAAATCTTCGTGAAATGAAACTTTTAGATTTGACATCACCCGATTCACGAATTTTCGAAAATTTGTAATTGTTATAAAAATTTTAATTGTGTCAAATTATGTCAAATAAAGTTTGAAAATGCATCAAAAAACAGCTTGCACACATTATAAAATAACCTGACATATATGTAATTGCATAAAAATTTATTCAAAATAAAAAAAAATCGCGTTATGACAGCGCAGCCAATCAGGAACTGCCACTGTGACGTCACAAAACTTGCGTTCGCGTGCGGTATATACTCTCATGTGGCCAGAGGGGTGCGGTGCCACGGGGCGGGGGGATGTAATAAACTATCTTTGCCCGACACAAACCGTCCAAACCAACCCCCTCCCCACCCACACTCAACTTTATTTTCATACACTGTCAAACCTCTACATCCCCCACCACCACAATCCATCTGCTTCTCGGACCTGTTCGGATTCAGTCCTTTTTGTACGTTCGTAAACCGGATCATTTTTCGTAAATCGCATTGTCTACAAACCAAGCCGTTCGTAAGCCGAGGGTGGACTGTATCTTATATTTTCCTGTACAGGCAATCAGCACTCGAATGTGGCTGTGGTAAGATGCTCGTGTTCCGCTATGAAGGTTACCGCCAAGGTCCACGAGTTCGAACCCAGGCAAGAACATCTTCAACAAGTTCTCAACCTACCAAGCCTGGGTGCGATCACCGATAGCTGGCGTTTTCGTTTCCACCTAAGGGGCCGTTCAAGTATTGCGTCAACAAATTTTTAGTCATTTTTGACCCCCCCCCCCCCATCTCGTCAGCAAAAGTCAGCAAATCTCTGACCCGCCCCGTCAGCAAAATTTCGTCATCAGCTCTACCCCTCTGAATACTAACGCATATTGTTGGGATCAGAGACGTACAGGAGGGGGGCTAGTGCCCTCGACGATCAAAAATTTATTTTTTGTAATTGAAATTTCGGAAGAAAAATAATACATGTTATTATAATCGATTTCTGTTAATTTCAATGTTATTTGAAGGTTATGAACTCAAAATTTCTCTTTAAGAAATTCATTGCGACCCACCCTTTAAGACATGTATGGTGAACCCTTGACCCGCGGACCAAATGTGGCCCTGAAGGTTATCTGATGGGGCTTGCCCCCTCAAGCCCAATTTTGTAAAAATGAACTAAGCAGCACATTTACAGGTCGCTTAAATGTCCAGTAAATGAAATAGTTCATGTGTGTCGACACAGTCCCAGAACACTTAAGCGATCCGTGACACATTTAGAGATCCCTGGAGTGACGTGTGGCATAGTTTTCGAGCACTTAAGCGTCCCCCAGTGCGGTTCTACATCACTTAAGTGACACAGTTCCAGATTACTTGTGATCCGCGGCTTAATTACGGATTACTTGAGTGATGCGTGGCACAGTTCCAGAGCACTTAAGCAGCCCTGACACATTTCCTGAGTACTTGAAGGATCCGTGAAACATTTAGAGATCGCTAAAGTGGCTCTGTAAGGGATTTATCATTAGGGAGAATGTTAGTTCAGATACCCACAAACTAGCGAAAGGTTCTTCTCGTTTTTGGTGCACCGAGTAAGATGCCATTAAGAATACTTCATATTTTCATAAAGGGTGGTTGCTGACGTAAGCATTTTCCAAACCCCACCCCCTTGTCATCAAAAGTCAGCAAATATGAAAACCCTCCCCAATCGATGCTTACGTAATACTTGAATGACCCCTAACACCACTGGTTGGAAATTGCCATATAGCGATATATAACCGGATATACAAATTTACTTGCAATCCCACTATCCCGTATTTCTGGAAGAATTATGGTCTGCCGAGTCACAAAATTTCTGATTACTAATCCTTCAAACGCACTTCACCATTTTCTTTGCAATGATAATTGCCTTGGTGATAATAATGTTTATAACATAATAATGTGTTTATTTTAAACGGAAGTTTAAACAATGCCAGCAGAAACGGAAACAAAAATTGGCGACGTCCTGTTTCCATGAATATTTTAGTACCTCATCGATTTTTAAATGAGTTTTTGTCAGTGTTTATAATTCTTGTTGCACGAAACTGTGACGTTCCAAAATGGCACACCAGTTTTATATTATGAGATACGTCGCGTGTCTCTTAGCATTCCTTACTTACTGTCGTCCATGTTAAACAACGGTTGCCATTTGATAGTCGTTGAATGCCTTATCTTTTATTTATTTCACACTTGTTAACCATAAAATATCCTATTTTGTGCTTTCTTGTAATACCTTAGCAACCGTAATATACACTAGTAGGGGAGGGGGGGGGGAGGGGGTTGGTCTCTCACATGACGCGTCACTTTATGAACCAATGGGTGTGTTAGTCTCATCTTCTATTCGAAATTCAAAATTCAATGATTGTCCATGAACACAAAAGTCCTAACGCTACGCATTTGTGAAACTATAGTCAGCTGTGTTGACAGCCCATGTCTACATTGAGAATATTCAAAGTCCGGGTCGTATCATGCAGCTGGTTCCACCTCCAACATTTTCGCCATGGTTGTTAATTCTAATATTTGCGACTATCGTAGGTGCTAAAAAAGTCCAAGGTAATCGATGTTATTCAATTGATTATTTTTCATCAATTTATAGTGTGATGGGCATCGCGTCGGAATTATAAACGTCCTCGACGTCCACCATTTGTACTGCGTGGTCAAAAAAAAAGAAGTCACTTCCGTAGGGTAGAGTTTTCTCCAACAACAAGATAGCACTTGAGCTTTCGGACCCTCCTGGAAAAAAGGGTTTGTTTTATGTGAGAAACGGAGCAGAACTATTCACGTTTCTGGTCCTCTGTCTTGGAAAAAATAAATTTTCGTTTCCAAGTTGTTTCTGTCGAGTCCTCGGTTTCGTTCTTATTTAGCGCAACAAAACCATTTTATACAGGATGCTATAAAAGCGCTGAAAACAACAAACGAGTTGTTCTGGTTTTCAAACTGGTCCATCCGTCCTTTACATTTAACAGTGATTCTTGACCAGGGGTAGAGGTTTCAGAGGAGCCTTGAGGTCGGATGTGAGTTTACAGATCCCGCAACACATTTACAGATCACTTAAGTGAAACGCGGTACATTTACAGTAAGGCTGGGAACCGATTAAAATTTCTAATTGGTTAATCAAGAATTTGTAATCGATTAATCGAATTTTAATCGAATATTTTTAGTGACCATATATACAATTCACTCATTGTGACCATATAATATTAATAGGGGCTATAGAAATATATTTTATTCATTTCACTCGCTTATTCTGTAGATGTAAACAAATATAGGAATAGGTTAAGAAATTGATGCTGCTCACTGAAAGCAATTTAATATGCCCGACATAATTGCCATAACCTGTGATTTCTTAATTTGGATCTTGTCGTTTTTTGTTGTTGTTTTTTTAATTGGTTATTTTTAGTTATTATTCACTGATTTCGAAATTACTTTCAATTATACTGTCGCTTGTTTTCTCAGAAACTTCTTTCGAATGATACTTGTGAGGCGATGAAATAATGCTTCCAAGAATACATAAATCACACAATGGAGACAAAGAATTTTGGTCGTCTTCTAAAACTAATCAAACTCAATTTGAAACTTAAATCATCAGTTTTCGTTGAATCTAAATTTGTTCAACCAAAATATTGATTCAAGTATTTTTAAATGGTCACTTATCCACTTAATATGCTCTGCATAAAACTGCATAAAACATGATTTATAAGAGAGACATCTAATCGGTTTTTTTAAAACACATCTAAAGTAAATTCACAAACTTTTAATAAAAATTTTAATCGCATTGATCGAGTCGATTAACTGAACTAAAATTTTTAACTCTATTAACAATTGAACGATTAACAGACCCGATTAGTCGATTAATCAGACCAGCCCTAATCTACAAATCACTTGATTAAGCGGCTAATTTTCAAACCAATGAAGTGGCCCGCGCTAATCTTTTTTGCGTTCGTGGCGTGTATGTCTAAAGTGGAAAACTGCAGAGAGACGAATCACAACTAAATTGCTGATAAATGTATATATCGGAAGAAAAATCAAAGCTCTGTTTCAAGAAATCTATTTGAAAATATATTTCTTGAGAGTAAGGAAGAAATTCCAAATTCATAGTAAATGAATATATCTATTACCAAATTCATTTGCTTTCTCTTGTAATTTTTCTGTGTGTATTGATTTATTGTATTTCAGTTTGTTCCAAGCATATGCCTCACAAAGGGGAGAATCTATGTCACGGTGTACAGCTCGATAAAGTGCAATTTACTTACGCTTATGAAAATTGCCAGGAAAGAGGTTACGAGGGAAAGCTTTCTTCCCTGAATGATCCGGGCGTCATGGACACAATACGGAGCGACATAATTTCTTACATAC
Source organism: Pholcus phalangioides (assembly GCF_987345545.1). NCBI lineage: Eukaryota > Metazoa > Arthropoda > Arachnida > Araneae > Pholcidae > Pholcus > Pholcus phalangioides. The sequence continues at coordinate 108,316,645 of NW_028301608.1, forward strand.
ATGAGAAATCTCAAGAAAGTGCCTTTTGGATCGGGATGAAAGCCGAACCTCCGCCAGGACCAATGGAAGAACGAGATACTGAAGAACAAAGGTATTCCACTGGTGAAAATTAATGATTCCATGATTAAAAACGGTGCTTAATAGCGCCTTTTTAGCCCCGTTTGCATGGGAAATGGAAAAAAAGCGGGTTTAAACCGAGCTCAAGAATTTGCACCCAATAATTTGCATTGACCGGCACTTTAACCCCACTTTTAAAATGGCGTCAGAGGTCACGTGGATCTGCCGGTTCAATGCGTCACACAAAGGATTATATGAAACTCCCAGAGTAACCCCCAACAAAGAAGGGGGCAATTCCTGCTCCCCATTTCTTTTGTCGTCAAGTGTGTGCTAGAACTCCCAATGCTACCGCAATGTAGTACCTGTAAACGGGGCTTGAATGTGCAATATTGCGGTAGCATGGGAGTTCTGGCATCCACTTGATTACTTTTTCCCCCTCATAGTCAAAAATAAGTGAAGAGGATGAAATATTTACACCCTCTTCTCTCTACAGCCCCGTTTACGTGTGCAGTATTGAGGTAACACATTGGGAGTTCTAGCACCTGCTTGACGAAGAAGTGAGAGAAAGAAGTGAGGAGCAGAGGAACTGCCACTCTTTGTCGGGGATAAAAATGGAGTTAAAGTGCCGGACCATGCAATGGGCTTTGGTGAAATTCTTGAAAAACCACCTTTTTCCATTTCCCATGTAAACGGGGCTTATGAGAACTTTTTCAGTTTGTTTGCACCGCAAATAACAATCCCAATAATCCAGTCTTCCTCAAAGTGCGTGCCGCTGCTCCTGGGGACGTCGCCAACCTTTGTCAGGGGCGTCACGACGAGCTGAATTTATTGATTGGTGACCATAGAAAGCATAAATAAGGCACTATTTCAGCTTTCTGTGGTGGTTCTTTTGTAAGTAAAAATATCTACTAAACTATCGTGAGGGGCCGCAGACGAACCATGAATTTGGTAAGGAAGCCGCGGGTGACAAAAGTGTGATAAACACTGCCACTATCCTCTGCGATTTTTCGCTATTGTGGAGTGAAAGAAACCGGATTTTTCATTTCCTCGTGTAAACGGGGCTTTTTACGAGTTCAGAGACATGGGCGCAGGGTGTGAATGGATCCCCCCCCCCCAACATTTTTGGAAATTGTTTCAGATTTCCTATTAAAAAAAAATATCGTTTAGTGGTAGAGAGCACTTTCAAGCATTTGTCATCTTACTTCAAAATATGAAGGGGGGATGGCAGCATCAGCAAGAACACGGGAGAAACAAGCCCAACTCCGACAGCATAAGCACATTAGAGTACACATGCACTCGAACACACATTACGGCATGTATCGATTCATTAATTGCTCGACAGAGGAATGCGTATGGTTATGTAGTAGTAGTAGTGATGGTGATGGTAGAGCACTGACCCGAATTTTACGGTCTGGCCCCACTGGACCATCCATAATGGTTTGCTAATCGTTTTCCAGCAACAAAACTTGAAACAAAATAGCAATAAAAAAAATTATGTTTTACTTTCCGAAAACCTAGTACCTTACCTGAAACTGTCGCCCCTTAAATTTCTTGGCCCTGCTTCTACTACTACTAAACTGCATTTGCTTCTCGTACACATTCATCAACAGAATTTCTAACGAATTCGTTATGTGTGTCGGAAAATGTTACGTATGTGGATATACAAGGCGATTCCATAATTCAACTTTCTGCATTTTACTGGCTAATCGTTGATGATAGAGGCAGAACTTAGATACGTCATTCATTGTGTAAGGGACTGTTATGTTATTAAAATACAAAAATTAACTTTTTATATGGACACCCTGGAAGTCCAGTCAAGTCACAATGGAATCAGTTTATTTATTTTCGTGCTCCGTTAAAAATTTTGTTTTAAAACGTGAATATTAGGTTATGGCAGGCAGTAAATGCGTAATTATTGTTTATTAAGTGTAGGAGTAAAGGTTCATAGGTGGAGTTGTGTGATGTAGGAAAGAAATTTGGATATTGTTAATGCCACGCGTGCTATATCGGTGCTGTCGTGATCAACGGGCGACGGTTATCATCTTCCGCTATCAATGACTGAAAATTTTCAGTGATGATCGGTGTAAATTTTTCATCTGATTTGTCGGCGGGAATGTCAGCTTCAAAACGGTATGAAAATTATTCAAACATTCCAATTAGTTCGAAGTGGATGGTATGATTACAAACTCCGCATATAAACTTCAATGGTTTTCAAGCGGTCAAGCTGAACTATATTTAAGGACAGCCTGGACATGATGGGGGGGGGGGGGGGTGAGTGATTTTCGAAACTTGATAGCAGAGATCATTAACCAGAACATTTGCTATAATTCAACCTGTTAATCGTTGCCATAACTCTTATAATTGATGAGATATGATTTTTTAAAAGGAATCCAATGTTGTGTGTATGACTCGCCATTTTTGAACCAGGTGACAAGTTTTATTATACATGTAAATGGTTGTTGGACTTTTCATTGCGTTTGGTATTTGAAGTCCTGAATTGTTTCTTTAATTGATTTTCTTTTGCTATGGTAAAATTTTTTTGACAAACATTATACTATAATTTTTGTGAACGAATTTCATTTGGTGAAAATTCAGTTGGGTCGTATACATATTTCTCGTGTGGGTATTCTTTATAATTGGTAATGGTGTTAATAGTTTTGTGCTGAGTTTATATTTTTGAACATTTTACATAATATTTGTGAACGAATTTGATTTGGTGACCATTCAGTCGAATCGCATACATGTTTCTCATGTGTTGGTGTTCTTCATAATAGGTAGAGGTGTTAATAGTTTTGTACTGAATTTACATTTTTGAGAACATTTTACTATAGTTTTTGTGAACGGATTAGATTTGGTGACCATTCAGTCAGGTCACGCATACATTTCTCATGTGTTAATATTCTTCATAATTGGTAGTGACGCTAATAGTTTTGTACTGACTATGGATAAGTCAAATAAGACACCTATAGGGACCCCAGCTTTTGATTCAAACATGGACAAAAAAGAAACCCTTGTGGGAACTTCAAATCAACCAGACTGCCCAGATCACCCATTCCATACGGACATAAGCACGTCAAGTCCAATACTAGATCTTGAGAGAAGCGAGCACAATGAACGGGATAGAAAGAAAAAAGACCAGAGAGATAATCGAATCAACAAGAAAACCTCTAAAATTCACAGTCTTTAAAAATTTGGCCAGGTCTTTCAATGAAATCTTGAATATTAGCTCCCGTTTAGTAACATCGAAAAACTCAGATGTCTTAATCTCGTCGTCAAACTCATCGTTTGGCTCCCTCTCATCTTCGTCGTCAACGTCAGACGTGGTCTACAAACTGAATTCCTGCAACTCACAAACATCAATTTCGAATAAAGCAGAGCAGATAAAACGGAAACATAAAATTGGTATTTTCAACATACAGAAAACATCTTCATTTGCGCATAATGAACAACTAGAAAAGCAAGACTCGCTCAAGTTCAGCATAGAAGATTCAGAATGTCAGAGGAGAGTCTTTCGAGCAACTGATGCCTTTAATGGACCGATTACATTTACAAGTCAAGTAGCAGTGAAAATCCCATTAACAGAAAAGACACAAAACATAGATCTTGAAACAACGGAAACGAAAATTGAACCCTCAATGGTATTGAATAATAACACTCTACATGACCTACAGATTTTCTCTGTAGAGGCGAGTAATTCCGGGGAACAGGGCAGTGAATCAAAGACACTATTCTCTGTTGATGATCTCAATTACAATGATTCCCAAAGTCAGTTGGGTCTTTTAAACACACCACTTTCTTGTGGGCGCAAACTGCTTGGTAAACTAAATACTGACATATCTTGTGACCCTGAATCTCACTCGAAAGGAACTTCTCTCTCACTAAATACATCGACGGTCCAACAACCCAATCACTTTCCTTCGAAAATAATGGACACATCAATTGAATCATGGGATGAAGGCAGTTACATGGATTCTCTACCAGAGGAAAGTGATTGCAGCGGGAACGACAAGGAACTTCAGACAATGCTTGACTTTTTAGACTTCAAGAAAGAGAAACTTGATAAAAGCCGCTTTCTCTTACAAGAGAAGTCAGTAGAAATACAGAATCTTACTTCGCATAAAAATTCTAAAAGTTATGAGTGGGAAAAAAAATAAAAGATCTGGTAAACAAAACGTCAAGTCTCAAGCTAAGAAAAGAAGTGAGGAGAACAATACTGCCAATATGAACATTTCCCAAGAAACAGAAAGTTTAAAAACCTCCAAGGAAAAAAAAAATAGAACCTTGAGATAAGGGTCAGAAAACAAACTCAATATGAAGACAAAATTTGCTCTCAGAACAAGAATACCAAAAAACTTCTCGTCGGTTAGAAACACCCAAATCAGCTGAAAAACCTATCAGACGAAGTTCATAAAGACTTAAGGAAAAAGACAAGAACTTTGCCATATCTAGGGGTCAAGGAGGTTTGATAACAGAAATGCAATCCAGTGATAATTTGAGTAAAAATAATTCGGTAACCTTACTTTCTCAACAAGCATCATCTCAAGTCATATCCAAACTCAACGGTCATCAAGTATATGCACAAAAAACGATGGGTGCCACTACTTCAATCTCAACTGATTTTTCAGCACATAAAACACTCCAACCAAATGTACAAGTACTCCTGGAGGAGCTTCGGGAAATTTTGAACTCCTATACAAGTGATAAAGCCAGAGGAAATGTAGAGTTCTACATTCCCGCTAAACAACGCAAAAGAAGCAATAAAATAATTGATGCAATCAATGTCTGGGCAGACAACATCCTCAAATCTACTAGGGACAACTTCTGCCAAACAGAAATATGTTCTCCTCAGGAACCAACACTCACTTCGACTACACAACTTTTTTGTACTCAGTCGCACCAAGACCGTCTCTCAGCTCAACCACAGATCGAGAAACTTCTTCAATAGCAGATTTGACAACGCTTAAAACATACGCTGTGAATATAACAAACCAAAAAAAAAAATCCAAAAATAATAACTTTGTGATCTTTTTTATTCGTGGTCTCAATTCAAGTTGAGACTGGTGACTAATTCAAGTGTATTATTAATTGGTGAATTCACATGAACATCACGGTGGGATTATTTTTTAAATGTACAATACCGTCAACTTCAAAGGGAAAAACTATTAGCATAAACTCGAAAAAATCTCATTAACATTTCAAAAAATATCTGCATGTTGTTGTATATTATCTCGTTTTCTAAATAAATTTCCAAAATTTCCAGGTACCAATCAAAAACTATATATTCATGCTATATGATAGTTCAATTATGTGAGGTATAAGCTTTTTTTTTTCCACGCCAATCTCAATAATGAATATATATCATTGCTACGTAATCTAATTTCAACACCTCCCTATAACATACACGTCGGTTATTACATACACTACTCGAATCACCTAGGGCTATGTTGTAACCGAACTCGACTGTATTTACATGTATAATAACACAACGCGCCAAAGAGGGAAAAAGTGATGCTTGTGGTTTCCCTTTCCAGCAAAGTGTAAATTACCTAGATTTCGCGAAAAAGTAGTAAAAAAATCAATTTCAGCATTTATTCGTCAAAGTTGGCAAATTTCGCATTTATCGCGGGTAATTTACGTATCCCTAATAACCACTCATTTCATAGGTTTTTTCTTCCTCTTGTTCGAAGGTGGATTTTCATGAAAGACGATTCTAAAGTCGCCGAAAAGGATTTCGAATTCTGGAACGAATACCCCGAAAAGAACAAAGAATGCGCCGTCATCAAAGGATCCGATGATTTTCTAGTGAGTGCTGTGGACTGCGATGACCAGGAAGACATACCAGTCATTTGCAATAAGAAGAATGGCCGTGAGTGCAAAGTTGAAAAATACAAAAACAACGCCACAACAGACAAAACGCCCAACGAGGTGGCTGAGAACGTAAATAACGTAGTAAAAAATAATAATATAAATTACTTTTAAAGAAAATTTTTACTTAAATTATAGAGCAAAAGCACCGCTGCAACGTTGGTAGATTGCAATAGTAATAGCGTTGTAATTTACACAAAAATTGTAATTGTGGTGACATCTGTTCATTAGAGTATGAAGAGTATGAAACATTGTTTTAGTTCTTTCCCTAATCTAGCATATGATATTGCTATCGCATCACATTTCCGCTGTTAGATGGTTGTAATTTTGTAGTTTTTTAATGAAGCGTTACTAGTTCCAGAGGGTGAAGCAAACTGAGGCATGCTAAATTAAGGCAACGGACTGCTCGATTTGTACGGTGAACTATGAGTAAAATTGTCAAAAATCTAGAATCAAATTTTAAAAACCCTGTAACAGATGTTCAAGTTCACCGTTACATCACGTTATAAAATTCCTATTTTATCATGTGCCTTCTTAATGTTTGAAACGTTAGTCATACCTTTTTATTCATTTTTTGTTAAAATTCAAAAAGGCTGCTTCGCTGAGACATGGGGGGGGGGGTCCATGGCAGACACCTAAGATTTCCTTGGGGGAGTCCATAACTAAAAGTATTCCGGAACCACTGCATAGAGCAACATCCATAAGCGATCAATACCAGCACCTCCTAGAGATAGAAGGCCTCCGCACACTGCCTGTGACGTCAGTAAGTGGTCCATTTTCCCTCAGAATATTCAGGGAAAAAATAGTATCATCGTTGTGCGGAAAAGAAATGATCGGGCTCAGATTTGGTGATTTCTATACCCCCATATCCAATCACTATGCGGTATTTGTGGGCCAACCAGTAAGATTCCACGCCGAAATAAGAACAAACGAAATAGGATGCTGTTTTAAAATGTGACACCCTTGCTAGGTAGTCTGAATGACGTTTATGGCAACCCGTGCGGAGGCCTTCTATCTATAGAAGGTGCTGTCTATACAAGCCTACAATTTTAGACCGATCTCCGCCAAGTTTTGCATGTAGTGTATACCAAGCAGGATCCGACTTGAACAATAGGCCAAAACCATTCGGGAAACATTATGATTCCCAAGCAATGCGTTTTAGACATTTTTAACGCTTTACCATGGTTTGTCACTTCTTCAATGCTCTCAGTATATGGGGAAATCTCGGGCAGCAGTGGGTATTATAGATAGTATTAAATAAAAATTCACGATATATATATATATATATGCAGTATAGCACATGCTCCATGTCCATACAAAGAGTACTTAAGTGAAGCAAACGTTCATCTCCAACTTTTCCCGAAACAGCACAGCTTTTCTGGGATTTCACCATGCGATATCGTCTAAAAATCCTCATTTGTCTTTGAAAAAATTATATCTGTCAATTTAATTCAAAAATGCAATGAGCACATACAGGGTGATTAGTTTATTCCCGTTGTTGCATTTTACTGGCGAACCGTTGAGATTCTAGAGGCATACTTCCAATTAGTGGAAAAGCATCCGAATAACGTGTAGAACTCAGATACGACATTCATTTCGCAAGGGGTTGTATAGTTATCAAAATAAAAGCAATCAACTTTTTATACGGACACTCTGTGCTCAAGATCTTAATCAGAAAGTTGTTGCCCTGACTCTCCTTAGGTCAACCAGAAAAATCCATGTTTTTCACTGCATTATTCATTGAGTTTAAAATTTTAATATTTCACCGGATATTGCTCTTGGAAACGTGGATTTTTTTTTGGCATCAGAAGGCCTTGTAAAAAGTTAATATTTATGTTGCAACATGAATGACGTATCTGAGTTTCACACGTTATTTTCGATAGTTTTTCTAATTGGAAGAATGCGTCTAGGATCAACGGTTCGCCAGTAAAATGGGGCAACGGGAATAAAGTAATCACACTGTATATAATTGACAAACTTTCGATTTCCTCCTTCGCAGAGTGTAGTGGCAACAGCAAACCTTATTATCCGAGCAACGGCATGTGTCTAGCCGTGCTGTCAAGCAAGGTGGACAGTAGCAGGATCGGCCAATCTTGCAGCAACGAGGGCGACCCGACACCTTACAAGAACAAGGACATGAGGAACAGCATAATAAAAGCCGTCAACAATTCCATTTTGGGTGGAGCCATGTTCGTCGGCGCCGGCAAGTACAACGGCCAGTGGTTCTTCGCGGACAGGCTCGTCGAGAAAGAGCTCTGGGAATCGGGCGAGCCTGGAAGTAAATGGGATTGCGCGGGACTGGCCCTACAGGAAGATGGGAGCCTGAAGCTGAAAACCATCAACTGCTACTCTCCCGCCACCTACCTATGCTCAAGTGATCCGGTCGGTAAGTATATCAAATTATTTCACTTCCAGACCATCCATTGATAGAATGATTGAGATTGGCAATATGAATGGTAATGCTTGAATGGCTTGCAAACTTTTCGATTGACCGATTAGGCCTGATTTATTAAATAGCTGCTCTTGAATGGTTGTTGGTACGAAGATTGATTGGCTTTTTGAATCCTTTGTGACTGGATGTGAGAGTGATTGATTGTCTTTTACGTCTATATCAGGTGTTCTTAACCTTTTCCAGCAGTGACCCATAATCAATAACATGATTACCTCAGCGACGCATGTCAAATTTCGAAATTCAAAATAACTGAGTTCGAGGTTAGGGTGGTTTCAATGTGGATTTATAAGAAGACTAGTTGCACCTACGGCTTCGCTCACTTGAATTTGGTAATCTGATAACTACTCGGCGATGATTCGCCCTTATAGCATTTGAACCTATCATGATCACCTTAGGGGTTGAATTTTCAGAAATCCAGTCTTAATTAGTGTGTGTCTACATTTTGAAGCATGATACTGACCAAATTTCATATTTATAGTGTTAGCGATTTCAGCATGGTGCCATGATTGCCCCAAATAACCATTGAACCACCTCATGACCACCTTAGAGGTTGAAATTTGAAAAATCCCTATTTAATGAGTCTTCACACCATGCATGCAATAAAACTACAGACCAAATTTCACATTTGTAGCTTCAGCGGTTTCGGCTCGACGATGATGAATCGGTCAGGGCATGTTATTTTAATGTACAGATTGTAAGAGAACTTATACGACCCACATCAGAAGCCCACGTGAGCCGAGTTTGTGTCGCAGTCCCATGAGTTAAGAACCCTTGGTCTGTATCAGCAGTTCCCAATTGGGAGTGTCTGGACCTCCAGAGGTTCATGGTCTTTTCATTGGGGGGAGGGGGGGAGAGGGTTATGGCCGAATTGTATTATTTCAAGAAAAAAATAATGCTAAGTTGAACAAAATAAATTCTTAAGTCTTAAGTTTTCATTAAATTAAGGTGCAAAAGAGCATTCCCACTGCAACGTTGGTAGACTACAGTAGTAATATTGTTATGGTTTCGACAAAAATTTTACTGTGGTGACATTTCTCGATAGGAGTATGGCCGTTGTTTCAGTTATTTTACAGTCCAGTAGATAGTGTTACAAAGGGTAGGAATTCGAAGAGGCTTGGGGAACGCATGCAAGGCTCGCGTGACATGCGATTGTTAGAACAGAAGAACGAGATTCAGGGGTTCGGACAGCAGAATTCAAAGAGAGAAGTGCGTATCTTTGGAAGGCTGCTCTAGAGATGAAGCAGAACTTTCTGTAAATAAAGACGTTTCCTTGCTCTCAAATCCTCGTTCCTGTAAGTGTCCACCCATCTTCAAGTCTCTGGCGAAGAACCCGGGAGAGATCCACGCGACGGAACAAATCCGGTGACAGAGGTTCGACGAGACCCGGTGGCAACGCGACGTAATAATGGCATTGCTTATTGCATCACATTTAGTAATACTAGATAAAATGTCCTCCATTGTTCGAGAACATTGTCGCCGATTGATAGCTGTGGTTCCTGCTGCTATAAATGGGGCTACATGGCAGAAATCAAGATTTACGGGGGTCTATGAACAAAAGTATTTGTGAACCACTGGTCTATATCATTGGTTCCCAATCGGGGATGCCTACATCCCAGGGGTCTATTCCCCAATTGTAGAATAAGTTTAAAAAATGATAATAAAAATAAATATTTAAGAGAAAAATTTTTTTAATTAAATTAACGTGGAAAATCACCATTGCAACGTTGGTAGGTTGCAGTAGTGATATTGTTATGATTTGACAAAAATTGTACTGGTGGTGACATCTCTCTATTGGAGTATGAAACGTTGTTTTATTTCTCTTGGTTCAGATGGAGCCCCCCATGACAGACACCAGACACCGGGGATTCACGACTGTAAGTGGAATCCATGATTTCCGGGAGCAGGGCCTGTCCTAGAAATTCTGCCGCCTGAGGCGAATAATATTTTGCCGCCCTTAAGATGTCCTTTCCCTGTCTGAAAAGAGCTTTCTTTCTTCACCTCTATTACTTTGATACAGTGGTTCCCAAAGTGTTTGTCCCGACCCCCGTTGGGAGTCGTGTATAACGTTGATGATTTAAGATGTCACGAGAGAATTTCCTAAATAAAAAAGTTCTGATGGAGTAAATATATCAAATCAATATAATGATTCTTCTTTGAAGGAGAGGAGAGTGGTCCCATAGTGGGCGCACACGTTTACATTTATTTCCTATGGGTTTTGGGAAAATGTCAGCCCTTCAAAGGATTAGTTGAGCTATTTAGCACGTATATATCATATAACGCATTAAAATTCTACGTAAAATTTACTAAAAATAATTGCTTTTTGAAGGTTAGAAGCTCAAAATTTCTCTGGGAGAGATTCCATTTGCTTTCTTCCAATGTGTCCCCCCCCCCCCCACTAAAGTCGATCTTGCGTACGCCAATGCCCGTGACTAGGGTGAAGGGTAGGTTTCTTGCTTCCTTTCAAACCGAGCACAACTCAGGTCTGTCACCATTTATGTGCGATTTACTACCTATTGAGTTGAGCCGGAGGTGTAACTGTATGTGTACCTAACAGTCGGAGTGCATGTGTAGTGTTGTTTGATTTTTCAGTGCTGCCATCTATATTTCAGAAAGGAAGTGAGTGATGTGTTGTGATTGAATTACATTTGTGCTGTTTGTATCTGTTTTAAAGGGGAGATCGGTTCGCATACGCGCCTTAAAGTTGGGAACCACAGAAAACCAACTTCAGTCGACCACCACTATGGCAACGGTGGGGTTTGAACCCGGGTCCTCGCGATGCGAGTCCGTCACTATGACCACTCGACCACCATAGCGGCTGCAGGGTAGGCTATTGTAATGTGGTAGGTCTTCTCATGGTACAACCTGGTAACTCAAAATCTACCATAAGTCATTATACCGCTTGTTCATTGTTTGGCGCAGCATAACCTTGATGGTCCTTGCACCTATAAAAGCAAACTCCAATCCCATCCGAAGGTGCATATGCACCCTCGAATGAATGATAGTACATATCGTAGCAAATCCGTCGACAACAACCCTCTACCGCCTTTGCTAATGCGATTAGACAGCACAATCTATGATCAAAAATACTTGTTTAGGTTTCTTATACCACCTCTTAAAGTCTCCCATGACTTTGGATTCCCATGACTTTGTGTCCCCTATTTGGGAAAAAAATTAAAGAGCACATTTCATGTAATAATATTTTTCCTTTTTATTGCGAGCATCTCGGTGCTCATTATCCCCCCCCCCCTTCTGGAGCTGAGCCCCCAAAACTGAGATATTTGGTGGGGGCCTCTTCTATAGTGAATTTACAGTGTAAAAAAAGAAAAACAATGAGGTTTGTCCCGGATCCCCGTGCTACAGCCCCTTCCAGCCCTACCCTTGTAGGGATCATAGTGCTCACTTAAACCATTGAGGATGGATACTTGATTCATACCACTTGATTCACATACTTGATGGATACCACTCAGGAGATATTCACCACCGATAACTCAGGTGAACATCCTATGATTCAATGATTGACATCATGATTATTTCAGTTAAAACCATATGTCAGAGTTCTTTCGCGGGTGCTTTTCTTCTTGTGATGGGTATAATCAAAGCTTTCGATCCGTGAATATGCCTCCCAATTAGGTTGATAGGGCTTCAACCTCGTGAATTCCAACCACGAGTTCAACCGGGCACGGCACGGAGACCCACAGCCTCACATCCCGCAGTAGGGCCCTAGGATGAGATCTTTGGTGGGCCCTAGGTTCAGACTCTTCACGGACCCCTTCCAATATGAATTTGTTGTGTGAAAAATAAAAATAGAATCACATCTGATGAGAATTATATTGGACCCCCGGGCAGGAGCCCTGCCCGACCCACTCTTTGCATGGAATAGGAGCTTCCACGATAAGACCTGGCACAAAGATTTATGACAATAAAAACGTAAATTAAGAGGTGCAGACTAGGCGCTCTTTCATTTTGCCCTGGAGCTATGATTTTGTTGGGGAAGCAGTAGGGACACACTTTTTTTTGAGTTAAATATACAAAAATTTGAGTTATGTAGAACAGCCTCATTATCATCAAAGGTTTCGCGAGAAACTTTACCCTGATATAGAGAACAAATATAAGTATACAGAAATGGGCAGTCAGAACATTCCGGAGCCAAACAGCACGACCCTAGAGATTCTTCTATTATGGTGTTGGCTGAAAGAGGCATTTGTCGGGAGATGAACAAGGAATCAAAATTTGTGCTGAGGGGAAATCGACTAAAGAAAGGAAAGTCATTCGGAAAAATGTTGATAAAGAGTGAAAATATCCTTAAAAAAGAGAAGAGGATCCTAATTTTTTATTTTTTCAGAAACCAGCTTATCTATAGTCTGTTTCAAGTTAACTTTGAAGTGAATGATCCTTTATACAGAATATTTCAAATTTTTCTATGATTTTGAAAAAAATACTGAAAAAATATCGTTTTGAACCGATGTTTATTTGTTTAAAATTTTTAAATTATAAAAATATTGGTTGCCATTTTCAAAAATCCATAAATTCAACAACAACATTCTGGCGCTATATGCTAGAAATTTTCCCCGCCAATATCATTGTCGTGTTTTTTTCATTACACAATTATATACTGTATACATATTTTTACGTCGTTATTTTGGTTGAATTTTCCATAACGATACAATTTTTCATTCAGTTTTACATGCAGTGATAGGCTTACATAAACACGAATATTCAATCAGTTTTATTTTCTCTCCAAAATAGTCTTCAGTGAGTTCAGATATTCACTCATACATTATAGAAAGTGTTTCTCTTCCACGAGATTGCCGATACCATTGTGAGAGGCTGTTTATGGGTGCAGAAGTTTTGGTTTTAGGCCCTCCTTTTTTTTAATTATTTATTTTTTGCCATGTTTATGGGATAGTTTTAGTTTCCGATCACGGAGAGTGTTGACAGAAGTCGCGTCTTCCACTCACACAAACGGACGCCATCTTCCACCCACCTGTTTCTCCAGATGCCCCTTGCCTTTAGTGTCTCTTCAGATAAAATAAGTGGGAGAGGGGGTCCACACAGTGGTTTGGGTTTCATCTTTTATGTGACAATTGTGTCTTTATTTTCACCAGGATCGAAACGCTAAAGTTCTCTGCTCTTCCATTCCTGTACACTATATTTTTGGTTTTTGAATACCCGCTGTAAACAAAACTCCATAAGAACCATCCGTAATAACCACATAAGCGGAGATAGACTTGGAACTCTGGGGGGGGGAAGTCATTATTGCTGGGGGGGGGCACGATGATGATGATGTCAATTCATATACATACACATACATTAGATCTGCCCACTCCACTTCTGATGCTGGGGGAGGGGCCCATGAATAACCATGAGCAGCACATCAACCGTAACAAAAGACTAAAACTGAAACTGTCGTGAAAACAAGCGTCATCGACGTATACCGTTCGGGGGGGGGGGGGGTTTAGCGGCGGAAATTTCGGCAAGGAAAGTGAGTAAAAAAATTCTAAACTTTCCCGTATCATTATCATTATTTGGTGCTATTCCTGCATTTACACGTGAACACAGAGTTAATCTGCTTCCTCTTAATTTTTTTTTTTTTTTTGATTTTCTTCAAAAATTTTATTTAACATTATTCTTTTCCATAAAAATGTAAGAGAAAATTGAAAATCTTCAAGTTTTTTTGAGAGTCATACAGTATTTTAAAATTATATGTTGCTTTCATATTATTGTCTGGAATTTTTTTTATAAATTAATTTCAGCTGAGGGAAGGGGGATATAGTTTGGAAATTTTTAGTGTTACTTACGGCACATCAATGAAGAGTGACACGCTCGGATAGAAGATAATTATTTTTTCTAAATTTTAAAACACTTTCTAATCGAAAAACAAAACAAATGATTTCAAAAACTTCACTTTAATTTCTGAAAGTATCGCCAGTGGTTTTTTTTAATTCTCTATAATTATTACTAATTTAACTGTGCAATTACGATACACGTAAAAAAAAGATTTTTCTTGGTGAGATTGTCGAGAATCGGCCATACACCTTACCAAGGCCGCGCATCGATACATTGGTTAAGAGGCTTTCGTTCCCAAAGCAACGAGTGATGTGGTTCCCTCGTAGCTTCCTCTTTACTGCAAAGTTAACCAGAAACGGACTATAGAGATAAGTGACCCTTTTTGGAAGTGCGAGAAAGGAGGTGTGTTGAGATGAATTAAGCATTAAGTAGCAAAGACTTGAATAGAGCATTTGAACGCTGAAAATTATATTATATTTACCTGCACTTACTTATCCATGAGCGCTTTCACTTCAAAACTATTTCGATATTTGAAAATTTCCGATAGTGAAAAATAAATCGTCATAATAAATCTGTCATAAAAAATGCTGCCCATGTAATCTTGCCGCCCTAGGCGAGATGCCTGGCAACGGCCCTGTCCGGGGGAGTCCGCGACTTGACGAACAGTAGAATCTCCCTTTTGCACAGATAAGGTCACCGGTGGGACAAAAAATTCATCCGTAAAAGAGGGGGGTGACCGTTAATAAGGGGTTTGAAATGACTGATTATCTGATTAAATGGCTGCTTCAATCAAGGTTTCTGAAATTGTGTGCAGACAATCTTCGTCAGGGGCGCCTCGGAGCGGTGGCTCGACATAGGCTTTCCGAAGAGATTCTTTGTTAAACGTTTCTCTGAAGAGCCGCAGATAAATGTTGATTTGGGTAAGGGGCGCTGCCGGTGGAAAAAGTTTGAGAGCCCCTGGCTTGAATGATTGTTGGTATGAAGATCGATTGGCTGCTTGATTGTCTTTTTTAATACTTTTTGACTGATTGAGAGCATGATTGTCCTTTAACGCCTACAGTATACCCTTAATAACTCAATGAAGACACATATGAATACACATATGACAAAAGTAACATGTGTATGTGCATAAAATTCTCTCGGCACATTTGGATATTTTTTCATTCCCAATGCACATTCAATCCATTCCTCTTTTTTCTCGTTATTCATGTTTCTAATATTTCCGATGAAAGTTTGAAGTAGTCTCTCTGATACAAATTTCTTTTTATGTAGTATGCTGCTATAATGTCAATACATTTTATGAAATGTGAACCTTTATGTATGTATGTAAATTGTATATTCAAAATTCGTGTTACCAAATTGTTAATTAATGCTTGTTGTATTAATTTGCTTGTTGTATTAATTTGCTTATGTATTAATTTGCTTATGTATTAATGCTTATTGTATTAAAAGCCAATCTTGTCAATAGCTAATTGTGTATCCGAGTTATTTATTTTTCTTATGAAATTCATTGAACTTCTCTAAATTCATTAACCACTTTACGATCAAGGACGTAATATTGCGTCCAAACGCCAGCGGAATAAATTCAAAAAAGTTCTCTCTGTCTTCTTTCCACTCTCCTCAACACCGCGAAGCTTTGTTGTACACACTAAATACACACAAAGTATGAATATTTCATTAATTTTGAGATTTCCCCCCCCCCCCATTCCCGTGGGCTCCACGTTGGGAGTCACGGTTGTAGACTGATGAAATGTACCCTTTATATCGACTCAGTTTCTTATCAACGATAACTTTATACGCTGTCTTCATCTTTCTACACTGTACTCAAGAGTTATTTCCATTATATTCGCAATACATTACAATTCGGTTATAAAGACATCGATTTCAACGGCACCTTGGCTATAACGTCAATAATTGGTGGTTTTAACTAATTCCCATTGAGAATATTGTTCATGAACCTTGCTCGTATCGGTCGATGAAAACGCAACGACCTCAGATATAAAGCCACTTTTCTTTCGTTAGCAGTTTAACCTCCCATAACGGGAACTCTCTGTTAATGTACACTTTTTTTTTAGATTCGTCGATGAGCCTCAAAGTACTTCGCTATCCATTAACGGCCACTCATCGTTTGTGGATAAAATCTTCGATCCCATGGGTGATCGTTATCGGGAGGTTATATTGTATATGGTTTTCTCCCCATAAATTCCTACAGCTAGATCTCATCATATTGATGGAATATCCATCTATTATAATGTTCGATTAGAAAACAATCATTACGTGCACGACACTCCAACTTGCTTATTGATAACATCCATGTACCAGATATTCCAATATTTTCGCGTAATGCCGCCCGACCATTTTTTATGAAAATGTTCCCTTTTTCCAAGTAATTTATTTTAATTCAGTGTTTCCTGACCATTTTGTTGACGCAGACCCCCCCCCCCCTGTAGTGAAAGTCAATGCACCGCGAACACCCTGTGGTGCAGGTCAGTGCTCCGCAGATCACCTGCAGTGTCAGAAGGTCAATTTCGACTGGCACTCCTCCCTCGTCCACTAAAAGTCGAAATGTATTGTTTTTAATAATTTACATATTATAAAAAATTTGAATAAATTACAACTTCACAGCATAAAATGTGTTATTCATACAATGGTAATGAATGAAAATGATCCATGACTCCCTTGCAAAGTACTCAAGGGCCCGCATCCCGCGGGAACAGATCGTCCGCAGACCACAGGCTGCAACTGCTTTAGTTCACAATCTTCGACAATACTGGAGATAGAGATATTACACTCCCTATACAAAATTACGATGAACAGGCCTATAAAAAGAAAAACGGTGTAACCTAATTTGAGAACCACGCATACACTCCCACGTTCATTCACGGAACATTCCAAGAGGAACCTCTTATACGAAAGCAGCCTCGCATATAGGAAAGCAGTCAAACCTCCCACGGAGGCCCTGAACACCCCATCTGGCGAAAAAACCCATTCCTCCATCGCATCCGTCACAAAGTCCACCCGAAAAGTGTGAGAAGCGCAAGAGGTTCCAGATGTATAACAATTAAGGCGACAGCCTACGGTGCTGGACTTCGGTGCACCTCGCAGACCATTTCCGGAATATTAGAAGAATATATATATAAAACATCGATATACAAAATAACATGAGAACATGGGCAGACAGCGCCTTGGACCTTGCGACATCACGATACTCAAGAGAAATATCATTATATAAACAGAATAACAACCCAAAAAAACATGTGCGAATCAATTGGGGAATATATAAAAGATGGTGTAACTAAAAACTGACGGTCAGAACTGTAAGGACTGGGTGATAGAACTCGCCAAAACATACAACTTTCATCATACAATGTGGGATAATACAGTATATACGAGCCGCGAGAGGGCACTTTTTTTAAAATGAATGAAACGTTACCTTTCGCAGAACCCGCCATTCAGCAAGTCCTGCCTAATTTACCACGAAATGTATCAGCAAATCTTCGAGCGATTATGTGGTTCCAGCACGATGGAGTGCCAGCACATTTCTTCCGCCGCTGTGGTGGTCAAGTGGTCATAATGACGGACTCACATCGCGAGGATCCATGATCGAACCCCCGCAGTGGCCACAGAGTTTGTCGGCTGAAATTGGTTTTCTGTGGTTCCCAACTTCGAGGCGCAAATGCGAGCCCCGTAAAAAATTCTCAATGCAGATACACAACCGTGCAATTCTGTACTCAGATGGTAAAATGTTATAAGTCACTTTTTTAAAATTTCACGATGGCAAATTTGTTAACAATATTTTGCCAAAATGCGATACTATGGCTTTTTGAGTTATTACAATTTTCCTCCGCTCATTCCTCATAAACTAAAAGAGAAAGACAAAGTTTTGCCATCTTCCAAAATATTAACGAACGAGACTCCGAAAGACGAACAACTTAATTTTTTAGGAAAAGCGACTCATGACATTTTGCCATCTGTGACCACAGAATTATTCGATCATTACACTTCATTCATAGTCAGAAAAATTGATGGCATATGGCAGCACTACACATAACAAGCATCACGTTCGGTCAAACGCATACACGCACATTCAACATTTACCAGTCAGAAATTGTATGGAACAGTGATTCCCAACGTGTCGTTAACGGCCCCTGAGGGTGATGGAATGTTCCAGAGGGTGGTTGAAGCTATGGTTATAACATAGGATCCTATGGGTTAGATTGCGTTAGGGGCCATTCAAGTATTACGTAAGCAGATTTTCAGCCACTTTTGACCCCCCCCCCCTTGTCAGCAAAAGTCAGCAAAACACTGATCCCCCTCCCCCCTGTCAGCAAATTTTCGTCAGCAGCTTAGAATATTTCATATCTTTAAAAAGGGGTGGTTGATGACGTAAGCAACCTTCAAACCCCCTCCCCCCTTGTCATCAAAAGTCAGCAAATCCAAAACCCCCTTCCCCCCCCCCCTCAATGCTGACGTAATACTTGAATGACCCCTTACGGAGCGATGGGAGAAAAATTTTCTGAAGAAGTGGGCGATGGGACAGAAAAGGTTGGCAAACTATGGTGTATACTGTAGAGGAATGTATGTGTACGAGGTGCATGTACGGTAAAGTAGTAGCAAAAGCACATTTCCTGAGGATTACGCAGAATTATCTGGACATTGCCTTTCTAAACAGATGGATTGGCCGCGGTAGGCCCGTCCTTTGGCTTTCTAGATCTCCCGATCTGTCCTGCCAACTTTTTTTTCCTCTGAGGCAGCTTAAAGACAACGTTTACGATACGCCAATCGAGTCACCACAGAACCTTGTCACCTGAATTACCGTCGCAACAGAAGACGTTCGTGAAATGCCAGGAATCTTCCAACGAGACGCCCTGTACTGCAATTGGTGTTCGCATGGTATTTATCAATGGAACTGAATAAAAATTGATTCCAAATAAAGGAAACTGTCCAGTTCATAAAATTACGAAAAAGATTCATTCATATTAACCTGGATGTTCTAATTCATTTTTTTTAATTAAAAAAAATTTTAATTTTAAATTCAATTATGAATAAGATCGAGTTGATAAAATCTACATCTTTTTCATCATTTTATAAACCGAACTGTTTCCTTTATTTGGAACCAATTTTTATTAAATTTCATGGATGCCATGTTATTTTATCATGCGTACGCTAGCTGTTTTTAATGCACGTTTTGAAAATTTTAAGAATTAAAGATGTGTGAAAGTTTGTACTGGAATAGGATAGCATACGCAATCAAATATATGTGGTAAAAATTTTAAATAAATCAATGGATAAATAATATTTTATATAATAATTCTACAGAAAAGAGTTTGTCATATTTAAAGGTAGGAGGAGGCCCTTTGAAATCAAGATAACAGCAAACATTGTTAATTTTTATGGTTCACAACCGGTTTATGTAAACCCGTTGAGAATAGTAAAATTATAAAAAATAGTTTAGGTTTTATTCGATAGGTGGCAGCAGAAGCTCTACAGCGACGTTGTTTCTTGTCTGCGTAACAGATCAATAATTTAAATTCAAGTAGGCTTCATTCAAAGATGTTTGAAGTTTATTTAACTTACTGTAGTTTTAGTTCTTCAACCGTTTCAGTTTCTTTGAAAAAAAAAAAAGGAAACGCGAAAAATAAGGTAAAATATACAAATGGTCATGAGCAAACTATCCTATCACACTTGTTATAAGCGTCATCTGGTGGGTCTTTCACTTGTAGAGTTATACTTTAATTTCACCCAAATTATCTCAGTGCGAATCTCAAAAAGGGACAAATAAACATAAAAAACCAAAAAATCGATAAAAAATTCTGGTTACTCATCAAATAAAAAAAACGAAACTACGTATTTTTATGAACAGCAAAATTAAGATGACTGACATCGTGCTTCATTCAAACGACAAATCAAAATACGTTTCATAACTACAATATAACAAGATTAATACAAAACGTGAACTTTGATTCGTTCGTTTCAGTTACGAGCGTCAATGCTGGTGATGGGGACTGACTGGGAGACGCACGCGCAGAGACGGACGTGCGTACGTTTTGTTTACCAGATGGCAGAAGAAGCCATCTTAACTTGGATCGACGAGGCGCGATCTCCGTGTGTATGTCATTGAATTAATTAGGGGGGAATATCGTCTGAAATATTCCGAAACTGAAGTCCATTCAACTCTTTTGTGCCGCTTACTATTATGTTTCTGATGGTGCTGCCTGCATTTACATAGCCATGGCTGATCGAAGAAAATTACAAGGTTTGTCCATCCCCCCCACTTCCATAAATGACATCTAATCTGATCTCCCAATTTATTCGATCGTCTCATTAAAATCACGCTCATCGAATCACTCATCGCCAACTTCGACTTCGTTGGGTCATCTTAATTCATCCGCTTTGCCGTTTATTTACGCAAAAAAAAAATTTATTGCATGCATTCAATGCTAAAGATGACCTTTTTCCCCTCAGTGCTCCAAAAGATGTGGTAACAATAATAATAATTAATGTATATGAGTTTATTGTTGTGCTCATTATTATGAATCCTGGATCTGGAATTAAGATGATGTGTAATAATGATGAGTGGTGATCTTGTGTGGTAATTTAAGTTTATTGAAATCAATATGTCTATTGATGAAGCTGTGGGTATGATTTTACTACCAAATCTTTGTTTTTGAGATTTTTAGGATAGGGGATGAGTATGTAACATAATAACATAAAGCTTCGATTCGAGAGCGTTTATTTGTTTCTGAGATGTGATTATTATTGCATTTCGAGAAGACATATATGCACAATATGCACGTTAAAACCTTGCTAATTCAAAAAACTCAAATAAGGTGTGTGATACATACTATGTCTATGTGGGAACACAAACAAGTGATAATGAACCACACTGCACAGTAGGCCTACTATTTTGGACATTATAGCCTCCCAGTCACTGAAAAGACCAGATATGCTCCCCCCTCCCCTGTTAATATTATAATGAAATGTCCAACGTATAGTGCTGGAAAACTAGGAATCCTCTCACTGCTGCCGAGGATGCCAGAAACCTAAAATCCTCCATACCACAGTCCAACTCCATGAGCAACACACAATTGCTATTCATCCCGACCTCCAGCCACATGCCGCACATCACAGTGTTGCGTGCACGCTCCGCACTTGTCTTGTAGCAGGACACCGTTGAGGAGTCGAATGACACTTTGCAGGTTTCAACATGATAATCATGATCATCATCAATCATTGGTGCCCCAAGAGGGAAGAGCTTAGGCAATCTTGCCCATTGCTCTGACACCAAGTAGTAAGACATGAATTGTGGATCATGTAGATGTGAGGAAGTATCATTCTGTGGAGATTTCAGTTCCAATACTGTTGCAATGGAGATTTCCCAGAACTTATGCAACAGTGTTGGGAATAAAAGGCATGATGACCGTCACCATTTTGTTGAATATTAGAGCCTGTAAGTGGGACATTATAAGATACCTGCAAACGATGTAGCCCATATCTAAATAAATGAGGAGACTGCTCCTATTTGTGATACCCTTTTAAAGGGAAAAGAAGCAGAGGAGATCTCCTAGGAATGTAGCTGGTAACTCAACATCAAATTATTGAAAAATAACACATGAGAATTTGAATCAGAGCGGGGAATTGATACCATGAATTCAGGTGTTTAGTATAATTAAGAATATTGATAATCACAATCACTGGGACACTTGTCATCATTGAAAAGACTAACTCAAGGGGTGGCCAACCTGCGGCACGCATGCAGCCCGCCATGATATCAGGAGTGCCATGTGAATACTTTTAAAAAAATAAAGAAATTCTCTGTTCCATTTTTCAATCAAAGAAATTCTCTCCTAACTTTTAAACAATCCTTTCCTTATGAATGGTGGTCTTGTAGGGTGCCGACAAACCTATAATTTAGCATGGTAGGCACTCTTAAAATAATAAATATGTGAGATTGCTTTGTTTCTATTCGCAGTGTGTGTTTCTGTTCAGTTTCTCATCTTCGAGCATAGTTTCTGGACATCTCATGTGTGTGAGATTCAGGTTCGTCCGTATGATGGGGACATGTATTTTATAATTACTCAGGTTGTACAGAAATGATTGGCACAATGCATTCATGCAATGGAAAATAGTTTATTCGTAAAAATTGCAAAGTAGGCCTACATCAATTAGACTAACGACCCATTCAAGTTAATGCACTTCTGCCATTTGGCTGGGTTTCTGAATGGTTGTGGCAAACCATTACACGGATGTGTTAGTGCACCATCTAACTATCTATGGACAATAGCATATGATTCCCTGTCGAATTGCAGCAGTTGACCTCTGGTAGTCTGTGGTGGTCAAGTGGGTCATAGTGATGGACTCATATCCCAAGGACCCAGGTTCGAACCCCACCGTTGCCATTGTCATGTTCAGCAGAAGTTGGTTTTCTGTGGTTCCCAACTTCAAGGCGCAAATACAAGCTGACCTCTCTATTAAAAATTCTTACCAAAGAGAGCAACAGGCCTACAATCATTACACTTCACTCATGTTATAATAGCATTACACAGAAACAAACATCACTATTAGGTTTGCAACACGTACATGTAAATTCCAGTTGTGAACAATCTACAGCAGTGTTCCTCGACAAACTGCAAGTCCTGTTTTGTTCCGCAGCTCATCAATGTTATGCTCCTATTGACCATAATCAAACTTGATGTGGCATCCACGTTTTCTGCTATACATGGTGTTAAAGATCATCTTGCGGGAAGCTCACATCTTTGGTTGCACTTTAATGTCCATTGTTGAACTTGGCCAAACAGGGTTGTAATTTTTGTCTGTTAAAATTGGTTTTGGACAGGCCACTTTCCAAAAGTGGTCAAAATTATTGAAATGAAACAGGGTTGCATTCACTTTGACTAAGTATAATTCTAACCATGCAGAAAACTTGTTTCAACCGTTCTTGTTGATGTCAGTTTTGACCATGGAAAAATTGCAGGGCTGTATCTAGGGAGGGAACCTCTAGGTGTTTCCCTCCTTCTAACCTTTTATGTAAAAATACCTGAAATTTTTGTTTATCAGAATTCAGTGAACAGTTAGAATAAAAGTTCCATGCAATGTTTACAAGGTTTGGCAAATTCATGTCAATTAAAAGAATATATATTTGTGCATAGGTTATGATGCAAAAATGCCTAAAATTTCCAATATGATTATTAAATTAACATCTAAGGATATAATTTTTTTTTAATTTATGCTTGCATGTTTATCAACATAGAAAGGGTTGCCTAACTTAATCGCCAAAAGGTCAAACTAAAACTGTGCTTTCCTTCAGGGGAAGTTCCAGAAACTCTGTCTGTGGGGTAGGGGCTCAGACAGGAGCTCGTGATCCAAAGGAGGCTGTTTTACGAATTTTTCTTTCAATGTAGGGTTTTCTTTGTCTGGGGGCGCGGGGTAATTACCCTGATTACCCACCCCTTATGAAACCGCCGCTGCTTTCCTTTCTAATATCATCTGCTAGAAAACAGTTCTAAAGTTTTTTATCCATTACTTTTTTTTATTAACACATTATAAAGGGTATGCGCGAAACAAATCCATCTCCAGTTTCTACAGTATGTGCAGACCGTTCACTTTGATGCTGAGAGTCTGCAAGAAAGAACATGTGCAATGAAAATATTCAAATGTAGACTTATTTTTTAAGGCATTTTTTTCTTAAGTTTTGCTTTTAATTAAGTTCATTTAGTTAACATGAAATGGCTCAAAATCTTTCTGAAAGAGAAATAGAGATATTTATGGAAAATGTTATGTTCCTGAGTGGGGAAGACTCATAATGTGGCTGTATCATGTGAGCTTGTGCATTATGGTGGAAAAATTTCCTATAGCTAAAGGGCTATAGGTAATTTTTCGAATGTTAAATTTTTTCTGTTCCCACCCCTTAGTCCTGTTTCAATCAACTATAATATGCGCAAAATTTTAGCTTAATTGGAAACTTTGATGCAACCCTCAAATGCCTCAAAGTTGGAACATAGTAAGCAATGTTAATTCTCTATGTACGCAATGATTAATTCCATTCACAAAAGCGATATACTCTTTCTTATCCTGACTATTTTTTTTTCTTTTAAGAGAAATTTATGAGGACACGTTCAGGCAACTCCAATAATTGTTTAATAACATTTTAAATCCAATTTCCCAATTCAAAAAATACCTGAAATAACACGAAATATTTGAGAAATATCAGGTTTTTTAATAAAGTGTACAACTTCTATAAGAGAAACATTTTTATTTACAGCAAAAAAAAATTTATAGAATCAAAAGCATAATGTAAAGGAACGAACATTGAACATTTAGCCTATTTTGTCCTAAAAGAGGATTTAGTAGCAGGTGGGTATTTTTGCAGAATTTTTGAATTCAATTTCTCCAAAAAAAATTTTAAACAATTGCTGGGGTTACGAGGATATGTGTCCTCATGAGTTTCCCTAAGAAGAAAACGAATGATCGAGATAGGAAAGAGTGTACCTACTGCTTTTGAATGGAATTAATCATTGTGTATAGAGAATTAATATTGCTAACTATGTTGAACTTTAAGGCGTTTCAAAGTTCGACATAAGCCTCGGTTTTCCGATTTAGTAAAAATTTTACACAGACCGTTTTTTTTTTAAATTGGAACAAGATAAGGGAGATGGTAGCAAAACCTTTAAAAAGTTGAAAAATAAGGGCCACCCCTTGGGCCAAATCCATATTTGTTATTTGAAGTAGAAATATCACAAAACAAGTTTCTTTAGCCAAGATACAGAGTAGAGATAGGACGCAAATATTTAGCTGCTATTCTGCATTCATCCTGGCTGAATAATGCTTAGGTATTTGGCCAAGTATCTGTGTAAATCTAAATAGGCCTACATCGAACTTGAAAAAATTATGTTTATTGGAATTTGTCCCATAAATTTAAAATTTACTGATTATATTTTATCATGTGGTGTATATCCCTTCCTGTGGAAAAGGTTGTGTCAGGAGGAATTTCTCATACAGAGAAAATATGAAACTGAAAATAGAATCCTACTGCAATAAAAGGTGGGAGTGAGCATGAATTACACAAGTTCACTAAAAGGATGTCACTGAGGATGCACCTAGACAAGATGCATATTGAACTACTTACTGAAAGAGACAAACATCTGGAGAGGAAAAATAAGAAAATGAGTCATAATTTTTATGATACATTGCTGGTTGAGAGTAAATAATAGTTGGTTAAATACCAACCACCTAATTATTGGTTTACCTAACTTTTTTACCTACTTTTGTTGGTTTACCTAATTATGTATAAAATTGGTAACGTGTTACAAAAAATTGATTCTGTAACTGATATTAAAATACAATATATCATCGTTAAATTTGATTGTCGGTATTATGACAATAAAAATCTTTCAATTACCAGTTCTTAATATTTAAATAAACTGCATAAATAAAATTGCAATATCAATGATTTGAAATTATCAATAATTTTGTTTTATAGCATAAGTCCTTTTCTCCTCGCTGGTGAAAGACTTCTATTGACTAAATGTTGGTGGGATCTCCAACTATTTTACAAGATAACCAGAGAAGCTCAATGAAATGTCTTTATTTCACTGCACACCTCCCAAAGCACAACCTTGTAAGGTGGAAGCCATATTCCAGCTCACGCACTGCCCTCTTTTAGATGATAGTTTTTTCACTCACCTTTCTTTATCAACTCATAAACTAAACAAATTACTTTATGTGGTGTAAGGCCACATACAGTTAGCAAAAGTGTCCATTCTGAAATAAAAATAGATAAAAATTCCGATTTTATTTATAGTTGTGATAAATTTTAAGAACATTGATATTCGGCCACCAAATAGGCCTATTCGGTATTCTGCCACAACATTAGCAGAAAATTTGGTATTTGGTTATTCTGCCAAATCACTATTCATCCCATCCCTAGTTCAGAGCCGCCCTTAGGGGGTGTGCGACAGGTGGGAGCTCCATGTTTTTGGGAGCCGCACATTTACTGTATCAACAATTTCTTTCGTAAATTCTGAATTTCCACCTTATCTGAAATTTAAATTCTGAATTTTGATCAGTTCTAAAGTTGTTTTTAATTTATTCTGTTATTAAATCATTTCTTGTATTTATTCTGAATTTCCATCAGTTCCCGAAGTATTTCCTTCATTTTTTTTCATACATTAATTTTCAACAATTTCTGGAATTATTTTTTCTGAATTTTCATAAATTCTGGAATTCTTTCTTCCATTTATTCTGAAAATTTTCATTTCCTGAGTTTTTTATTCCCTTCTCTCACAGAAGAAAAAAATTCAGGGCTAAGTGGACCCCGCTATTAGTTTTTCACCATGCCCCGCATCTGATAAGGGCCACCCTACCACTGTACCACTGTATATCATTATCATGTCTCATAATTTTAATGCATTATCGGAAACTATTTTTATATTTGTATTGTAGTTAAATTATATAAAAGGAGGGAAACCCATGTCCATGTTTACTGTTTTCAAGAAATGAAAACATCCTTTTCTTTATTTTTCATCATTAGTTGTTTACCAAATAAGAACTTGTCATATTTCCCACTGACAATGTGTCAAACCCATATACTTTTATTTTTATAGGAATATATGCATTTTGAATTTTTCAGTGTGATTTATATAGGTTTATTTCTCATCAATGTGATCTCTTTGTAGGTGAAATTGAAAGGTGCCTGAAGAAAGTTACTGAAGGTGTAGAGACGTTTGAAGACATCTGGCAAAAGGTTATTTTTTTTCACTTATTTATTAATAAGCATGAATATTTTGATTCATTTGAATATGTTAATCTGAAGAATTTGTTTCAGGAGGCGCGACGGCACACATCCCACTTGAAAATTTCAAGTCATTAATTTAATAATTCAAATTTATTTGGTAGAAACTTAATGCCATTGAATTTCTTCTTTTTTTTCAAATGAATTTGTTAAATTGGCACACCCAGGTAATATAGAAGAAGCAGTTATAAAGGGTGAATTTTTGGTGCCCCTCCCCCGTAGTCCAGAGCCCGGGACACTAGACGCGCCTGTCCCTCCCAGTTGTGGCCCTGCATCTATCCTCCAAACTGGTAATGCGTGTATTTGAAGTTTAACTTGTACATATTTGTGTGCGAATTTGAAAACCTTAGAAAATAACATTTTTAGCCGATTAGCGATTACCATTGCGCAATCGCGGGTTCCAACCCCAGATTTTCAACAAAAGCAAAATTTTTTTTGCGGGGGGGGGGGGGGAAGTCCAAACCCCCCCCCCCCCCCCCCCCCCCCCCGTCCCTAGCGAAGATCAAAAATTAAAACTATTTTTGTAGAGAATTTGTTAAAAAAGAAATATTTTCAAAAATCACTGATAAAAAAAAGTGCCCCATAAAGTACAGATCATATGGTCAAGGTTCGGCAGAGCTTTCCATAGAGAGATGCACGTTCTTTCCTCTTTAGGCACTTTCCCTCCTGCAGCCAAACGAGATACCCTTATTACTGAGAAACACTGGAGAATGGAGGAAGGGGATGGTTAACAAGTTACTGCGCTAGTTTTGGGCGTGCAAAAAACTTGCTGCAGATGTTGATGCTGCCATCTATCAGCTATCTTTTAAATCTGTTGTATCTTTTGTATTTTTAAATTACAGTATATTTGAATATAAAAAACAATATATGCTTAATACTTTATCATTACAGTATAATGAATCTTTTAAATTAGAATAATAAGAGTATGAATTTTCACAATTTGCAAAACGCTATTGCTGATGGCAACTGCTGGACCTAAATAATGATTTCCAACGTTGATGTTAAGATATCGATAGGGCTCATTGCACAAATTATTTGTGTTAATAGGGCATTATTATTTTTGTATAGATATACAGATAATGTGAAAAATAATTTGATAAACAAAAATTATCAAATGCAGTGCAATACATTACTAATTGTAAATAGTACATGTACTCAGGGCCAGAACCAGAAGGGGGCAGAGAGGGTGGGTTCCCCAGGTGGAAAAATTTTTGGGGCAACATGTTTTAGGGGAAAACAAATAACACGATTACATAAAGTTATAGAATTTTAAATTGGTAGGGACAGCCAAATCATGTTTGCCCTGGGCAGCAAAAATCCTAGTTATGGTCCTGCATGTACTCGACTACATGTTATCACCAATAGGTGGTGTATATTTTTGGAAATCTGCGTCCCCCCCCCCCAAATATCTAACCACAAGCTGCCACTGATTTGTTTACTATTTTATGAGCAATTCTAATGTTGTGTTAGCTGAATAATTGCTGTTCTAATATGCATGTGTGAAAGAAAAGGTCTGATACTATGTGAATTTTTTATTCATTTTTCTTATGAAAAATGCTACAGAAACCTAATTTTTTTTGTAATAGACTGTACATAATCCATAGGTACCAATGCTTTTGATACACCCAAAAGCCTTCTGATTTTTCAGCCTTATTAAAATCTTCCTATTTGACATCACATTCTTCTGATTTTATGTATCTTCATAGAAAACTCTTTTCAAAAAAAACATTTTTCATTGGAAAATCCCTAAAAGTCTTCAAATTGTGGTTTATTTTAATGGAAAATCCCTAAAGAAAATACTCTTTCAGTCCTTATGATTCCAGGCTGACCCCGTTTTCTCTGGAAAAATATGAGAAATCAGTATTTCAAGTACAAAAAATCTGTAAATGGTGCCATATATGATGCCAAAAGAAAGAAAAGTTGGCAATTATTGCTAAAATTCTGGATCACAGAAAGCTCATCCCGGAAAAACCGTATTTATATATGGTCACTGGATGCAATCTCAAAAGAAAGAGAGAAGTCACTTGGTTTTCCATGTCATTTGTGTGACATATTTTCTTTGATGCAAAATCTGATGCAAGTCTTTCTTCTGAAATTTTGCATATAAAATTTATTTTTAGGAATTAGAGTATAATAGAACTTTTTGTTGCACTGGCATCCATATTAATATTCATTGATTAATAAATATACATTTTATTATATTTAATCTTTAAAAATAAAAAGTTGGGCAGGGTCAAAATGTTTATATTTGGACAGCCACTTCAAGAAGAGGCTAGACTTAATATAAGGGTCATTCTCACAAAATTGGACAAAAATAAAAAAAAAAGTTAGCAAAATAAATGTAAACCAAAAATCCAAAAACTTTTTAGGGACACTTCTTTACCTGCTAATAAATGAAATATAGTCAACAATAAAGTTTTTTACAAATTCATGGGGTGGAAAAAAATTGAACTATTAAATTTAACATGGTTAAAATTTAAATTTAACCGTGTTAAGAGATGGGTAAATCTGAAGGTTGTATTTTGACAGTTTCAGTACTTAATTTGATATTAATGCTTCATAAACGTAACATGTTTTCATGCATCATTTTCAACTTGGATAAGTACTTATTTTTATTTGTTGCTTCTTTTTTCATCAGTTTTATGGCGACAAGCAATTTCTAATTTGCCTCTGTTTAACGAGAGCATGATTTACATTCTCAAAGCAAAGTCTTTAGGTGAAACATTACTGCAGCTTGATGTTGCGATCAAGAAACTGATTTTTTTTTTGCCCCCTTTAACTTTTGATCAAACCTTTCTGGTTACTTAATGCCAGGCGAAAGACATTTTTAGATGTTTCGTAACACTAATCAGAAGTAATGGATGTCTCTGAACTGAAACGTGGTAAAGTTAAAATAATTTCAAATTATATATTTCTCGCAAAAAAGAAGGAAGCCAGGAGAAGGGCATTTAATAAAAACCACACCTGTTTTTTCCTGAATAAACCTAGTTTATGAATTAATTCACAATTCTAATTGATTTAAAAGGAAGTTCAGGTAATGGCTACATTCTTCCTAATCTTTTCAACACAAAATTTTTCATAGGTGGAAACTGGTGTTGTGGGATTTGAATCTATGTTTTCCAAATGTTACGAATGAAAAAAAGAAGCTGGGGAAAGTTTTTACTATAAACTATTGATTAAAATTATGAAAAGAAATGTGAAAGTATGCCGGTTCTAAAAATATATAGTATTATTAGAAGAAATACATATAATTTTGTTTTAAGAAAAAAAGTTATTTCAAAAATGGGGTGAGGACAGCCAGGAGAAGGGCATTTCCTTAACAAATGAACATTTGTTCGAGCAAATTTTAAAAATATATTGATGACAAAATTAAAAACAAAGTGGTGACTTTTCAGAAATTGAAATATAAACAGAAAGTGACGGGGGGAGGGGGGAAAGTGCTAAAGTGCTGTGTCAAATATATTTCATGTAAACTGCTGGGGACACAATTTAGGCCATTTCTGTCAGAATCACCCATATACAAAACACTAACATTGTTGAAGTGAAAAAAAAAATCATATGGACACATGAGAAGCAGTGTGTGTGTGTGTGTGTGAGCATGATTGGTAAATGTGCACCGATATATATTTATATATGTTGACGTTACATTCTATCCAGGGGTTGATATTAAGAGCATCAGAGGTTCCCTCCCCCTTCCCCCCCCCCCCCCCCCCCCGTGCAAAGTGACTTTTTTAGACCCCTTACCTGGCCAGAAAAACCTGCCTGCCAGTTTACGTACTTAGCATTTGAAAAAGTCTCTCCACATAAAGCAAACAGACCTTTTCATCTGCTGTGGTGGTTGAGTGGTCATAGTGATGGACTCGAATCGCAAGGTCCTAGGTTCCAACCCCCACCGTCAGCTGAAGTTGGTTTCCTATAGTTCCCAACTTCGAGTTGCGAATGCGAGCCAATCGCCCCGTTACAAAGTCTTACCACAGACAACAACATGCCTACAAACAGTGCAAATATTCAATTTTAGCACTTCACTTCTGAAATATAGATGGCAACACTGAAAAAATCAGACACAATACAAGATACAAACTCAGACGGTTAAGTAGGCACACTCACGCTTCCGGCACAACTCACTAGGTAGTAATTGCAGATGGCGATAGACCTGAGTTGTGCGTGGTTTGGAGAGGAAAAAAGAACTTTTTTCAACATTCCACAGAGAGCAACAGGCCTACAATGATACAATTATTCAATCATTACACTTCACTCATAGTTAGAAAAACTGACGGCAGATATATATATATATATATATATATAAAACCCCTCTTCCCCAAAGCAGAATATGCCAAAATCTGTGACGTGCGTCGCAGAACAATTAGCGCTGCTGCAGAACAATTCGGAAGAATTTTAAGAAAAAGTGCAAAAAACAATATTACATATATGGGGATTTTTACCGCAGAACATTTCCAGTCAGCCAAGGGGCTAGTTGCAGAACAGTGCTAAACATTCTGCTTTGGGGCCTCTCTTATAATGTCACCCTTCTTTTATGGCTAAATAATTATTTCCCTTGTATAATAAAAGTATGTATGCCAAACCTGTTTAACTGTCATTACTCTTTTACGGATATTTTTATTCCCCCGCTTTTATCCACAAAAGAGGGGTTTTACTGTAGTTTTTTATTGTTAATTTGCAGTTATTCGTGCTAACCATAAGTCCTCGCAAATTTTAATATTCATTCTATCACTGTGCAAAATTTAATATTATTAATTACTAGCTGAAGTACCTGGTGTTGCCTGGGCTTTACGGACAACATGATTTCAAAGTTGAAACTCTGTAGAAATATTAATATTTATTTTTTTGTAAAAAATAATTATAAATTCCTTGCTTAGCATATATGACTTCCACTGATAGTGGGTACACAACAATGGCGACTCGAATCTGAGATGGATGACGTGTACTCAAGATGGGTGTCGTGAGTGCAATGTTCTAATATTAATGCCCTGAGTGTGAACCCCAAGGGGTTAAGGGTTACCAGACATTCTCCTTTAGGAGGACATCGTCTATTTTTTAATGTAATTTCCGTCCTGCAATTTGGAAAATTCGCCCTTTTGTCCTTTTCCGGTTTCCTTAAAAAAAATTACTTTGAAACATATATCTTTATTAACATTGGTGTTTTTGTAGGTTTTTTTTACATTGACCAATAGCTGTGAAAATTCCCAGAATTTTTTTTTTTTTTTTTTTTTTTTTTTTTTTTTTTGGCTCTGTTTTAGTCAGGAAAAATTGTTATTGTGGCCAGTTTTATCATAGAATAGTGACGCCATCTGTTGTGAAAATTGGGAAAAGTGATATCGCTTAGGTCCGCTTTCAGGCGTGTATAAAATTTCATAAAGATTGGAATAAAACTGTACATTTGTTGTAACACACATTACAAACAGACCCTCTTTATATATAAACATAACAGGACTTGACAAATTTTTAAAAAAAAATTTAGATACCAGCCAAATTGCTCAGAATCCAAGCTGGTTTTTATTTTTTTTGCTGGAAAAACAATCTTAAATAATGTTTTTCAACTTTCTGGGACTTTTGATGACCTCTTTCCATGTTGGAGGACACATTAGAAAATCATTAAAAGTTTTGTGTCATCCTTACGAGCCAATATAGCAATTATGTATAAAAAAATTTTAGGCACCACTTCAGATTTTCTAGTTGCCATGGATTTGTCAAACCCTGATTTATAAAAGCACATCAGTATAGAAATGCTGTGCAGTAATTTGTGGTGCTTCTCTGTAGAAAATACATATACACAAATATGTACCAATGTTACATTCACATGATATTTTTAATGTCTTGTGTAGCAGTTATGAAAAGTATTTTGTGAATGATAGTTTCCATTTGTTATTCTTTATCTCTTGTAACGATTACAACAATTTTGTTTTGAAATTCATTTGTAATTTGTTTTTAATTCGATAAAGAAAACGTGTCTGAAATTCTGCCGATGTCAGATACTAGCCTATTTTCTGTGTTGTTATACTCTTATATCATTTTTTTTTAGGTTCACAATGCTACAAACATGAACCAAAAGGAAAAGTTTGAAGCAGATCTGAAAAAGGAGATCAAGAAATTACAAGTAATTTTTTTCTTCAAATTCTTATGTAATGAATTTTCAGATTTTGATTAGGGTTTAAGTTAGGATCAAGTTTCACGATCTTGGTACATTACTTTGTATTTACTTCATCAATCTTGAATAAAATGCAAATGCATTTCAGTTTTTAATGACAAATGATTCTTATTTCAGAGGTTACGAGATCAAATAAAAACATGGATGGCATCTAGTGATGTAAAAGACAAACGAATTCTAATAGAAAATAGGAAGCTCATAGAAACAGTATGTATATTGCCATTTGTTATGGATAATTTTTTTTTCGCCATTCTAGAAAATTCATGATAGTTGTTGAAAAACTGTGAAAAAATTGTTATATGTTGAAATTATTTTGCAATTTTTAAACCTGCAAACTATTAGAAGTTTGGGGTCGTTCTCTCTGCCTGTTACATCAAATAAGTCTATCCAGCTCACGGTTATCTGGTCTCCATACTATCTGGCTTAGTTAAAAATTAATGCATAACAATTCTCTGTGATTCTCCAAGGTGCACAAAAACCCATTTTGTTTGAAGCTATGCAAAATTAAGAATTAAAATCTCCCATTCTGTGCTAGCCACACCTCAAAACTAGATCAGTTTTTGCGCTTAAGTAGTAGAAAGTAAGTCAAGAGGCATTGTGTCGTGGAAGAGGGCTAAAAGGAAAAAGCCCTCAATCATCTACATCAAGGACTTTTTGAAAACTAAAAACTGTGTTTTGACTCATCTTAGACCTACCTTTTGATATTTATGTTATCATTTATAAATGAAGAGTAAAATAAGTTTAAATAATTTTTGTAAGAATCAGACTTACATTTTATGTCAATGTTTTGTTTATTTTAAAAGCCTACGGTACATGTTCATACTATACAGTGTAAATGATTTTATTTTTCTTGCAATCAAGGTAGACATAAAAGAATTTTTCATAAAAAAAACCTAAAATGTGTCCAATATTGTAATTCTTTGACCATTAATTCTGTAATAAATTTTTAAAACATACAGTTCAGTGCATAAATAACATTTATTAAGTACTCACCTATACTTGGAGATCAGAAAATATGAATAGGAGTGGGTTTTGGTGTAAAAAAAGGGTATTTTTTTATGGTATGTGTGGAAGTAGGAAGTAAGCATTTATAGAACTCTGGCTTTTCTGTTGCCCAGCCAGCCCTACCGTCACATTAGGCCAGATAGTCCAGAGTCTACTGTACACATTTTTTTAGTTTCAATCAATTGAGCCTGCCCCCCCCCCCCCCCCATCATTGTACAATTAGTGAAAAATGACTACCAAGTTTAGAATTGCTACCAGTTCTGTATGTATTTTAAAAACATTTTAATGATTTTTGATGCATATTGATGCAAATTTGAAACTATCATTATGTTTTACCTCGTCTTTCAAATAGCAAATGGAAAGGTTTAAAGTCGTTGAACGAGAAACAAAAACCAAAGCTTATTCAAAAGAAGGTCTAGGGGCTGCTCAAAAGGTGGATCCAGCACAAAAAGAGAAAGAAGAAGTCCGTAATTGGTTAGCGGTGAGTTGGAATATGCTTTCAAATTTATTACATCAGTCTATATATATACTATGTGGTTTTAGGTTTTATTGTAAAATATAATGCACCCATGTTGAAATTGTACCAAGTTCAATTGCGATGGTGGAAGACGTTTTTGATAGCAGTTATTAGTGTTTTGAAATTTACATTGTAAAAAAATTGAATATTTAAGTGAAATAAAATAATTACTGGTTTGATTTCAGGCAAAATCAACTTGAATTGCCGTCATATGTGGTTAATTTGTTACTGTATTTCTCTGAATAAAAATGCAGCATGACATATGTGCCATAGTGTGAAAGTAAAATAAAATGTGCGTGTAGACTTAACATATTGTGCCACACTTTTCAGGAATAAAATTTAACTTTCATGTGATGCTTGTTTACTTACATTCCATAAAAACTAAATTTGTTATAAAATGCTTGTCAATTCTTTTGGATGAATTCCAGATGTTTTAAATATAATTCAATCAACCGATATTGAGAAATAAACTAACTTTTATAAATGTTTTTAGGCTTTTCTTGTGTCAGTTTTTCAGAATGGCTTTTTTAAAAATAAAATCTTATTTACAGTCGAACTCTGATATAGCACACCCTGATTTAGTTCCAACCCTACTTAGCTCTAGAACTTCTCAGTGAACAAATCTTCCACTTATACCCTTGCTAAGGGTTCACCCATGATTCTTTATAATGCCAGAATTCTAAAAACAGATGGTGCTGTTAAATCAGGTTTCGACTGTATTGCAGCTAGCCTAAAAATAGATTTTTTTAAGATGTAAATGCTGCAGCTTTTATTCTAAGCAATGTTGCTGTAATTTTCAACACGGTTCGAAAAAGCTGTCAACTTTTGTCTTTGTACTTAGGCCATATATTTGCAAACTCAAATACAATTTTTTTTCCAGAGTTCCATAGAGGCCTTAAACATACAGTTAGATCAGTTTGAGTGTGAGATTGAATCGATAAGTGTGGCCTTAAAGAAGAAGAAAGACAAAGAGGTGTTTAAAATTATGCCTATTATTCCAATTCTGACTGCAATTATTTCTTATTCTGAGTGGAAATTTAAATTTAAGAGAAAAGGTGGCGAATCTTTTTTGCATGTCATTTTAAAAAATAATTTTTCAACAAAAGGATGAAACCTCTTTCAGTTGCTTCCTTTTTCTATGTTAATGCTATAATCATCTTGAATTTTGTTTAAATTATGGTTTTCTTATGTCTTATTGTTACATACAGAAGGTGGATAGGACGGAAGAACTGAAGATGTGGATAGAGAAGCACAGGTATCACATCAAGCAATTGGAAACCCTCATGAGAATGTTAGACAACTGTACAGTTGATGTTGATCAGCTGAAAATTATCAAAGAGGACGTGGAGTATTACATTGAATGCTCTCAGGAACCTGATTTTGAAGAAAATGAATTTCTTTATGATGATCTGGATCTTGAAGATATGCAAGAATTTTTATCAAAAGCTAAAAATGGCAGTAAGTTTTATTTTGTCCTTTATTTCACTGTTTCCTTGCCTTTAAATTTGTCACTTTTCTTCAGTTAGGTGGCATATAATTCAAACAAATTTCATACATTTTTAAACATTAAGCTTAAAAAAATGCTGTTTATGGTAAGTCAGAATATTCAACCTATGTGATTTTTTTTTTTCTTTTTTGTATGTAATAAATGCAGTGCATAGGTCAAAACAAGAGATACGTAAAACTGGCTAGACATAGTTTAGCCAGTTAAGGCAGCCAGTTTTCTGTATAGGCCTATCTTGTACAGTGAAATCTGTCTGAGACAGACACTGTATGAGATGGAAATCTGTTTGAAACGGAATCAAAATACTCTGTTCAATGATTAGTGCTTTGATTTGTACTTTTATTAAATGGAAATCTGTCTAAAACTAAATCTTATTTCAGTCTCGATGTTCAGTTTTGTATAGGTTTCACTGTATTAACAAGTGGGGAGGACATCTTTTTCTAAACATTGCTCAAAAGCCTGTCATTGATGTAGTACAGAATCTTCCTTATTGTTGGGCTATAGTCTGGGAAATCACTCTCTGATGTTTCACCTGTATTGCGGCAGAAACCTTCATAAGTGTCTTGAGATCTCTGCACTGAAAAGAACATCTTAAGTTAACTGATTGTGCTGTTTGTTCTTGTAAAAAATACCTGGGATCCTGCTAGTGTGATCATGTCTATATTTATATTGTACTAGCTATAATACCCGGCACTGCCCAGTTTTCTTCAGTTGGTAGGAGAATTGAAAAGTGACAAACCATTATAAAGGAATAAACTATTATATATAATACTGGCAGCATTAAAGAAGTTAAAACCATTGTAAAGGCATATGCACGTTTGAGAAGCATTGATAGGTAACCAAAGTAAGCATTCCAAAAGTCATTGTTGAGGTTTATGAACCATTGTAGCCCAACAGTTTTTGTCCAGCTCTGACAGACTTTTAAAGTTCCCTATCGTTCAAGTTGTACACAATTTTGTATGTATGCAAAATTTGGCGATGATCATCTAAAATTGTAGATTTGTATAGGGAACACACACAGAATATCAGTTTTATATATATAGATTTGCATTCGTCTACGATTCATATTTCTGGCTGATATAGTTCATTTAATTTTTTATGCTTGCTGTAGTAGTAGCTTTGATAATGTCTTACTGATGGCGCAGTTTGACCAAATTGGTCCTTGCGCCAATAAACCCAAAATCCAATCCAATGTCTTACTGAAGAAAGAATTAGAAAATGTACTGTAATTGCTGTGTTGTAACTCAGTTGTCTATACTGAGATGTTTGATATTACAATTGCCAGTTTTATATTTCAGATTAGTTTTTGTCATTTTCATGTCAAGTGACTTTTTGTAATAACACTGTTTGCAGATAAAATGGACATAAGCTCGTAATTCTGTGGGTGTTTGCCATTCGCTGTGCAAAAAACCCTTTATTAAGGAGACATAAAAAAGGGGTTCAAGACTTAGTGCAAGGGTTTAGACCAGGGTTGGTAAAAAAATGGGGTTTTTTTAAAACCAAAAAACTGGGGTTTTTTGTTTCAAATAGTATTGACATTAAAAACAATGAAATTTCTGAAAAATCAATCAAACTTCTAATAATTAATTAAAATAAAATGTTTGTTAATATAATTAACACTATTCCCATATTTAATTAATCAATAAATATTTCTTATATTTTAACAAAAACCAACTTTTGCAATTTAATTATTTTTTGCTGAACTCAATGGATTACTTAGTGTTTGAAAATTCTTTTAATGTTATTATTAATCATATAATATAAAGATGTTTTCTCCAGTTACTTTCAGTATGCTTAATTAGGAAGCTATTTTGCAAAAACTATAATAAAAATTAGGTGAATATAATGTATTTAATGAAACATAAATAATGCAGATTAATTAACGATAATTTACGATATGCAGAGTGATTATAACTAAGGTTCTGATTTCAAAACACTGTAAAAAAAAGAACGATTGTCAGAATGACTTGAAAATTGACATGAATATTCCTGAAAAGATTCAATTTTATTAGGTAAAGGGGGAAAAAAAAAGACTAAAATGTAAAATTAATGACATCATCCAACACATGGGAAATTTGCTTGCAGAATGAAAACGATAGCCAGTCATGGCAAAATAATAACTTAATTATAGCATTACACATGCTATTGATTTCATAATTCATGGAAACATCACAAAAAGAGAGTGAAGTAATTCAGCAAATAACTACAACTTACTTAAGAAATGTTAAATATGTTGTCCACCGTGTTCTGGCTGTGAAGTGAAAGCACAAAAATGCTTGTTCAACAGCAGATCAAGAGTATGCCCCATGGTCATGATGTGGATGCACTTGCAATTCACCTTTATTAAACCAAACGCATTCCCCCCCCCCCCACCCGTTAATATTCTTGAGGAACTTCTAACATATAGGGGACGTGCTGGAGCTTGCAATTCACCAAAGTTTGCAATCCAACCACTGTAACATTTTAAGTACCCCCCACAGCCAGAAGTTGCAAGGGTTAAAAGTTAGGTGAACTGGCTGCCAGCCAGGTGTCATGTCATCCTGTTATTGTCAAAATAGTTCTTCAGCAGCTTCTTTGCTGGTATTACAATGTGCATCTTGATAAAAGTTGTTCTATCCACACACTGATGCTGTTGAAGTGCCGAAATGATGTGATTGCACAAAATAGATTATATTGCTGGCCAAGTACAGCATCATCTACTTGCACATTTCGCACTACTTGCACTTTTTTCTTATGCCAAAGAAATTTCCATTGCTTCAGGAGCATCCATGAAAATTTTCGTCATTCTGACCAGTACTTATTGTGTAGCTTTAAGATCAAAACTTTACTTATAATCACCCTGTATATAGCTGATTATTTTTTATAAATCTGTTACTGCTATACAGTGGAACCTTGATTAACTGGGCTTAACCATGAAAGTATAAAAAAAATACTGAATATTAAGAACTGGGAGATATACAGTAGGAGATGTGCTACTTCATATGGGAAAGAAAATGAAAATGTCTGTGAGGTAATGTAACTACTAGTGTGTACACTGGTCTTTGTCCTTTAGGGCCAGCTGGTTTCTTGGATTATAAGACTAACTGCCTTTAGCATGATGGTGTCACTACTGTTGCTGCTTCTTTGTGAAGGAAAAAAGCAAAGCAAAAAAAAAACATGAGATAATACACCATTACATTTAGATGTGATGCAATCCTTATTAATGAATTTGCTAAGAGCAAAGCATTTGCTTTTTGCAAAGGGGCAATACGGCGAAATATCTGATGTATGTTGCAAAACAATCAGTGCTATTGCCATCTCGAGGAGATAGTGAAATGTTTCCAAAAGATGTATCAGGAATTTTATTAAAAAAGCAGACCCTTGCCAACTCTCCGGATTTAGGCAGGAGACTCTGGATTTTTCATCCTTCCTCCTGCTCTCTGGATTGTTAAAATTTCTCCAGATTTTGGCAGAAAATTGGATTTTTTACCGAGCTATCACATTGTCATGATGTCAATGACTGCCGTCGTCGTTAGGGAAAACACCCATAGAGGACATCCATGGTCATTTCCATCAAGCAACCGTAAAAAAATGTCTTGGTGACCGTATTTAATTAAGCAACTGGCAAAGAAGTGACTTTGTTTACGTAGCGTTTATCGTCAATCATTTATCAGAGGCATGACCTTGGTTTCCGAAATTCCTGTATAATCGTTATTGTATTCCATTAACAGCCGCGCTGTAAACACAAGTTTTTTCATCAGCAGCTTTGTATTTTGAAGTTTTTAAATTGTTGCCTCCTGTTAAATATGTCTTCAGAAAGAAAATGTAAAACTTTAAGCTCTATAAAGCTTTTAAGAGTTCATATACCCAAGATTATCGATCACTGATAGCATCCGCGAAAGGAAACACTTATGTTTTATGAACAGTATATGTAGATGTGATTTGTCTCTCTCTATTCTGCATGGAAAGACTGACATGGAATTATATTCTGCTCGGGGCAATGCAGAACCTGCATTGGGCAGAGGGGGTGGAACTTTTTCTTAATTGATTAAAAAAAATTTCCAGTGTTTCAACTTCCCTAAAATATTTTAGGGAAGCGAGATTTGCTGATATGTTAGCCTATACACGTTTTATGGAATTTTATATTTATCAAGATGTTACGATGAAGCAAACACATGAATATATTTTTTAAATCATCAATAAAGATGAGTGACTAAATCGTTTTTTATTTCGCACATTTTTTATCCTCCCATTTACGAACTTTTGATTTCAATTCGAACCAATTATCAAGTCTGTATGAATTCATAAAAACAAGTGTTGTCTGCATTTTCAAACCGTAAATGGAGTTGTGATTCATATTTGTGTATCCAAACTATGACTGAATATTTGTACCATTGTAAGTCTGATGCTCTCCGTTAGAGAGAGCAAAGTATGTCATTGATGACAGTTATTTCAGGCTAATGGCAGCAGAAAACCAGCTAGAATCTGTTCTTATTCAGTGCTATCTTAACACATGGAGCCTACCTGGGCGTCATGATACTGAGATCTACTTAAAATTTTTGAGATTGGGCATCTAAATTGGTAGGCAGGCACATCCAGCCCGGGTTCGAACCCCACCGTCGCCGCAGTGATGGCCGACTGAAGTTGGTGTTCTGTTTTCCAACTTTGAGGTGCGAATGCAAGCTGATATCCTCATTAAAAAGTCTCGCCGCAGAGAGCAACAAGCCTACAACAGTAAAATCAAGCATTAAACAGAAACAAACTGCACATTAGGTTCGCAACACGGACACACACATTCCAACATATACCAATTCGTTTGAAGTTCCGTAGCCGTAGAGGAATATGGACCAGGTACATGTCTGGTTTAGTAGGCACATCCAGCCAGTTAGTGGCCTCAGAAAAATCACTTTATCCATAGGCCCATGATGTTATTAATACGGCCCATTCTTACTACCAGAAATATACCCTCAATATCAACAGTACAGTGAGCGGTCGATGAAGTAGAGTTTCAGCAAGACAACTGATTTATTTGGACAGCTTAAAAGGGATGGGAATAAGCTGAATAAAAAATTATTGACGCCCCACTTTTTTTACTGTTTAATCGGGGCCTAAGGTGGCCTATATCGAGGACTCAATAGCCCAAATTGACGAGACACTAGCTTATTACACCAAAGGACATTCAGAGGTGACGCGAGTTCGATGCATGTTCAGTGTTTGTCAGAATCTTTCCTGACACCATGGGCGGAGATATGGGGAATGCCCCCCCCCCCAGTGTAAAAGTTAAAGAAGTTAAAGCCTACTGACCTAATGAATTTTCATATATATGAATTGACATCATCATCTTGCCCCCCCCCCCAGCAATCATCGTGTCCAAGTCTATCTCCGCCTATGCGTGACACAGAAGTACGACATAAACGGTGATGAGATGGCCGCATCGCTACCACAAGAAATACTTCCACCGAGAGGTTAGCGCAACAATCTCTCGGCGAGAGACGTGAAGGAAAAAAATGCTGCACGCTTTTCCCGGAATCGGCGATAAGTTGTAGATCTTGGTCTTATTAGCCCTCGTGTGCAGAAAATGAGTGGTGTGACAATAATAATTAATGATTACCCTATGTCGCACCGTTACCCCCCTCTTTTTTTTTAAGTGCTTTCGCATCTTTTCGATATTTGTCAATAAATACAGTTTTAATTATTTCTTATTTTTCTGGACGCAGTAGACCAGGTCGACAAGATACTCGCCTATAGTACTAAAGGATATTCAGAGGTGTCTCGAGTTCGATCTGTAAGTCCCAATCTAATTATCCCTCGTGTGCAGAAAATGGCTGGTACCACAAAAATAATCAGTGATCTTGTCTGTCTAATCCAGCGGCCGGGCATCGTCGATCGCGATTCCCATTTCAGCCGATCGCTGAACCATATATTAGGACCATTCTTCTTCGAGAATGTGCATAATAAAATATATATATATATATATATATATATATATATATATGAAACCAGTGTATTGTGTTCAATAATTGTACTTTCGGTTTTTCCAAGAAATATAAATTTTAGTCTCAAATAAAAGTAATTGAAAAAATTTTCTGACCTCGTCTATGAATTTATGGGATATGATTCATATGATATTTGTGAGATTAGGTTGAGAAGCAGGGCGGTCTTAACGACTTTGGGTCCTCTGAATCCCCTAATGTCATTCAAAAATATGCTCACTAAAAAAAATAATTTTTCATTCAGAATGAAGAAAAATCAACAAATTTTGATCAATAAATTATGCTATATCGGCTTCACAGCCATTGACTTTTCTTAAAGTCATTTGAAAATCATAAAAAAATGGTTAGTTGCTTTCTTTTGTTCACAAAGGGGTTTCTGGTGTCTCGCGTAATTACGATGAAATCCCTATTGGGACGAGGTGAAAATTTTTCCCTTCCATTTATGCTGCGCTTGAAATAAACGTAGCGGGAAATCTTAATTTATTAATTAAATTTATAAAGTCATTTTCATAGAGTCTTATTACTCGTAATTATTTCCAAATCGAACGTCGGTATTTCATGAAAATTATTATTTTCTGTTCAAACACAATTCCCGAGTTTATTTTTGACACTTCAAAAATTTTTTTCTTTCAAACACTATGTCCGAATTATTTTTCTTATAACTACACACATGACCAGTGTTCGCCATTACGCATCTATTTATATGCGTAATGGCCCATTCATATTCACGCATGAAAATTCAATTTAACTCCTATATTTCGATGAGGAGTAAAAATACTCCAAACTTCAGGATTTTTTTAATAGACTTGATTCTGTGTTTTTTTTTCATAAAAAAATACTAAAAATTTTGGAGAGTAGTGAAATTACTCTTCAAAGTTATTTTTCTCGGATAACACTGCACGTGACTACTCCAAAGGGGACTGACACAGGCGCCGATCTCGGAAGAGCTGCAAATAATATAATATGACGGATATTGGTCTGTCCCGTAAAATATATAACGATCCAACGCACCTACACAATAAATCACCTCTCCCAACACATTGCCCCGAATTTACGCCTGGACTGACAGATTCATTTGATCATACGTATTTTCTTATTTTTTATTCTAGCGTGTTCACGGTTACGCGCAGCCGAAATTTGGGTTCGTTTGCCGGACCCTTCGCAAAATATAAATTAATGGAACCATAAATTTGTTATTTTTTTTTTTTCTGTGAAAATTTAACTAGATTGTTTCGCTTTCCACAAAATTACGTATTTTTCACTAAAATAGGACCCTACAAAAAAAGTTTGGACCCCTGTGTTTTGTTTCGAGAAATTGTAAGCGAAAATTTTCTTTATTATTTTATCTACCACATTTCGAACATCTGGGGGAAATAAATACAAAAACTCACGCGGTAATCCTTTTTCCCCCCCACATTTTGTCATCACAATCGGAAGAAAATCGTGTCTCGCCGAAAATACACAAGGTGGTTTTTTTCCCCCTCCTTTTAATTTCTATTGGTTGAGCACGTCCTTTTCTCATTTGCATAACCAAGTCACGTGCAGCAAAGCGAATAGAGCTTTGGGGAAAACGTCGAGAGCAGAAACAGTTGCTCCGGACCATCAGATGCTTTTTTATAATTTCCGCTATTTCTCGTGGAAAATGTTTTAGCTGGATTTTTTTTTTTAAAGTTTTGAAACATTTCGTTCGACTTTTGAATATCGTGTAGTTTGTTTTTGATCTCTTGCATAATTTTCAAATTCCGCGTAGCATTATTTGGATTACTTATTATGAATATCTCAATAGTAAGTTGTGTTTCATACGACTTCATCGTAAGGGAATTGGTTTAGTTCGAGCGTGTTTTAAGTGCATTTTCTATGATTAGATGTATCATACTTGTTTGACAAACAAAAAAAAAATGTATTTATATTTTTGTGAGCGTCCCCAATGATAACTGTTATTTTTTAGAAATGTTTGTTTCGCGGCAATTCACATAGTGGTTGGTTTTTGATTTGCGCCATTCGTGGAAAATTAAAAGATGCCGGAACTTCGGAAGGATATTCAACCTTCTTAAGTCACGAGCACCGTTTGTGCCTGTCGTCAGAAGAGCACACGCGGCAACCGTGATATGTGCTCGAATTCAAATCGGCAAAATTATAATTCTTGAGAAAGATAAGGGATGTTGAAGAATCAATCAAATATCATCGCGAATACTCTATCTAGCAAAAATATCGAGCGTTCTTGGATGGTTCGGCGGACACGCTGTGCTTGTGAGCATCAGGTTCCGATTAAAATCGTAGTTCAGGTACGGATGTTTAATGATCGTTCTACATCGGCTTCAGACTGTATACCTCGGTCTGATTATCAGCCGTTTTTACGTAAGATAATCATCGATAAAATATTCGATAAGTATTGTTATAGTTTGAAAAAAATTTTACCCATGTGTTGCGAAACATTAACTTGTTTCTCTGTTTATATTAGAACGGCGAATGTGTGCGGTTGTGTAGCCAACTTCGAGATATTTTTCATTTCGTATGTCAGTGTCAGAAGATGTCTTTAAATACGGCGATACGACTTTGTGTGCTTTCATAGCACAATATTTTCAGCATCGTGTTTCTATTCCTAGTGAAATATTTGTAATTAATATTTTGAATTATAAGTTGATTTTTAATTTTCTTTACTATGT
This sequence comes from Pholcus phalangioides, assembly GCF_987345545.1. NCBI lineage: Eukaryota > Metazoa > Arthropoda > Arachnida > Araneae > Pholcidae > Pholcus > Pholcus phalangioides. Next base: position 108,361,426 of record NW_028301608.1, read on the forward strand.
GTTTCAACAGGTGAAGATGATGGCTCCATAAGGTCGACCACTCCCACGTCTACGAATTCTAGTTCGCCAGTTCCTAGTCCCAGTCTGACCAATCATGTTAATTCTAAGCCGAGTGAGGTATTTACATTTTTTCTTTATAAAAAACACTGATTTTTTTTTTTTTTAAGAATGTTTTCGAACTTTTATCTAAAAATGTTTTTTTTTAATCTAGAATTTATAAGATGTTTAATACAGCTATAGCATTTCTTATTGAAGAGAAAAAAACTATTTCCTATAGTGAGCAGACGTGGTGCCTATTTAACCAACTTTATCTTTGTTTGACAAAGCTATAAATTGCAAAAATTGTTTCATGCTTTGTCATTCCATTCTTACCTGAAAAAATGTCTATACATGTTTAAAACCTGAAATTCCTAATTCAAAAAGCCTATCAAACCTCTGATTTCAAGACCTGCTAAAAAATTTTCTTTAAAAAATTTGGGTATCCCAAAAGAATTCCACATGTGCTTTATAAAATTGCTAATTTCAAAATATTTGATACTGCGCCTATTGAACCAGTTTTTTTTCATCAAATGGCCATAACATTCACTGGAAATGGTTTCTGTTTTATGCTTTATAAAAATGTGTAATTAATGTTTCAGGGCTGTAACTGGGTGGGGACAAACATGGGATTGAGCTTATCAATTTATAATGTCATACAATGGATTGTTTCAAAACTGGGCTTTAGAATTACTGTTTAAAATTTATTTTTTAATTTTTAATAACTTTTTTAATATATACTTGTTTATATCTAATGGTCTTAAAATAATTTTCACAAAGTAAATACTTTGTTATAGTATCATAGCCCATTCTGAGTCTAGATTAGAGCTTACAAATGGGTTTTCAATAATTTATTAAGAAACAAATATTTAATTGATATGAAGCAAAAATTTGTTTTAAGATCAGTCTTGATAAAGTTTAATTGTAATTGTTAGGCCAAGACTGATGTGATAAGCAATGCGACCATGACATCGGCATGGATTTGTTAGAAAAACCTGAAAATTCAGGTTTTTAATCAGTCAGTGCCAGGGTCTTATCGTTTTAGTGTGAACTCAGTCTTACACTGGTGAAATAAATTAAGAGAATTTGTATATTTTATCGAATTTCATGAAAAGAACTGAACTGAATGTAAAACCACTGCTTCTAGACAAAAATGCAAATCTTGTACGTCAAATATGTAAGCCTACACGTGTGTGTAGGGTGGAGAAACGGGCTTTGTAAGCGCGTGTAAGTTAAGACGCATTTCGTTCACTAGCACCCTTCTGCGAATTTCTTGGTGATATTTTGCAGCAATCGGTTAATTTTAAATTGTAACAGTAAAATCGAGTAACTACCAACGTTTAGATGATGGAATGAGGTGGCAAATTATGGGGAGGCTAGAAGCAGGCCAATCTCAAGTCCAGATTTGTAGAGATATCAATTTAATGCCCAGCGTCGTGTGTAACTTACGGAAACAGTTCCAGGATACCGGATCCATCGAGAGAAAGCCTGGGCAAGGTTGTCCAAGAAGCACGACGGCCAGAGAAGATCGCCATTTCTCGATTATAGCGAGGCGTAACAGGAGTGCTACAGCTTCTCAGCTCTCTCGTGACTTGTATGCAGCCACAGGGACCCGTGTATCAAGAGTGACTGTTTCCAAAAGACTTCATGAGAGAGGGTTGTTTGCAAGAAGACCTGCTGTTTGCGTCCCGCTCACTTCTACGGACAGGAGAATCCGTTTATCATGGTGCAGAGAGCATAGTTTAGAGTATGAATCAATGGGCGACTTCACTGATGAGTCCCGGTTCAGCATAAGCACCGATTCTCGCTGTACATTCATATGGAGAGAACCAGGGACCCGTTACCTACCCTCCAATGTCCGCGAAATCTACTATTATGTCGGAGGAGGTTTAATGGTCTGGGCAGGCATCATGTTGGATGGTTGCACACCTCTCCATGTCTTTGAAAGAGGCACTGCGACTGGTGTGAGGTATGGGGATGAGGTCTTGGAGCCCTATGTTAGTCTTTCCTGGGGTGCAGTTGGCCCTGAGTTCATTTTAATGGACGATAGCGCGAGGCCACATAGAGCTCTTCTGCTCTACGATTTTCTAGAGTGAGGATATTCGCCAGATGGATTGGCAAGCCAGATCTCCAGACCTTAACCCTATAGAGCATGTCTGGGGAGGGCAATTGCAACTCGCAACCCCCGTCTGGAAACCATCCAGGGAATGAAAACAGCGTTGCTGAACGAGTGGGACCAATTGCCACAGGAAGTGATACTGCCTTTTTTCAAGTATGAAATCACGCGAGACCTGTATATCTGTAAGAGGGGACCATACCCCCTATTAACCCATTTTTTTGTTTATTCTGCAACTGCCGTTTCATACCTTCCGACTCTAACGAGTGTTACGCATGATCATGCGTGTGTATTACAATTGTATTGTATCAATGTATGTACATATCAAATTTCATTAAAATCGGTACAGTAGTTCTAGAGATAATCGACCAAGTCTGCAAATTCTCTTAATTTCTTACACAAGTGTATATGAAGTTGTCTCTGCTATTTATACAAAAGCTTAGACAACTAGCTGATCTAAAGATGAATTAAGAAATGAATGATGAATTAAGCATCAGCCAGTTGTCTAAACTTTTTTAAATCTACGAATGTAACAAGATATACAAAACTAAGTATATGTATATTTCATAGGAATTGAACACGCAGAAAGCTTCAAGTGTAAAGGTGCAATCATGTGGACCTGCAGTATCCCAGAATCATAAAGGATCTGGTCATAAAGTGATAAGAAATAATAGGCAAGTTTTTGTTTTTTATAACTTTTGTAGTATAGGCTTTATGGTGTATTTTAAGTTGGCCAATATCTGAAGGCTGACCATTTTGTAAATTTGTCTTTTCTCATGCTAGCCATGGCCTATCAAAAAAAAAAAAATTATGAAGTTAACTATATCTCAAATTTTTAAGTCTAACCTCTATCTGGAAACAGATGGGTACTAAAATTTTAAGATAGTTTTCTAGAAATAGTTTTTGGATTGGGGTTGTATAATTGATATTGCATAAAGAAAAAAACACATCAAGAATAGAAAAAATTTTCACTTGTAAACTAGATACAGTGGAATCCTGTTATAACAAGCTCAAAGGGACTGAAAAAAACACTTCGTTATGATGAAATTTCCAATTTTATAAATTTTACCATTTTTGGTTTTTAGATAACAAATTTCTAATGACATTGTTAGCTAAAAATAATGGAGTTAAATTTGGAAAATAACTCCCATTAATTGGGGTTTTTTTTGTATAAATTTTAACACTTAAGGCAAATTATCTAATTTTTTTTGTGCAAGTGTTGTGGAAGCCAAGGAAACATTCCTAAGTATGTGTTGTGCTCAAACAAGTGTAATGCTAGAAAGATTTCTCATCCAAAAGCATGTATACATTCCAAAGACTTTTCTTGTATATGTGGGCCGGTTACTAGCACACTTCAGGAATGATTGTCTTGAAACCATGTATGTTTCTGGAAAATGTCCTGAACGAATGTCCTGTAAAGACAGTTGCATCCACATTTTGAAAATTTGAAAGTCTGATCCTTTTTATGACATTCTGTAACTTCTGTTTAAATTTACTATTCTAACTTTGTTTTTTAAATAAAGGTTGAAAGAGTGGAGATATGGCGTATTTTGATTCAATTGTTTCTATGCACTTCAGCACCAACTTTAAAAATGTCCTTAAGTTTTTCCTTAATCGAAAGGTGTTTTTTTTTTTTTTCAAGGTCACTCATCCTCAAATAGAAGAAATATCCAGTATTCCTAACGCATAGTACTGGCTTATCGTAAATTTTATTTCTTTTCCACACACCATATTGATTAAAATTTCCCTTTACAAGCCATGGAAGAACCCTTCTTCCCCAATGGTTCAACAAGTTAAAAATAAATTTTATGGGATCATTTTTGGAACATTCTGTACTCTTTTGATTTTTAGAAACTTGTTTTTGAATTTATGATGAATTTTTCATTCTGTAATATCAGAATTCACAATGTGTTCTTATGTGAACTAATTTGAAATTTTTGTTAAGATTTTTTTGTTAAAACTAGATTCACCTGTATTACATTTTTCTACACTATTAAATTTTTTTTGTCAAGTTACGCAATTAATGTTCAATCAGGTTATATGTAAATACAATGAAATGTCTTTTGTTCAATTCACTTTTTATTTACAAAGTTCATTTCAAATAATTTAAGCTTGGGTCAATATATATTTTTTGTTCTTTGAGCATTCAGTGTCATCTATACTGTTATGCCAGATATGATCCAAGGTTCTGTCCCATATGGGATATAAGCACATCACCCCTAGGGGTTGGATCAAGTGTCATCTATACTAGCAATAGCAGTACATATTTAGAGGCCCTATCTTCTCAGTTTGCTCCAGAAAATAATGTAGCGTTTTTACAGTATGTTCAACATTCTTTACTGTAATTTTTTTCTTTTTCTGCTGTAGTTTAGTCACCTGAGTCGGCTATACATTAAGCAATAATTTCTGTATTAGTCACAGTGTCACAAACTTGTATTGAACTGTCTATTTCCACAAAATTAAAAAATTAAATTTCAAGGTTCAGGTGTTTTTTAGTAACTGTTGTCTCCCATGTTCTGAAATTTCATCTTTAACATTGTTCTGAGAATCGTTTGAGTCAACCATTAGATCTGATACATCGCTTTACCATCCCTAAGTCCAAACACAGATGTTGTGAATTCTGATTAGTGAAAATTTAATTACGTTTAAATCATGTGATGTACAATTCCCACGTAATTTCCACGAATCAGAATTCAAAATGTCTGACATGACATGAAATCATGTCACGTTAGTGTAATGTGTTTTGGGACTTTTGTCTCTGTCCGTTACCCAACCAATTTATTTTGTTCAATATTAACTCCCATATGCTTATTAGTTTTGCTCACCTATGCTATAGGCATAAGTGGATACAGGCTCTTCTGACAAAAGGGGGGTGAATTGGACAAGCCTTTTCCCCATGCTTGCTTATGTGCTGCACCTCCATAAGTGAGCTGTTCCTCCTGCCAATCATAATATCCCTATGATTGACAAGATATCTATCACCAAAATAGGTTATAATATCACTAATAATCCTTTCTTATCAGTTTCATTTCTAGAAGTTAAAAGCCAGATTTATGCTAAAGAGAATTTCCACGTTTTTCTTTTTACCATTTCTTTTTTCAAAAAAATACTGTAGTTCCAGACAGGTGAAAATACATTGATTTTAAATAAATGCAGAAATTTTTTTTCTTGGAGATAGTTTTGAGTAAGAGTTTTGACTGCATCTCAAAGAACTTTTAATCCCTCATCTCATCTCGAATATTTATATAAATCAACTTTCTGTAAGGCCAGAATTGTACTATAAAAGTTTGATAAAAGATCTTTAACACAACTTGAAAAAACAACCAAAAAGTGTATTGGTCTCATCTGTCAAGTTCTTGTGTCAAACTTTTATAGTGTAATTCTTGCCTAAGTCAAAATTATAATTTGGAAAACATGAATTTTCAAAAGTATTCAGTAATGTTGAAGTTGTATATTTTTATTTTTTTTAGATTTTTATTACTTTTGCCCATATGCATTTTTCATGTGGATAAGGTTTTATTCCATATTACGAGTAAGGAGCTTATTTTCAAAAGGAATATTTCAATTTTTTTCCGCAGTGCACATTTCAACAGTTCCTGAATGTTTGGGATGAGCTGTCAGATTATGGGGCAGGGTTTTTTTAAACAGGGATATTTCTGATTGAAATCACAATGTAAAGTTGGATGTTTCTACCAAAAGGGAACATATCCATCTTGTTCGTTCACTTCAGTATTTTTCATTCAAAATGTTTGTCTTATTGGCATTAAGGGACTTTTTTCAAAAGGCACATTTTTCAGAAGCACTTTCAAAGCCATGTTTTATAGTTGAACCACTTGATAATGGGCATCCATGGGGTCAAAAATTTTGTCCGTTAACGAGTAGTGTCAGTTAATGGACAGTAAAATACATTGTCCTGCTGATTAATTCAAAGAGCGGGCATCTTCACTAACAAACGCTAACAGAATTGGCTGTTATAATATAGTGGCTGTTGCCACTATAGAATGATAGTTTGTTACTCTCTCAAGAGTAGTAAGGGTACCTTGGCTTGGTGAAACTTTCTGGAATCGACATGCGAGGTAAATAATGTTTTTATACATCAACTCTAATTTTGATCAAAAAGTAACATTTTCCATTAATTTTCATTCAAAACAGAACATTTCTAAAATTTAAATGTAGACAACTCCCTTGAATGTTGATCCAGAAACACAATATACTTAAATATTCTTATATCAATCCTGTATGCTGCCTGTTAGATTATTTCTCACTTTTGGTGTCCATTTCTAAAAAGTTTTACTTCTACTGTAAATTTAACAATTGTGAAATGTTCCCTTTTGAAAATAAGCTTGTATGTTTGATAGCACATTAATTTTTTAACTTCATTTTCTATTTGAAATTTACAGCATCAGACTTGTAACCTGTTTTTTCTTTAGCAATCATGATTAGAATAGAACAGTTCTCAACATTTCCAGTCGGGAAATGTAGAACTATAATGTTTATGTACATTGTCAAATTGTAATTGTTAAATCTTGTTTTTATACAGAATACTTCATTGACCTCTACAGCGCATCAATTGGGAACATCTTTTGTAATTAATGGGCACAACAGAATAGTACTATATTCTTAAATTAAATTTATAATTGGCAGAAGAAAAGCTAAGGCTGTGGTTTAAATTAACAAAATTGCTTCCATTAACAAACTTTAATTTTGCTTGTTATTCCCATGGTTCAGCTGATATCAATGTGAGAAAACTAAAGACCTAAGCAAAGCTATTGATGGATTAACTTTATTCATTCGTTAGTGTTATCTTTTGATTTAATAATTAAGCATATCATACAAACTATTTTCATCTATATGGTCAATTCATAGTTAAAAAAGAATTTTATTGCGTAGACCTTGTAATTGTTTTAATGTTATAAACTGGCTATAGGAGATGTAGAAATCAAACTTTTCAGCAAAGTATTTTCATGTAGATGTAAATTTTTTTTAATATAATCTTTTCCTATTCTAGTGTGTCATCTGAAAGTAGTGTTTCACCACCACCTCCAAATAGCAACAGCCATTTCTCTGTTATTCCTCCGTTGCCACCCACAACACCATATGCAGTTGCAGTAGCGCAAAACAGTTCTTCACATGAGAAAGGTAAATTTTCATTTTTACCCATGGCTACACAGACATGGCATGACTTTGAATTTAATACAGTGTTATAGTTACTGACGAAATATTTCATATACAGCTTAATGTTGAATATGGATTGAAAAGAAATTAGATTAGTAAAAAAATACCAAAAGCTGTACCATTTAAGGTTTTTAATAGGCTTTTATATGAATATGCACAGAGAAAAATAACTTTGCATACAATGCTATAAAAGATGTATACACGAACTAGGTGAATATATGTAAAAATTAAAAAAATTTCTAATGTTAACACTCATTTCACAAATCTGTAAAATAATGAAAAATATTTATCCCATCCTACTTAATCCATGTTTAACTTGGCACATACTATCATTCTTTCCCATCCCAAGTGTGACTCTGTTAAATTTTACACCATTCAAGTGTGTTTTTCCCATTCTGTATTCTCATTTCACCACCTTTCTGACCAGCATTTACGGGGAGGGGGGGGGGTGTTTAATACAGGTTTCCAAATAAGTTTTCAGTTTGCCGCAGTGGTGGTGAGCTGAAGTTGGTTTTCTATGGTTCCCAACTTCGAGAGGCGAATGCGAGTTGATCTCCCCATTGAAGAGTCTCGTCACAGAGAGCAACGGGCATACATTCCATTTAGTCAATCATCACATTTCACTTATAGTTAGAAACATTGACAGCAGATGGCAGCACTACACATAAATATTAGACTTGCTGATAGGTTCACAACATATACATGCACAGCCGGGACCGCAACTAGATGCTGGGTCACCCGGGGCAAGTGCACATTTTGACGCCCCTTGTAATGTTGAAAGAGGTTTCGGGATGAAATTTGCTCCCCCCCCCTTCTGGTCCAGCGAACAGGGCACGAGGCCCGCCTGCCCCTCCCCCCTGGTCCAGCGAACAGGCACGAGACCCATTCTCCCAGTGGCGGCCATGTGCACAGCTTCCAGCTGGCCCAGATCTTATTCGACCACCTGTTAAAATCTCTTCATTGAGACAGAAGTGGGGTCATGAGCTGGTTAGGAGGAGTTTGTTGTGGCTGTTACATAACCTAATGATTCAGATTTCAGCGAATCTAATTTGGATGTTAAAAATTACCAAGTATTTCAGAATCGGATTTTTCAGTTTAAGAACGTTTTAAAATCACAATCTATTTTATTGAACAATGTGGAATTTGTCAGTTGAATGTGAATAACCCTGGATTTCAGTATCTGAGAATATTTGTAATTATGCAAAATTAAAATATTACTTTAATTATACTTTTTCCGGGGGCACATGGTGCTCTTGAGACGGCCATGGTTGTCAGGGGTTTTTCTAACCTGTTCAAGTACAAAATCATGTAGAAAGTTTCATTATAGTTTGTTTTTTATAGGAAAGTTTTGACTGGTAATAACCTGGTAAATACCACACTGTTCGTACACCAATAAGGCAAGGCTTAACAAATCAAGGAAAAGTCCAAGTCCCACTCAAATATTTTAGGAGTCAATATAAATATTTTGTTTTAATTGTTACAATTAATGTTTCTATGCATATTACAATGTTTTATTTTTAAATTTTTTCATGTTATTGTGTTCAGAACATTATCCAAAAAGCATTCATTTGGATTTTTGATGGTTTAAACCAGTTTTTGATGCCTGTCGAGTCAAAAACCAGTTTGAAACAATTTGATAAAAACCCAACCCTTGTTATTACCATTAAGAACTCGTTGGATTACTTTTTGAAAGATTTTTTTAAACATATATCCACCAGAATGTATAGCCTTTACTTGTTTCTACTGCTATTCATATCAACATATAATATAATCTTTATGCCAAGAGAATTTATATGATTAAAGTCCCGTTCACATGGAAAATGGAAAAGCGGGTTTAAAACCTGCTTTGAGAATTTTCACCATGACTGCTCTACATTTCTTTTCTTACGAAGGGAAAAAGTCGCCAAGCGGGTACTGGAACTCTTAATGCTACCGTAATATTTGCACATGTGAACGGGGCTTAAATTAACATATACAGGATGTCTCAGCACCAGGTTTACAAACTTCTAGGAGGGGGTAGGGTGCACCCAGACTACTCGATCATGTGTAATGCTGGATTGGAAATGCTTTCCTGACGTGTTAGATGGCATTATACTGGAACAATGGTTCCGGATGTTTGATGCATTGGGCTGCTCGATTGCCAGATCTTATGCCTTGATTACTTCTTCCAGTCCCCAGGCTCGTAACACATCAAACATTGGTGTATGATACTTCTGTTGATAGCATTAAGGAACTTGTTTGCCTGCATTGCAAGGAAGTCTTAGACATGGCCGGTATCTTCTGGAATGTTTGAAATGTATTGCTCGTCTGAGATGCGAAACTTGCATTACAGCTCATGAATGAAACTTTGAACACCTTTTTGATATGTTTTTTTCTTGATGCACATTTATTATTAAAACGCGTGTTCACTTACGTGATGTCCTTTCAGTTCCGCTGGTGTTTTCTGTGTACTTTACTGCATCTGGGAAGCATTTCCAACCATGTATTGATTCACTCGTCTAGACATACCCTATCCCTCTTAGAAGTTTGTAAAGCTGGTGCCAAGACACCCTGTATAGGTACTTTAATAGGCATGCTAGTAAGAATATAATTTTTGTTTTCTGTATTTTCACAACAATGGCTTAAAATTATGCATTTTGTTCAGAAACAATGAGTAAATAAATTTTTTAAATAATAGCAAAAATGGTGATATTTTTCTTTTGAGGGTGGAAACCATGGTAAATACTGATAAAAAAACCAACGGTAAATACACCTAGCCAACCCTCTAAATTAACCCAAAATAGGTTAATAATAAATTATGTAAATTGAAACTTCTTAAAACAAATACATCTATAAATCTTCATATGTGAAAGTATGTTGTAGTATAATATGGTTTTTTTTCAACTAGAGAGCGCATGCTAGTATTAAACACATGACCCTCTTTGAGGAATTTATAATTGGTTCATGTTATAAAGTGTTCCATGTCTGTAATATATTTAAGTTTTTGAAAGGTGCTGTAGCCCAGGTTGATATAATACTCGCCTAAAGTACCAAAGGATGTTTACAGGTGTTGCGAGTTTGATACCCAGTTCGTCTTTGTCAGAAAACTTTCCTGACATGGAGTACGACAGAAAACAAACAGCGAAATGACCACAGAAAAAGATTATTACTGCAGGGAGTCCCACGTCGAGGCATTAGGGCACCAATCTCTCGGCGAGTATAAAAAACGTTACCATTCAAAATCTGCAATAAATTGTAAGTACTGGTCTAATTATAATTAGCCTTTGGGTACAGAAAATGACCATGGTGAAACAAAAAATGATCAGATGAAAATAGTTGCGGATGTTCGAGGTACTTTCATCTGTAGTTTGACAGATGTACGATATGTTTCGAGTTAATCTTGCTTAATCTAAGTTATCTTGTTCATCGACCAAGTTGTATCTTTTCCTTCTGTAATTCCAAGAATATTAAATTTCTTGGGAAAATTGTCGTGCATTTTTAACACGTTCACGCCAGCGTGCATCCCCAGTGGGTCGCAGTCAACTGTCCCATCGGGTGGTGTGCACCACCGGTGGGTCTCACTTGAATATTCAACCAGATGCTGGGTACCATCAAAAATGTAGTTCATTTAGTAACGAGAAAGAATTGCCATATAGTTACAAATGTAAATAATGGAAATTTAACTTATATTAATTGAAAAAAGTAGGATTTATTTAATTTTAATCTCAATGTCATAAAAATAACATATAAAACAAAAATTCAGTAGTAAAAACAAAACAATTCAATATTATAAACTTAACTGTTTATTTGTTTCTATTTAATTTTTTGAAGCATTGTAAACAGAGTGCTGGCTGGCCTTTACAATTGTTACAATACTTTGTTACTATTTTGATTTTCTTCATGGGATACTGTCTACCCTTTTTTTTACATAACAATTGTAACATTCTTTACATCTTTGTTTACATCGCACCGTCTCACAGCGAAAAACATGAAAATCGGCGCCGGCATGAACATGTTAATATAGCATTCTGGGAAAACTGAAAACTAGGATCCTGTAAGTGAAATACCACATGTATAATTAATTTATGAAATCAGTTGTATCAAAATATATTTATACAAAGGTTTTTGTATTTTTTATAAACAATAATAAAATGTTCATAGCAAACACTTTTTGTACTTTCTATAAACATTAATGAAATGTTTTTTTATATTCTACTAAATATTTTTGGGTTCAAATTCATACTTATTGTTTTATTTCTTTTCAGTTCAAAACTTCAGTGATAGGAGTAAATCTCTTACAAATAGCATTAATGCACCATCTCTGAACAGTTCGAAGAGGGAGGACTCGTGTAATTCTACAAACTCATCTCATACGATCACGTTCACAACAACTGCCTCTGTCGCTCAGACTGCCATCTTCACAAGCACTCCACAAACATCTATGCCCTTGCCCAGTTCCTTTCCAGACAACCGCACGCAGTATTCTTCGTCTTTAGTAGAAGATGGCATCAACAGGCCTTCGTCTGAATCCGTCGCAGCATCAGTGGCATCCACGGTGACTTTGTACAGCGCTGCAGCTTCAAATTCCATCAGCACTTATGCTCCTCAGAATTGCCCGCCTCCGCCTTCTAATGTGATAAGAAGCAATACAACTCAACCAAATGTGAACTGTGTCCTGATGAATGGTCCTTCATCACCCAAAGTTTCAAACCAGTTGTACAGAAACATGTCCATTTCATCTACGGTAAGATTACAGCTTTAGTTTTTATTTAATAATTTCATTAACAAATTTTTTTATTATACGGTAGTCTTGTTAATCCAAGGTGAGACTACCTCATGGATTAAATACTGAAAACGCTGCTTATCCAAAACACAAGAAAACTTTCAAGAAGGGGAGCTTCTTCCTATATTTTATGATGAATATACTATATACAGGTAAATGTGTATAGTCTATACCTGTATACTGTCTATAACAGTGGTTCCCAACCTTTTTTAGGCCATGTCCTATCAAAGCATTTCTGAAATCCTGATGTCTAACAGTTTTGTGGGGTCCTCTTTTTTTCTGGTGTTTCTTTATTCTAGTGGCAGTACTTTTTGAGCCGCTGTGGTGGTCGAGTGGTCATAGTGACGGACTCGCATCGCAGGGACCCGGGTTCGAGCCCCACTGTCGCCACAGTGGTGGTCGGCTGAAGTTGGTTTTTTGTGGTTCCCAACTTCGAGGCGCAAATGCGAGACGATCTCCCCGTTAAAAAGTCTCACCACAGAGATGGCAGCACTGAAAAATCATACACAACACTAGATACGCACTCAGACTGTTAGGTACACACAATTACACTTTCGGCACAACTCACTAGGTAGAAAATTGCCTATGGCGATAGACCTGAGTTGTGCTCGGTTAAAAAAAAAAAAAAAACAGTACTTTCTGTTGTTCCCATGTACAGTGTTTTCCCGAAAATAAAACCTGGTCTTATATTAATTTTTACTTGAAAAAATACATGCTTATTTTCAGGACTTCAGGATAGGGCTTATATTAGGAGCATCCTGAAAAAGTCATGCATTCTTATTTTTTGGTGGAGTGATTTTATTTTTTTTTTAAGACATTTTTTAATGTTTATTACATTAATTGGATAAAAAATCGGAACTTTATAAAAAATTTCTTTTGGGAGTCGTCTTTTAATGTAAACAAAGTTCTGTGCGTTTAAGATTTGCCCGCTGGAAATACTAGTCTCTTCTAGTAAAAACTGGGGGCAGATGACAGCACTACACATAACAAGCATTACACAGAAACAAACTATACGTCAGGTTGCACTACACGTACACGCACATTCCCGCATTTACCGATTCGTTGGGGGGTTCCGCGGGGGGGGGGGGTGCATGTGTGGTGTAGCAGTAGTAGGTAGGGGCTCGGGGATCCATGATGTTCTTAGGTCAGCCACCTCGTTGGGCAATTTGCCTGTTGTGGCGTTGTATTTGTATTTGATCCTCAGCATTGAACTGTACCGGTTGTATACTTATGAAAGGACATGATATTTTTATAAATGTTTGATAAAAGATATTTTACAAAACTTGAAAAACAACCAATAAGCCTATTGGTTACATTTGAGCAAATGTAACTGATACATTATTGGTTGCATTTTTCAAGTTTTATGGGAGCTTTTACAAAACTTTTATAGTATAATCTTGGGATTATATATATTGAATAATGTCTATGACAACATTCATTAGGTAGCCGGAATATGTTGTAGGCCGGTATTACACTATAAAATTTTTCTAAAAGTTATTGGTTAAATTTTTCAAATTTTACTAAAGATTATCTGTTGTATTTTCAAGTTATTTTAATAACTTTTCTAAACCTTCTATAGTGTAAAAGTACTGCGACTAGTAATTTTCTTTCACAGTACTTTTATATTACATGTATGCGTGCACACCTCTCGTCCAAGGCCTGCTTTGGGTGTTAATAAAAATTTAATTTTTGTTTATAACTTATTTTATGTATAAATTTCAATGATATTTTATTTGGTAATAAATAATAAAACCATTATCATTTTATGTACAATACATCCATCATGTGTGTTGAAACGACATGTTTAATGTGTCTCATTGACGATTTTAGCTACTCTAGGGCTTATATAGGAGCATCCTGTAAAATCATGCTAGAACTTATTTTTGGGAAAAAGTGTGTGGCAAAAATATACCCACCATAAGCATGGAACCCGGTAAACACTTGCCATCCAAAGCGGGTCTCTCAGATCTTTTGTAGAGCATAGCAACTGTGCCAAGTTTCTGGGGGATTTGAAAATGAGCTTGATGTTGAACTTTTCAAGAACACTCGTGATTTGATTGGTGACCTTCCACATATATGGTAAATAGGCTTTGGGACTCAGGATTCCTGATTTTCTTAATATTGTTTTTTCATGCGAGGTTGCATGTCTCTTTGAATCTTTTACTGTATAACCGTTAACTTTGAAGGTTTTTTCATAGATGGATCAGTTCTGTCTGTGTTGTATCTCACAGATGCTGTTAGCACAGTTCACTAGTTTTTAGCATGTCTCTCTTCTGAGTGATTGAGGTTTTTGTCAAGGTACCAGTCTGTATGAGTAGGTTTGATTTTAAAAAATGCTGTGCCCTAAGCAGTTGTCAGCTCTGTTCAAGAACATCCAGAAACGTAACTGCGTATTTTTCTCGGTCTCCATTGTGAATTTAATAGCTGAATGCATGAACACCAGAACTTTGCCACTGGACTTATCCTGTTGCCGAGATCTCTTCCAGCCCAGCTTTGTGGCAGTCAAAATTTGATAGCTTGGTGAATTATGTTGAAATGTTCCAGGAATCTTTGTAGTTTGAGAGAGATCCCCGTCCTGCTATAACATGAAAGTATCAACCTTGTAACGGAGCTATACTATAGAGCAGACCATGCTATAGCTCTGCAAAATCAAGTAAAATGCTATAAGGGGAATTATGGAATTTCCCTATATATCTGTACATATTTCTGGCGTATACAAATTGGTTTATTTCCTTTGAGAAATATTCACTGGATGTGTGTGTATGTGGTGTTTAATAGCAGGCTAGGAACTACGCAAACTAAACTTTTTTATACCATTAATATGCCATTATGCCAAATAAGCAAGAGATTAAGAGAAAAAAATATTTTTGATTTTGAATGAAGATTGAAACAAATTTTGCAAAATTTCCTTTCTAGCTCAAGATTGGATTTGAATGTCAATCCAAATAGTTCTGTTTTGTGTATTATTCATAGTTCATTTGAAATCTTAATGACATCATACATTTTATTTTGTATCCCAGGCTACATGTATAATAGTTTGCCAATGTGGTAACCAAAACTATAAAAGTTCATTTATCTTGTTACCGTATTTTCCTGCGTATAATCTGCAGTTGTAAAGTCTGCATGCAAAATTTAAAGAAAGGAGAAAAACCATGTATATGTGGTGCAGGGGTGGGAACTCTGCGCCAATTGCGCCGCACTGTGCCAAAACTAATATCTTGCGCCATCCTGCTCCAATAGCGTATTTTTGCATTTTTCTGCGCCAAATAGCAAATTTTGCTTCAGTATGCCCGGAATTTCGGAAAGGACGCCAAAAAATTTTTGTTCCTGCTAGCCACGAAACGTTTCTTTACGAGAAGAGCGTGTTTTATTCCACTATACTTAAACTATCGCCTTAAACTATCTGCCCCTGATCGGGCTTTCCATCGCGAAACCCCGATATTGTCCGTGATCGTGGAACTGAAGATGGTTTGCAATGCCTTTCATCTTTAAAGTGCAAATTCGAGTGTTTCCGTTTAAAAACAAATAGTCGTCACTGAAATCAGCAGAAATTACTGTAGTCGATTGTGATTAAATCCCGATGTTTCGTGAAAAAAAAATTTCATTCCGGTAGTAAAAAGCGCATGTCCGCTGAATTACGAATGTTAGTTTAGAAACTTTGCAGAATAACGAGCATTAAATCGCCAATGTTGCCAAATAACGAGCGTTAAATCGCCAATGTTGCCAAATAACGAGCGTTAAATCACCAAACATCGAGTTGATTCTTCCGAAATTCTCTCCCATTTTGAAACAATTTCTTTCCAAGTATAAAAAAATTAAAAACTTATAAAAATTTTTTAGCTCATTTGAAGTGCTGCTGTTCAAGTCAGCAAATAGTGCCCTCAGTAAGCAAAAATCATCTTAAATAGACGGGTGCAAAAAATTTTATGACAGCCGCTCTTTCAAACAAGGTGTCAAAAGCCTAAAACACCAAAAACAAAAATCAAGCTGACGAAAAGATGTTTAATAACAAATGACAGTGCAGTTTTATTTTGAAAAAGGGTTGAGGGTTAACGAAAATATTCTTGTTAATTTCACTGCTCCAATTTATAAATATCTGCTCCGAATCCCATATTTTGCTGTTCCAAATCCCGAATTTGCTGCTCCAAAACTGCTCCGAATCCCATATTTTGCTGTTCCAAATCCCGAATTTGCTGCTCCAAAACTGCTCCAAATCCCGAATTTTGCTGCTCCAAAGCTGCTCCGAAATGGACTTAGTCACTTCCCACCCCTGGTGGTGCCATATTATCTGTAGGATTAAAAAAAATAACTTGTTTCAATAATCAATCCATTGATACGTTAATTATTAAAATTTATTTACAGTTTAATCTAAAACCTTCAAATTCAGAATCGTCTGAATTGGAATTAAATATAAGTGCAACAGTTTATTTAATTCGAAAGTCAGTCATCATCAAGAGGATTTGTATTTTCAGTGTCAGAATAACTGGGGTAAAAGCTTTAAATCCACATTTTGTCAACTCTTTATAGTTTTTAGTCACCTCTTTCCAGGCATCACTAACCCACTGCCATACTTCATCATAGGCCTAGCGTAAATTCTCATTTTTGTATGGAAATGAATTCCTTCAGTCATCCAAAAAAAAAAATTTCCTTATAGGCTTTAATTTTACTTTTAAATGACCTGTTTATTCCTAAATCTGATAGTCTTGCCCGCTGACGAGCGATATCAAGTCTCTCTGCTTGGGTGGAATACAAAGCAGCTGCAGAAAAAAACTTTTGTAACTTGACTATTAGCGGCTGATCATATTCTCAGCAGAGTGTCTGCTGCATTAGATAATCCATATTTTTTTATGTTTAACCAGTTTTTTTAACATAGTCCATGGATTATATGGAAGAAAATACGGTAGTTCATAGTTCCTAACAAAGTTGGAAAGAAAGCTATTTTTCCATTCTCAAACTTCTAGCCGCTATAAATTTAGCAGAACCATATATCCATATATTTTTAAATGCTTTCAATTCAATAAAAATTTAAATTATATATAAAAGTACTAAGTTACGATTTTTTTAAATCGGAAGTTCTTAAATTGTGAGACATTTCTCTCATCAAACCTATGTATATTAGGTTGACTCTATGAAGTATGTTTGGAAAATAAAGATACAAACTGCTAGTATTTTTTCAAAACACTTGTTTGACAAAACGTCTTTTATAAATTTTTCACTGGTACTTGTATTAGTTTTATACGTGACTAGCTATAATACCCAGTGCTGCCTAAGTTTCTTTAATGAGGCTTTTTTGGATCAGATGATATCTCACCTTTTCTTTGAGGGACATAGTGTCCAAGTTGACCTATATGGCGACTTCCTTTGCGACTCGTGAATGAAACAAATATAGATTAAAGAAGCATAAAAAATGAATTTTGTTTTTCCTCCATTTGAATAGGCGCTTTGTATTTAATTTTTTTTTTTCTCTTTTGAACTTCAAGTTAGCCATCTGCGTGTTTTTGCTTTAAAAAATAATTAAAGCTGTAGAATTTCTTCAATGTACTGTAGGGGCCCATAATTTTAAAACATCCAAAACTGACTATGCAATTTAATATTAAGACAATAATTTTCATGCTTGAGAAGATAACATTGATTTCAACCGTCAATTTATATTGTATCGATATCCAACTCCAAAGTAGATTTGGCTAATTATATTTAATTTTGTGGGCTTCATATCTCTAAGCGCCATTAAATTTTCGTATTTCTGGTGCTATTTTTGAGCTCTCGCAGTATTTTCAATAACTTTGCATCTGTGAACAGAACACGTTTTACAACTGGCAGTATTCTGAATTGCCAGCACCATTGTAAACACTTGTTATGTTGAGTCAGAATCCAATAGCAATGGCAGCAAACCACAAGGGAAAAGCTAAAAGTCAGACATTTAGGTCATTCAGTGTCTTAAACATACACAATAAAACATTACTTCTCTGTATACATGATGTCTTTACTTTCCAAACAGCCCTCGTTGATGTGAATTTTGTTTTTCAAATTGATTGCATTGGGTAAATTATTTAATATATAATGTCAGTATGGCCTGTACAAAAGTATATAAATGATCATTTTCCGTAAGTGACAAATCAAATGTCTTATTCTGATTGTAAATTTTCCAGAAATGAATCTCACTGTAACGACACTGTTTAGCCGTCGTTACATCCTGGATTCTATTTTTATCTTTCCCAAACATAGAATTAGCATTTGTGAATAACAATGAAAGTTTTCTTTCTACTAAGATTTATTACAACATTAGTTTTCTTTTACATAACTTTAAAACTTTAACTAGTTTAAGACATAAATGTAACAATTTTTTAACTTTAGTAAATATTGCACACTAGATTAGTTAAATCTCACCAATCTGTTAGTCAGAGTTCGTTATATCCACGCATCAGTGTTGTCTCCAACTGTATGGACGTCACCGGCTTGTATCCCAAGTGATCGAGGCGGCACCTGCTCGGTATCCCATGTGGTGGAGGCTCTGTGTTGGTATCAGCTCTGCTCTCCCAGCCGAGATCTCCCTCCTTCACGTGAGGCACACAAGACCAGGTCTCTGAGTCTATCTTAAATAGAAGGCTAGTGCTCCATCTCGCTCGTCCTAAGGCTGACAGGAATAAGAGTCCGGAAACCCTTGGTCGCTGCGTCCAACTTGATTAGACTGTCGATTCACTAGAACAGTGTTTCCTAACTGGTGTGTCCCGGCACCCTAGGGTGCCGCAATATCGACTAAGGGGTGCTGCAAGATATTATAGAGATAAGTAAAAAAATATGTATATTGTGGTCCATTTAAGGTCTTAAAAAATCCAAATTATTATTCTCGTGCGTGACAGACATATTGGATAAGTTGTCATCTGGTGGCAGTGCACACGATCTCTAAGGAAAGAGGATTCGTTGGCTTTCTAGTTTAATGGTTTAAGGTGTTCACCTAGCAAGTGAGGGGACGAGGGTTCGATTCACCGCAAGGCCCATTTTCTTTCTTGGATTTATCTTCGCATTAGCCAGCTGCTGAAACCTTCAAAGTAATAACTGATAGTGACACCACACACCTTCTGATAAGTTGATAAAACCTCATTTTCAACACTTATCAAGATATCAAGATGTAGTAGACATCTACTTTCCACTGAGAATTTTGACTGGGTTGTCTCACAATTTGATTTCGCAAACAGTGCTGAGGAAATAGATTTCACTGCTTGTGATCAAGGGGAATTTATTCATCTTTGCGCCAATTCCACACTCAAAAGTAAGCTCATCAAGAAATGGTTGCGGGTGACTGCTTTTTGGCTTGGACTGAGAGAGGAGTATCCTAATCTAGTGAATAAAGCAATTTTAATGCAATTTTCAACGCCATATATATATATATATATATGTATATGTATATATATGTATATATATATATATATATATATATATATATATATATGTATATGTATATATATGTATATATATGTATATATATATATATATATATATATATATATATATATATATATATATATTTATATATATATATATATTTATATATATATATATATATATATATATATATTTATATATATTTATATATATATATATATATATATATATATTTATATATATATATATATATATATATATTTATATATATATATATATATATATATATATTTATATATATATATATATATATATTTACTTGCTCACAAATATATATATATATATATATATATTTATATATATATATATATATATATATATTTGTGAGCAAGATTTCTCTGCTATGGCGACCCAAGAAATAGCTTACTACTCAACCATACATGCACCTCGTACGCATTCCTCTATGGAATTTCTAATGAATTGGTACATGCTGGAATGTGCGTGTATGTGTAGTGAACCCTGTGTAGCTTGTGTGTAGTGTTGCCATCTGTCAAGCAAAGACTGCAAGACCTTGAGGACAATTTACGTGTTTCGTTGCCAACTGTAGGGCCTGATTTCAAGTATCTGTTCTCTAAGCATCAATTATAAGTTTCACTTTAATGATTAATCGAACAAAACTCTACTGATGTATTTTTACTCAGTGACTTTTAAGGAAAAGTGCCTAAGTTTTAATGTCATTCCCGAGGGTGCCGCAAACTTCAAAAGGTTGGGAAACGCTGCACTAGAGCATGGTGACGTACTCTGCTCAGGGCGAGACACTTTGTTAAACGCTGATCGTTGCGAGTATTTTTAGACCTCGTTCGCTCTCTCAGCACGCTGGTCGCTTTTAAGGGAAAACTTCCCATTCCAAGAACCAATCGGACAGCATAATCAATAGCCTGTAAAAACTTGGTATACTGAACAGTAAAACTCATTTGCATGTCCACACAGAATAAACACTATTTCAACTTTTGATATATATGAAAGTTGGCAACATAGAGTAAACATTGAAGACCTGGCCAGGGTCTGCAACAATAGGCCTATTTTGGGTTGTAAAAACTTATGAAATTATTAACTGTGAAGTGACCTGCGACCCACAAACGGCATGAAGGTAAAAACATCACATTTTTCTTATATAATTACATTGCAAAAAATTTATCACAATTTGATATTGCACAATAATTTTATATTTTGAGTTCGATGATCCTGCGTGGAACCCCTCACGGGCAATCCGCGAGACTTCTCATTAATTAATCCCATCATCATGTTACACATGTCAGTAAAATCATTACACAATTGTTTAAAAGAATTTTGCTCAAGAACATTGGCTGTTTCTAATTTTTCAATTTTTATCAGTCTCAAAGTGTATAGACACATCACCATATTTAAATATTCAGTTGAGCAGTCCCCACGAATCCTTTGAAATTATCGTGCATGCTGATTAATTCTTTTCCGTAACAGATGACCTATGGCCTCATCTGGGCATATAAGAATGGAATCAAGAAAGAACCAACTTCACTTAATATACTGTTTCAATGCAGTAATATTTGGAAAAATGATGACCATAGGCATAGATCAGGGCTGAATAAATGTCACGTCGTCATGGCGGCTGAAAAATTGACATTGGCACCTAATTTTTTTATGACCTGTAACTAAATTGAAATCTTAGGACAACAGTTATCAAAAATTGTATCCAGTACATCTGCTAGCATGGGAAGGCATCCCAGACAAGCCAAACTACATCATTTTGGACAAATTTTGTCTATAAAAATTCTTGGCGCCTAAATTTTTTTTCTAATTTGTCGAGCCCTAATGTAGATAAGACATGATAAATGACTCTGAAGATTTTTGTTATCAGATATAGGTCTTAGGCTTGTAGCTGACCATTCCGATTCACGAAACTTATTGGCAAACCACACAATGGTAGATTTAGGTCTTTCAACAGGTCAATGCCTCTATTCAAGCAACTAACAGGACTCTTTATCTTTTTCCCAATTAAATGTAGAAAGGTCCCAAGAATATTCTAACGGTCTTTGGACCTCTGACAACCATATAAAAAACACAAACGATTTGTTCCATTGAATCTAAATGCTCCCTATACCATGATAAATTTGTCTTCTTATTGCCAGCTGTAGAAAGAGTGAAATTTTTGTCAGAGGTCATGTCAGTAATAAGCCCAGCCATAGGGTTAATCTAAAGACTTTGTTACAAGTAGGTGATCATTTTTGTGGAGTTGCTTCGTAAGAGGCCTGAGTCACAGGTTTTGAAATATATGCAGGGCTCCTGCTCGTCTTACTTTTCCGTAAATTGTCTTTTGTCTCACTTTCTCAGTTTTGTTCTCTTTATTAGTTTTTGTCCTTATTTTTCTTACCAAATCCCATCAAAAAGTAATTGGCTTTAATTGAGCAGGGAATATAGATATAAAAATCAGATATTACGAAGCAGAAATTGTGTCATTTTTAAGGTTATTTGGGGGCAGGGGTGTATGTGGACCATTTGGTTTAATTTTTCATTTGTTTAGTTTAAGGGTTTAACAAGTAGAGTAGTCATTAAAATCTGTCTGGATGGAAAAAATGATTTTGTTTGTATTATTTCATAGTCTTGGACAGTAACATTCATCATTTAAAATTAGTCCACATTTAGTGTATAGGTGAAACAGCAGTTTATATTACAAAGCAATTGGATACATAGGCCTATTCTAGATTTGGTGATTCTGATGCTACCCCCAATAGCATTCAATTGTCTTCTGTATTTTCAATGTATAAACAGTATTTACAATGCTCAGCAATGAGTTAGAAATGAAAGGGCTTCATTTATCAAAAATGATTACAGTGGTGTTGAACAGTAAAATGTAAACTAAACTGAATCCTTTAAAAAAAACGCAGATGAGAAATGCAGTAAAACCATCTGCAGATAAAAAATCTGCCTAGGAAAAATAGGACAAAAGGGCATTTTCCGAAAAAGTAGGAAAAGTAGGACTCCTGCAGTAAAACCATCTGCAGGGTTCCTACTTTTGGGGAAAATGTCCTTTTGTCTTACTTTTCCTATTTTGTTTACCAAATCCTATCTACAAAATTCATGTAATGGGTTTTAATTGAGCAGGGAATCATCAATATATTGCCAAATAGTGCAAAGTTGTAAATTGCAATTAATGATCCTGCCAAAGCAGAAATTGTATCGTTTTCAAGGTTATTTGGGAGGGGGGGGGCATATGTGGACCATTTGGTTTATTAATTTTTCATCTGCTTATTTTTGAGGATTCAACAAATAGTCGTTATAAACTTTGGTCTGGATGGAAAAATTTTATATTTACTTTTCATGATCTTAGACAGTAATTAACAATCGTCTAAAATTATGGTGCAGATTTTGTGTATAGGTGAAACAACAGTTTATATTAAAAAGCAGTTGGATACATATACCTATTCTACATTTGGTGATTCTGATGCTACCCAATAGCATTCCATTGCCTTTTGTATTTTTAGGGCATGCAGAAGCATAAACAATATATACAATACTCATCAAAGAGCTAGAAATGAAAGTGCTTCATTTTTCAAAAACAATTACACTGGTATTGAACAATAAAATATAAACAAATCCCTTTAAAAAATGGATGGTAACACAATTGACTTATTTGCATCTTGACTGCCTGTATTTACATCGGAACTTGTAATTTACATATTTTTCACTGTGCTTTTGAAAGTAGTCTGGGAGGAGCATCATTCTTAAAAATCTTACATGCCTTCATATTTTGCTATGCATTGTCGAATGGAGTTGACAGATTGGACTGTGGAAGACTGCAAATAAAATTAATGTATAATTTGATCATTTGAAAACTTTCTGTGGTTGCTAGTGCACTGTTTTGGCCAAAAAATGTTTTTGTAACCAAGTCATTTCTGTCTTAGGATACTGAAAGTAGAATAGTGCTATAAAAAAAATTAATGAGGAAAAAACTTTTAAATAAAAAAAATTTTTTGTTATGCTATGATTATGTTGTCTGGGGGGGGGGGGGTACCTTCCCCTTCCTACTTTCTAGTCTTGCTTTTTTCTACTTTTTCGAGTGGGAGGCCTGCATCTGGTTCACCTTGACTTATTTACATCAGGCCTTATGATTTACATTTTGCACTGTTTTTAAAAGTGGTCTCAAACTCAAAGCAGCGTTATTCTCAACAAATGTACATGTTTTTATAATTTGCTGTGCATTGTCGAAAAGAGTTGTGACTCTGTACTTTGGAAGACTCCAAAGAAAGAATTTAAAATATATTGTGGGAGAGACAGAAAAAATTTGTCTGTTTGCTAGTACACTGTTACAAAAACACTTTTGGCCAAAACAAAGTCCTTTCTGTCATTTTGCTTTGGCTCAAATCAATCTTACAGGGTACTGAAATAGTATGAAAAATAAATAAAAATATTAATTTAAAAAAATTATGGATTTTTTTATTATGCTATAATTATATGTTGTCTAAGGCAGGTACCCTTCCTGTCTTACTTTTTAGTCCCACTTTTACTTACTTTTTCTAATTTTTTGAGTGTGAGCCTTATATTTATCAATTGTCGGACTGCAGACATTGATAAAAGGTGTCTCTGGATACAGGAAATAGGATGCTGCCATAAAGCTGGCCTGGAAGATATCTGTGTACAGGATAAGTCCAGTTGCCGAATCCTGGCATTCATTATGATACAGGAATTGATGAACATATTGTGAAATTTGGAACACAAACAATTCCTGGCTAGATAAATGTGAAATTTTTCTGAGCTGTTGTCATTTGCAGTCTACCTAGTCATGATCTGAAATTCTACCATTTGTAGATAATATTTTATATAGGTCTACTTAGAGATGTGAGGTGAGAATATTCTCGGAGAAAAAGAATATTCTGAGAATATTCTCCTGGATGTAAAAATTGGAGAATAATTGAATATTAATTTTTCTTTTGAATAATTTAAATTTTTTTACTAATTTTGTTTATATTGTGAAATATAAATCAGTTTTCATTGCCTGAAGCATTTACAACAAAGCAGTTTTTAGTATAATCGCCCCCTAATGACAACTTTAGTTCGAGAATATTCTCCAGGTCATGATGAGGTTTTAAAAGTTTGTTATTAAGATTTTAGAAACCATTAGATTAAAACCTTTAAAAAATTATTTTAAAATTAGATAAATTTTCAGAAATAAGTTCACAAAAGAAATTAAAAGTTGATTGATAAAGGAATTATTATACAATCACCTTCATTCTGAGAAAATGCAGAACTGTTGTTTTTTCAATGCACATACACTTAAATATTCTGTATCACTCACATTTCTTTAAAAGTTGTGTAATTCAGCCATGTTCGTTTAATTTTCTTGCTTTCAAACTTTAATATTGTGGGTCTATAAACTTCAATATACCCATTTTCTTGGCGTGAAGAGATAGGGAATCTCTCACTATATATTATAAATTACTAGAGAATTTTTTTATCAAAAATAATTATATAAAAATAATTATTATTCTCAAGTTATTTATTGAGATTATTATAATACATATTACATATATTCTTAATAATACTCTGGAAAGATTTCGTTAACTGAAGATTATTGTTATCGAGGACAATATTCGAGAATATTCTCTGGAAGGACTATTATTAATAACTTCAGAATAATTCTTATTTTCTAAGAATATTCCCCAGTAATTTATGAAAGTAGTCCTTCCAGAGAATATTCTCAAGGATATTATATGTAACTATATTATAAATAAGAGAATATTCTCATCAAGAACTTATAAGAATATTCTGAAGTTATTTAATAGTCCTATCAGAGAATATTCTCCAAAAGATTATTTTCGAGAATTTTGCATCTCTACTTTCCTATGTCTGATTGTAACCACCTACTGTAGGAGTATATGTCCAAGTTTGAAATATTCTTGTTAAAGCAAACAAGGAAAACAAAGATTTCACCTGAATTAGTTATTACAATTTTTCAAATAAGTTTAAGACGATACGCTTCTCTAATCGGTTAAAATAGATGGTTCTTTTTCCCTTCCCCCCCCCCCTTCCAAAACTCGAAGTCCATAAGATTCCTCGATCATGCGACCGATCATGAACGGAAGTAAATTTATTTATACATACAAATAATGTTGGCCAAGGCCTATACATGAGAATGCAGTTGATGGTGACGAAGAATACATTTTTCAAAAATGTAATTGGTGTGGGTAAATTGCTTTGCTTGTATTTCGTTAATGCACGGTGCGAACATAACATAACTTATTTGTCCCCAGTCAATTTCAATAATACTATACAAATTAGAGTTTACAATTAAATTACATATTTACAATATCTGACAGAAAATGCAAAGAGAAAAATGTTTGAATGGACACGGTAGAAAATAGTTAATTCATAATATGGTGAAGAAAGCTGGGACAGGGAAGAGAGCAATAGCTAAAAGCTAGAAAAATCAACGACAATAGAGGGGAGCAAGTTCCAGTTACCTATAGTATGAAAAAAGCTAAATTTAAAGCAGTCGGTGGAAGCAAATATATACATTTTGAGACTGGACCGCTGAGCAGAGATCTAATTAATGTCATGCCATGGAGGATCAGAATAACATTACATAATGTGCTGCACTCTATCTTTGTCATTTCTTTGACCATCAAATCTTCACATTTTTGAAATGCCAGATTTTAGCCACAATTGTCATGGTATAATGAACATTGCGAGACATAATGAAAACTACTTGCATTAAGACCTTTTCACTGTGGATTTAAAACCTTTAAACAATTAAGTCATAACAATCGCATTGAAATAAGAATTTTGAGATCTCCTTGCTTTGTGTCTTCAAGTAATGGCAATATATTTTTGGGACTGTTTTTCCCATTATAGATTTTCATCAATTTAGTTCTTAAGCAAAATTCTGTTCAACTATTGTGTAGTGGCTTTACCAACATGAGAAATGTTTCATTTATTTAAGAAACTTTTGCCTGTGTATTTTTTTTTTCAGTAAACAATTTGATTCATTTTATTTTTTCACTTTTGTGTAACAATAAAATTTTATCTTAATTTTGTGTAAGAAGGTTTGAAATGTTATAAATGTACAATTTCAACTTTATGAATAACACCTATGAATTAACATGTTTGAGATACCTGTTAAATCTTCAGTGATAATGTGAGGTTTGTTCAAAAAGTATCCAATCATAATTTTTCATGCGTAAACCAATGAAGCTAGGAAGGTGTGGTTTGGTACACCTATGTAGGTGATCTTAGTGCACATACTTGAATTCTACCTGTCTGCAAAAGCTGCTAGTCACCTGCAGACCACCAATGACAGAAGTAGTAGTTGTACCTTTTATTGTTTTATAATAATTCCTGATAGATGGCGTGGTAATCAATATAATAATTTCCTATTATATTGTTTGAGTCTTAGATGGCAACAGTTTGTTGTATGTTGACAACCACATGGTAAACATCTGTCTCAACTCAATGTTATTAATTAAGATATCACTTACCTGTCCAATTACACTGAATAAAGTTCTTAATTTTGAATTTATATCACTGACATCAATTAATCTTCCAATATGCCACAATTCAACTTAACAGAAGTGTAAGTAAACATCATATTTTTGTTTTTGAAAAACAAATGGTGGGAAAAACTTGAACAATGCTACTGCATTAAATTGTGTGTGAAGCTTGGATGCCCAAGTAAGAAATGATCTGCAAGATTAAACAGACCACCTGAGATGAAGAAATAGGCATCACACTGATATAAAGGAGTGAGTGCTACAACTTTCAAACATGGCCAGGGTTGGTCTGATTTTGCCCAACCCGAAAAACCCTTGAAATAACCCAACAAAAACACCTTAAAACTGCATTTACTCGCAAACATATTTTCCAATGATATTGCATTGTCATACTCTTATCTCAAAAGAAATGCGTAAATAAATCTCTGTTCAATGCTATTTAAATTATATTTCTAAAGCAGGTTTTCCTAGGAGCAGGTTTCTACAGTGCGTGCAGCGTAAAAACGCTGATTGGTAAAAAAAACATGAATTTCAAGTTTTTAACCAATCTGCGTTTTCACGCTGCACACGCCGTAAAAATTCTACTCCTAGGAAAACCAGACTTTACCATTATATTTTAAGTCTTTCTTTTACAAGTAAAGAAAATAAGCATTTTCATGAATGTTTTCTTATTCACAATTACCAATCATTTTCAATAACACCTTTTGATTTGAGTGATCTTTCACTATTTCTTTCACTTTCACTAATTTCTTTGCTTTTTCACATCTAAGTTTTTTTCTCAGTTTTGACCATACTTGTCCAAAAGTAGAAAAAATATGTTTAATTGATGTAGATGTGGATGTAATTGAATGCAGGTCTTCCAAAAAAATTTGCAAAAGTCCGCATTTAAAATCTTATTTATTTTTGCCTTGCAATGCATGATTTTCCATTACTTTTTTACTTCAACTGATCACGGTTTGTGAAAACATTGTTCCTGGATAGAAATCTGTCTTCTATTTGAAACACATATAGTGCAATAACAAATTCTGTATTCAGTTTCTTGATCGATTGTTTAGCAGAAGCTTCTTGTTCCTTAATTAATCTTTTTCTTCTCAAAGCAAGATCAGTCATATTTGCAAGGAAATGAAATGGAGTTATCGCTTTTTCAAAGCGATGTGCAACACGCTCCTTATACAAATATGATAATTTACTTTCTAATACATCTAGCTATATTTCTACTGTCTGTCCAAGAATACAGCTATCTCGATAACTGCACTTGCAAGTTGACACATTCTTTATATAATCCTTTATCTAAAAGCATCACAATACTTTTTCAAATTTCTTTATGTTCAATGGATATTTCTATGTATTTTTGGTAATTATGGATGAATGAAGATTCATAAAATGGGCTGAACAGCCAAAAGCAAGAACATGTGGCTGGTTTTGGACAATTATGTCAAAGGTTTTTCATTTTGTTCTCGTTATCGCAAAAATCAGCAAAAACACTTTTATTATCCTATAGTATCCATAGCCTTTTCAGCTATTTCCGCACAGAATTCTACTGTTTTCTTGTATGAGCCACATTCTACAATATCTATTAAGTGTGTGCTCTAGCCATTCTGGATACTCCCTGCGATGGAGTCAGCATTTGACCAGCCATCCAATATCAGAGTGATAGTTGAATTTTTAAATTTCTCTGCATATTGATAGTTTTATCTGCCTCATCTAATAATGATCCAGCTAATTTCTTCCTATTGGAAGGGATATAACCTGGATGCAAAGCATTAACCATTTCTCAAAATGCATCACTGTCGGCTATGTTAAAAGGTACATTATTAAAGCATAAAAAAATTCGGATACTTTTCAAGAACTAACCTCTGGCAGTCACTTGTTTTAACAATAAATTGTCCCATCGGTCTTTGGTATGTTCCAGCATCCACAATAATATTTGAACTTCCACATGCAGAAACATCTTCAAGAGGTTGCTTTCTTTTCAATGAAGTAGATATCTCTTCACTGCATGAAGGTTCATTATCATTAGTGTTTGATGAAAACAAGGAATGAGCTTCAGATTTCTTGCATTTATTCACATGAGCACAGAATCTTTCCACTTTTGCATTAACTATGGTATTGCAAAACTTGCGTAAGTCACTTGCCATTTGTTATTAGTTTTATTCACCATAGTCCATTGAATGGACTGTTTTCTTCCAGAACCTTCAGTTCTTGGCATTTCGCTGACTAAGTTTTATCACCAAAACTTACACTTCTCTCAAAGTAAAATAGCTAAGCAGCAGAAAGAAATAGTGAAATGCTGTATCCAGGAGGGAAAACAACCATTACCCAGTCCAGTCGGATTGATCTGTTTCAGAATTTAGTTGCTTACAAATATTTGTTAGGGTTTTTGTTTTTTTAATTGCAGTTCTAATAAATGCTACGCTCCTTATCATTTGGGAACAGTGTTTCTTTACTAAAAGTGTTTGAACTCTGGTTACAGTTTACTCTGGCTTTAAGCACACATGAAACCAGCTAAAATTTTTATTAATATTGATTTAATGTTCTATTCTGATTATTAATATACTTATATACATAATTGTCATAAATTACCCAGTCCATTATATTTATTTACAGCATATATAACTTTATTTCCTTATGCTTCAATATCAAAAGCCCTGAAAAAACCCAGTGGGTTAGGTTTTTTCTGAAAAAACTTGGGTTTTTGCCAACCCTGAAGATGGCTGTACATCAATGGAGAGTCAAGCAGAAATGAGATAGTTATTGACCAAGTGAGGACTCTGGCAATCATTGAATCACGATCAGAGAGCTTGAAGACGAGGCAATCATTAGCATTTCATCCATTCATTTCATTTTGACTGATTATTCAGTCTTCTAGATATGGAATTTCAAAGTCATGGTGACTTCTTTTGTGTCCAGTGGCTTGGTTTATCATGAGTATGCGCCATGTGGCACAACCATACCAAGGAGTACTACCAAGAAGTTCTGCATTACAATTTACAGTTCCATCACTATTAATGCAGTAGCAATGTTCAAGCTTTTCCTGCCATTTTGTCAAAAACAAATATGACAGCTCATTTCCTCATTTATCGCCAGTCTGCCAGCAACTGACAACTTTTGCAGGCAGGAAAAATTTCAAGCATGCCACTTAGGATTGCCTATATACGAGTACCAAATTGCAACTTAACTTCATTGGATCACGTACAAAAAATTATGGTTAGTTTTTGAACAAACCTTATGTATAATTAGATTACAAAATCTTAAACTAAATAGGTTTTTTAAATTCAGCTTGGACATAGGTGGGAAGTTTGTTTTTGAATAGCTTTTAAACTGGTCCTGGCTGAATTTTTTTTCTTTTGACAAAACAAGTTGCTTTTAAGACTTGTTTTTAGTAAAATCCTGATGTAATAATATTCTGCAGGCCAAGAAAATATCATTGTAAAAGGATTTTTACCTATAGATGTGGGCATTATGTATCATAAAATTTATGTTAATATCTCTTAATGGGTGTGGTATCCCAGGTAGATGAGATACTCACCTAAAGTACCAAAGGGTGTTTAGAAGTGTCTAGTTTGATGCCCGATTCATCCTTGTCACAATCTTTTGTAATGTGGAGATGCAACAGAAACTGCAATAGCATGACCATAGAAAAAGATTGCTATCGCAAGAAGTCCCCTGAACAAATTTGTTGATTCTCTCCCACTCCTGTAACTAATGTGGCAGAGTTTTATTCTGAATATCTTATGTTGATATGAAATCATGGGCAGAGATATGGGGGAGGGGGGCATGAGGGGGAAGAACCCAGCATCAATGGCAGAGCTGACTGATCTAATGTGTATTTTTATGAATTTGCGTCATGCTGCCCCCTCCTTCCCCAGCCTTTCATGTATGTTCACCTATGTCAGAAGTATTAATCAGTGAATCAATACATGAAATCTTGACCCTCTTTTTCTCAAACTGTCATTTTTTTTTAAATTTGTTCCTGTGAGATGAGATCAAGGTTTGACTGACTGTATGCAGTGTTAATAATGTATATCTTGTTGCAGGTTTTATCTATGATGAAATCTGTTTCTTTAAAACTCTGAGCTGCATGCGATTTTCTAATCTAAAATTATATTTCATTTGATAAGTTTGAAAATCTTAAATCAAATAAATTTTTCACCTATTAATTGAAAATTAACCCTTTAAAATTATGCATATTGATTTAAAAAGTAGAGATTGTGTAACTATATAAACATGTCATTTCAGAGTGAAGAATCATCAAGCTCATTAGAACCTGTACCTGATCAGGCAGTCTTAAATTCCAGTCTGAAAAATCATATCAGTTCACCGCCTCATTCTCCAACAAGCCACAGTCGAGGTTAGTGGCTGTTGGTTTTCTCCACTCTTTATTTCAACTCTATTTTTTTTATGAATATCGGTTTTTACCCATGAAAAAGAATTAAGTTTTTTTAAGTCCTTTCTAAATTTCCTGTCTATTTTTTTTTTTTTTTTGGATACGGTGACCCTTTATACACTTTTTTTTGGGCCGAAATGTTTTCACACACACTTACATTTTGCTATATTGTTTAACAGCTTCGGGTAAGACCAGGTGTAAATGAAATTTGGCTGAAGTGTTATATACAGGGTGGTCCGGAACTCAAATTTTAGGGGTGATAATATACTTTAAGACATAACTTTTGCAATGGAACCTTGGATCAAAATGATCGAAACAATGTTGGCGATAGGAGAACCATCAAGCAAGCAACATGTCCAGCGTGGTGGCATGGCCTGCACTCTCCCCTGGATTTAATCCATTTGACTGCTTTTTCTGGGACCACCTGAAATCAGTGTGATACACCAGAGGACTCTGTAGAAATTGTTGCTGGGATTCATGTTGCTGCTGACAAGATTAACTTTACACCAGACCTCTGCAAGTGGATGTGCCATTCCTTCAGCTCTTACATTGGTGTTTGTTTTTAATCTATCTTACAGCTGTTTCTATACTTAGTTTTCTGATTGAATGTCTTTCAACTTAAGGTTCCATTGCCAAAGTTATTTTTCCTGACATGTACAATCACTCCTAGAAGTGTGTGGGTAGAGTTCTGCACCACCCTGTATATAGAGTTGGGTTTTTTTCCACTGTTTTGCTAGACGCGCATTCATCGCTAGTTTTACAAGTATTTGATGTCACTTGTGTTGCATTAAAAGTGCTGTAGAAGTATTTGAATACTGTTGGCATTGGTTAATTTATTGATAAAAGGGTGTGGTTTATATCAAGGCTTGACAAATTTTAAAAAGTTATGTGCCAGCTAAATTTTTCATGCAAGGTATGTATTTTTCAGGGAAAATATCCGAAATAGTTCTTTTAGACTTTCCCGAATCAGGGTGACCTATTCCAAGTTTTGGCTTCTGAAACATTTATATAAGTTCTGGTAATTTTGTGTTTGTCTTGCACACCAATTTAGTCACCACATAGAAAATTTTAGATGCCAACGCAGATTATTTTTCTTAGTTGCTATTGCAACCTGGCCCTCTGGTCTCTATATGTGCTGTAATTTTTCAGTGAAGCACATTCAATTTATATACCGCTCTGCTGCTTGTTTTCAAAACATGGACTGTTTCATCAAACTGTTTATCTACAATAGCCTCTATTCTTGTTACTGTGCGGGGGGTAGGAGAAATGTCTATTTTCGTCCTGAGGTGAGAAAGTATATAGCTGACGTAAAGTATAAAAGTTTTCTAGCAAATCTGCAGCAGGGTTTGTGTTACAGAATTGTTCTGGTTTCTTATGGTCGTTCTCCTATATTCATCAGTCTCTACAGAAAGTAGACCACTAACACTATACTTTCATAGCATGAAAATTTGGAAATATGCCAATTTCACTTCTAGTATGTGAAATATTAATAAAACTTTATAATAAATACCAATTTTCTTCAATATTAATTTTAAAAAAAATATTAGTATGGAAGGCAAATGGTGTGTAGCATCATATTAGAACATGAAACACAACTGACATTATACATTTCAACGTTCACCATTTCATTAGAAATTTCCCAGATGAATACAAGGTGCATGTACAGTGTTAATAAGTTGCAGTGTTGCTGCCATAAAAAAATCTTCCAGAAATTTAAAAACATTTTTTTGAGAAACCCATATTTATATAGATCAGATTATATGCTCCTGTTTCAAATCTATTGCTATCAATCTACAGTCGAATCCCATTATAACGAATGCCAATAGAATGCCAACTTATAAACTAGCTTCTTTTGTTTTCTAAACTATTACTAAACTTGGCTAGTTTTTCAAAACAGTGGGCATAGATTATGGTTTTCTTATCTTATCCTTGGTTTCATTTACTAAAGTTTTCCTTGTGTGTGTAATAAACTAGCATTTTCTTTGGTCAATTTACAAAAAACTTGTTCTTATGAGAAATTCATAAAAATTATGATTGTTATGTATTACAGACCACAGACTAATCTGATGTATTTTTTACATTTTCTTATGACTGGAACCAACTTTCTTGAACTATTGAACCTTGGTCATTATTGTAATGGATGGAGGGTTTATTTTCTTAGACAGCCATCAGTGTGGCCATAATTTAGTTGACAGTACTCAAAGCCATCTGACTATAAGAATAGCAAAAAAATTGGTCAATAAAAATGTTAGGTATCAACATGAAAATCGCCTTTTATTCAGGATGAAGTACAATTCAGTACTGTCACTGATTCATTTTTGTCTAGCAAGTCTAAGCATGGTGTCGTATTCGTCCCCGTATCTGTATATTATAAAACTAATCAAATTTTGTATCGTTCTGGTTCTTAGATCAAGCTACAGATAGCTTTGAAGAGTGTCAGTCTACCTCTTACATGCATGCTGGTTAAAGTAAATCATGGAATGCTCTATTCATTAAAATTTTTATTTATAAAGTTTCATGTATTTTATTGCTTTCAGGTTTTAGCCAATTTAATGAAGTCCACATACCTCCATTATTGGGAGTTGCTCCATTAGGCCCTGTACCACTCAACACAGAATGTCACAATCAACTCAAAATTTTAGAGGCTGCACAAAGACACATGCCGTTACTATCAGACTCAGAGAAAACAAGGTTGGTATTGTACCCCTGATTATTCAACCCTTTTCAAGACGTCTGCTTTATTTCATAGGTTTTTACTTCCTCTCAGTCCATGTAAAAATATTTAAAATTTTGAAAATATTGATAGAAATCATTTTTGGCATGCAATATATATACTCATCTTTTTAGTTTAAGACTGTTAAAACATAAAATATTGAACTGACAGAAATCTAATTTTCTTGTCTGAGAATCTTTGACCATTTACAATTATTGATTCAGCTGTTTTTGATTTCAGACACTATCTACCTAGAAATCCATACCCGACTCCTTCGTATTACCCTCATGGGTTGCCTTACTGTGACACGGTGGAGTTCTTCCAGCGTCAGTCTACAGAGACATTATTTTTTGCTTTCTATTATATGGAGGTAATTTTTATATTTCATGGAAATTAGTTATTTAATATTTTTCCTTATCTACAGTCTGTCAGTATAATCTTTTAATTTGTGCCAACAGCAGGTCCAGAGATTTTGCTCGTGCCACTTTCCAACATACAACATGTTATACATATGCTGCCTATTTTTTATTGCACTCAGTGATGTTTCCAGACATCTGGTATTTGAAAGATATCTTAAAAAAAACTTCAAAATTGTCTGTCAAAAAAATAAACGTTCATATTCTTTTATTTCATATTGAAACTACAGGGTGGTACAGAAGTCTTGTCATGATTTGAAAATAGCTACTAAAGATGGACTAATTCAGTTTAAAGCATTTGAAAGATGTTTCTTTTACAAATTTTCTACATGTGCACTTTTAGTGGCGTGGAGGATGTTGAGGCAAAAAATTTTACATAGGCATGTTATTTGTGACATGGGTGTTACAAAGAGTGGAAGTGAGGGTGAAAGTAAAAGGAATGTAAATAAAAGACTTTGAAACTTCTTTTAAATGTTTTAAGTCGTTTGTCTCTATCATTAAGTTTTTTTTTTTCAAAACTGGTCAGGACTTCTAAACCACCCAGAATTTTATACAATTTATTAACGATTATTCTTAAATGTATTAACTACCATATACCGAGGCATATGCAGGAAGGGGCACAGGAGGCTTGGTCCCCCCCCCCCTCCAAGGCAATCAAAACCTAGCAATATGTTGAATAAATATCTCAGTAAAAAGTTTTTTTTTACATTTTTACAATCTTAATTTCTATCAATTTAAGAGGCTTAAAGTTACTGAAAGTGCTCTAGAAGAAATTCTTTATGCTTGTTTGTCTCCCTGCGTCCCCCCTTCCCCCCCCCCCCAGCACACACACACACAATTTGTATTTCGTATAAAGTGGGATGACAGGTGAACAGCTCTTTCCCTTGGCTATAAGTGCTGTGATCTCTTACCTCTGTTCCAGGAGTATGTATCCATTTATTCCGCTTTGTCTGAAAACGAAGAATGTGAAGGTATTGTGGTCTTGTTATCTATGTGAGCAGCTCCGAATCAATTTAAAACTGCATTAATAGCGAGGAAGGACAAGAGGAGAAATTAGATTACCTTTTGAGTACAAGACTAGCAACAGGTTACTCCTAAACAGATTATATTCCTAGGATGAATGCACAGATGTCCTGACTACCATGATCATCTCCATTTTTATCTCAATTGTGTATGTCTTTCAGTAGGAAAGTGGCTGGAAAAATATATGAAAATATGCCTTGAAATGCTGTGTCCTGTAAAAACAGTGAAATATGCAGAACTATAAAATATGCAGACATAGAAATCCTTGGCCTATTAATTTTATTAAATTTTTATTTTCTATTAAATCTTTTGTGGATATTATCTTTCAAAGGTATTAATCATTTCTCTTCCCATCAGGGCACAAAAGCACAATACTTGGCAGCTAAGGCACTCAAGAAACAGTCGTGGAGGTTTCATACAAAGTATATGATGTGGTTTCAGAGACATGAAGAGCCCAAAACCATCACAGATGAATATGAACAGGTAATTATTGATTACATTAATTGTAGTAGACCTTTTTTGTGTTTTTAGCAAGTTTAGCACTGTTGTGTGGTCATCTCCTCCTCCCCTGAACTTTGAGGTGCGAATATAAACCGATCTCCCTGTAAAGTCTACATCTTTGTATCAGCCAGCGGTTAAAAATCTTCATATGGATAGTGGGGAGTGACATCCTTGGATAAACCTATTTGGTTAGATTGTTGCGTAAATGATACTCCACATATCAAGTCGCATAACAATCCAGCCGATATCCCCTGAAACTCAGTAAGGTAGTGGCTCCCATTCACAAATTACTGACTTTTCTGCATTAAACTGTTGCAGAGAGAATGAACTGTTTTTTGTTTTTGTTTTTTCAAAATTGGTATTGCAGTTATTTTAGACTACATATTTCTGTACTTACCTGTAAGCAAGCAGGACCGTAGCCGTAACGACTGTCCCGCCCGAGGCAATTAATTTTCATAAATTTGTACGAAGAGGGGTCAAAGCCTTCAAATTTCATTAACAGAAATATATAGACACACATAGAACTAACGGTACAGATCTGTATTTCATTTTACATATTTCTTTTGAAGAGG
Source organism: Pholcus phalangioides (assembly GCF_987345545.1). Classification (NCBI taxonomy): domain Eukaryota; kingdom Metazoa; phylum Arthropoda; class Arachnida; order Araneae; family Pholcidae; genus Pholcus; species Pholcus phalangioides. Next base: position 108,398,033 of record NW_028301608.1, read on the forward strand.
ACTCCAGATATGCAAATAAAAATTCTAAAAATATATGTGGACACATAAAATGGTTCAGTGCTACCACATATGTGCATGTTTTTGGCATCTAATAAAATATTTTGTAGACATTTTAATTAAGTTATGCAAATAATTTTGTGATTTACATAAACATTTTACCATAAATGATTTATTTTTTTAAAATAGGGAACTTATGTTTATTTTGACTATGAGAAATGGAGTCAGCGAAAGAAAGAAGGTTTTACTTTCGAATACAAATACTTAGAGGACAGAGACCTCAACTGAACTTCCTTTTATTACTACTTGCTTTTTCTTTGAGATTTCCTCTTCTCGGTGATATTTCTTTTCCTTTTTTTTTTTGAACTGTTCAGATTTCGAGTTGATTTTCTATAAATTTAACTACCATATAGCCTCTAATTGGTGTGTGTGTGTATACTGGCATAGCGGTGCATGTGCATTTTGTAAGTTTGTGTGGTTTTTTTTATTGTTGTGACAGATTTTGACACAAGTGAAGTTGTAATCTGCAATTATGTGTATGTTATAACTGGGTTGTTGAGGTTAATGTTTATTGTTAATGGAAATCGAAATTGTTGCAAATTAACATTGGGAAAAATATTTAAAATGCATTTTAGATCCTGAAGTAAAAAAAGTCTGAAAATACCAATAAATGTTAATACTTCTGGTTATGTCATTGATTTTCTATATCATTTGTTAGTGTATAAAAAAAAACCCAAGCAATGGGAGCCTTTTGAAATTGCAAATCATGTTTAACTATGTATAATTTTTTTTTTAAATTTTAAAAAACTGGTATCGTGAGATAATTCTATTGACTATAAATTATGTTGAGGATTCTGTTTCCCATTTTCTCATCCACAGTTAATTACATGAATTTTTTTCATTACCATGCTGTGAATGCTTTATTTTATTCAGTTGAATAGATTTTTACCACATAAATCATTTACATAGAGGTACATTTACTACGAAATTAGTTTCTTTGTTTATTTTTGTTTTACGTGTATTTTGTAAAATTTAATTCTATCTCATTTGAATCGCTTCATTTTAAAAGGGGACTTCTGTAGTTTTTAAACGACTACAAAAGTCTTTTTAGAATAAAGCGATTTATTTAGAAATAGCCAGGCTTCTCCCAAATTTTCTGATGTCTAGTGAAACTTCAATATCTCTGAAAAAAAATTAAATTTAACAGTTAGTACCTTGTTTTATGAAGGTAATTCATTCCAGAATTGCATTCATTAGCCAAACATAGATTTCCTGTTGGTTTCTATGTAAAGTCATTTAATTTGTTCTGAATTCTGTTCAAAGGCTAAAGATACATTTTATAGAAAAGTAGAAATTGCTTAAAGAAAATGCTAGCCAAAATTCCGAATCTTGCTTCACAATCATAGGAAGAATTCAATGGAAGATGAGAGATCTTTTTAATTTCCCATTTTTTCCTTCAGTTTTATTATGTTGCATTGAAGTTTTTGATATTGCATTACTTTGTTAGTAAGCAATAATTATGTCGTGATTTCACTTCGAAACTTCATTAAATTTAGAATCATGTATAGTCAAATCAGTGATTTGTTTGTTTAGAAAAGTATCATCATATAGCCAATTATCACCATTTCTTTTCTACTTTGTAGTGGAAGGGGATGAATAATTGAGGATAAATTAATGGCCTTATTCATAAATGGCTGTTATTGTTGCTGGTTATCAGAAAAAACTTAACTTAACGAAATCGAAACTAATGCAATAGCTATAGTCAAAATGCGCACGACTTTAGCTCTCAAGCTTGGCAGCTATAGTCAATCTATGGGAGTTTTTTTTTTTATGGATGTAAAACAAGACCTCCATCAGATCAAATAGTCAAAATCTGTGAAGCAATAAAATTTCAATGAAACCTCTGAGGATTTGTTTTAGAAAAAGAATGTGTTTATACTATCTTCTGTATGTATGTGAGGAAAATTACTTCAATTGACCGAAATGAAATAAGTGTTTGTTAAACTTCACCATGCACTTACAAAATGCACAGGTTCGTCAGTTCTTCAGCCAGTTGTAGCTCAAATCTGAAGCTCTTGTCGGAAAATAAATTCTACCCAGTGTTCATTTTGTTTTTTTTTTTTTAACTGTACAATCCACTTTATTTTCTTGTAGCAATATATTTTTTATTATTTCAAAATGAATTTTGGCTAGAAAAATGAAACTCACTGAGAAGCTGACATATTATATATACACATCTGCTTTTTAATTTCTTGTAGTCAGTGATCAATATTTGTCTTTGTTTCAGTCAGGAGCTGGTTAAGGTTGGGGAATTAAAAAAAAAAAAAGAAATGTGATTTGCGATTATGCAATTCAGTAATGCAATTGTACTTAATGTATGTTGACATTTTTTGTGACATCTCAGAATGGGTATGAAGTTCGAGGTACACAATGCTCTAAATTTGCTCTTTCGATTATATTCAGAGATGTGGTCAAAGGCCTTTTTAAATTAGACAACGCATGCTTTTATTCAATTGGTATACAATTTTCTCATCCCTCTCCCCATAAGAAATTGAGCTTAAATTTTACAAGGAAGGTGAATGTTTGAAATAGTTTTATGAAACTATGTACGTAATGGTTTCAACAAGAATAGTTATTTCTCATTAATGCTAATTGTTCGTTTAGTCATTGATGAAATTTCAGTGACGTTAATTGTGAAAATATGTCGAGGTTTGTTCTGAAAGGTCACAAAAAGTAAGAAGCTTTTAGATTCAACGATTACGTGTGCAATAATATTTTCTTCTCATTCAAGTTTCTTCCATTTACTTTCACATTTCTTTTGTCGAATATTCCTTCAGTCTTATTATATTGACTGATTTGATCAATATTTAAGAGATTTGTACATCCAAAGTCATCCATGTGAAAATAGCTTTAAATTTTATTTTTATTTATAATTCATAGGGATGTCCAATTGTGTAAAAATAGTTGGTAATAAATCCTCAATAAATTATGTTAATGTTGAAATAAAATACATATTTTATGAATGGTGCAATTGAAATGAAGATATCAAATTTAAAAAATGTGTAGAGAAAGGCCATAATATCAGTCGCAATTCACCCTATAAACTTTGATACTAGGGTTACGAAAGTGATTTATACCTGCAAGTGAAGAGCATCAAGGTGCTTGAGTTTACCTTGTTTGAGCAAATACAGAATTTGAAAATATGCATTCTTAACTCTCCCTCACGAAGGATATTTAGTTATGTCCGCTAATCCCAGTCCATATACTTTGCCCATGTATGTATGCTTATTTTCAGTACTGATTCTCTATCAGTGTTTAGGAGAATATGGTTAATGACTTCGAGATTCATTTATATTTACCAGTACCAAGAGCACAAGTAATTGTAAGCACTTTTCGGTTGCAGAAAAATCCCTTAAATATTTCCAAGTGTTGAAATCATGTGCTGTGAAATACTAAACGTCAAGGGGTGTGCAACCTTCTCAGTCCACGAGCCAGATACATGGTATTTCTGCTGCTCTAGAACTACAAACTGGAATAAAAGAACATTGCATCAAGATTTTGTCAAATTTTTATAATCCTTTCCATGCAGTCAAGACAGCTAGATTTAACTGAAGCCCATTGAGGATATTGTTGCAAACATTGGTACATAATTTTTGCAGTTAAATATGCACTGTGTGTTGACAGACCCTCACAAGTTAGCTGCATATTTGACTCCCTTCACATAGTGATGTCAAAGAAAACTATAATTATATCCACTTAACTTAAACAAGGTGTTCTAGAGCATCTTTATGCTTTAGTTACAGACATGCATTTTCTTTGAAAGAATATTTGCAGTAAGCTATACCACCCCTCTTATAGTTTGTTTCCATTGACTATATTCCAAATTCAGAATTTTTTCTATTTTTCTTTTTGAACCAAACAAGGTCTAGGCTCTATCAGCAATTTCAGCCATTGCCAAGAAGAGGGGCGAGATTATATTGGACTTGATATTCTTTCCTTTATGCTTTGTGCAAAGCACAACTACCCAAATTCTCATTGAAGATTGTTGTTCATTATTTCTTCAATGACTTCATCCATTGGCATCTTGTGTGTAAGGCCGGGATTACACTATAAAAGTTTGATAAAGGATGTTTTACAAAATTTGAGAACCACCAAAAAGCCTATTGGTTACATTTACTCAATGTAAACAATATGCTTATTGGTTGCATTTTCCAAGTTTTATAAAAGAACTTTTCTAAAACTTTTATAGTGTAATTCCAGCCTAAGAGAATTTTGTCAAAGAAAATCACATATTTGACATCTTAACATTGTAATATATTTACTTGTGGAGCTGATCACGAGTTCATTAAAGATTGTGACAGTGAGCGGTCCACAGCTTTGTCTTTTTTTCTTACATAACAGACTTCAAATTTCAAGTGCAGGGAATATTCCAATTTACTACTGACCAATAATTTCAGTAATGTTTAATTACTGAAGCAAATGTTTCAGGCTGTATTTTGCATGTGCCGTCATTAATATACTCAGTGAGTACACCTGTCTGGGCGTGCAATACAGTTCTAAACATTCCAAAGATATGAAATGTGTCATCATTATATCTTTATGTACTTATTTGCTTTTTTATGTTTTGTTTATGTATTGTACAGTAACCTTTTGGGAACAACTCTTGTTAGAACACGAGCATCGAGTATCTCCATCGAGTGTCTATCCACTGTGTTCATATTTCAACCATTATGCTTTCCTGTTACAAATTTTGTTTTATTTGATCGAAAAAATTCAGTAACAAATTTAAATCTATAGTATAATATATCTATAGAGAAATATTGATCTATTATTGATTTTCTGTGACTTTCTAAAAATGAAGAATTGTGTTTTTTGTAGGTATTCAATTACAAATGTTTTCATAATTGATTTAAAAATTGAGCATGTTTTGTATGATAGAGTTCATTTTAATGCTGCAATTTCCATCTGACTGTTCTGTTTATCTACATCTAATCCAGCGATTTCTTTTAAACTGTTAATTCTCTTTGCAAGCCTTATGTTTTCAGTATTTTACATAGTCCGAATAATGTTGAATGCTGGTGTTATTTTTGATAACCACAAGGGTCAAAAAGTATGTCGAGTATAATTAAACAGTGTATACTGTTCTACATCTTTATTTATGGATTATTTTGGATTAATCGAGTCAAAAATTATTCCTATTAATGTAATCTAGCCATACAATGTTTGTATTCGCAATAATTATTTCTTCATTGAAGCACGAGTGATTGATATTTTTTAACCCATTTGCATCCTCTCCAAATTGACTACCAGTCCTGTATCATAGCGCATGTGTAATGTTCGAATAGACTCTGCAATAAGAGACTTTAATCATTCGCAGATTATTCTGGTTATGAATGCAAGTGGGTTAATGTCTATCATCATCAAGGTCAATGCTGCATATTTGCTCGGGAATCAAAATTCAGTAGTCATTTTTTGTCCCTGAACACATGGATTTGAATATCCACAAAATTCATATTTTAGTGGGAAATTTTGTGATTTCAATTTATCAGATTCGTATTCTGGGCTATGAACTGTGTTTTGTTTTGGAATTCAAGAAAGTTTTGAAGATGAAGTTGTAAATCAATCTGTAGTACTTTTCCTAAAAAATCCTGTTTTGTTGTCTTAGAATTTGTATGGACATCCTCGAGAAAAACATGCATTTTAAATCAGTCATAGGTTCATTTGTTGGAGGGAGAGACTTTTTTCTGACATCTTTGACTTTTTTTCTGTTTTGTGTACCACCCATTATGACTTTGTATGTAGACAGTGTGATGTGGTCTTCCTTGAGAGCTTCCAGCATCCTGCTGAATAAAAGGCAAAATAAAATGTTTTTATTAATTCCTCGTATTTTTTGAAATTTCACACTTGGCATAATAAATACACCTGGTTTAGCAACATGCTAGTTTTTCCAAGGTATTGTTATTTTTGAGCTTATGAAGCATGAAAAAAAGAGTTGAATCTATGATTAGTGGTGGGTTCGCCACCAGAGGCGTCGGAAATCATTGATCCTTCTGTGCTCGACTTGATCCTCAGATTGATTCCTGAATTCCGGGATGCTCGTACTACCACCCCCTCCACCGGCTTCAACACCACTGTTGGCCACTCCTGCCTTTTCGGCTTGCGACAAAGATGCTTTTCGTGACGCGAGTCTAATCAGATTTTAACGAAATCGAATGATTTTTTTTTTAATATTCCGTTAGGAAAACAGTTTCGTCGCTTTTGTCTGGAAGTGTCGGAAGCACCGGCACCTTTTTCTACGGGTGAAATAAAATTCCAATTGGGTGGGTTATGCGTAATTTTTATGTCTATACAGTACAGAGTAGCAAACCTGAAGCAGGCGTGAGAAGGGTGTTGGGCCGGGATAACCCTCAAAGTTGGATAAGACCTTTTACAAAACTTGTAAATTACCAATAAGCTTATCAGTCACATTCGCGCAAATGTAACCAACACGCTTATTGGTTGCATTTTTCGAGTTCAATAAAAACTTCTATAGCGTATACTTGGCGTCTTAGATCGGAGCCTGCCCAATCTCGCTGGGCATCCCCGTAATTTAGACCATCTCAACTTTTTACCTCTGTTCGACATATTTCTATTTACCTCATCGCTTACAAGCTATTGGCAAGAAATTCAGATCTGACAATTCTAGCCGCACCTGGGTCTAAAAGGCCTGAAAGCTTTAAAAAAAAAAGCCTTACGCTAAAAGTTTTGTAAAAGTGCTTTTATAAAATTTGAAAATTTTCAATAAGATTATTGGTTACATTCTAGAAAGTACAACCGATCTTATTGGCAGCATTTTTCAAGTTTTATAAAAGGACTTTTATCAAACTTTTATAGTGTAATCCCGGCCTTAGACAAGAACGGGAAAACCGGTATGTATAGTATGATACATCACGTGCGGGGAAAAATCGCATACTATATATATACACTGCTCAAAACAATAAGGGGAGCACATGGTTTTAACAAAATTACGCAAAGATGTATACCGATAGGTAACATAAAATGAATTATCCATAATTTAAAGCCTAGCAGGGAACGGGAGAAGAAAACTTCATATGCAAATCAAAGTTCATGACGTCAAAAACCAGAAAAAGATAAGGGCAGAAATCGGTATGTTGCAGAAACGTCTGTTTTACTGCCGTAACTGTGAAATTCGATTGCGCAGTTTTTTTTTAGACTAGGTGACTTACCGGAATCCATGGCATGGCGTGTTATAGGCAGACTGGAATCCGGGCAAACACAACGTAGTGTCGCGGACGCTGTTGGAGTCGCCAGAAGTGTTGTTGCAAGGCTGTGGAATCGATTCCAAGAAACAGGAAATGTTAGACGTCGACCAGGGCAAGGTCGGCTACGCGGCACTACAGCAACTGATGACCGGTATATACGGTTAACAACCCGTCGAAACAGAACCGAGATTGCTATGCAGCTGCAAAGACGGTTGCTCTTGGCAACAGGACGAAGGGTGTCCAGCCAAACAGTACGTAATCGGCTTCATGAGGGAGGGCTCTATGCACGTAGGCCAATGGTCTGCATTCCGTTGACCCCACGCCACCGTGCGGCCTGAAGAAGATGGGCTGCTGAACATCGAGATTGGGAGCAACATGATTGAAGCCAAGTGCTGTTTACAGACGAGTTCCGATTCAGTCTGGAGTGTGACACCCGACGTGTTCTGGTATGGAGGGACAGGGGCACTCGAAATAACCCCACATTCGTTCGTGAAAGGTCACAATACAGACGAGCTGGTTGGATGGTATGGGGTGGAATCAGCATAGGCGGACGTACGGACCTGCATATCATTCGGAATGGCACTTTGACGGCCCGAAGGTATGCAGACGAGATACTGCGACCTCATGTCATCCCTTACGCTGGAGCCATTGGAGATTCCTTTGTTTCCCAGGATGATAATGCCCGACCGCATAGAGCTCGTCTGGTGGAGGACATGCTTGAAGCTGAAACAATACAGCGTATGGAATGGCCAGCGTGCTCTCCTGACCTGAATCCAATCGAGCATGTTTGGGACATGCTCGGACGACGCATTGCTGCGCGACCAAGGCCGCCTGTTACTGTCCGAGACTTGCAGATTGCACTTCTTGAGGAATGGAACAGTATTCCCCAAAGTCTGATCGATAACCTCATCGCATCCATGGCAAACGGGTGTGCAGCAGTCTTAGCTGTTCGAGGAGACCACACGCCCTATTAAAACTCATGCATCATGTCTAAACAGTACTTTTTTTAATCGTTTACATGTAACCAAATTGTTGCCCTAAATCATCTTTTCATGTTTTTTCCATATTTTCAAAGAATTAAAGCTTAATTCCAAATTTTTTTACGTCTTTTTTCTGTATTGCGCATTGATACGCGTGTACTATCCATTGTATTCCAATACGTGGCTGTCTCGCACGGTTTTCTTCACTTTTTTGCTTGCTCCCCTAATTGTTTTGAGCAGTGTATATATATATATATCAAGGGGGGTTTTAACGTTTTTTCCTGCAAAAAATAGCACTATAATCTCGGTTAGAACCCCAAACACCCCCCCCACCTTTGCGTACGCCAATGTAGGAGTGTAAAAAATAAACGGAGGTAAGTTTTTTTGTTTCCATAGAAATATTTATTCCATTGGCGTTTAGGTGCAATATGTCCTTGATCGTAGTTGGTTAAATGGAACTCAGGTCACTACTTTTTGTTTTAGCCATTCATTTCTTATCGGAGTCGGAAATTTTTCAACTTCGATCATAACTAAGCTGACCGTTATTCGAGAAACTAGAATCGTGGAAACGGAAAAATTTAGGATTTCGAAAATTGTCACCCAGGAATTGCAAAATTCTTAAAAAGAAGCGCTAATATGTATCGCAAATGGCAGTGTATCGAAATATATTTCACGGGAAAAAACGTCTAAACACGAAAAATATGCTAGATGAATTTTATATTTAGGCCGGATTATTCATATACACTATAAAAGTTTGATAAGTTCCTTTTTTATAAAACTTGAAAAATGCTACCAATAAAATCTCGGTTGCATTTTCTAGAATGTAACAGATAATCTTATTGGTGGCGTTTTGTTATTTTATCAAACATTTATACAGTGTAATCGCGGCGTAAGTCGCGATTATCATACTACTGTCGTAATTTTGTGGAGGAAAAATCGAAATCCTTAATTTTAGTAAAGAACAAGAATGCAAACGAATCATATAAAAAAAGTAGCCAAGTTGAAAAATACGCGGGTTATATATCACCAATGTATGTTCATAAGGCCGGTATTACACTATAAAAGTTGAAAAATGCAGCCAATAAGGTCACCGGTTGCATTTTCTATAATGTAACCAATAACCTTACTGGTTAGATTTTTCAAGTTTTATAAAAGGGACTTTATCAAACTTTTACAGTGTAATACCGGCCTAAGGCCTGGATTACACTATAAAAGTTTTGTAAAAGCTCTTTGATAAAACTTGAAAAATTCACCCCAGGCGGGGATTAGGCTTGCATTACACTATAAAACTTCAATAAAAGTTCATTTATAAAACTTGAAAAATTCAACCAATAGGCGGATCAGTTAAGTTCACTCGAATGTACCGGATGTGCTTATATGCTACGTTTTTCAAGTTTTATAAAATAATTTTTATCAAACTCTTATATAGGGGGTCGGAGATACGGGGGAGCGTGGGGGGATTGTCCCCCCCCCCCCAGTGTCAAACGTGGAGTCGATTGATCTAATGTATATATGAATTGACATCATCATCATCCCCCAGACTTCCAAGTCTATCGCCGCCTATGTTGGTCACCCGGGGCAAGCGCGCATTTTGACGGCCCCTTGTAATGTTAAAAGAGAGGTTTCAGAATGAAATTTGCGCCCCCTCGGGTATAGCACCCGGGCACGATACCCACCTGCCTATGAGCTTTATTGATTGAATTTTGAGTTTTATAAGAGGGATTTTATCAAACTTTTATAGTGTAATACCGACCTTATCCATAATCATTATTAATTATCATCATCATTAATTATTTTTACGTTTGGCTACTTATTTTGGCATAGCAGTATGCCGTTTGTTTTTTTGTGGATGAAATATGGTCAGCGTATGTATACACTTTAATTGTCTCGTGATTTTTTGACAATCAGACACAGTTTAACGTTTACAAAAGCTTAGAATTTGAATACAAGACGCTTGTTGATTGGTTAAATGAGTGGAATCCGCGCCAGAGTATGGATTTCACGATCGCCTTCCTTGTTATGACGTCATAAGCTTATTTTTCCCTTTTTGTTGCTCCTCCTCCTTTTTTTTAGTCTTTTATTGTTTTGTTGCTTCCTCGCGAATGTTATTATTGTGTATTTATTATGTTATTGTGTGGTGAGATGATGATATGATGCGCAAAAGTTTAGGCCGAGGCCGTTGATCCTCCGAGACTGACAATAAACCCAAAGAAGTGTTCGATGCCGGGTAATAAATAGGAGCTCCTGCGTCAAGATGGATTCCTCCGACTGTGGCCCTTGGATTTGACAGATGTTTCCATCAAAGATACCACCATTGTTGTTGTTGTTATTGTTGTTTCCAGGTTGCCATTCTTATCACTGCTGTTTGCTCATAGTGGTATATACACATCGTGTTCTTATTTTCCATGTTTTTAATAATATGTCTTTTCGTTGTATTTCAATCATGTTTAGAAGGGGGAGGTGTATGAACAACATCCCATTGAGAAAAAAATGTTCATTTACATTTCAATTTGATTTCTTTTGTTAACTTGTCATCCGAAATTGTACTACTTTACTAACTTGTCTTATACCCAGTACTGTAACTAGAGTATATTGCCCACTTGTGGAGCCTAAAATTTTCACAAAGGTTGTTTACCCACTCTCACTAGACCTTGAGTGTTGCTCAGTTTCGAGTGGCCCTTATTATAAATGGCATTGTAAGGCATGGGCTTAGATCATAGTTTCGCAACCTTTTTTGTCCCATCACCCCTTCAGAAATTTTTTTCTTCCATCCCCCCCCCCCCCCAACACAATCTAACCCATAGGATCCTATGTTATACCTGCAGCTTCTACTGCCCCCTGGGACGTTCCATCGCCCCTAAGGGGGTGTTAACGCCCATGTTGGGAATCACTGGCTTAGATGATCGGGTGTTGCTTAGCAGCTGTAGTCCAGGGTGGCTTGGCTGAAGTTGGTTTTCTATGGTTCTTAACTTCGAGGTTCAAATGTGAGTTGATCTCCCTCTTGAAGAGTCTCGCCACGAAAAGGAACAGGCCTACAATGTACAATTATTCAATCATTACACTTCTTTCATGGTTAGGAAAATTTATGGCAGCACTACACGTAACAAGCATTACACTGAAACGAACTTCACTTTAGGTTCACAACACGCACATTCTGACGTTTACTAATTCGTTAGAAATTCTGTAGAGGAATGTGTACGAGGTTCATGTATGGTTGAGTAGTAGTAGTGAAGGGCGCGAAATTTCAGTAGTGAGTGATCAAAAATTAGTAGAATGGGATATGGGTGGTAAAAGTTTTTCAGCGCGCAGGCAGTAAATGTATAAATCCACCTGCGTCTAAAGAGAGGATATAATTAGATCGAGGAGCAACCCAAAAATAGTGTACAAATATATGAGTGATCGAAAAAGTAACATAGGGAATCAGTAGCCAAAATGTGCAAGTATAGGATTGATCAAAACAGTGACTTTGACAAAACAGTTTGACTTAAGTCAAAGAGCCTTGAGTTCCTTTGAACCTCACAGTTTGACTTAAGTCATGAGAGTGACTGAAACAGTGATATAGGGACCAGGTCAGTGAAGGAACATGATAGAGTGACATTGAGAGAGTGTGAAGCTAAGAAATAGTGGAAGCAGCGAGCAAAGCGACGAATGAGAAGGAAAAGAAGTGTCACAAGAATATAGCTGCGAGCAAGGAACATAGTACGTAACATACGTACGTCACATCTGTTATAACATATACCGTCGAATTCCGTTATAGCGAACTCTAAGAGACTGGAGAAATCACTTCGTTATAAGGAAATTCTGTTATAAAGTAATTCTAGGTTTTTGCATTGTTCCTATGTAAACTTATATGGAGGAATAGAAACATAGTGGGGGCGCATTTGATGTAACAGAGAGTATCAAATAGAAACTTGCAATCAGCTTGGTTTTTTTTTAAATTGAAGAATGCTTAAAAATTTCATAATTATTAAAATCATTGCTCAGACAACAGTTCAGAATCAGACAACAGTTCAGAAATAATAGTGTTGTGTGAATATCTATCACTATTTTTAAATGTAGCTACAGAAATATTCCTCATATTTCGGCCGCTTTCCTCCCTATACCTTTTCCCGCAACTTCTCGAAAGATCAATAATATTTTCTACTACTAAATTTATGAGTAAAATGTTGAGAAAAATATCAAGTTCAAGTCCTCCCCCCCCCCCCCACCATTTAAATTTGTATTATTAGCATAGGCGGAAGGGTAGAAGTGGAAAATTCCCCAATAGCTTTATTTGTAGAAATATTTGTTGGTTTCATTGTTTCATTTTTTTTACACAAGAAACATAATTATTGACACCCAAAAATCCAGCATAAAAAACATTCTGTGCGCTTCCAGTATGGAAATATTGACGGTACACAGAAAATAAACAAACAAATAAAACTTGCTAATTTTTCCACAGAAACATGCTTGCATTTTTAATTCAGACTACTCAAATACATTTATCCACACATGGTGCATGATAAATTAGCTTAAAACTCAAAATATAAATCATTTTCGGTTTGGTTAAGCACGTACACACGAGAAAAGTTTGACGGGAAACATGTGAAAATTATATTTGGTACTTGCTGTTTTCATTTGATCATCCACACCATTTTGAAGTACGTCAAGAACTTAACATCAACTATTCTTGTAACATTTTGACCTCGCTAACGCTTTGTAACAGCGAAAACAAGCCCTTTGACGGCCATCTTGAAGCTACACACAAGCGAGCAGAGCGGCAAAAACAAAATATCTTGAATGTGCTGCTGTTATCGTTTGTCGCGGAATTCCCGTTCTGCTGCAGTTCACGCCATTATACGCAGACGCATTCGAATCAGTGTGTTTGATTTCGTTTCTCAGATCTCTTCTCCCATCGTTGCTGACGGCCCTGTCTGAGGACTTGCTCATCGTCTGTGTCGTCCAGATGAGGTAATAGATGGACAGTAACACACACTCTGAGTACAGATTTGTAATAACCATGCTCTTATCATCCGGAGCAAATTGTAATTTCCCTTCTGATGGGCTAAGTTTCCATTCTCATTGATTTAAAGTAATTCAGGGGCCCCTCCCCCTTTCTATTCCGAATATAAGAATTATTTTTTGTATATCTGATTGCTTCATGTGTTTTAATAATATGTGAAACAGTAAAACTAAGAACCTTTTCAATTTAAAAATTAACTAACCAGGTAAGGGGGTCAGGCACCATTGTTATGAAGGGGGAATTGATTCGATTGGAGGCTTGTGATCGATTTCCCCCTTCCCCCCCCCTCTTCATAATAATGGTGCCTGACCTCCTTAGTTAATTTTTTAATTGAAAAAAAAAAGTTCCTAGTTTGAGTTGTTTTTACTGTTTCACATATTAAAACACATGATGCAATCAGATATACAAAAAATAATTCTTATATTCGGAATAGAGGGGGGGGGGGATAGAATTACTTTAAATCAATGAGAATAGAAACTTAGCCCATCAGAAGGGAAATTACAATTAGCTCTGGACGATAAGAACATGGTTGGGGCCATTCAAGTATTACTTAAGCAAATTATTAGCTATTTTTGACCCACCTCTCCCCACTTGTCAGCAAAATTTCGTCATCAGCTGTGCCCCTCTGAATCGTAATTGCATATTGGTGGGATCAGGGACTTACATGGGGAGGGGGGGGGCAAAAATTTATTTTTTTAATTAAAGTATCGGGTGAAAATACCTTTATATATGTTATTATAATCAATTTCTGTTAATTTCAATGTTATTTGAAGGCTATGAACTCAAAATTTATCTTTAATAAATTCATTGCGACCCACTCTTTAAGCCATATATGGTAAATCGCATAAAGCTCTTGGCCCACGGACCAAATATGACCCTGGGGGTTATCTGATGTGGCCTGCCCTCCTCAAACCTAATTTTGTAAAATGAACTAAGCGGCACATTTACAGATCGCTTAAATGTCCTGTGGTACAATTCCAGAGCATTTAAGCGACCTGTGGCACATTTTCAGATCACTTAAATGACCCGGGACACAGTTCCAGAATGCTTAAATGATCAGTGACACATTTAGAGATCCCTTGAGTGACATGACACATAGTTTTAGAGCACTTAAGTGGCACCCACTGCGGTTCTACATCACTCAAGTTACCAGCGGCGCATTCTCAGATTATTTAAGTGATCCGCGGCATGTAATTACGGATCTCTTGAGTGATGGGTGGCACAGTTCCAGTGCACTTAAGCGACTCTGAAACATTTCCACATCACTGGGATCCATGAAACAGAGATCACTAAAGTGGCTCTGTGAGGACGGGGGGGGGGGGTGTTACTTCAAGTGCCCATCAACTATCAAAATGTTTTTTCTCGTTTTTGTCACACCGAGTAAGATGCCATTAAAAATATTTCATATTTTCATAATTTCATAAAGGGTGGTTGATGATGTAAGCATTATCAACCCCCCCCCCTGTCATCAAAAGTCAGCAAATCGTAAACCCCCCCCCCCCCCCCCATCGATGCTGACATAATACTTAAATGGCCTCTTATTACAAATCTGTAATAAGGATACCTAGTAATGAACTGGTTGAATCAGCAGTTAAAATGCTGATTAAGAAGTCAGAAGATCCATACATTGCTTTGATGGCATGGCCTCTAGAAAATAGATTCAGTCCAGCAGAGTTATTAATGGGGGACTAAAACAACTTTGCCAATAACTATAGGTCAATTGCAACCACAAGCAGTGGATAGAAAAACCACAGAGGTCAAAGAAGAAAGGGGAGTGGAAAGACAATGCCAAAACTTCAACCAAAGACATGGGGTGAGAGCATAGGCGGAGATTGACTTGGAAGTCTGGGGGGGCAAGGTCATTATTGCTGGGGGGGGGCACCATAATGATGATGTCAATTCATCTATACATATATGCATTAGAGGACTGACAACCAATGTGTATATCTTGCTCTCAGTATGTTTGTGTATGTGTTGTTTGTTTTGATTTAAATAAAGTGATAATACAACAGATAGCTGCGAGAGTACTGTAATTTCCTATATGTAACCAGAGGGAAGAAAACCCGCAGAGAAATAGAAACTCCAAAATTTGAAAATTTGGTATACAGCCCTCGCATTCAGGGACATAACCAGAGATATCCATCATTGTATTCTTCAACAACCCGCATTTGTACACAACAACCCCACTATTGTACTGTATATCAATACAATACAGTAAAATGCTTCTTTTGTACTTCAGAACTTTTTCAATGTCATGCGATCATGATGGTAAAAAGAAGGGAAAAAAAGTTGAGGAGGGTCTATATATTTTAGAAACCTTGGGTTTTCCCTCTACTTTTTCTTCTCGTTCAGGAGAGAACGAGTCCTGGGGGACGATCTAACCAAATTTTTATGTGTCCTTTTCTGAAATTCCAGGTATTTGACAATCTATAATGCATCATTGCCATATCTAGCACCAATTCTTTAGGGTACCAACTGAAGGGGGGGGGGGTGGTTTTTTTATCACAAAAATATTACTTACTTATACTTGAAAAATGTTCAGAACCGGCCCTGGTGACCTGCAATGCTGTTCCAAATCACTGAAGCGGCCCGTGACACATTTTCAAATTGATGAAGCAGTCTACACTCTGTAAAAGGTTGAGCACTATTGCCGTAGATGCAGGATTAGTTTCTGCCTTATTATTATTATTTTTTTTTCCGTATATGATTGAAAGCTTTGTTTCTAAACTTTCTGTGTCTTAAATGTCGCAAATTACTGATGTTCACTTATTCCAAATATTTTATCATTTTTATAGATGGATGGAGTGCAATGAGTTGTAGGTAGCCAAACGTCTTCTCTTGTGTAGCCAATGGGGAAGTGCCTTTCTTGCTGTAAAACGAGTCATTCTCCCGATCTTCAGTGCAACAACGAGAAATTCACTGAAATTGGAAATGTGATCAGTCAACAGCCAGAGGTGAATAGTGATTCCCATACCGTGTTGTCAGGCTGCCTGGAAACATCGTTCCCAATCATGAATAGCAATGGAGAATCTGTCACCAATCACTGTACCAGCAGCAGCAGCAAAAGTTCTGCCTCGGAAAAGCGGATGTTCTATCAAAAGATACCACCTATACTCAGCTCGAATTCTTCTGAGAGCAAGCGCTCTAGTCACCACAGCCGGGATTATTCTGAAAGCAAAATAAATGCTCTGTTCGAACTGTACAAGGATCCCTCCGAAAATGCCATACTGAGTGAAGGCATCGAACGTCTTTGTGCCGATCTCAACATCCGACCGGAGGAGTTTCGAACGTTGCAACTCGCTTGGAAGTTTAACGCCCATCAAATGTGTTGCTTCACACAGGAAGAATTTGTTGAGGGCTGCAAAACCCTGAAAGTAGATTCCATCCAGGGCATACAGTCTCGCTTCCCCGAAATGCTGAAGGAAGTGAGAGACCCTGAAAAGTTCAAGGACCTCTATCGGTTCACTTTTAGATTCGGATTGGAAGTCGGGCAGCGGGTTCTCATGTCCGAAATAGCCATTCAGTTGTGGAAATTAGTATTTTTATATAATGAGCCACCCATTTTGAAGAGGTGGCTCGCTTTTCTCGAGAAACACCCGCACGTTCGCAGCATATCAAGAGACACATGGAACATGTTTTTAAATTTTTCAGAGTCCGTCGGTGACGACCTTAGTTCGTATGACGACACGGAAGCGTGGCCGACGCTGTTTGATGACTTTGTGGAATATGAAAATGATCAGACGAACCAAAACGTGCTCCATAGCAAAGACAAATGTATTTTAGATGTTTGAATCGTAAACCTCAGCTAAATATGTATATATATATACACTCGTGCTTTTTTGCACCAGAATTATGCCTTAAAAGGCTCAAATTGTGATATTGTATGTGATTTATCGTGCTCATCGTGATAGTGTTTTTCAATAGTTACACTGCTACGTGTACATTAATTTTTCTTTATTTCAATCGTTTCATGTCGCATGCCATGTTATATTAGGTGCTATGTATCGCCAGTGACTTAAATCATTCGGGGGGAAAAGAAGTTAATTTGTTTTTTTTATAGAAGTGTATATATACCTATTTCTCACTGCCACGTAAGATTAAGAGAAGGGGAAAAAGACCCTATTTTTTGCTAATTCGATCATTTTTATTTGCAGGGGTGGGAGACGGAGAAGAGAAGCTTTTTAATTTAATCGATAAGTTGTGTTTTAGTCAAGTTGACGCGGTGCAATCGCTATGGTATTTTTTTTATGAAGTGTGCCGAGAGATATTAGTTTTTTTCCTCCTCCCCTATTGTGTACACGAATCAATTTTTTATACATAAATATGTAGAATCGGTGCTCATTGATGTGGTACTTCAATCTGGTAGAAAAATTACAATGATTTCTTTATTACTTCTCTTTTTTTTTTTTGTCTAGTTTGTTCTTATTTTCTGGGTTGTATTCAGTTGCAAGTGTAAGGCCGAAATTGCACTGTAAGAGTTTTTAAAAATTCTTTGATAAAACTTGAAAAATTCAACCAATACAGTTATCGCTTGTATATGCTTGAATGTAATCAGTTCGCTTAATTGTTGTATTTTTCAAGTTTTATCAAAGAAATTTTATAAAACTTTTATTGTGTAGGTCAGGATTACAATATAAAAGTATGACAAAAGTTAATTTATAAAATTTGAAGAATTCAATCAATATTGAATTTGTTGCGTTTGAGCGAATGTAACAAATAGGTTTATTGTCTGTTTTTTGTCAAGTTTTGTAAAAGAGCTTTTGTCAGACTTTTATAGTGTAATCCCGGCGTAAGGCACATGCAGTTAAAGTTTGACATCTCTTAAAATGTCAGAAAAATTCTTCGATAACAACCACTATTAATGTTATACGACACCCTGCTCACATGAATCTATGACAATTCATTGCCAACGATTCAGCACGGACAGTTCAGTGCTATCGTATGTCAAGTTATTCAAATAATCATAATAAAGATATAAATGAGGAAAAAAAAAAGATTAATATGAAACTATATAAAATTGATGTTCTATCTGTGTATGTTCCCTATACAAATCTACAATTTTAGGCTGATCGCCGCCAAACTTTGCATATACAGTCAAACCTCTCTATCTCGAAACAGACAGGACCGAGAAAAATTTAGAGATGGAGAGTTTTCGAGAAAGTTTTTTTCAGTAAGGCCGGTATTACACTATAAAAGTTTTCTAAAGTTCATTTTATAAAACTTGAAAAATTCAACCAATAAGATTATCGGTTGCATTTGCTCGAATGTAACCTATGAGCTTTATTGAGTGGATTTCTTGAGTTTTATAAAAGGGATTTTACCAAACTTTTATAGTGTAATACCAGCCTAAGAAAAGAAGAATGGCAAAAAAATCAATTGATGAAAACTGGAAAAAATACTGTACTATATTTTACTACGTACTAATAAAATAATTGGTTAAGCAATCAGTGTTCAATCACAGTGAATGCAAATGCACAAAAATACGTTCAATGTTGTTTTTTTTTTGTTCAATTCAATTTACATACCATATTTAAAATAATTCGTTAAGCTTAGATTAGCCTTGAAAAGCCTTATTTTCGCAAAACAATGAATTTGCGTGCTTGCTTTTTACTATCATTGGGCTTGGTCTTTGAGATAGTTTTTCGAAAATTACTTTGACACAGAGAAGTAAAAATGCGTTGATTTGCTACAGAAAGTGCAAAAAAATTTTCATTTTTCTAGATATAGAGTTTTTGAGAAAGAGGCTTGACTATACGAAACACGGCCCTCCTTGAACGATAGGCTACTTTAAAATTTCGTCAGAGCTGGGAAAATGTCTGAAATTGGGAAAAACCATCAGGCAACAATGGTTCATAGGCCTCGACAATGATTTTCGGAATGTTTACTTTAGTTACTGTGGCTTTCTAACAATACTTCTCAGATGTGTTAGTTTTTTTACAATGGTTTGTCACTTCCTCATTGCTCCCAGTATATTGAGAAAATCCGATTACTCTCTCTATAGCTTGTCTATATACACTGAAGAGCCAAAAAAACTGGTACACCTGCCTAATATTGTGTAGATATTAGGCAGAGCCCGCAGAAGTGCCGCAACACGACGTGGCATGGACTCAACTAATGTCTGAAGTAGTGCTGGAGGTAATTGACACCATGAATCCTGCAGGGCTGTCCATAAATCCGTAGGAGTAAGAGGGGGCTGGAGATCTCTTCTGAACAGCACGTTGCAAGGCATCCCAGATTTGTTCAATAATGTTCATGTCTGGGGATTTAGGTGGCCAGCGGAAGTGTCTGAAGTCAGAAGAGTGTTCCTGGAGCCACTTTGTAGCAATTCTGGACGTGTGGGGGTGTCGCATTGTCCTGCTGAAATTGTCCAAGTCCATTGGAATGCACAATGGACATGAATGGGTGCAAGGTGCCTGTCAGAGTCGTATCTAGATGTATCAAGGGGTCTCATATCACGCCAACTGCACACGCCCCATACCATCACAGAGCCTCCACCAGCTTGAACAGTCCCCTGTTGACATGTAGGGTCCATGGATTCATGAGGTTGTCTCCATACCCGTACACGTCCATCAGCTCGAAGCAATTGGAACCGAGACTCGTCAGACCAGGCAACGTGTTTCCAGTCCAATGTCGGTGTTGTCGGGCCCAGGCGAGGCGTAAAGCTTTGTGTCGTGCAGTCATCAAGGGTACACGAGTGGGCCTTCGGCTCCGAAAGCCCATATCGATGATGTTTCGGTGAATGGTTCGCACGCTGACACTTGTTGATGGCCTAGCATTGAAATCTGCAGCAATTTGCTGCACGGGAAGGGTTGCACGTCTGTCACGTTTAATGATTCTCGTCAGTCGTCGTTGGTCCCGTTCTTGCATGATCTTTTTCCGGCCGCAGCGATGTCGTAGATTTTTACCGGATTCCCGATATCCACGGTACACTCCTGAAATGGTCGTACGTGAAAATCCAAATTTCATCGCTACCTCGGAGATGCT
The DNA here is from genome assembly GCF_987345545.1 of Pholcus phalangioides. Lineage (NCBI taxonomy): Eukaryota > Metazoa > Arthropoda > Arachnida > Araneae > Pholcidae > Pholcus > Pholcus phalangioides. The sequence continues at coordinate 108,418,258 of NW_028301608.1, forward strand.
ATGTCCCATCTCTCGTGCGCCGACTATAACACCACGTTCAAACTCACTTAAATCTCGATAACCTGCCATTGTAGCAGCAGTAACCGATCTAACTACTACGCCAGACACTTGTTGTGTTATATAGGCGTTGCCGACCGCAGCGCCGTACTCTGATTGGTTCCATATCTCTCTATTTGCATACGCATGCCTGCACCAGTTTTTTTGGCTCTTCAGTTTATATAAAAACGAATGTATGCCTTTTTGTCCTTTATGCGTTACTACACCATTCATCCGATCGCCATGAAATTGGGAAGTTGTTGAGTACACTCCCGCGAAGGTTTCTGGCATCCCTTTTTTTTTTTTTTTTTTTTTAATTTTTTTCCCCTTTCCTTCATTTCCTTGAATTTCCTTTCTTCTGAGATCGCAGCAACGCGCAAGCCAGTAATTTATAAAATAGGAAAGTACGTCCCCTATCTGTTTTGAAGCAAGAGTTTCCATAAAGCAAATGTTTCCGCAATTCAAACAATTGAGGGCTGGTATAATTCTTTCAGTAGCACTATTGAAGTCCATCTCAATACTTAGAAATTCACGCAACGGCTCTGCAGAAAGAAGTTTTTCAGAATCATTTCAAAGCATTTTGAAAGTACGTATGCAAGTCCTAAGCTAAGTCTGCGTGATAGGCCACCAGATGGCGATATGCATGTTCCGCCCAAGTGGCGCAGTGGTAAGATACTCGTCTTCTCACTATGAAGGTTACCGTCAAGGCAGGGGTGGGAACTCTGCGCCGCACTGCGCCAAAACTAATATCTTGCGCCATCCTGCTCCAATAGCGTATTTTCGCATTTTTCTGCGCCAAATAGCGAATTTCGCTTCAGTATGTCCGGAATTTCGGAAAGGACGCCAAAAACTTTTTGTTCCTGCTAGCCACGAAACGTTTCTTTACGAGAAAGAGCGTGTTTTATTCCACTATACTTAAACTATCGGGCTTTCCATCGCGAAACCCCGATATTGTCCGTGATCGTTTAACTAAAGATGGTTTGCAATGCCTTTCAGCTTTAAAGTGCAAATTCGAGTGTTTCCGTTCAAAAAAACAGTCGTCACTGGAAGCAGCAGAAATTACTGTAGTCGATTGTCATGTGTTAAATCTCGATGTTACGTGCAAAACATTTTCATTCCGGGAGTAAAAAGCGCATGTCCGCCGAATTACGAATGTTAGTTTAGAAACTTTGCCGAATAACGAGCGTTAAATCGCCAATGTTGCCGAATAACGAGCGTTAAATCGCCAATGTTGCCGAATAACGAGCGTTAAATAGTCAATCTCGCCAAATAGCGAGTGTCAGATCGCCAATCTCGCCAGATAATGAGTGCTGAATCGCCAAACATCGAGTTGATTCTTCCGAAATTCTCTCCCATTTTGCAACAATTTCTTTCCAAGTATAAAAAAAATTAAAAACTTATAAAATTTTTTTAGCTCATTTGAAGTTCCGTTGTTCAAGGCAGCAAATAGTGCCCTCTGGTTTTTTTACGGAGTTTAAAATAGTTTCTGGGTTTTTCCCAACTCTTATTCAATGTTGTTTAATTGCGTATTTATAATGCAAAATTATAATTGTTTATGAGAATACAAAATGGCCTTCAAAATTAGCTAAAAAATGATGTAATTCAGTAAAAATAAGATTTAGTGTACATTATTTACTCTATTCAGTTCAAAAACATTTTTCAGTAATCCCATAATATGACAAAGATGTAAAATAAGCGTGTCAAACTGAGCATGAAGAAGTCTGTAATATGATTCTGTTAAATAAGTATTAATTTCTTACTGATAAGTGGAATTTATGATGAGCAGTTGAGAAATTTTTTCTCATTAATTATTCTTGCACATTCATCGCATGTTGAAGTTGCACAACCCATGCAAAAATTAACAGTTTTGTTTCCACATTTTTATGTTACCTGACATATCAGACTCGTTTATTTTTATTTATTACTATTATTATTTTGATCACTCACAAACAGTTCCATGATCAAGAGCGCACGAACGTTTCCTTTTGCGCAAGGCCAACACGAATGATGAACGCAGTTCTTGAATAAGTCTTTAGAGGAACTGCTTTCACAAAAGATAGTTCTGGCCTTCTGTACTGCTTTATAGAAAATACAGGAATATTTTTATAGTGAGATCCAGGATGTTATAGAAAACGTCTATGATGCCGAATATTTTCTGGGCATTTTTTTGATCGCTACAACTACAATCGTTACACTTTGTTGAATTGTAGTGTGAAATAGTTTCTGTGTGTGTGTGAGGAAGCTTTTTGGGGCTAACTACTTCCAATATCGACTGCCAGATAGATGAAGCGTGCTGAGTAATGAAAAACTTATATAGTTTTTTCCTTGATAAATTGCCATTGTGGCATCCTTGTTCCATACAACTGTATCACTATCTTTATTGTGTGAGATAATATTGCTCTTCGATTTCGTCTCATCGTCTCTACTAAGCTGGTATTTCTTGGCTTTTAGCATTTGAGCCAGCTTCAGTGTAGTGAAAAGAGGTGTCGGTTGAGGCATTTTTGCCCTTGTTCTTTGCTTGGCTTGATCAGTTGCATCACTATGTGCTCTGAAATAGAGATTCGGTGGATGCTGATACTTCCCAAGGTTTCGAAATCCGTGCAAAACATATTTGGTGCAAACTAGAAGTTTACTCTTTTTCTGTGACATCGTTTGCCTACAGAAATTTCAACTACACGTTTTTTCTAGAGTTAAGCTTTTACTCTCCCAAAATCTTCATTGAGTCCCGTCAGAATTCCAGGTATTCAAGTTTACAAAGGAAAAAAATATTTAGCTCTACTTGTGCCATTACCCCATTGAAAAAAAAGATAATCCGCTCTGACAATGAATTGGCCTTTACCTTGAAAGACCTTTATCCTTCACTATCTTCATTTACAAAAAATTTTAGAAAGTGTAACCACTTCCAAGAAAATTCTGCACCCCTTTTTTCCTATAAAATAGTACGTTGGGTCGAAATGACCCAAACCGCGGTTCTAGGTATAAGTGTTTATAGCTCTGAAACACGAAATGTGAAGATGATAAAATTTTCGTGAATTAATATTCATACGATATCATGAAAAGTCACGAAATTTTTTTAACATCTACGTGTAAGTTTTTGAGATAAATGAAAACGAAGTTTGATTTGGGTCAAATTGACCCACTCCGCGGTTCTAGTAATTTATTGAGGAAATTGGCTCGCATTCGCGCTTTAAAGTTGGGAACAACAGAAAATAAAGTTCTCGGCCGAACGGTGGGGTTCGAACCCTTGTCCTCGCGATACGAGTCCGTCGCTATGACCACTCTATCACCCAGTGCCGGAACCAGGGGTGGGGGGGGGGGGGCAACTGCTCCAGGCGGAAAAATTTTAGGTGAACACATAGACACCATTATAAAGTTATATCGAATTCCAAATTTGTAGGGGCGGTAACACAAAACAAAAATCCTAGTTACGGCGATTCTACCATCACAGCGACAGTGGCTGTAACCGAATACTTTTTTGTATCTTTAATATTAGCTGCAGTCGATTCCGGTTTTGACGAATACCGTTATAGAGAAAATCTCGTTTTAACAAAAACTTTTCTAATCCTCCAGATGAGTTTAACATACATAGGAACAAAATTTAAAAATCTGTAATTCCTTTATTACGTAGTGATTTATCCGGTCTCTTGATGCTACTGTATTTGACAATCACTCGTTATAGTGAGACTTTCGTTATAAATCGTACGCGTTAGGACAGACTTTTACTGTATATAATACATCACTGTTCACATCCTGTGTTCTGAAGCTAAAATAATCTTCATCACAATGAGAGAAATTTTCACTACCAGAACAGAATTAAAGTATTTTTGCCGGATTCTCTCTGGCCAGGCTATCACGCGGCTTTAAAAATTGACTCTGCATGCCGAGCACATAGTGGAACGAAGAGGTACACGATATAAGAATTCCGACTAGGAAGAAAAAATTGCATGGGGGGCTGGAAAAAGAGTTCTTGACTATGTCCACGTATAGTCAAAGAAGAGTTAGATAGAGACAATGACCAGGGGGGGTTCTGAAATGTACGGGTGTGATGATGATGATCCCTCCGTAAAAGAGGGAAAGAAAAAAAAAAACGGACCAAACAGCAGATCAAAGTGAAAAAACAAAAGAGGTTTGTTCAAGTCGCGCACCTTGTTCAGTGGCCTCTTTCTCTCTTTCGCCTCGCTTCTCGAGTGTGTGCGGTCTAGAAGAGAACAATACAATTGTTTTCGTCGTTAGTCTCTGTTATACACTCTTGTACATTTTGGTTGCCGCACCATGTATCACGGTCTTCTTAGAGTCCTAAGAAGTGGGGGAGGGGAAGGGGGTTATTGTGTATTATGTTTGTGAAATCGGGAATTGATGATTGACTTGATGGTTTGAAAATGGTTGTTTGGTAGGGTTACCAGACGTCCTTCTTTTTGATGTCATTTCAAGCGTCCTCCTACGTTTCGAAAAATTCGTCTTTTTGCCTTCCTTTTCCGGTTTTCGGAATTATTTTTTCCCTTTTTTCCAAGGAAATTTTTTTCCCACTCTGAAACAATTGACTTTTTCATTGTGTTTATCTTGTTTCTAGGGTTACCAGGTTCGAAAACTGAGAAAAGAGGACGCCTGCGCGTCTGATTGATGGCGTCATTTCCCCCAGTTTTCACTACAGATGGCGCCACTTTTCTTCCAAAAAAAAAGGAAACCATCTCAATAATTTTCCCCAATTAAAACAGAAGCGATATATATATGTTACGGAAGATTGATAAACTCGGTTATTATGCGTAATCACCGGCTGTTATGCATAGTTACCAACCATTTTCGCAAGTTTAATAAATCTTGTTTGTCACGTTTACCGGTGATTGTTCCCAGCTCGTATTCAAGTTAACCAGAAATTCTGCTCAAATTTCAGCCTAGGATGATGGAGTCGATGAGTGTGATGTTACTTATGTTTAAAAATGTTATGAAAATATGCACTTATTCTGGAATTCTTCAATTTTATGCATTTGTGTGCATCAATACCATGGCCCTCACATGGGTGGACCCCCGGGATGATTCTCGTCGTGTTTGTTTTTTCAAAATTCATTGCAGAGGGGCCCGTGAAAAGTGTGGTCTTGGGGGCATATGAGTTGGACCAAAAAATAAAAAAAATAACCATCTGTCTCCCCTAGCTTTTAATGAATTGTACCTACCTTCTACTCAGTTTTATTACTTCGCATGGAGCAAGGAGGGGTTTCTTTCCCTACCCTCAGAATGTTTTTTTATTCTTTTGGTTTGTTTTTTTGGCAGAAGGATCAACTTGAGCGTTGTTTGCATCATATTTTCTCTATTTCTGAATGGAATAGGTACCCCCCCCCCCAGCACACGGCATCTGCTGTTGGTGAGCAAACAATGATATTCTCAACATGTATATTGCGTTTTCGTTCTTGAGAGCTGTTTTTCCGACTGTCTTTTTCATGTTACCTTGGGGCAAGCTGGGCCATGGTTAGAATAACATCCGCCCTGTTCGGAGGCATCTTGGATTCGTCTGGGAATTTCAAGGGCGTAGGTCAAAACGTGTATATTTTATCCGAGGTGAGACGGATTGAAGACGTGATGTTATTATATACTATTTATTAATGAAAACATAACGAGAACTAACTGGATTAATAAATAATGTATAAAATATAGACGAAGACATAACGCAGCAACCCGCAATGTGACCGGGATTGAAACAGAATGTAAACACAAACTAGACGGTCCTGACCAAAGCGGCTTTGGTCCTGACTACTGCTTTTACATCTTGTTGCCAGATAGAACAGTGTAAAAATGTGTAGGGGAAAAACCACGCGTGCGTCTGCAGCCTGCGGTAGACCCAAAACCAGCAACCAATCAAAAAGCAGGATTTATGACGTCACCAAAAGTGGAGATTCCCCCCTCCCTTCCTCGCTTAGGGTGACTTGTCCTGCTTGGCGACTTGTCTGAGCTCTTACGGCACCTATGGTGAAACATTCTTTTTCCGACACAAGTTCCAGTGCGAGCTCGACCATGCACTATGCAAATGAAGCCGGGCCCGCCGCGAAAAACCTGTCCACTCCCGTTTTGAAGCACTCAAAAACCTGTTTTTAGCCCACAGCGTCCCAAGTAGTCGCCTGACGTCAAATATGACGTGAAAATTTGGTCATTTTCTCTGAATGACGTCAGTCAAAAAAAAATCACGTCATTTCAAAGTCATTTGGTGACCACGAACAATAAAGGTCAGGAAATAACGTGATTCTTGATGACCTTAATGAAATATCAGGTCATTTCAAGACCTTATTAGCCATGAAGGTCATGAAATGACGTGATTTTTTATGGCGTAAACGATTTTGCGTCATAAAAATCACGAATTTCTTTCCAACTGAAAAATTCTGTTCCGGATGAAAATATCAAAATTATACAAAATGTTTGTTAATGAACCTTCAGAGGGTGTTTCAAAATTACCCTAGGCCTATTCGTTACTGGTTGTCACAAGATAAATGAAGTACTTTTAACTGCGATTTTGTTTTGAATGGAAATGCAAAATTTTTCAATGAGTAATTGTTCATATAAATTTATCAACGTACGTTATATAAATTATAATTGCATCCATTTCATGTTTTTTACGGACGATCAGAAGATCTGTGAAATCTGTCAAAAATTCAAGAAGATGCAACGAATTCATTGATCTAAAAAAAATGAATTTTTTAAAAACTTTTTTTTTCGATAATTGTAAATAATGCAAATAATTATATTTATAATTATATTACTATATTTTTCATGGATAAAAAAATAAAATAAAACGAAAAAATAACTGCCATCGGCTAAACTCAGCAAGAGATTAAACGGTAATTGTAATATAACTAATCAATACTTTTAAAGTCTTCATTAAATAACACCAGGTGGCTGCTGCTACTTTCGCGCGATCGGTTAAGGCATGGCGTGAGATACATAGGGGCAATTCGGAGAGAAACCTGGTTCAACTCCGACCTGTGCCAGAAAGAGATACATTTTCTTCCCGTCTCTTCGAATAGCGCCATCTATCTTCTGAAAGTGTAACTATTTGCAAATGGTCATTTTTGACGTTTCCAAAATGGACATAATGACCATTTTATCACGTCATGTTTGAGACATTTTATGACTTCCAAAAAACGTTTTTATTGACGTCAGGCGACAACTTGGGGTGAGGCGGTTTTGACAGAAACAGATTTTTGCACGTTTGTATATCGAGTAGAGCGGGGGTTTAGACGCGGCTTTACAGATTGCCTTCCGCGCAGACAAAACAGATCGGTTCCGACTTTGTCTTCTCACGTGCGCTTACGAATTCATCGTTATGGTGAAGATCGATGCAATTTGAAAAAAAAAAATATTAAAAATAAATAAAACACCGCTCAAAAAGAAACTCAAAAAGGCCGGATTTTTTTTTAAATCCGATTTCTGTAGTATTGAGAGTATCTCCCTTAGCTTTGATCATTGATCATTGATCATTTTTGTCGCACCACGGTCATTTTCTGCACACGAGGGCTAATTAGACCGGGACCTACAATTTATTGCCGATTCCGAACGGCAGGCTTGTTTTGTATACTCGTCGAGAGGTTGATGCGCTAACCCCTCGATGGGGGACTCCCTGCGGTAGCAATTTTTTGCTGCGGTCAAGTCGCCGTATTTTTGTTTCTTATCTATTATCTTATCTTATCTCCCTTAGCTTCGTAATTTATAAACTACGGACAATCCGTAGCAACTGGCAACGATTGGCTAATGATTGATGGATGGATGTCTACCCGTTTCGTACCTCCTGTATGAATTTTTTGAGAAAGTGGCTACTACTTTCGCATTTTGCGAAAAATGCGACGATAGCTTACATAGGCGTGCGCAGAATTTTCTCGAGAGGGGGATTTCAGATTTCTTTCCCTTCTTGGGGGTACGTTTTCCCCTGCAAAATAACACTAATTTTGGCTCCGGGGGGGGGGGGATTAGAACCCCAAAACCTCCTTTGCGTAAGCCAGTGGTAGCTTAAACCCTGAACTGAAATTATATCTATTTCATTAATTCTGGAATTGTCTTTCGTTAATGCTAAAATTAGCACTTTCATTAATTTTGGAAGTTTATTAATGCTGGAATTATATTCCAATAATACTGAAAAAAATTCTCTCTCATTAATTTTGGAATTCTCTCATCGATGCTGAAATTATTTTTTTCATTTATTGTTTCAAACTCCCAGGGACCGTTCAAGTATTACGTAAGCAAATTCTTAGCCATTTTTGACCCCCCCCTCCTCCCCCCAAAATTTCGTCATCAGCTCTGCCCCTCTGAATCCTAACTCATATTTTCATAAAGGGTGATTGCTGACGTAAGCATTATCCAGACCCCCCCCCCTTGTCATCAAAAGTCAGCAAATCGGAAACCCCCCCCCCCCTTATCGGTGATGACGTAATACTTGAACGGCCCCCTATTTATGTCATAAGCATAGGCGAAGATAGACTTGGAAGTCTTGGGGGCACGATGATGTCAATTCATATATATGAAATTGATTGTCAATTATATATTGTCAATTCATATATGTATATATAGATTAAAAAATGAAAAGCTTTCAAATTTATGAAAATTAGTAAATTCGCAATTTTTTTAGTAATTTTCACTAATTTGAATGACTAATTAGTTAATTAATTATGATCTTAATTAGCATCAGGATCATTGTGATTGATTCGACTTGGTAAAACCTAGAATTTACCACTCTTCGGGCTTTTACCGTAACATATACTTAGATCAGTCGACTCCACCTTTGACGCTGGGAGGGGGGGGGGGGGCACATCTCCGCCCATGGCCGTAAGAAAATAACGGGGATTGTGTGTTTTCACCGAGTCACGTGATCTTCCGAAGAATGATGTCGCGGACGACGTTCTCAGCACTGCCAAGGCGAAGACCGCTGACGTCATACTCTCTCCAGCTCGATGGTGCAAACCAAAGCTGTATTAAAGATTAATCTTGAGCCGCTTTGGTGGAAACATAGTGCGTCCGTATTTCATATTCCGGAAACCCGCGTCGTCTCAAATTGGATAAAATCTGAACTTTTTTTAGCTTGAAATTTGGATTTTAATCAATCGGAGACGACGCGGGTTTTCGGTGAAATATGGACGCACTATGTTCACACCAAAATGCAGGAAACCTTGGCAGAACCGGTATCTTAATAAATTCTACAAAAAAAACCAAACAAACCGGAATATACACAAATGTTTTCTATAAAGGCCCGTTTACACGCGGTAAGTGATTTAGTTGGTAACTAAATTTTAAGTTGCCAAGTACACAAGCGATTTAGTGGGTAAGTGAAATAAAAACGATTCTGGTTCTGCCGGTTAAGTAGACCTATGCACATGCGCCAGTGGTCGTGGCGTGCCACTCTTGGAGGGGTCTTTTTGCTCTTTCACGGAGGGTTTATTTTGATCTCAAGCGTGAACCTGTTCATGCTCCGTCGTCTCCTACCGTTTCGCTATAATTCCGCGGAAATATTGGATGGTGAGGTGGCCAGACACAACTTTCAAAAAATATTTGTTGAAAAATATCTTCGCCATGGACGTTTGTTGAACTATAGAAATGAAAACTACCTTAACAAACAAGCTAAAAATTAATCAATGTTGGAACTAGAAGGTGTGGAATATTCGGTCGACGTGCTGCCAGGAGTTGAAAAAAAAGAATTGAAAGTTCAAAAATATATATCAGGTGTGGAAGATTATTTATTAAAAACTGGACGGGGGGGGGGGGGAATATTTCTCTCATCTAGAAGGAATTTGATGCCACATCTATTGTAAAAATACATAATCAAATATTTAACAACGATAGTATGTGCATTAAATTTAAAAAATAAAATTTCAAATAATTTTTGTTTAATGAATTTTTATTATTTAATTTTAACCCTTAGAATTTCCTACAAACGCCAAGAATCTTCTCGGCTTACATAATATAAATAATCTACTCTTCGATTAAAATATCACATAATCGATATTTACGTCAATAATAACAATAATAATTATACAGGGCTTAATATTTACGTGTCTATAATACAGTAGAATCTCGATAACTCGACTATCCGGATAACACTCAACATCTATTATTCCCTTGGTTGGCGCGTTACTAATTTCAATGTAGGGAAAACTCTAACTCGACACATGTTTGGCTTAAGTCGAACTGGATCAAGGAATTATCCTAAGTATGAAAAGTTTTTACATAAAATTACAGACCAAAAAAAATTGTAGATGTTGGAATGAACACAAAAAATTGTTTTAGATGCTGTTGAATGATTGATTTTGCATGGAAGTCGGCCATGAGTGCCACGATTCGGAACTGCTTCCATCATTTTGGTTTTTGTTTAGAGTCTTTGGAAAACAATAATTTCTCTGAAGATTCTTCTCAGATTACGTTTGGAGAAAGCATAAAAACGCTTAACCCCACAGGTGATTGTATCGAGGATGAATTTGTGAATATTGACTCTGATCTTGTAACTTCAGGACTTTTAGAAGACAATATTTTTGAATCAATCAACCAAAGAGCAAGTGCTTCATGTGTTCCAAAGAAATAGAATCAGAAAGTTCAGTTGAAGTATCTGACCATCTCGTCATGATGCATTAAAAGCTCTAGATGTGATACGTCGCTTCCTATGTACTTAGGAAAATATCAAACAATCGCGGGATAAACTGAATAGTGTGTGTGTGTGGTGTAGAAGTTTTTTGTACTCTTCGGATAGAAAAACAAATATACTTGATTATTTTTCATGAATTTTTATGTTTTGATTCTATTATGAAACAACCCCCAAATTAAAATTAATGAGAATTAGCATTTATTTAATGGCATTGTTCGAATGTATATAATTACGTACACACAAGAACGATCCAACAAAAATTTACTTTGAAACCCAGCTAACTCAGCATGTTTGTCAATACTTTTGGGGTGTCGAATTACCGAGAGTCTACTGTATATGTTGTGTATTCTTTTTCCCCCTTTTGTATAAGTGAAAGTGAATAAATGTATTCTTCAAAAAAAAAATTCATATAATGTGGCTCTGATCACAGTATTCGTAAGTTATACCGGATCATTATCCATTTTTGCGGAAGCTATATATATATATATATATATATATATATATGAGCTTTGAAAAAAAAAACCACTTCTTTGAATGCCAGATATATAAAAAAAATCATTATTCTCCTCTCGCGAGTTGTGTCTCTCTTCCTCCGTTGATTCTAGTCGAATGTAACACGCATGCGCCAACTGCGCTCGTCTTCGTAAAAACTATTCAATGAGCATCTACTTACTACATGGACATCTTTCAGAACAATCGGTAAGTTAAAATTTAGTTACCAACTAAATCACTTACCGTGTAAATGGGCCTTTAGTTACAGCAGCACGACTCAAATGACGTTATCGAAAGCGAAATGGAAGAGAGAAATTTCAGAAAACTCCGATTGGCGCAGAAGCACCAAATTTTCTCGGAAAATCAACGTTATGGCGCAGCAATCCCATTCCCTGTATATATTTTCTTGTTTCTGAAGATTGCAACTGGTAGATTTTCCCATTTCCATGTTCTCCACACAATATTCGCATCTTGCGAAATAGAATTAAGCTGAAGTATCCCGATTTGAGGTCCTACTGTATTAAGAAATGTACAAGTTTAATTGCATCTTAAATTCCATTCTCAGACGACAAACTGTCATGTCACTGTTCCCAAAAAATTCAGTTCGCATTCCGGAGTCTCGTTCATCAAAACTTTGTCTCTTTCAGCTGTTTATGAGGACACAATGGAGGCAAATTATGTCAGAAAAACCACAGTATCGCATTTCGGCAAAATAGTTTACAAATTCGCCATCGTGAAATTTTTGAAGTGACACCTTTTTATCATGTGAGCACAGAATTATTCCCTCAATGTGTGGAAACCGGAACCGAATCTTCACTTCCTCTCGTGTTTCTTTCCCTGTAGTTATTCTTAAGTTAAAATAAATAGTTAATCTACACTGTTGTAATGACTCGGCACCCACAACCAAATATTTCACAAAGAACAACTATTATATGGAAATTATGTTTATTCATGTACTCATAGCACTAGAGATACATTCATTGAAAAAAAATGCACACAGAGAGACCAATTCATGAAATGAAATAAAAACCAACACTTTTTTTGTTGCGCTGCTTGCAGCAATTCTACTCGTGAGAAACATTTTGTTAGTTGGAAAGACTAAAGATTTTCCAGCTCATAATACCATGACAGAATTACTAACACTAATGACAATGATCAGCAAGACAATATGAACTACGACTCTGGTCAATAATGATAAAAAGCCCACAAGAGCACACCAATGTACACAAAAATATCTGAACGGAAAAAAGAACACCACTACTATATACTTTTATACTAAATTCATATGCAATTAAGTGTTGATTAAAAGTAATAAGCATAGTTTGGAGGTGGCCAAAAATAACAAAAACATCTGAATCCAAGATACTGAGCTGCGCTAAGAAATTGAAATCATTATGTTGACTACAAAATTAAAGAGAAAAAGAAACATATATACAAACACTGAATATAAATATTTCCTAGACATGTTGAACTTGGATTATATAGTGATACAGATATAATACATACATGCACAAAATTTCTCACACACTGATATAAAATTGCTTCATGGGATAAAATATTGGACAATATCGATCATGAAATAAAATGCATTAAATATAAAATAAGCCATCAACATTTCCAAAAGTCTATTCACCAGATTTCAACAGTCCTTTCATTGATGAAGCACATATTTTTTTTCATACATAGACAAATATAACATGCCAGACTCTCATGGGGAAATATAAAGTTTGAGTACACCAACAGGACAAGGAAAAAATAAGGATACGGAGGCAGTAGAAACAGGCATGGATATAAAAAAAAAGTCTGAAACACATTTCAAAGATCTGTGTCATACCAGGCAGTCATCTGATTCGCATCAACATTCGGGCTGTTGGGCAGCATTGGTTCCAGTGCATCAAAATTTATATCAGGCGGGTTATCAAGATCCATGGAGTGTGGGTTATCTAAAATAGCCCCATATGTGCCTCCACCCAACTGACTCCCTAGGTCAAGTCCTTGCATGGAACTAATAGGGACCTGTAAGTCAAAACCTAGAGAAAAAAGAAAAAAAAAAGCGGATCAATGTCAGACATCAAGTACTTACTCATTTTGAAGAGTAGATGACTTTGCCTAATAATACTCAAAAAACTGTCAATGAATAAGGCAAATACCAGAAACTACTAAAAAATTCCTAATGAATTTCGACACACTATGGGTGTTGTCTTCAGAGGATAAAACTATCACACTGACTGAGTTTCTCACTTGGATTGAGTACCAGATTTAATAACCAAGATATTTGGTACTCAATCCCCCCAAAGCAGAATATATCAAAATCACTTTTGTAGAACAACCACCTGGAAGAATTTTAAGAAAAAATTACAAAAAAACACTATGGAGATTTTTAGCACAGAGCATTTCAAATCAGCCGAGGGTTCATTGCAAAACATTCTGCTTTGGAACTCAATCCAAGCGGGAACTTGGGCTGTGTGATAAACTTATCCTCTGAAGATGCACCTATAAACGTGTCAAAATGCATTAGGAGTTTTTTTAAGTATTTTCTGCCATTTGCCTTATTCGTTAAAGATTTTTTGAGGACTTATTCATTCATTTGAAATACACAAGCTTCTCGTACAGTATTTTTTCTATATGCCACTGTTGATTCCAGTCCATTGCTATTGAAAGACAGAATATGTGCAAGATTGTTACATAAAAGTCGTATGTAGACTAGTAGCTGTAGCTACAAGCACCTATATTATTCTCAGCACAGGAATTCACCACCTTTAATCCAGAACAAATCAAAGATTGCACAGCAAGATAAATAGAATACGTCAGCAGTCAAGTAGCATATTGACTTAGGTTGCAATCATTAATAACCAACTATGTCAAAAGCAATTTAAATACAAGCATTCTTAATTCAGAGGTATGTTTAAACCTTGTTTTTTAATTGGGGGGGGGGGGGGATGGGTGGTTTTTTGTGAAAATGATCCATAGAAAATTGAGTTATTGTGGGGAGCAAAACAGTTTAATTTTGTACAAAATGTACAGTTTTGCTAATTTGTATCTTGGGAAGTATCATTTTTCAGATTCAGAATTTTGTAAAGGGTCCGGAAAACTGTCCAAAATTTCAACTTCCCTAAAAATTCAAATACCAGAGGCATTGAAAATTCAACTTCTATTCATAAAAAAATATTTGTTCGAATGCACTGAAATCTTGTAATAATGATATTCTACGGACCACAAAAAAAAACATCCTAAAGGGATTATGCTTATATCGAAAGGCAGCAGTTTACTATTAGATTATAGACATTTCCAAACAAGACTCGAAGAAAATATTGTAGAGAAATCTATTATATTGAGATTACATTAAATTTCAAAAAGAAAATGAAAAATATTAAGTGACACAATGGCAGTATTATCAATTTTTCAAATGACTGTCATTCACCCACCTTTCATAATTTTTGAAACTATTATTTTCTTTTCATTTTCAACATTTTACTAATTCAGGGGAAAAAAATTGTCACATTACAGATGTAATGTTAAGACTTGCTGCATGTTTTATAAGTTTATTGATACAATGGAATGTGGGCAAATTCTACTTCAATTAACTGAACATTTAGCAAAAAAATAATACAAATATCAATGTCAAAAACAAATTAGCTACATGCAATAAAAATGTTCACATACCAATAATAAATCCTCAGTTTTGGTAAGCTCAGAGAAAGGGAAAAACAATTTAAAAATCAGTAATAAAACAATTTAGAAATTCATACCAGATGTTACAAAGTCTATCACAAACATGACTGGAATTTCAAAAACTATGCATTTCCTTTCTTTTTTTTAATACTAACTATGGTGCTTGTCAAAGTGCAAAAGATCTTACACTAACATCAAATCTACCAATACTCATGCTACTTGTGCCCGAGTGTTATTTTGAGTCTCTCATCAACCATCATCTCCACACTGTCATTCTATTCAAATTTGTTGAATTTCTCCCTACACACAAATCAAAACTTTTTTCCCCCATTTTTTTTCCTTAATCTCCATAATCACACAATCGTACCTTGCTGGGAATATGGGTTATGTCTTCCTGGTGGAGGATGGACGCTTGGAGGTCCTTGGCTGCCTTGATATATTTGGTCATGGTATGCCTCTTCTGGTCCAAGCATATTGATGTCCATGTCGGTTGGCTAGAAAGAAAAATAGACTTGAAACACATTAAGGGACTACTAAAATCTTTGAAAAACCTACAGCATTCTAAGACAATATAATCAGTCAAGTCTCACTAGCCTGTGAATGAAACCGATACTACCTTAGGGATTATCCAAAAAAAAATACTAGTCTTAGTTCTTATTTTCTCGACGACGACAAAGAAAAAAAAAAAAAAAATCTTTCCAGATACTTGTTGACAGAAACCAGGGTTGGGTTTTTGACGTCAAAAACTGGTTTAAACCATCAAAAACCTAAATGAATGCTTTTGGATAATGTTTTGAACACATTAGGTATACAACATGATGAAAAACCTACTTTTTTGGCATATTAAAATGTTTTATTTTTCAAACATTAATTTATTACAATTAAAACTAATTATAATTTGATATTTTGAAATTTTTTTTACATAAAAAGAGTCTATAGAACATATAAAATATAATTTTATGTTCCACTAGCTATAATACCCAGCGCTGCCTGGGTTTTTCTTCAATGTTGGGAAAATTGAAAAAGTGACAAACTATTATAAAGGCATATAAACTATTATACATATACTGACCGGATTAAGGAAGTGACAAACCATTGTAAAGGCATATGCATGTCTGAAATGCATCACTAGGGAACCACAGTACCCAAAGCAAACATTTCAAAAGTGATTGTTGAGGCCAAGAAACCATTGTTGCCCCATAGTTTATCGCCCATTTCCGGCATTTGTGCCCAGCTCTGACTAACTTTTAAAGTAGTCCTTGTACCTTCCGTACTATCATTTAAGTTAGGTCCCTTTTGGTATATGGGCCATTCCCAAAAAAAGTGTACAAACTGTTTCTCTGCGAGACTTTATAAATTTTTTTTACGAAATTTCAGAGCACTCTGGTGGTATAATTTTTTTTCTTTCTAGTTCTTCATTTAATTCTGTCATGCAGCGTTTCTTAATTTGTTTCAGATGGTATCTAATTTTATTTTTTTTAAAAATCATTGTTTGTAGCAAAACGTCAAAATCTGGCTATCCCACCTTTAAAAAGTGTTAAACAAAGACTTCGTGCAAACCTGGAATTTTTTTTCAGAAAACTTGGTATCACATTTTATATATGTGTCATAGATGAATGAAACTGACAATAAAATTGAGAAAATTTTTTTTTTCTTCTGAAAAACTATTTTTTTCATGTCCCGAAATTTTTTTAATTTTAAAATGTCCACTCTGTTATGGTCATTTGGGAAATATATTTTTAAACCAGATTAAATCTGATAACACTTTTGAGCTCATTGAAAGGTTTACTTTTAATGCTTGATCAACAATTTTGGATTTGACTTTTGCAAAATGACTCAATATTCATTTTATGTCTTTAGTACCAGATTTTTCTGTCAGATGTCCACTCTGTTACGTCATTATCATAAATAATTTAAAAAAAATTTTCATCTATATCAGCATCTAGTGATAGCACATGGAGATATGCTTCAAAATATAATAAAATTTTTCACAAATCATTAAAATTTATAATGAAAAAAAAAAAAATCAGGCTATTTGTCCACTGTTATGTCTTCCAAAAACTCAACCAACGCAACAGAATAGAAACTATGATTAAAGTTTTCTTAGTTAAGAGGTTTAGAAGTTTTAAGTTAAATTTAATAAGTTATCTCTATGCAATTTAAACTCTTTACCACATTCTCCCCATCATGTTATTTTTTCAGCTAAATACGAAAGTTAAATAGTACAGATCGTCAGAATCACTGAAAGGCACAGATCCAGGGAGATCTGGAACAAGGGGCATTTTAGTATAAATAAAGGTTATTATATGACAATACATTCTGTATTTTATGGGACAGAACAATTATTTCCCTATAATTACTTTTTTTCCTGGCTCTATCCCCTCCCCCCTCACCAAGTCTCACTGGATATACTCTGAATCACTAATGTGAGAGACAAACACGAGATTTATACCAACACAAATTACCATTCAATTTCAACAAAAAAATGTTGAAGTAAAAGAAAAATCGTCCCAATGATATAATATACAGCTGAGCAAGACCACTGTTCACTTTGACCAGATTTTGAACATTTTACCAAACCAAAATTCAAACTACGAAGTGAGGGCACGTGTTTTTAGAATTTGCTAATGGGTGGATGTTTTTCAAAGATTGTAGAGGAGTCTGTGGGTCACCTATAACATTTCACCCCATTATGTCTTCTTTAGTATCAGATTTCTCTGTCGGATGTCCACTCTGTTACATCATTTCCAAAAAAAATTCTTAATTATTTATGGAAGTTTTCATCAATCATTTAAGAATATAAAATAAATGTGGTTCACTTTTTTTCTGATGGACCTTGCACTAAGTACAAACAAAAGAAAAATTTTTACTTATTGGACAAATATGTTGCAAAATATTTCAAGTGATGTATTTGGAATTTTTTTTTTAAAGTAAACCTTGGCAAAGGAGCAGTTGATGGTTTTGGTGCTGAATTGAAAAGGACAGCTGATAGATTGGTTGCATGTGGGAACGACATCAGATGCCAGTTAGTTTTTCACAATTCTCAAAGTTGCCACTAATTTAAAATTGTACGAAATCAAAAATGAAGAAATAAAAGGTATAAAAAAAACTATCCCGAATGATATACCTATGCTGAAAGGCACTATGGCAGTCCACCAAATAGTAGCAACTGGCAATACAGAGATGTCTCTTGCTTTTGTGAAAGAAATGCTAATCTCTGTGAATGCTACGAAAAGAAAACTTACTCGTGCCAAAGAAGTATAAAATGGAAGTTCCACAACCAATTTTAGAGTTTGAATCTCTGGAAAATGACATTCAAGAAAATAGTGAAAACTATGCTATTGACTCCATAGGAAACAGCAATGAAGAAATGTCAACTGGTCTAATTAAAGCAGGTGTTCATATGCTCGTGAAATTTGAATCTGGTGTGGTATATATAAATCTACATACAGATACGTTGTTGTAGCCCAAAATGACATTGAAGATAATGGAGGAGGGGGGGGGGGGGTGAAAGTTACGCGCCTCGAAACAATGAATGATGCTAGGAAGCTGTCCAGAGCTGATGACAAAAAGATATCTCTTAAATCCACTTTGACCAGACTTTAAAAATTTTGCCAAAGCCAAAATTCAAATCACGAGGGAGGACATGTTTTTTTTTTAATTTCCTCATAGCGTGGATGTTTTTTAGATGTCATAGAGGAGTCTTTGGGATACCTTTTATATTGTCTATATAATTTTTGAAAAAATAAAAGTATTTAGAATAATTGTGATTGCTTACTCTAAGTTAAGCATTTTTGCAGTTCACAGGCAAAAAAATTAAAAAAGCACTTCATACCAAGATGTTAAATTATAAGTTATCAACCCACTGTCTGCCAGAAATAAAATTTAATTTTAAGTAGTTGAAAAAATGTAAAAGATAAACTTTTCTATGTGCTATTTCGAAAAAATCATGAAAAACGATCAAAACGACAGAAAAAAAAGTCGAAATTCTTTTTAAACTACTTTTTTTTTCAGCCTATGTGTAAGAAATAAGCCGATTTCATTATTTTAAGGGGTTAAAAACTGCAGAAATATTTTTTATGTGATATTTGTTTTTGTAACAGAGTGGATAAAATCCATTTTCAGTCATAAAACCCCAAAAATAAAAGTGAAAAATATTCATGAAATATTAAACTTCAAGTCAATGGCTATAATTCGAGATCAATTTCAAAAATTCAACTCTGAATTTTTCATCTCAAAAATGTGGAATGTACTTTTTTTGGGAATGACCCATATATGCAAAAATTTGGTGACAATGGATATAAAATCAATTTCATATACATAGATTTTATCTAAACTAGGGTTCGATTTACCTTGGAAATTAACTTTGTATTGAAACAGTCAATGATGTCCAATAGTTTTTGTAAACCCGATATGTTAAATAAAACTTTTATTTAAAGTGTTTTATATTATAATTACTGAGAACAAAATATCTATTTTGATATTTTAAATTTACTGATCTGCCCAAAATTTTATTCCATATTAAAAATTCTCGCTCAGCATCCGTTAATACTAAATAATCATAAACTCATTTATTCTTACCTAAAAATTTCTTAGCTCAGGTTGTGTAAATTCAGAGTTTTATGGAGTATAAGCAAAGCAGAGCTGGCAGGACTGGTATATTGTTTACCAGTCCAGTTTATAATATCCAAAGTATTGTTTTGCATATTTAGATACAACTTCAATCAGAAAACCATTGCATTACAAATGCTAGCAAATATATCAGTCAAAAACTTATTCTCACTTTTACACTAAGAATAAGTTACAGGACTTTCTTAAGCATTGTATAGAAGCCAGCACTGCCAAATTAAAGGGCATTTTAGTCCTACAATTTAGTATTTTGAGTGCTAGATATATTCTAATATTATGCCCAATAAGGGTGTCGTTTAAAATGTCATACACCCTGTTACCTATGCACCCTGCATACATGCTTATTTATTATCTACATATCGGGTGACCCAAAAGTCACAAGACTTTTGAAAACTAACTTTTTAATATAGCTTTCTAATAACTTTTACAATAGAAAGATGCAGTTTTCACAGATATGCTCAGAAATGTCTAGGATTTTATTTTTCATAATAAAAAAAGGAATAGTTGCATTTTCAACAGATGGTGCTATTGTATAATGTCAAAAAGTACTTAGCATGCATTTCATGAGCAGATGAGTTCATTGCATAACATCCGCACAAGGATGCTTGCTCAGATTTTCTCTTTTAAGATCACGATTTTGCTATGAGAAATATTTCTGTTCAAAAGTTTTATACATCTTGATCTGTAGACTTATCTTCGCGAGAAAATTCTATATTTTTCTATGCATATCTGTCAAAACCGCATCTTCTTATTGTACATATTTACAAAGTTATTTTAAGTTTTGTCTCGTGACTTTTGGATCACTCGATACTTACATAGAACTAAAAATATTTATTAGTTATTAATCCCCTAAAATTAAAAATGTTTGGACAAGATAATGAAAAAGTTGTGGAAATATCAGCATTCTATATAAAAATTGATTTGTCATAAAAATTGAGAGAAAATCAAAAAGGATCAAAATGACAGCTTGGTCCTTCTAGCATTAAATCGATTTGTTGTGAACAACAAAATCTAATCAAGTATGAATGTTTTCAATATATCTCAAAACTCACTATTTCGGCCCAAGGACCAGTATCATCTCTGAGAAGGGAATTAGTCAATTCCACAGGAAGTCGTTTTCTATAGTCTGGTTTATCTTCAGACATTCGGAACAAGACCGCAGCTGCATAAGTTGCTTCAAGGAAAATAATACAGAGCATTAATATTTCACATCGTATTCATAATAAGGGATGATTCAGAGGGAAATTAGTTTTTAATTTTAAGAGAGAAATACATAATTCTGAAATCGATAAATTATTTTGGAATCACCCTGCATAATTATATATATACACACACACACAACCATTTTCAGTGTATTTTCAAAAGCCAGGGCCCAAATGAAGGGCCTGTTTTTGTTAGCACTATTTAACATGAAGAGAGAGATTCAAAAATTAAAACCCTATTCCTTAGATTTAAAACTTACTATATATCTTCCTCTTATCTGATTAAAATTTATCAAATACATTATGTTCCGTCATCCCTCTACAGGCACAAATATTAGATAAAACAGGGGGGGGGGGGGGTTCGATGCAGCGATCGTAAATTACAGAGATATAAAACATATAAAACTCCCAACAATACACCAATACACCAAGTTTAAAAGTCAACAACAAACTATATAAAACTTCAAAGTAAAGACAAATATTTAGTAATTTGTAATTTATATCACAAACAAAGAAAAGTTCTAGCAACACATACCTACACCCTCGTTTCGCGAATGTAACAAGTCTGTCAATGGAGGCGTGGCACCCTCTGTTTCAATCATGTCAGCACCTTCTTTGTCCGCAGCGAGCTCGCACAACACCCCAGCTGCGACTCTCTGAATGTTCTCTATTTCACTATAGAGAAGCTATAGAAAAATAGCAAAACAAACCAGATGAATTAAAAAGAATAGTTTTAAAAATCACTAAATATGAATTTCCTACTATGCCTCAAATTTATTTGCAGCTAGCTATTACTGTTAGTGGTGAACATGCAAATAAATCAGAAATGAGACATTGAATGTAAAGCAGAAAACCACTCCACACACAGGTGCATTGGGATTTTGCAAGATGGCTAGGCATCGAATGGCGAAAAAGGTTACGAACCACTGTTTTAGGAAGAACAAAAAGGTCTGTTCTTCCAGTGTTGGAAAAAAAAACAACAGGCTACAATATGTTATGATGAAAAACGGCACTCTCCCTCCCTGGTTAATAAGAAAACTAAGTGAGGAGATAGATGTTTCAGGAAAGGAAAATTCATCTCTGCCTTCATGGGGACTTAAACCCTGGTCTCATTTGCCGGACAAGTGCTTTACCACCTAAGCTATGAAGACAAATAGTCGTATTAATAAGGGAGAGATGTCTTTCATCATATACTGCCATCTGGTGGCCCTGGTTTGAATGATGTCTTTCATCATATACCGCCATCTGGTGGCCCGGGTGTCATCTACGAGCTATTAGCAGAATGTTGCCACAGTCCACTGAATGGAGCCATTGAGCATATAAACACTCCAAGGAGGGGGGATTCTGTGTCTTCATAGCTTAGGTTAGAGCACTCATCCGGTAAATGAGAGACCAGGGTTTGAGTCCCCATGATGGCAGAGATGTACTTTCCTGAAAAATATCTCCCTACTCAGCCAGTTTCCTGTATCTGTCGTACAATAAATTATATTATCTGTGCACAACTGTGTTACACACACAATCCTCATTTTTTACCCCAGAAAGCACTGAAACCAAGTGAAACACTGGAGTAGTAAAATTAAATTTCCCAATACATAAAAAATAAAATTTAAAATGTTTGTAATCTGAAAGAAAAGTAAATACCTGAACAAAGACAGGAATGACATTGAGGCCTCGAATGATAGCTCTATTATGTGCCTCTTTAGCCAATATATGTAATGCTCCCACAGCTCCTTCAACTATCTCTTCCATTCTTACACCATCAATGTAAGCTATTTGGCTATTGTTTGACGAAACACTGGAACGCTGCTAAAAATATAAAATATAAAGGAGGTTGTGGTAACTGTTCACTATGATACAAAAACAAATTCAAAAATTACACAGTAAAACATTAGCTACATATTTCTTCTGGATGGTTTTTTCCCCTTTGGAAAGAAGTTGTCCAACCCTGATGTTTACAAAACAAAAATTTAAAGTTTAAGTTGAGTAATGGTGACCCTTGAAACAATCTCAGTGAATACAGAGTTTATGGCTAGTTTTGCTACTTAAATATCATAAGCACTAGAAAGTGCACAGATTCAAACGAATTACCCTTTGGGTGTCTTGATAAGCTTTGAGTAACAGCTGCACT
Source organism: Pholcus phalangioides (assembly GCF_987345545.1). NCBI lineage: Eukaryota > Metazoa > Arthropoda > Arachnida > Araneae > Pholcidae > Pholcus > Pholcus phalangioides. The sequence continues at coordinate 108,441,026 of NW_028301608.1, forward strand.
AATCTCGGAATTGCGCCATGTTCTCGTAGAGGAGCATGATTTGCTGTGCACAGAGCCAAGTTTCTGATTAATCCGATGACAGCCTGGAATATGAAAACAAATCAAAATTAACAAAGATAAAATTTTAAATATTAATTTAAAAGTGAAATTATACTTTTATATAATGCAAACACAAAACTATAATTACTTTGATAAGTGGCCATCTGCTTGGGGGATGAAGGAGCTTAACTATAACTTGAAGACCATAATGCATGCGAACAGCATTTTGTGCCATTTCGGAATCTGGATGACGGCTTGTGAGATGACGCAACGCACAAACCTGTGAACCAAAATTTTACAGATTATATTCACATAGACTGCCATCGACATGACTGCACGTTTGAAATAAATAGCTCTTTTGAACCTTGCAATGGCACAGGATTAGTAAAATATGGACGTAGATTAACCTTCCTTGGCGGTAGTATTAGAGACTTGATACAGGAGCAGGGTTGGAGATGTCAATGAAAAGGTGAAGGATAGAAATCTGTTTTTGTAAGCAATTATAAATAACTATCAGACCACAACAGAACTATCTACAGCTAAAGACATCAGGTGGTCTGTGGCTCCTAGACAAGACAAATTAACAAAGTTACTTCTACAGTGAATCATAAATTATTATTTTTGACCGATTTTACTGTTTGCTACCGAGTTTCCACTAATGGGGGTTAGGAATGTGAAATACATTCAAGCCTTATACAACAGGACTGGGGATTAGAAGTGTCTGTCAACTTGCAATGTCCAGGTCAGTTAGTGGGAGTTACACTGCATAAAGAAAAAGTATGCAAAGCAAAAATCTTACAGCGGGTTCAGTTATTTCTTCTTTGTCTCCAGCTTGAATAATGGCTCGAACAAGTGCTTCAATTCCACCAACTTGACATATGGTTATCTTGTTGCGATGGTTATTGCACGTTAGATTGGAAAGAATGCCAGCTGCACATGTCACTACATTAACATCGCTGCTGCCTAAGAGCTGAACAACATTTTCCAGGAGCCCTTCTACATTATCCTGCAAAAAAAAAAAAAGATTACATCAGATGAAACTTGTTTGTTATTTTAAATTGTAAGTACACTAGAACCCAACTTATCCGAGCTAATGTGGAGCCGAGCTAACTCATATCAAAACTTTGTCTTGATAGCTAACAGTCTGTGTATTTAGTGCTGTGTTTGGTTTCAGTGCTGCCATCTGTATTTCAATTGTGAATGAAGTGTAATGCTTGTAAATTTGTATCGTTGTAGGCCTGTTGCTCTCTGTGGCAAGACTTCACAATGGGAAGATTGGAAAGCATTTGCGCCTCAAATTTGAGAACTACAAAAACCAACTTCAGCCGACCACCAATGTGGCGATTAGTTTGAACCTAGATTCTCACAGTGCGAGTCTGTCACTATGACCACCACAGCAGCTTCGGATGATACCACTAAGAGAAATCAATGAAGTAAAAAACAAAGCATGCATTTGATCCAATTTTAAGGCAAGTGAGCAATTTTAAAATTTTATTTGATAGTATGGAGAAACTGCTAACATTAAAACAATTCATTGGTCCCCTTGACCTATGAATTAACTAAGACTAACTGTATAAGATTATGTTTGAAACTTTCAATCACAATTAAAAACCTGTATATTAATAAAGTGTTTGAATAGATATTTTTTAAATATAGACGACAACTAACTTGTTTTGTAGCAGCATCAGACAAATTTCGCAGAGTCCAAAGACAATTCAGAACAAGACGGTCACTTTGATGGCGACAGGTACTCGCATTGCAAGTGTTGGCTCGGCAGTGAAGATGCATGGCAAGAGCTTGCATTCCACCTAGTTTTTTTAATTTGAGAGAAGAGAATATGTATTACTTATACAAAATTTTTTTGTAATGTAGACACCTTTTTGGAATGATGAAATGTATCAAAAGTAACGTACCTGCTTCAACAATCGCAGGTTTGCTGCTGGAGCATACTGACAGAACTTTTAGTACCCTGGATGTAGTCCACAGAAGTTTCTCGTAGTTGTAAGATCTCATTATACGAACCAGTTCAGCTGGTCCACCACTAGCCAGTATGATAAGCTAAAAAAAAAATTGTCAGAACACCCATCTATGATTGAAATCACTTGTGCAAAAATTATTTTAAAAAAGTTTTGAATAAATTTTGTCAATGAAATTTATTCAAAGTTTTGTTCTCAATATAGATGGCTACACACGGTTGATAAAAATCACAATTCTTAAAAAAATTGGTGTTTTTATTGAAATGAGATTTAATATCTTAATTTTATTAATCTCAAATTTATAATTTCAGGGATAAAAATCTATATAGTTAATACTTTCTTTAACAACTTCATTTTTGCCATGGGAAAGAAAATTCTTGGAATAGACCATATATAACCTCTAAAATCTTCTGAGAAAAACAGAATTCTATCAACCTAATTCTTCACCCAAAAAACAAATATCTTTATTATATTTATATAAATATTAATTAACCCTTTCACGACTAAGGGAAACATTTTTCTCCATTTTAAAATTGGTGATTGTCGTATTTAATTATAACCTTATCTGCATTTTTTATACAGAATGTCAAAATAGAACGTATGGCGAATGCAATTACGTAAACAGGAACGTTTGTGCATGCCAATTTTCAATGTTAAAATGTGCGGTGGCATACCTGGCAAATCAAAAACTATGCCAGAAACCGTTGACACGCATGTCACCTATCATAGGATAGATGTACTATGTCAGAAACCTTTCTGGGAGTGTACTCAACAACTTCCCAAAGTTTCATGGTGATTACATGAATGGTGTAGTAATGCATAAAGGACAAACAGACATACATTTGTTTTTATATAAATAGATTATGAAATTGATATAATACAAAAAAAAAAACCTAGAAGTTGATCAAGAAAAAAAGAATCACCTTGCTTTCCTGATTTCCATAGGCAAGAATTTGCAGACAGTCTGTGACAATCGCTAAAAACTTGACATTATTTTTCTGGAGTAGAGAGACCATTTTTTGCAGACCACCTGCCAAGCGCACAGCCATTTTAGAGCCTTCTTGATGAAGAAGCAGGTTGTGCAAAGTAGTGATGGCATAGAATAAGACAGACTCTACAGGTGAGCTGAAAAGAAAAAAATTTAAAAATTGCGGTAAAATCTGTCAGAACTAAAATTCAGACTTTCAATTGTTTTTCGAGTTAAAAAAAACACCACATTATTTAATTGGAATATCTTTTTTTGCACCTAAAAACTTGGAAGAAAGTTACAATCATTAGCAAAAACACTAAAAACGAAACACATTTAACAAATTTGAGAAGCGTCCTTCGATTGTTGAAATACAATCCAACGAATCAATATTTGAAAAAAAGTTAAGCTTACAAATAATGAAACTATTTTCTGTTCGCTCTAACTTGAGTCCTGATGTAAATAAACCGCTGTGCCAATTTTTGATATCACTCCGCATCCTTTATCTCTATTGGTTGTAATTTTACCCGCACCTTCATTACGTGTTCCGAACACGTGCGTTTTTTCCTCAAACGCGAGATTGCAAATTCGTTATGAAGAATTTTCCTGGAGAATTTTTTTTCACTGTTCTCCAAATTTTGTTGAAATAAAAACTGTTGATAACACTAAAATAGAGAGAGGTATATATCTCCCAAAAAAAAAAAAAATTCGATAAGTTATTCTTGTTATCATAGCACACTCCTCAAGAGTTGGGATGACAGGGCTCCAGCCTGGACATTGCCTGCGACAATTCTTGTCATTTTTTTTATGCTAAAAGTTTACTATATAAAAGGACTGTTGAAAGGTTGGTCTTAGGGCCCGACCAAGATCACAGACTGGGGGATCTTGCGGCAGGATGTGGGGCCACGGTCGTTACAAAAGCTTGTGCGAGTTGTTTATTATTTTACGGCAGATAATGAGAAAAAATCCTTATTTTTTCTTATTACTTTTTTTTCCTTCAGAATTTTACAATTTTATTTCTTGACTAATTCAAGATGTATGATTTTCCTGGGCCGGATATGCTACCAATTATAACGTGAAATAAATTATGAACAACTTACCGTTGTGTTACGGCTTTTTATTTATCTTGCAGGTCTTTGTAATTAAATATTTCATAATAATCCATGGGCTGCAACAGTTCCAATTTAACGAGAGAGTCATCCACATTATTTAGTTTCTTTACTCCAACCTGTTGTTGAAATCTGGTTTTTTGTCAAGACAATTTCGGTTTTTATCCGAAATTGGTAGGTTACGAGCCATGACCCCAACATCCAGCAGCAGGAGCCCCTGGACTGGGATCTTTAATGGACCCCCAGGCCAGGCTTTCTCACGGGATCTATAGTGTCTGTCATAACGTGGTTAACTGAATCAAAAATGAACATTACTCTTTCAAACCAGATTTTCCAAACTTTACCTTCATATCTTCGTGATAATCCTCAGACTTTTTTGGCTCGCCGCCTTCGACGAAACCAATATTACTTCCTCTCAACAAGCTGCTCAAGCAGAAGTGCAAATTCTTTTGAAATGCGCATATTCACCACGAACGATAAGTGACCCCCCCTCAACCCGTATCTAGTGTACGTCAAAGCGTGTGGGTGAGAAAAAATCTTGTTGGCAGCAACTTTGTTTATAGGAGTCCAGAGCAGCTGCAAAGAAATGAATTTTCAAATGGCTCTGCCAAACAAGATAGACACGCATATTTCATTTATGTCATCAAACGATAAAGAAGAAATCTTTTTCTTGCAAGACCTCTTGAAGCAGCATATTCAAGTGTATATCAAATCTGTTTGCGAATAAGAGTAATAATAATAAAATGAAACTTCCGTTTAAATTTAAAAAGGGGACGGTAATGTTTGAGTCAGAAAGGCGTATCCTGTCAACACCAACCCTGAAGACATACCAGCAAAAACACTAACCAATTTTGAAAAATATTTTTTCGCTTTCTTTCAGATAACTTTGAAATAATATAAAATAAATATTTTAAAAAATAAAAATGAGTTATTTTATGGTATGAGGGGCAAACGACTATATTTCTGGCAGTGTTGCACAGTAAGAAAAGGTGAAATGTTCTTCAACCAATCATTTTGGGCATCGCACACATGCTTTTATTTACATCAGGACCCAAGTTAGAACGAACAGAGTATAAATATGGCATATATCAGTCACGTATACAGTGAAACCTTGCTACAACGATACTTGATATGATAAATCCCTCTACAACTAAAGTCTAATGAAGTATGTTCTTTAACTACTCTCAATATACTATATCCTCTACTACAGTAAATTTCATTATATATATCGAAAGTTGAGGGTATTTCACAACTACATTTTTTTATATTTCACTCAAAAGCACCTTATATATATATAAAGTACATTAAAATTCCTCGGAAGCTTCTGTTCTTTTGAGGGGGATCTAATAACATAGAAGTAGTAATGTGAGAGTTTTCGGCACTATCTACCCTTCAAAAATGTTGGGGGAAGTCGCCATGAAGTTAGTTTGTGCTGCACATTCTCGTGCTGTGTGATAAACTACTTCACAGGTTGATACAACTGAATCTTATATAACTAGTCAGAATTTTTTGTTGCAAATAAATACTTACAAATGCATTTTATGATGGTACCAACAATGTCAATTCAGAAGAGATGCCACCCAGGCCCGTCATTTCAACTTTTTCCGGGAGGGGGGGGGCAAAGAGTATGTACTAAAGGTACGCATATATATATACCATTTGTAGTGTGTTTTCAAACATATGTTCCTAAATGACGGGCCTGATGCCACCAACAGCATAAAGTTGGTGCTACCTGATAATGCTACTTCTTGGTATAACGATAATACTTCTACAGTATTTCTTCGTCGCCCACAGAGTATCCTTATATCAAGGTTTCATTGCGTATTTTCTTTCAAACATTCGATAATCATGGTGCTCATTAAATCTAGGAAATACACCGCACAGAAATGCAAGACATTCAAAATACCAACCTAAGTAATTTCACCAATGCAGGAATTCCACTAGATTTGAAAATGGCCAACAGACCCTGCCTGTGATGTGACAAATTATGCAGGACTCCAGCTGCACACTTAGTTGTCTCAAGATCATTGGACGTTGACATAGCCTTGACCAAAGCTGCCACCATTTGTGGGGAATTCATTATTGCATGTCTTGAGGCTTCTTTTTTGGACAACTGATGAACCATCATGGCTGCTTGGCTCACTACAACTTGATCCTCATCATTCAACAGCTTCACCAACTCTGGAATAGCCCTTGTAGCTAAATCTGCATCGTCCTACGATTGAGGATAGACATATACATGATGAAATGTTTTTTGGCATAGCGAAAGACTGAAAATTACAGCAAAATATAGAATAGGGGTTTATTAAATGAAGCAAATTAATTTCACCAATACCTGATAGTTGATCAGATTCACAACAGCATGTTTCAGCATTTGTGAAGGTTCAGCGAGGCGTTGAACCGCTGTCGGCTGGGTTGGGTCAAACTGAGTGCTAGGAATCTCGATTCCTTCCTCCAAAGTTTCTGGAAACATAGCAGCTCTTACGCGCTGAGATCGCGTTTGATTCAGTTGTTGGTTCATTTCTAACCAATGAGAAAACACGAAAAAAAAATTGATATCCAGATGAAAACATAATGTATCATTCATAACAGAAATAGACTTAATAAATTTTAAAAATTATGCATACCATCAACTTGTTCCTGGGTGAACCCCTGGCCGAAACCAGGTTGGTCCCAATCAAAAACTATCTGTTCATTATCCATTTCATCCTCTTTCCCACAAAGAGATGAGGGCTAATGGTTAAAAAAAAAGATTAGAATTGCCAATTATGATAATTGAAATGAGAATAGATAATTTTTCTAATTACAACTGCATTGCAATAACACCTTTTCACAATGACTATTTGATGCTATATCTTTGCATTATATTTACAAATTAATTTTTTTTATACATAGATGATTATCATTCAATGACTTTCAAACTGAACACAACTCGGTCCTATCGCCAAGGGCAATTCACCACACACACAGTTATTCAACGTCTAGTGAATAAAAATGTGTGCGGCAACATGTATAAAAATATAAAGGAAAAATTATACGATACCTTGGAACACCTATTCATATCTTGTATACGAGTCATACCTTGGAAGTTAGTGCTAATAATTGGTCCGATGTTGTGAACTAATTATTACCAGAGAATATTATCCTCTAAGTATTATTTTTTACAAATGGGGGAAATCTGTTGTTACTTGGAACACAGAATTTAGGCATCTAGTTTGAAGATTTTGCAAAATAGAAACTTCATATATTACACAGTTAGCTCTCGGTATTCATGAATTTCATATTCGTGGTCTCTTTCTCAGTTTTCTGTAAGTTAGTTTCTGGAAGTAACTGTTTCTACAGTTAGTGCTAATTTTCATATCAGAAAGCTATAAAGATGTTAACAGTCATCTTATACTGAAAGAACTCTTTTGGCCACAGTGCGTTCCTAAGGACACACCCATTTCCACAGAACCAGACAAAGGTTATAAAAGACATTATGTTAGCAAAACAGATGTACGAAGAAGGGTTCAATGATGTGCACATAGAAATTTGATAATTAACAGCAATTCGGGAATCAACAGAGGAGGGATTAATCAAACTGACTGATCCTGAAACTGAAGCGAAACTCCATGAAGATGAACAAAATTAAGAAATAGAAGGAAAGTTCATTATGAGCAACATATGCTCAGCAAAGTCTTCATAAGTTTAAACCAAGAATAGATTGTTTCCATGACATAGACCCATCTATGGTAAGTTTTTTAAGTGTAGAAAAATTGGTAGAAGAAGCCTTGTTTTACTGTAACAAATGAGCTGAAATAAAAATGAATAAAATAAATACAATATTCATTCAGAAAGAATCACTGGATTCCCCTTCCTATTTCTGCTGCACAAATCAGAAAAAAAACAGATGCCTAAAAAACCGAAATTAACAGTTATTTGCCGATTTCCCGTATTCGTGGTCATCTCCTGAACGTAATCTCCCAAATGCAGAGAGACAACTGTATTAAGTTGTATTATATGGCAAAACCCTGTATGCAAGGGAGCATGTTTTTCTACACATGGCTTGGTGCAGTGGTTTCCAACCTTTTATGACTCGCGGAGCCCTTTTTCAGTATATAATTTTTATGGTGGAGCCCTGTTTGACTCGAGGAGCCCGTTTTGTATATAATTTTCATTCCGGAACCCAGTAGGCCTCTTTTTTTATTTTATCCATCAAATTTACTGATTTATTTTATTTTCCTCGAGTCGTGGCGGAGCCCTTGGGAAGTGCACACGGAGCACCAGTTGAGAATCGCTGGCTTAGAGTGAACATTACTCTGGTCTGCTGCACACACACACACTCTCTCTCTCTCTCACTTTTTTTTTTATTTTAAACTGTTCCCAGTACAGGCTCCGCTGAAAATATCAGTAAATTTTATCCATTACCTCCATTAACAGGCTGGACTTGCAAAAAAAAAGAGAAACAAACTCAACAAAACCCATTTGAAACAAAAAAAAAAAATTGAAGTTGACTACTTTAAGCTTAAAAAGGAATCATCCCAAGTGCCATTTTAATACGATTATAGAAGACCTCTATAAGCACTCAACATTTAAATCTTTTAGTACTGATCTGAATGTTTCACAAGAACAAATAATGAAAGAAATATCCTGCTATATTCTTAGTATATGGAAAATTGACATGTGAATGCTGAAAAAATTAAAAAAATTAAACACAAACAAATAAAAAACCTACATGAGAGGCGGCAGCTGAATGGATTCCAGAATCTGCCAAGTACGAATTTTGCTGCCACAGCATGGTTTGTTCTTTCGAGTTTGCAACAGGCATGTCGTTGTAATTCCCATGAGACACTAGAAAAGACAAGAGACTGAATTTCATTTTATGAAGTTGAAAAACGAACATATAGTCTGAGACTAGAGTCTGAATTATACAAGTTAATGAATCCCAGTAATCTCACAATTTTGTTGATTTTTATTGAAAATTACATCTCGCTTAATTATTTTTTTAAATCCTAAATAACTTCAATTGGGGTTACTCAGTAACTCATAGACCACAAACTAAAAACAAATATATTTTTTATATTTCCTTTATTTATTAATGTAACTGAAGAGAAATACATTTCAATTAAAAATATATATAGTACATGCGTTTCGCGATGCTGCTTACATCAGATATGGTGAGCAAATCCACAAAAAAACATTCCGCGATTAACTGATATCCACTTTTCGTCTCCTCTGGACTCAAGAGCCTGCATGTGTTTTTTTTTTTTTTAAAGATTTTTTCACCCTCTGAACATGGTTTGCAACAGTGTGCTCTATTGCAATTTTTGTTCCTCCTGATGCCTATTAACAACCAGGCCCGTCATTTGGGGGGTCAGGGCCCCCCAGCTTTTGAAAATGTTAAAAATGATACATATATACAAATATATATACATACACTGAGTACATGTTCTTTGCCCCCCCCCCCCCGGAAAAAGATGAAATGACAGCCCTGCTAACAACCATGGGCAGAGATACCAGGCCCTCCCCCAATCAAAGGTGGAGTAGACTGATCTAATGTACAAGTGTATATATAAATTGACATCATCATGCCCCCCACCCCAGACTTTAAAGTCTATCTCCACCTATGTTAATGTAACACGATGGAAGTCCAGCGGCAATGCTACAAGAGATCGTCATCGAACTCAGTGAAATTGTGAAAAGTGATGTGCAATATTAATGTTATAAATGTTTTTGAAAATATAATTATACAAGAAAATACAATATTCTATCTTCATGCTGTTAGTGGGCCATGGACCACCTTGCGGGTGCAATAGGCCTAGCATTGGCATACACAAATGAAATGACACCCCCTTGAGCCAAGATTATAGTATTTTACAGGGAAAAAAAAGAAAAGAAACCGCCCTCCCAAGTAAATTCTGCGTACACCTATGAGTCTTAATGTTGTAGACCCTGGTCAGGTCTCCAATGTTTACATTCTGTGTGTTGCCAATTCCTATATTTCAAAGTTACATAATAGTGTTTTATTCCATATAAATATACAAATGAGATGTTATTTGTTAAAAGATTTATGTTAATTTCAGTAGTCAATTCTGATTTGTTCTTGTGATAGCCGATGATATGAAGGGTTTCTCCATATATACCAGCAGTGTGCTAGGTATCGACACGTTTTAAGTTCTGTATTCGATTACGTAGAGGTTCGTTGCTGAGGCGTCTCGTCCCGCTTCTCTCCGCATGAAGGGTTGTTCTTCCTTTGTTGTCATGAGTTGATGGACCAGATTCCTGCTGTGATGCTGTCGGAGTAGTTCTGCTTTTTCTCTTGTTAGTCATCTCTATACCCGACCAGTGGTCTGCAAATGAAATCAAGAGGAGACAACCTCTCATTGGGGATGGAATATTGCTGGCAGACTTCGCAACATGTCTACATCTAAGATAGACTCGCTGGTGTAGTGTTTCTTGAACTAGTGCCATTGGAAGATCATCTTCCAAGTCTGGACTATTCTTCCTTTACCGAAGTTGTGAGAAACTCTGAGAACAAAATATGCCCTGACAGACGATTAGATGAGAACGTTTCAATAAAGTTTTGTGATATTTTGTAATGTTAACGTCTTGAAGAAAGATTTGTTATATTAATTTAATCCTATAACTATTTTAACAGGTTTATATTATTAGTAAATGATACTAGTGGAAAAAATTATGTTATTGTCATTCACAAATTTCATTTATTTCAATGTTGGGTAAAATCAACAACCGGGAATGTACCATTAATAAAAGGGTACATTAACAACCCTTCTGTGTTTGTCGGTCCATTAGCAGAACACCATGTATATACGCACAAATCTTTTTACTAGTTGCGAAGGTACTGTGAGAGCGACGGGAACATCTCGAATTCGCAAAACTGGAAGGGGTCAGCAATCTATTAGACGAATGTTTAGTTACTTAGAATTAAAATGGAAAACAACCCATTCCATAAACAATTCACAAGCAAGACATAAAGGAACACCTTTCCCCAAAAAGATGAGAATGGCAATGAAAAAAATTCTTCTGTGACGTACGTCGCCGATTTTGACACATTCTGCTTTGGGGCTCCTTTGTATGCTGATGAGACAGGAGAAAAAATAAAACAAAACACTTTTACAATTACAGCCGAAAATCTGTAACATAAGAAATGTTAAAAGAATGTACTTACTTGGTCGAGGTCCAGCAGCAGGTGACTGCATCTGATAGCTCATGCCTTCATGCACTCACCAAAACTTTTGTGACGGACAAGAAACAAAATAAAAAGAAATAAAAAAAAAAATCCACAAGCACAAAAAGTTATTCCCGCTGTCACCTACATAAGAAAAAAAATCTTACACTCAGGAAGTTTAAAAATATAAATCAAAGATTAAGTTTTTTTTTCACGATACCAGCATTTAAATTTACTTATGCATGTAAAATCACTAAGAATGTCCCAAAATGTCTTTTGATAAATTATAATTGAAAGTATTCCATGTGCATGACATCTTGGTCACAAAAATACTTTAAACAGTTAATCTAAAACAGTTTAAAATAAGACTGCAAGTCCCAGACAGCAGATCACCACAATTAAAAAAAATCAGCATTGGTATTAGAGATGGGACAAATATTCGGCTGCAAATTCAGTTCGGCCAAATATCTATGCAAATCTAAGTCAGGGTTGGGTTTTTGACATGACAAGCATCAAAAACTGGTTTAAACGGCCAAAAGTGTCGAAAAACATCAAAAACCTAAATTAATGCCTTTTGATAATGTTTTGAACACAATAGGTTTACAACATGATGATAAACTTACTTTTTGGCATATTACAATGTTTTATTTTTAAACATTAATTTATTACAATAATTAAAACAAAATTTTAATTATAATTTGCAATTTTGAATTTTTCAACAGAAGAGCCTAGAACATATAAAATATAATTTTACGGTTTATTTATCTAAGCTACTCATTACCTATGTTCAATTTCTTATTCAAAATATGTACAATAGGGCATCAGGGTTAGGTTTTCGACCCCATAAACTAACTCGGTATTTAAACTATCAAAATCTTACTGTGAATGTCAAATAATAGATATGTTAAATAACAAAACACTTACTTTTATTTAGATTAAAGGGTTTTATATTTAGAATTATAATTACTGAGGAAAAATATATATTTTGATATTTTAAATTTTCTGATCTGCCCAAAATTTTACTCCATATAAAAATTCTCACACAGCATCTGTTAATACACTAATTAAACTCACTTATTTTCACCTAAAAATTTCTTAGATCAGGGTGTATAAATACACAGAGCTTTAAAGAGTATTTTAAACCAAAGCAGAGCTGAGACAAGACTTGATACCCTGATATTTGTTTTGCACGTTTGAATACAGCTTCAATTGTAAAACCATTGCATTATAAATGCTAGTAAATGTACCATATCATACTGCCAAAGTAAGAATATACCAATGACATTTTAGTCCTAAAATATAGTATTTCGATTGCTAGATCGATTATATACATGATGTAATAAACTTTTTTTAAACACTTATCTGTTGTAAAAAGAGTACAGCAGATGGTTTATATCAATGCAAACATATATAAGCAGTTGAAGAAATTTTGGGAGGTCAAGAATCATCTTAATCAAAGACTGTCAAATCGTTCCATAGTTTCCCCTTCACTTTTCATGTTATGCTTTATTCAAATTTTATAAGAAAAAAAGCATATATCATAGCTGCCAACTTTTGAAAATGAAAATTCGGGAGATTTTCGCGCAAACCCGTATTTTATGCTAAAACCATTCCCTAATAAATACAATAGGGATTTTTCCAAATAAAATAGGGATTTTCCAAACATAAAAGTTAAAGCGTAGGGAATAAAATCCCTACTGAAGTCAAATTAAAATAGGGATTTTACACACATGGAAGTTAAACCCTTGGGAATAAAATTCCTAGGCAAAAAACAAGTGAAATTGGAGGCCAAAACTTCAATGATGTAAAAATAAATATTGTGTTCAATCAGAAACGCTGTGAACAAACATTCTGCGCGAATGACCCCAAAATCATCGGAAGATGAAGGAAAACACCGTCAATTTTTGAAGAACACTGACTTTTTGTGACACTTGCTTGTCTTTTTTTTCATTTCACATGAGTGATGATGTCACTCTTTCCACCATGACTGATGTTTATGTCCGTAACACAACTTGTACAAAAAGGAAAAGTCGGCCCCTCTTCTGGAACGTTTGATGAAAGGAAATTCATCGGAATAAGTATCTTTAAAATTGATTAAGTATGTTTTTGCTTATCAGTATTCGTGTTTTGTTATATCGCACGTTATAACAAAAGAAATTTTGACCACATGCGCGTGACTATAATCTTCAATTATTATCCAGGACTATTGGCTGCTAAGCCATTTCCCTGCACGATAAGACAAACAACTTTCTTGTTACCATCAGAGGGTTTGTAAAACTTCCTTAAAAAGGGAATTTCCCCATTTACGACGTGTGACGTCATTTCGAAAGGGGAAAAAAAAGAGGCTTCATGCCCCACAAGAAATTCCTTAGGGATTGTTTTTATAAACGGGGATTTTTTTTAATGAAGTAGGGAATTTTAAGGGACAATTAGGGATTTTTGTGATTTTCGTAAAAATTCGGGAGATTTAAGAACTTTTCGGGAGGTCGAGCGATGAAGCTAAAATTCGGGAGATTCCCGAAAAATTCGGGAGACTTGGCAGCTATGATATATATATATATATATATATATCGTCCAAAATAATTCTGTCGAAAGTAGAAAATTATTTTAGAATCGTATTAAATATTTATTCTTTGTATAACATAGTCACTTTAAACATTATATGCAATTAACGTGTGCATTTCCAATGGGAATTTTTATATCGAAAAGCAATATTTGAGGTTTTTGAGGTGACAGTTTAAACCGTCAAAAACTGCCATGTGTCAAAAACCTGCCAACCCTGATCTAAGTACACCCAACTGATTAAAAAAAAAATTATGTTAATCACAATTTTTCCCATAAATTTAAAATTTGCTGATTATATTTTACTAGCTATAATACCCACCGCTACCCGGGGTTTCTTTAACGATTTTTGGATGAAGTTATATCTTCTTTCTTTGAGGGACATACAAACCCTATCTAAGTTGACCAATATGGTACCTTCCTGCATAACTCAGGAAAGAAACTAATTTTTTAAGAAACATAGAAATAGTTTTGTTTTTTTTTCATTTTGATGGGTACTAGATATTTTGGCGTGAATTTGTCCGCAACTCGCCGATTTCCCAAAAAATTTTTCTTGAAGTTCAAGTTATTGATCTGTCTTTTTATGTTACAAAAGATGCGTGAATAAAGCTGTAGAGTTTCTTCAATGTAATTTATGGGCTCATAATTAATTTCAAAACATCCTAAATTATATGTATTTACGCAGTTGTACACTATAAAACAATACAGAGACATTAATTTTTATTTTCATACTTGAAAAGGAGTAAATAAAAAGTTGAAATCAATGTTATTACATGAATATCCAACTCAAAAGTAGGTCCGGTTAATTAACATTTACGGCTGTATTCACCAACACAGTTTCAACTGCAATTGCAGGTGAAAGGATTGAAGATCGTTGGTGAATACGGCTGTTAGTTTCTTTACTATGTACTTAGGTTGTTTTAATGTGATATTAGTTGTTTTAATGTGTATTTAATATGTGATTTCAGAGGAAACTGCAGCCAATCTGGCTTTCTCATGGTCAAATTCACACACCAACTAACCACTTAGTTTAAAGTAACTTGTGGAACTTTCACCGAACAACAAATCAACATTTGTTGTTCAGTGTAGTTAATTATACATATATTCCGCAGGGCCATCTCAAGACAATCATCATGGGCCCCCCTAAGTCCAAGTGATTTGGCCTCGCCAAATCACTTGGACTCAGGGGGCCACTCACTCAAAAATTAAAATCAATTCATGCACATCTTATTTTTATCGTGCTTTATTCATTTGCTTATGAAAGCAATTCGGTGCGAGCATCACGCACAAAACAAAATTCGATGATGACTAATTTACATTCTCAGCTCCTCCATTGTGTTTAGCGTCGTCTTTCCCCTCCCCCCCCCCCACCTCGGGTGCGGCAATTGTGTTCCGTCCAAACAAACCAAATAATATTAAATCATTTTGGTAATTTTTTTGTTATTAAATAGCTTTACGAGCCGTATAAATGGCACAGAAAAGCCTAAAATGAATCTCGTTAACAAAGGCGTCCATGATGCAAAGTTCAAGAGACAGGTTATGAACTTCATATTTGATGATGAGGAGGAATGACAGGAATGCGCTACTTGTATATAATCATCGATCATCTCCCTCGAAGAGACCTTTTAATGTTTGTCGATTAATTAATCGATAATCTATAAATTAATGGATATAAATTTGGAAGGGATTTGGAAAAACTCACGCAATCCGTTGATTTTCTTTCACCGAAAGACAAACAAATATCTCATGGGAAGGATTCGCATCACTCGTGAATTCGTTCACTGACTCGATAAAAATGGCTACCCTATCAGCAACATCGCATTATAATAATAATAATAATAATATAGTAGTAGCGTGTTGCCAGAGATTCCTGACGAGGCTATAACAATTGTTCACTGACAGCAAGTTATGATGTGAAAACTCGTATAGATGTCGCTAGCCACACCAGACTTTTGACATAACCATAAGGCGTTTTATTTTGTGTAACCATACATCCTGTATTTTTCAGGTTTTATTTTTTTTATCGTCTTTATTTTACTTTTTTTTTTTTTTTTTTTGTAAATAAATCCCCGACTTTCTCAATTTTTCCAAAAGAGTTTACGAACGTCTAGGTTTGCGAACAATTTGGTCTACGAACAATGAAAAATAATTTGGTTTACGAACACTTAAAACAGCCTAAATTCTAAACGAAACATATTTCGGAGATCACAATCATTGTTTTTTTCAGCAGAATTGAGTTGAAAAATTATATATCTTTTGAATAAAGTTCCTGCCACCAAATATGGCTCCTCTTGATCCAGCCCAAGGATCAACAGATTGTTTCAAACTTTACGAAGCTCCAAAAAGAACTCTTTCAAAGATGTTTGCAATGGTATCTCACAAGAACTAAGAGTAATTTCTGGAACCATTATTTTATTTTTCTGTATTCAATTCAGTGGCGTAGCCAGGTTTTGTTCAGTGGGGAGCAAAATTCGGAAAGGCGCCATTTTTTGTTCCTGCTATAGACCCAAACTTGAAATTATGCATTAGTAAGAAGAACTTGAAATTCTTCAATTTAAAAAAAAATCAAAATTAAATTAATTTTCAGTTTTCATTTAGTATTATTTTTCAAATTAAATTAATTACTTTTCAATTGATTCATTTATTTCCCTTTTTTACTTAATTTAGTATAATTTTTCTGTACTTATACAAATGCGAAAACACAGTTGGGAAATCGCCCAAAAAGGTTGTTGGAAAAAAATTTAGATTAAAATATAAAAAATCACAGGAGAATAAAATAAAATATATATATTCTTTCTTTCATAGAATAATTTGAGATGTGGAAGTGCAGAAAAATCTTCATGCTTCCATCCAATCGCTTTCATTATGTTACACTCTTATCGTTAGCACATATCACATATACAGACACTATTACTACTCAATTGTACATGTACTTCCAAAACATTTCTCTGTAGAATTTTCTCGCAAATCTGTGCATGCCGGAAAGTTCTTATATTATGCGTGCCCATAATGTATCTATGATTTCATGGTTAAGAGTGGTTTATGTTCGAGAAGTTTTGCCACCAGTTTTTCATATTAAGGGCCGTTCAAGTATTACGTCAGCAAATTTTTAGCCATTTTTGAACCCCTCCCCCCGTCAGCAAAATTTCGTCATCACTGCCCCCTACCTCCCAACGCATATTGGTGAGACTCGAACGTACGCGGGAGGGGATCATAGGGGCTCGTGCACCCCTTCCCCCAGACGAAAAAAATTATTTTTTAATACAAATATATACAAATACAAGTACAACGCCACAACAGGCAAAATGCCCAACGAGGTGGCTGAGAAAAAGAAACCCATAAAAATATGGATGTCATATACGGTATTTCAAAAATGCAGCAACCCAATTAAAAATGCAATTAACAAAAATTATAATCAATATATACACATGATAAAATATTTTACAATGCCCATAAGTAATACTTATGGTTGTCTTATTCCAAGTATGGATAGCTTCTCGATTTACCCCAACATATTTATCGTAATGCAAAAAATATTTTTTTTAAAACTAAAATTTCGAAAGGAAATACCTTTATATGTTATTATAATCGACTTCTGTTAATTTCAATGCTATTTGAAGGATAAGAACTCAAAATTTTTGTTTAAAAAATTCATTGCGACCCATCCTTTAAGCTATATATGGTAAACCCTTGACCAGCAGACTTAATGTTGCCCTGAAGGTTATTTGATGTGGCTTGTCCCACTCAAACCTAATTTTGTAAAAATGAACTAAGCGGCACATTTGCAAATCGCTTAAATAACCCGTGGCACAAGTCCAGAGCATTTAAGTGGCCCGTGGCACATTTTCAGATCACTGAGTAGGCCTCAAAGATCACTTTCAAATTCCAAGATCACCTAAGTAACCCGTGACACAGTTACAGAACACTTAAACGATCTGTGGAACGATCTGTGGAGATCCCTTGAGTGACATGTGGCACAGTTTCAGAGCACTTAAGCGGCCCCCCAGTGTGTTTATACATTACTCAAGTTTACCCGCGGAACATTCCCAAATTACTTGAGTGATCCATGGCATAATTACGGATCACTTGAGTATAAATGAGTATAATGCAGGTGTATAAATCGGTTTGGGTTCAACTAACGTCGGTCGTTCAATTGTATTATCTAACCCAAAAGGTAATAGGTAATTCATTTCAATTTTTATATTTGCTGGTCTACCGGTTTCTTTTGGAGAAACTGTTTAAAGGGAAGTTTTACTCAAAGTTTGAAACTTAGGCAGGCATTTTGCACAGTATATGTACATTTATTTTCAGTGAAATGAATTCATGGGGTGTGTTTTATAACAAATTTGAGAATGAAAATATATCTAGCAATGAATGGTACAGACTAGGGCTTCCCGAGACTTTTTCCATCCACGGTGCCCCTTACCCTAATCAAAGCTTATCCCGTGGCTTCCAGGGCAGTTTAACAGAATCTCTTCAAAAAATCTTTGTTGGTCCATCGTTCCGCGGCACTTCCTACAAAGGTCGACAGCGCACAGTTTGAGAATTCCTGGACTAAGAAATTATTGGGTTTTTCCCTCGTTGACTGACCTTCGGACCTTCGGGACCTTTAAAATGTGATGAGTAAATATAGCGCATTTATATTAGTTTATTCCGGAAATATTCAACGGATCCTCAAAGTGTGCATCGCTCTCGTGGCTCCTGTAGGTTCATCGCCAACTTTTTTGAGGGCGTAGTAACGTGTTAGTGTTTTGATGCGTGCCCATTCAGTTCTTTGAAGTGCTGCCAAATTACACGACGGCAAAGTCCATATCGGTATGTATAGTAAGCCTTCGGGTAAGTACTAACTGAAAAATACTGATCTAGGTAATCTTTTAAGAATAGACTCAACATTTCGCGGGCACTTTTAGTTTTTAAGAAACAGCACACGTATATATCTTCAGCTACTTTCAAACTTTCCACATAATTCATGGACACACCCAGGCCCAGTCCGAGTTCCTCAAGTGCAAAAGAAGCTTCATGAAGATGAGATTCTGTTAAAATTTTCGAGAGTAAACTGCTAGGCAGGCATTTCTAAACAGCTAGGGGGCTTCAGAAAAATCCCTTTGATGATCATAAAACGGACGGCGCTACGTAGACCACCAATATGTTGTTGTGAGAAATACAGAAACAAATACGCCTGGAATTCTGCTTTATAATGTGATGAGTAAATATAGAGCATTTATATTATTTTATTCCGGAAATATTCAACGGATCCTCTAAGTGTGCATCACTCTCGTGGCTCCTGTAGGTTCATCGCCAACTTTTTTTGAGGGCGTAGCAACGCGTTACTGTCTTGATGCGTGCCCATTCAGTTCCTTGAAGTGGTTCTTTTTTTTTACATTAGAATATTTTGGGGAGCCGCGAATAAACGATGTCGGGGGGGGGGGGGAGGGCTCTTCTTGTGGCTCAGTCTTGGTGGTTCTTTCCAACAGAACGAGCATTTGGTGAACACCAT
This sequence comes from Pholcus phalangioides, assembly GCF_987345545.1. Classification (NCBI taxonomy): domain Eukaryota; kingdom Metazoa; phylum Arthropoda; class Arachnida; order Araneae; family Pholcidae; genus Pholcus; species Pholcus phalangioides. The sequence goes on from NW_028301608.1 coordinate 108,460,344, forward strand.
ATTCTTAGAACTGGAAGGAAGCTATTAAGGTAATCCTATGGAAAGTATTTCCAGGAGCTCCAACGAAAATTACCAATAGCAAGGTAAAAAAAAGTTTCAGCAGGAAATGGGCAAGATTTTGTCCTTTGATAAAGGGGCGGGAACAGTGGCCGCTCGGACCATGCTTTCAGATGAAGAGATTGAGAGACATTTTCAAAAATGGTGTGATGAAAACCTTCACCTTTTCTCTTTATTCTTCTCTCAAGTTCGTACAAACCCAAACACTGTCAAACTGCAAGAGGCGCATATGTAAGTAGAGATTTTTTTTTCTCACTCATCATTTTATGAAGGTCATTGAAGGTAGAAAATGGAAAATTAATTTTTTTTTATCACATTTTTTTAGGAGATCAATAGTCATTTAGGCGAATAGGCGCCAATGTAGGCAAAAAATTTTCCCCCCTCCCGGCTACGCCACTGCCCGTATTTCTCTACCTACATTTACCTACCTGCTCTAATGACGGATATTCACCCATAGACGTTTCTGCCCAATCCCTATTTGTCACTTGTATCGGTAAACAGAGCCGTCTCAAGAGGGATCCCCTGGCCGAGTGATTTTTTTTGGGACCTTACTTGGCAAATTTACGTGCTACGTGCTAACTCGATAATTTCAATCAGATTTTTATAAGACCACCCTCTTTTCTTGAGGACTCCAGTTCTTACTGTTTTGTACAAATAATCATGTACTCATAAACATTAAAAAAAATCTACTCAGAATAATCTCTTTTTCTCCTTGTTTTCTTTAACTAAAACTCTGTGTCCACTTTTGGTTTATTTCTGTATAAGGGAAGGAAAAATAGATTTTTTAATGAGAGTACGAGCGAAGAAAACAAAACATTGGAGAGTTTAAATCAAGCTTTTAAATTCTAGCACTATGAATAAATCAGCGACATAGAATAAAATATGTATTAAATAAAAAATTAGAAATTAATTATCAAGTTTGATATCTTGTCGAAAAAGAGCTAGTGACATAATAATGGTCAAATCACTATATGTATAGGTATTCTCTGTAAACGTAAACTTTCTACTAGCCCTTAATGGGCAGTGCCGTATTTATCCGCTCAAAAAAGTTGTGGGGAATCTGGGCAACGCCATATATATCCGGCTGGCCTGATCAATTGCCTACCCCTACTTTCTTTGTGTAAAGCTGTCACCCATGCAGTTGACGAGCTCTTCCTCCAATATTCAGAGGAGATCATACCATTGAAAGAGCGTAGCGAAGGGGGGGGGGGACTTGAGGGTCTGGTCCCCCACGAAATGTGAGAAAATCACCAAAAAAGGGAAAAAGATGGCCAAATCTATTGTTCTATCACTTTGGTCTCCCCCGAAATGAAAGTGATCCCTCCCTGAACGAAATTTCTGGCTACGCCCCTGTACCATTGTAGGAGATAGGCATGACTCTGCCTATCTCCTGTTGAAAATTTCAAGTCATTAATTTAGTAATTCAAATGGATTTGGTACCAAATTAATACCATTGAATTTCTTTCTTTTTTTTCAAATGAAACTTGTTAAATTAGAATAGAAATATTTTCAAAAGGCACTGTTAAAAAAAAAAGTGTCACATAAAGTACAGGCCATATGGTCGAGATTCGGCGGAGCTTTCCATGGAAAGATACATGTTCTTCTTTCCCCTTTAGGCGCTTTCTGTCTTTCGGACAAACGAGATACCCTTATTAAGTTAAGTTACCCTTAAGGCGCATATACACTAGCGCACAGATCATGCAATGAAAGCATTCGCAATTGGTTGTTCAGTAATTTGTACGGTGTTGCGAACGATTCTTGAGCTGTTTTCACTGGATCCACCTGGAATCGGTTTTTTCAACGAACACAAAGGAAATTTGTGTACCCACGAGCGGATTAGAACCACCGCAAGATCGGCGCGCTAGTGTATACGCGCCTTTACACAAGTTATTACGCTCGTTTTGGCAGCGCAAAAAAACGCATCCCGGATGTTGATGCTGCCATTTATCACTATCTTTGAAATCTGTTGTATCTTTTGCATTTTTTAAAATAAAATATATTTGAATAAAAAATAATAATTTTTATATGCTTAAAACTTTATCATTAAAATATAATAAATCTTCTAAATTAGAATAATAAGCGTATGAATTATTCTAATAATGATTTCCAACGTTGATCTTAAGATATCGATAAGGCTCATTGCGCAAATTATTTGCGTTAATAGGGCATTATTATTTTCGTATAGATATACAGATAATGTGAAAAATAGTTTGATAAACAAAAATGATCGAATGCAGTGCACTACTTTACTAATTGTAAATAGTACATGTACTCAGGGCCGGAATTAGAGTAGGGAACAGAGAAGGTGATTGCCCCGGGCGTAAGAATTTAGGGGGGGGGGGAAGAAAGAACACCATTGTGTAAAATTATCGTATTTTGAATTGGTGGGGGCGGCAAAATCATGTTTGGTCCGGGCTGCAAAATTCCTAGTTTCGGCTTTGCATGTACTTCACTACATATCACCGATAGATGGCGGTATATTTTTGAAATCTACGCCCTACCAAAACTATCCGACCACGAGCCACCACTACCAGAAACAAGAATGTAAGCTATCAGGGGGGACGGGCCTCGAGACAAAATCTTATGTTCGACATCTTTATAAGGATTTTTGCGCCTCCTGCCTATTCCCCCCGTAGCCCTACATCCCTTACGGCAGGTAAGCTCTATCTGTCCCTGGTGTAACTGTTTTTTCAGTGCTGCCATCTATATTTCAGAAGTGAAGAAGTACAGTGGTTGCCGCCTGGTAGTCCAGTGGTTAGGGAGCTAACTTCTGACTGCGCAGGTCTGGGTTCGAATCCCAGTTCGGGCATGGATGTCTACTAACAGTAACACAGGATCGTAACGATCTCTTGGGAATACGTGCTGATCACATTATACATCATAAGTGAGTGATGTGTTATGATTGAATTACATATATACTGTTTGTAGTTCTGCTGCTCTCTGTGGCAAGACTTTTCAAAGAGGAGATCAGCTCGCATTCGCACTTTGAAGTTGGGAACCACAGAAAACCAACTTCAGCCGACCATCACTGTGGCGACGGTGGGGTTCGAACCCGGGACCTCTCGCGACGCGAGTCCGTCGCTATGACCACGTCCGTGATCCCGGCTTAAGATTGTTACCCGTAGTTGAGAACCCAATGTCCCGTATTTTTTTCTAGAAAACATGGTCAGAAAAGCAAAAAAAAAACGTCCACCATGCGTGAGTCAGTTTCGCGATCAATGTGGAGTTCAATCATTGGAGCTTTTGATTGAGCACGGAAACTCATATTCTTCAAAAGCCTCAACGTGATTGGCCGGCGCGGGATCCTCGTCCGACGTCACGAGATGTATCGCGTGATAATGATGATGATGATGATGCAGTGTTGTTTTCCGGGTAGAGTTCAGTCAGTCAGTCCGTGATTCTTTTTTTTGCTTCCTTTCGCAGTAAGTGTTACACGTACAAGGTGTGTTCTCGGTCTCGGTTGCTTGTTATCTATCAGGAGGCCAGTGCATTAAAAAGATCATCGGAACAGACGACTTTTTTTTTTTTGTTTTGGAAATTTTCGTAGTTTTAACAAGGTTTTTGTTCCGGATCAAATCGGACTTGAGATAAAGATGGCGTCGTTCAGCATCGATACGTTTTTTTCGTCCTTAAACCAAAGATTGTGAGTATATAATTTCCAAGGGAAAATGTCTGCGCAATTGTTTTATGTGTAAATGTGATACTTTTTTTCCTTGAAATGCCGTTCTATTTTTATTGGCGGTGGAATATTCTAGAAGTTTGTTGCATCATCATCACGCATAATCCATCGAGTTATAATACTATTATAATAATGATGATGGTATGAAGTTATTGTAATTATAATGAAATACGAATATGAAGGCCACAACAGGCAGAATGCCCAATGAGATAGCTGAAAAAAAGATATAAAGGATGTCAAAACTCTATATAAAAAATACCGCATATACCCAAATAAAAGCAATAAAAAACGAAATATGATATATTGCCCATATAAATTCATGGTTGTTTTATCTAAGTATGCTTAACTTCTCAATTTTTCCAATTAGTTATTTTTAATTGTGTTAGAATTTACTACTCCCCCCCCCCCCGGGTATAATCTATTTCAATTATTCACAACTGTATTTATATTTAAAAAAACTGACATTACAATCTGGAGTTTTCCCTTACCAACCAGTACTGGTATTTCCCCTTGTCGAAGCAGTGGTTTGACGATGTACTTTATTGTTGATCCAGTTGAAAATTTTGAACATGTCAATCATATCCCAGGCACCTGCGCCTCTTCCAATGCGAACATATTTGAAGAAATGTCGGGATATGTAATACGGAGCTAGTTTATTCGTTAAATGGCAGAAGACTGCAGTGACGTTACTTACCTTGCCAGACTGTTAAGATATGTGACACATGTTTATTCAGTGTACCGCAGGTTTGTTTCAGTCATATCACTAGCTTGCCGTATCTTTTGAAAATAATGAAACAAAAATAACTCATCTCATGGGTGGAAATATAGGTCCCTCTCCCAGTATTAAAGGTGGAGCGGACTATATGCGTGTATATGAACTGACATGTTATCATCATCATGCCCACCCAATCTTTCAAATCTGTCTCCGCCTATGTCCCCCTCTGTATTACAGTTAGCATGATGCGATTTCGCTTCTACATATTTTGCCATGATTGTTGGTTGATTCGCCACAGTAAGTGCATGATGATCCTTCATTTCCAAATATAAGTACAGTAATTAAAAATGAATCGATTGCCATGAAGGCTTTTCCATGGTGGTCCTCTGGGGATTACTGGAAGCTTAATATAAGCTTTGCATACAAGTGAAAAATAAATTGGTAATCATCCAAAAAAATTGAAGATGTAAAGAGAGGAAAAAATGACTAAAGTGTTGACCCCGGAATTCGAACCACCAACTTTTGTACTGCCAGTTTTACACTTTACCAACTAGGCTAACAGTGGATACTGACGGGGTCTTAGTTTAATTTCTGAATTCTTGAACATCCACTTGTCACTGATGTGCATGCACTCAATGGCTCATAGGAGTGACGTCACTTTCTGTTCTGCCTTACACTGATTAAATGTCCAGTTCCGTTCACATATCCACAGTTTGAAAAGAATCTGGTGTCTCTTCGTAGCTTAACCCCAGTGTGTCATTAGGAGCATGGGTAGCCCTTCTGTGCAACCCCCCCCCCCTCCCATCCAAATCTACCCCTCTCAAAAACTATTTGCATACTCCAATCAAGGATGAACTAAGTCCCGGAAAAGTAGGAGGATCACTTTACAAGAATGTAAAGAAACCTTTTTGAAAATGAAACAGCATTCGGTACATTTTTTGGCCACTGTTGAACAATGTTCAAAAAACCTTAGTTGCACATCAATGAGAATTCCCAAGTCAATGACCCTAGTTGCATCTGTGATAGTGGCACCATTCAACTTGCAAGTGAAACAAGGGTGGTTCGAATCAAAATGAGCGACCGTGCACTTGTCAACACTAAAAGTCATACTCCATTTATTCCTCCTTATTCCTCAATATCCTCCATTCCTCCTTATATTCAAGTTCATCTAGAGAGCATCTCCTTATTGCTTTGATTCCCAGTTACCCCTCCCCTCCCAATAACCTTCACATCATCTGTAAATTTGTTCACAATCCCATTGCTACTTTGATCAAGCTTATTGATACAAAGTAAAAAATAGAATATAACCAAGGACACTTTCGACACCTGTCCAATCATAAAATTCACCATAGCCTGCTGTGGCCTATCTCTGTGATTCTATCAATTTCAACAACGCTTGGAGAGTTTACCATGCTGGACTTGATCAAATGCCCTTTGGAAATCAAGATAAACAACAATGATTCACAACCACAATGAAATCTTGTTACAATGATACTCAATGAAACGAAAAATCCCTCTACAATGATATTTTTTCAAATCCTGTTTGGAATTTCCTGTAGTCTAATTTTAAACTTCTCTCAATGCAACAATATTCTCTACCATTATAAATCCCTTCATAACAATATTTTTTATGTGCACGTTGTAATAGCCGGTGATTTCAATGCAAGGTTGGGAACCAAGTGTGATTTCGCGATCTTTCGTTGTGATGAAACTTTGACCCGAAACAATGGACAAAATCACAAACTACAGGGGTCAGAAGTTTTATGAGTGGGCTATATAAAATAATTTAATATTACTGAACGGTTTATCGCCTTCACATCGGTAGGGTAATTATACATTCTATAGTAATAGTGGTGGTGCAAGTCTTATAGACTTATTTTTTGTGTCGGAATCGGTGTTTCTGGACTATATATTGGACTTTAAGGTTATGAATTTCCCATTTTCTGAGCACTTGCCAATATTTGCTAAATTCTATCTCCCGGCCAACTTGACTTCCGACGAGTGTATTACACTACCAACAAGAGCTACGTTGGCCGAGGAAAATAAGAACACTTTCGTAACTTAATTCTTTTCTTTCTAGCATAAATTTATCCGAAATTAATTATGCTTTATTTTATAACTGTATTATCCTATCTGCTGTAGAAGCAGGAATGGTTCGCCGGGAAACTCGCTTAACTCGCAAAAAAATGTATAAAATTTGTACAAGCAAACCATGATTTGACAGTGAGTGTTTTTCTCTTCGTAAAGAAGTTATTGGTGCATATCGTTCTTTACGCCATAATTTCAGTCCCGAATTCGTAACAGGATGTCACAATATCAAAAAAAATTATAAATCATTGTGCAAGCAGAAAAAAATTAACTATTATAGGCTTTTGAATCATACTTTATCCTCAAGTAGAGATTCGAAAACGTTTTGGAATGCCATTAACTCACTCAGAAGAAAACAATTCGACTCTAACACAATTCCGAAACAAATTTGGTATGATCATTTCATGAATATTTTCAGCACACAACCTGATATCCCAACCGTCCCTTCTTTGATGCACCATACTCATGATTTTTTACTTGATAATCATATAACACTTCAGGAGCTGGATAAGGCTATTTTGTCATTAAAATGTCATAAAGCTCATGGGAAAGACCTTATTAACAAATTTTTCAAAAACCTCCCTCCCATTAGTAAAAATTGTGTGCTTAATATCTTCGATAATATCATTGAAAACTGTTCGGTTTCAAATGATTGGACGGATATTATAGTTATTCCCATGTTTAAAAAAGGTGATCCCTTTCTTCCATCAAATTATCGCCCGATCTCCCTCGTTTCTGCTTCTTTGAAGCTGTTTACAACCATCTTGAATAATCGTTTATCAAATTGGCTAGAAATAAATCGTACTCTTGCTGAGGAACAGGCTGGCTTCTGTCGGGGTTATAGTTACATTGACCAAATTTTTGTGCTTGACTTCCTCGTGCAAAAGAAATTGTCTCATAAGGGTAGCCGTTTTTATTGTGTCTTCATGGATTTCAAATCTGCTTTCGATTCCGTTAATCACGAAATTCTTTGGCAAGTGTTAGCCAATACTGGACTCAGTGCTCGTTTTATCGGTATTCTCCAAGACCAACTTTTGGGCTGACTGACAATATATCAGTGAATCAGGGTGTACTGCAGGGAGAAATTTTGAGCCCCACTCTTTTTTCACTTTACATCTTGGATCTCGTAAGAAAACTCAACTTGTCTCCCATTCCAGGTTTCCAAATTGGCAGAGACAAATTTCTCCATTCACTCATGTACGTGGATGATATGGTCATCTTTGCTGATTCAATTATTAATCTTCAGCGAAAAATTTCAATTTTGGAGTAATTTTGTATCGATTTCAAATTATCTGCCAACGTACAGAAAACTAAAGTAATGCTTTTTAGAAACGGTGGTGGGCTTAAGAACGAAGAAAAATGGTATTATAAAGGCAGCCATTTGGAAATTGTGGGAAATTACACCTACTTAGGAGTACCTTTCTCATCAACGGGCTCATTTCACTTGGCTAAAACTCATTTTCTGGCGAAAGCTAAATCCGCGATCAAAGCCAGTTGGCCTGTACTCGTTCGTGCGAAACTTTCATCACTAACCACAGCTTTTAAACTTTTTCATTCTCTTGTAATCTCAACACTTTTTTACGGGGCAGCTGTTTGGTCTACGAAGTACCAAAATGACTTGGAAGTGATTTTTACTCTCTTTGCCAGGAAGCTTCTAACATTACTAAGACCAATTCCTGGATACATGATAAGAGCGGAGCTTGGTCAGCCTTCTTTGTCAATACAGTTGAAGAAATCCGTTCTGTCGATGTATATTCGTATATTGGAAATGCAGGACGATAGATTGCCGAGGCTTTGCCTCAATAAATTATACGTTTGGATGGATTTCGACCCTAATAATTCATACAACTGGTTATCCAATGTTTGGAGAATTTTGGATGAGACTGGCTTCAGTTTTCTCAAGTTTACACATGATGCTACTATTTTTAAACATTTTTTCTCTCGAATAATCTTAACACTGAAAGATCAGAGCTACCAGTCCGATATGGCTAAAATATGTGGTGCGGTTTACCTCCCACTTTACAAAAGCATAAAAACAAATTTTGAAATCGATCCCGTTATCTCCTCTTCTCAACGGGAATTCATATAAAAAGATTGATAATTCAACTACGTTTTGGCTTCCACATCATTTATTTTAGTAAAAATAAAATCTGCGCAAATGTGGAATCAAATTGCACATTCTGTAACATGGGAGTGATTGAGACCTGGTCTCATATTCTGCTAAGGTGCCCTGCATATAAGTCATATAGAGTGCATTATCTAGGACAGGTCTCGACCGATGATATAGTAACCTACCTTAATGATCCCACAATTATAATAGTATCTTCCGTTTTTTCCATACCATTTGTAATTTTCGTTCTTTGTTTGACTGATTTTCCCATACACAATCTTCCAGAAGTATTTGCTTGAGTTTTTTATTTATTTTATTTTGCACATGTAAATAATTTTATACTTTGTAATCCTTATTTTGTGTTTACTTATCTTGTTTTTACTTTATATCTTGTTTTTTACTAATTTATAGTTCGTAATCCTATGTTTTTAATAATATCGCAGCTCTATTGTAATTGCCATCATATTTGTGTTGTCATGGGTTCATGCACCCAAACAAATAAAGATTTGATTGATTGATTGATTGATTGATTGATTGATTGATTGATTGATTATTTTTTAAAGATATTTCAAACCAGTATAACAATATTTTCTATATTTTGCTCAAAATCATGTATAATATATTTTTAAATTCCTCACTAGTTTTTCTTTCTACAATATTTGATAACATCAGTATTTTGCATTATTTACCCTCCGAAAGTGTTGAGTTTCCATGAAGCTATATTTTGCATCATGCATAAAAATGCAGTGCTGTAAATATTTTACAGCAAACCTGTTGCTTGTGAACACCTGTGTTTCCTGAAACACATTCCTGAAAAACATCCTGATTCTCTTATCAGATTTCGTTCTCGCTAGCAATTGGTCCACATCCCAATTAAACTGTAGAAATTATATTTCGAGGATCAAATCCCGATTTGGGGCCGTTCAAGTATTACGTCATCATCGATGGGGGGGAGGGTTCGGATAATGCTTACATCATCACCCACCCTTTATGAATATATGAAATATTTTTAATGGCATCTTACTCTGTGTGCAAAAAATGAGAAAAACCTTTCGTTAGTTTGTGGGAACTTGAAGTAACATCCCTCTATCGATAAGTGTCCTACAGAGCCACTTTGGTGATCTCTAAATGTTTCACGGATCCAGGTGATCTGGAAATGTGTTCGGGCCGATTAAGTGCTCTGGAACTGTCACGTATCACGTACATAATCTGAGAATGTGCCGCGGGTAACTTGAGTGATGTAGAACTGCACTGGGGGCTACTTAAGTGCTCTAAAACTATGTCACGTGTCACTCAAGGGATCTCTAAATGTGTTACGAATCGCTTAAATGTTCTGGAACTGTGTCCCAGGTCATTTAAGTGATCTGAAAATATGCCACAGGCTGCTTAAATGTTCTGGAATTGTACCACGGGACACTTAAGCAATCTGTAAATGTGCCGCTTAGTTCATTTTTACAAAATTAGATTTGAAGAGGACAACCGCATCAGATAACCCCCAGGGCTATATTTGCTCCCCAGGCCAAAGGCCTTTATGCGATTTATCACTATATAGCTTAGAGAGTGGGTCACAGTGAATTTATTAAAGATAAATTTTGAGTTCATAGCCTTCAAAATGGCATAACATAAATGTATTTTCTTCCAAAATTTGTTAAAAAATTTTTCCTGCATTAAAAAAAAAAATTTCATCGTGGGAGGGGAGTTTGCCCCCCTGTGTATGTCTCTGATCCCACCAATATGTGTTAGGATTCAGAGGAGCAGAGCTGAGGATGAAATTTTGTTGACGGGGGGGGGGGGGGGGGTCAAAATTGGCTAAAAATTTGCTTACGTAATACTTGAACAGTCCCTTTCAGACATGTTTGTCATGCGCATGACCCCCCTGCAGCAGTTCTAATCCACTCGTGGGTTACACAAACACTTCCTCTTTGTTCCTTTCTTTCCTTTGTGCTCATTGAAAAAACTGATGTCACTGAGATGGGTGCAGTGAAAACAGCTCAAGAATCATTCGCAACGCCATACAAATTAATGAATAACCAATTATGAATGCATTCATTACATGAAACATTTGTTAATATATACATGGCTTAAGTCAGCATGTGTTGGAAACCAGATTGTTGAAAAAATTATTGCAATGACTTCAGGACCTAGAATGTCGAAGAATTGGCTGTCCTTGGTTACCCAACCTTTGCAGAAGTGAGATGTTGGGATGTGCTCAGTTTTCCTTGGTGAGGAGAAAAAAAAAAAAAAAAAATTACTTTTGGGTTTTTGAATTAAACTTTTATGCATCATGATGCTCTATGAGCAGGGATGCACAACTTCCAACCCGCCGGCGAAATGTGTTTGTTCCCAACTTCAAGGCGCGAATACGAGTCGATCTCCCCTTTAAGAAGTCTCACCACAGCCAGCAACAGACCTACAAACAGTACATATATAATTCAATCATAAAATGTCACTCACTTCACTTCTGAAATATAGATGGCAGCACTGAAAAATGCACAACACTACAGGTACTCAGATAGATAGTAACTGTTAGATATACACACAGTTACACTTAATGGTGTATATTACTCATTAGTAGAGGCCGGATTATATGCACTAAAAAAGTGGCAAAATATGCTCTAAAAATATGCAAATATGCGCTTAAAAATGCAAAAATATGCTCTTAAAAATGCAAAAATAAGCAATTGAAATACAAAATGTGCACTTAAAATACAAAATGTGCACTTAAAATACAAAATGTGCACTTAAAATAACAAAATGTGCACTTAAAATACAAAATGTGCACTTAAAATACAAAATGTGCACTGGGAATCCAAAATTATGCATTAAACACCCTAGGACATGCACTAGAAATCTTTAAAAGTAAAAATTTCCGAAATATATGCAAAAAATGAGAAAAAATATGCATTGAAAAAATCCCCATCCAAAAAAAAAAGTAGAGAGTATTTTTGAAATGCATCTTTTCTATTTCTTAGTGCATATATGTACTCATTTACAAAAAAATACCCCCTCATATATATACCCTTCCCCCCGCATATGCAAATAACTTCTACACATATTTCTTATTCAGGAATTTTTCATTTTCAGTTTGTTGTAGCTCTGCTCAATAACGAAAATAGCAGTAAAAAAAGAATTTCGACACAATTTATAAAAAAAAAAAATTAACACTGACATATCTCTAGTAATACAATAAAACGGTTAATATTCGTAAAATACTTTATAAATATGTAGTAATTCACTAAATTTCACCTGCGGGAAAAAAACCGATGTTATGAAAATATTGTGAACAATATTTATTTGGAAAATTATTTAAAAAAAAATTGAGTGAACTTAAATAAACGTCAAAAATATGCACTTATCCTGAAAATTCTTTGATTTTATGCATTAATGCTAAAAATGGCTAAAATATGCAAATGCATATGCACATATGCATTTGCATATAATCCGGGCTCTACTCATTAGGTATTAAATTGCCCATAGATGGTGATAGACCTGAGTTGTGCTCGGTTTGAAAGAAAGAAAAAAAAAAGGGCGAAATGTGTCTTGCCAAGAGATTCCATCCTGCCCTCAAAATGTGTTCTGGTAGGAAAGTATCATGATAAAAACAGGCTGACCATATTGCCCTCATATACAATACAGGAAATCCAGGTCTATATGCAGGATATCTAATTATCAAAAAAAATTGTCAAATGCAAGCAAAGTCGCAAATTACAGCCAAAAATGTTGTAAAAAGCAAGTAAAGTGGCCAATTACAGACAAAAAATTTGTCAGTGGCAAGTAAGGTTGTCAAATATAGCCAAAAAATGTTAAAGGTGTAATTTTGAGTCATGAAAATATAATCTTTATTTTTGAATTAAAATAAGGGAAAAAATGGAGTTTCCCAAAGAAGTTGAGATGACCAAAATTACAGGAATATTCTGTTAATACTGGTTATATGACCACCCTACAGATACAAGTTTCTGGCCCACGAGCTGTAGAATTACCGCATATCTGTCTCGTAGATTCAAAAAGGTTTTGTACCCCATCCTGTCCCCCGCTCTATATTAGTGATGTCACAGCCATTATGAATGAGGAATATACAAACATATTGCAGCAGCACAATAAAAACCAATGTTCTCTTTGTTGCATAATATAAGCTATGAGCCAATTTTATGCAAGAGACATGAGATGACATGGCGATTATGACTGCAAAATATTATTTGTCAAATCACAGCTGTGAGCTAGTTATGTTTAGTAATTATTGCAGAGTCAGTGATAATAATGTTATTCTGCGAGTGTTCCCAGATTCTTTGACTGCTGTTAACAAAAAATTGAAACACGTGAATTATGTTCAGAAAGCAAACATACAATGAGAGGCAATTAACCCTGCACTAATAACCCTCCTCAATATATAGCCAATGTTGAGAGGGTAGTCAGCATTTTTAATTTAGGGAATATCGTCCCTGTGTGTGAACAACTTTCTTCACTGTACCCTATTGATACTGAGGAGGTACTTGGAATCATCAAATATCAGAAAAAGGCACCTGGTCAGTACACTATCACAAACACACTCACGAACCTACCAAACATGAGTGAATATCTTGTCTTCATCAGAATTATTTCTCTAACATCTGGAAGTCAACTATTGTTAAAGTACCCCCAAGTCTGGGCAAGATCATTATTGCCCGAACAATGGGTGTCTTATTTGGCTTCTTAGTTCTTTAAGCCAGCGATTCTCAACCTTTTTTGACTCATGGAGCCCTTTCTGGTCTATAATTTCTGTGGGGGTGCCCTGTAGGAACATTTTATATTCATCAAAGTTACTGATTTCTTTTTATTATTTAAAAATATTTAGTTTTTTTTTCAAATTTACTGTTTTTTGTTATTTTCCTCGAGTGCCTGCCGGACCTCTGGAGAGTGCACATGGAGGCCCGAAGGTCTCTGTGGAGCACCGGTTGAGAACCATTACTTTGGGGAAAATTGATTGAGAGCAGTGGCTGCACATAGCCATAGATACACTGAAGATAACATTGATCCAGCACAACATGGTTTCCGCAGCAAGCAGTTGGCTACAACCTAATTCTTTCGATTCATTGAATGTATTCAGGAAGCCAAAATTTATAAACATACTGCAGTAGTAGTTTTTTCAATCTTCAAAAACCTTTTGACCAGGGTTGGGTTTAAACAATTTAGTGAATTGAACAGTTAGTGTTTTGAACAGTTAGTTTAGGACCTTAGTGAAAATACACTAAAAATGGTATATATATATATATATATATATAGACACATACATTGAGTACATATGACGGCCCTCTTCTCATGAATGTGCATATAAATCACTGAATATTATATTCCAGACCTAATAGTTCTTCTATTGGACGGGAAGTGTTTTAGAACCTACTCCGTAATTTCCACATGACAGTTTTCTGATTGCCTGTAAAGACATTACAGCTCTCTATGCTGATGATAGCACCTTTTGCTGTACTGACAGGAAACCTAGAGAGGTCTTTCGAACCTATAAAAACTTGTTAGAACCTGTGTTGAATTAAATGCAGTTAGTCTTTATGTGGTTCACCAATAAAATAAATCTGCCATTTAATATGTTTATATCGTGGTACAAGGGTAATCCACCAAATATCTCTGCAAAGAACACAATGTTATTTTGTAAAATATTGGTATCTCATGATATCCAATTGCAGGTCTATTTCAGATGAAGTTTTGCAATAGTCTTTATTGGTATTTGTATACATGTTATCCCTCTGATTAAGTAATATGTATATAGAGGTTATGTTCAGTAAGTTTATGTTGAATTACATTGAATGGTCCTTTGCATCGCTGATGCGATATTTCTTTGATTCTCGTATTACAATGTGGGTATCAGTGAAATTAGAGATGCAAAATTTTTTATTGATTTTCCCTGAACTTTTTTAGAATTTTAATGCCAACAAGTTTTTTTTAAACCCATCTTGTCTCAAATTGGTGAAAAATATTGTACAGTATAACCTGTCTTCAACGAAATCGCAAGGGATCAAGATTTTTTTCCCCGTTGAACACTGTTTTCGCTGTGCCACAGTTGGCGACTTTCTGAAGGGGTCTAAACTGCATTCCACCCAAAAGTAAATCACTTAAAAATAAACTAATTAATTGAAATACACATTATTTACTCTATAATCACTAAATATTTAGGTTTCCACCGCATCTGTATGAAACTTCACCCCATAGTGTTCATCTGAAATGACTGCATTTACGTTTGTTTTGACTTTCTCTGAAATTTTCAGTGAGGGTGTGAATATCTGTCGCACCAGGGCCGTAACTAGAATTTTCGTGAAGGGGGGGGGAGCAACATGATTTTGCTGCACAGAAAACTAAAATTTGATGAAAACCCCACATAAAATTTACCACCTTAAGCAATTGCCCCCCCCCCCTCTCGTCTATTTCTATAATTTCGGCCCTGCTCAGTACTTGCGATCGCAGAAATAAGCTTCCATACAATTTTGTAAGTTATTGTATACCATTTAGAAATTGAACCATTACACTGATCTCTCTCGTAGAAAAGCCTGCTTTACCTAGAAATTTTGTTACAATTTCAGAAAGCAACTGTTTCACTAAAATGTGGCTTTTCAAAAACCACAGTATCAAGTACGGTAACAGTTTTTACAGATCTAATGGAGGGTGAAGTAGAACTTGCATTGGCAAGCAGTCATTGCATTAAAAATTTTGATAGAAGAACTAATATTTTGTAGATCCTTCGATCAATTGGTCGCAAAACAGTTGAAGTACTTGTGTGAAATTTTCCTTTCTGTTTCCGTGTTAGGTTCTGTTTAATCCAGGTTTCTTAATGTGTATTTTGCCATTGAAATCATGGGACCATAATTTTTTTTCCCGTTCAAGACAGGTTTTCGCTTAATACAGGTTCCGTTGAAGACAGGTTTTACTGTATTAGCCAGGGCTTGACAAATCAAAAGAGAATTTAGGTGTCGGCCAAATTTCTAAAGAGTCAAGCAGGTTTTTTCTCTAAAAAACTTTCCATGTTGAAAGGCACATAATCACATAGCTGCCAAGTCTCCTGAATTTTTCGGGAATCGCCCGAATTTTAGCTTCATCGCTCGACCTCCCGAAAAGTTCTTAAATCTCCCGAATTTTTAAGAAAATCACAAAAAATTCCTAATTGTCCCTAAAAATTCCCTACTTCATTAAAAAAAAAAATCCCCACTTATGAAAGCAATCCCTAAGGAATTTCTTCTGGGGCATGAAGCCTCTTTTTTTTTCCCTTTCGGAATGACGTCACACGTCATAAATGGGGAAATTCCCTTTTTAAGAAAGTTTTACAAAACCCTCTGATGGTAACAAGAAAGTTGTTTGTCTTATCGCGCAGGGAAATGGCTTAGCAGCCAATAGTCCTGGATAATAATTGAAGATTATAGTGACGCGCGTATGGTCAAAATTTCTTTTGTTGAAGTTACGTACGTGCGATATAACAAAACATGAATACTGATAAGCAAAAACATATTTAATCAATTTTAAAGATACTTATTCCGATGAATTTCCTTTCATCAAACGTTCCAGAAGAGGGCGACTTTTCTGTTTTGTACAAGTTGTGTTACGGACATAAACGTCGGTCATGGAAAGACTGCCATCATCACTTGTGAAATGAAAAAAAAAAATCAAGCAACTGTCACAAAAAAGTCAGTGTTCTTCAAAAATTGACGCATTTTTCCTTCATCTTCCGATGATTTTGGGGTCATTTGCGCAGAATGTTTGTTCACAGCGTTTCTGATTGAACACAATATTTATTTTTACATTATTGAAGTTTTGGCCTCCAATTGCACTTGTTTTTCGCGTAGGAATTTTATTCCCAAGGGTTTAACTTCCATGTGTGTAAAATCCGTATTTTAATTTGACTTCAGTTTTTGAGTAGGGATTTTATTCCCTACACTTTAAATTTTATGTTTGGAAAATCCCTATTTTATTTGAAAAATCCCTATTGTATTTATTAGGGAGTGGTTTAAGCATAAAATACAGGTTCGCGCAAAAAATCTCCAGAATTTTAATTTTCAAAAGTTGGCAGCTATATAATTATGAAATCAGGAAATTTTGTCATCCTTAGATTTTGAACCCATCATATATCTTATAAAATATCTTCGGCACCAATACATATCTTCCAGTTGCTATGGCGACCTGGGATTGGTCAAGCCCTAACATCGGCCTATGTGTCAAGGTGATATTTGAACTACATTTAAGATAGGAAATGTTCACTGACAATTCAAGTCACTAATTAATATTCAAGTCAATAGTACTATTGAGAAATATAACAGGGCAGTGCTAATGAAATGTCTTTAAATTTGTGTCATTATATTCTCAGAAATAAAAAATTTTCTGTGTTACTTATTTACCATTGCTCTCATATAATGATTCCTAGATGTTCCTCCATTCTTGTATTTTTAAGAAATTTTTTGGTATTTTTAAAGTGTGTGAAACTTGTCGATGTGGTTAACTATGCAAGAAATTGAAATGAAAAGATAGGCTTTTACTTTTTCTACAGAATATTTTCTTGCCTAGAGAAATATTTGTATGCTTTCATTTTATTTTATTACTTTAGAAAATGCTTATGTGAAATTTTTGTGTGTGTGACCGTGAGCACCATGGAGTATCATGGATTGGCAACCCTTGCTGTTGTCTCAGAATATTGGTTTGCTTCTAAAAGTCCTATTTTTCTTTCTGCCTCTCCGAGAACAGTATTTGTTTATTTTTTCATGATAACAATTAGGTCTGGATTATATTATAAACGTTTGTTTGATAAAAGTTCTTTTATAAAACAAAAAATGCAGCCAATGAGCGTGTTGGCTACATTTGAGCAAATGTAACAAATTAATTTATTGGTGGTTTTCAAGTTTTGTAAAAGATCTTTTATAAAATTTTTATATAGTAATCCCGGCCTAATATTAGTTTAAAGGATTCTGCAATCCATTGTCTGGTGCTAGTGAATTATGGTTTTGAAGTAAGAGAGTAAAGTATTTGCAAATGGAACAAAAATGACTCTTGATTCGTGACAAAATTTAAAGTCAATAGAAATGATGTTTTATTTCTTCCGAATTCGTAGGGAACCACCACTGCAGCATCACTTGAAGAATGTCTATGCTTGTGTTGCCATTTCCACTTTGGCAGCTGCCTTTGGTGGCTATGTTCACTTGTTCACAGGCATTTTACAGGTGTGTAAAAAAGTTCAGTTTTTATTATTTCTATTTTCAGAATTTTATGTCACTTAATGCACTAGTTATATAATTCATGCCTGAAATAAAATTACAAATTGGGTACTAACTGCAATTTAAGGAAAATTCGCTGACAACAATTCACAGATAAGAAAATTCCTGATGATAAAAATCACAGCTGGGAAAAATCACTGACAACAGTTCGTCACTAGTAATTGGGTGGATGAGTGATTGCGTGATAGCAATGAGTGACAGAGTAACTTTGAGAGACCATATGAGTGACTCACTCACTTGATCATCACCAACTCCCTGACTCTATTGATCAATCACTAACTGACTTACTCACTTTGTTAGTGAATTTTCTTAGGTGTGAATTGTCATGTCAATGAATTGTTGGTTATGAGTTTTCTGTACACAACTGCGATAATTGTTGATGCTATCAAACCTGTGTATAACATCACCTTGCTTATGTCAGTTTTTCAAAATGTCCTGCTATCATATTTAAAAAATTGGACACAGTAGTTAGCGGTCATTCAAGTATTAGTCATATATATACAGTCAAGTATTATTCGTCAGCATCGAGGGGAGGGGGTTTGGATTTGCTAACTTTTGCTGACAAGGGGGGAGGGGGTCAAAAATGGCTGAAAATCTGCTTACGTAATACTTGAATGGTCCCTTACTAAGTCATCCAGCATATGCAGTTATTTTTATTTTGTTTCCAGGGGTGACGTTCTACCTGAGGTCTGACTGTACTTTGTGAATTATTATACATAGGTGCCAATATTTCTGATTTACACGAAAGCCTTCCGATTTTTCAGCTTTGTCTTCCAGTCAGATGCTAGATTCAAATTTTTCATCTTTATAGAAAAATCCCTAAAACTCCAAGTTAGCTTTGCTTGAGTTGAAAAATCCCTAAAAAAAATACTCTTTCAGTTTTTGCAATTCCAGGTTAATTTAAATAATTTTTATTGTATTTTAATGAAGAAAAAAAGTTAATCAGGCTTCATTGAAAATATGTAAAAAAAATTTGGTGAAAATTTTTGTATTTAACATTTTTATATTTAAAATATCAAGGCAGCAAAAAATATAGGAGCATTTTGGATAAAATGTGTCATATTGTTTGCAATCCTAAAAAAATCCCCAGTTTTCTTTTATTTGTATGACATGTTTTCTTTGGTGTAAAATCTTTCATATGATAAACTACAGATATTTCAAGTCAGTGAATTTGCACCCTGAAACAAAAAAATTGTGATAATATTTTGTATGTTTCAAAGCGAAGCATAACTTCTGGATAGGCTTGGTTCAGATTGATTGCCTAATATAAGTATAACCATCCAAAATTTACTTTAAACCTGTAAGCTTCTATCTAATTAATTAGTTCTGGTTTGTATAAAATGATAGGTGACAAAAAAAAAAGATTCAGGCTAAATTCTGTTTTATTTATAAAACAATTTCATCTGTGTAAAAGAATTGGATATCCAAGTTTATCAACCCATAAAAGACGTTTCTATTGCATTTCTATCATTATAATAAGATGAGATTATGAGTGTTTTTTTTTTTTGTCAAGTGATGTACTGGTTATTGGTTATATTGATGTATCCATTAGTATTAATCAATTCAAGAATGAATCAATCCTGTTGTACTGTATTTAGGGTGGTCTTCTCAGTGGAATTGTTGGCCTTGGCTTTCTTATTGCATTGATTGCCACACCAGATGATGGAAAAAACAGGACTACCAGGTTGGGATTCTTGACAGCCTTTGCTTTCCTGTCAGGTAAGAACATGTGTTATGTGAAAAGCATCATACATGAAGCACTTTTATTCCTACAAAGAGCATCTATTTCTAAGATGCATTCATTCTACATAATGGTTCTACTGACTACTAAACCTCATTTGACCAAAATATTTCTGTTAGACTTCCACCTTTTGAGTTAGAACTGGAATGACTGGAATTTCAAGATTTTCTTTTGTATTGATAGTGCAAAATCTCTAACAGTTAAAATGGCCACTACGGTCATTCTAGGTAGAACTTTATTTTGCCACTTAACTATGAAACCTTAAATATTCATATTCTAGAAAATCAAAAGTGTCAAGAAGGTGAGAAAAGTCATGTGAAATTTCAATATTCTGAGATTAACCGTTTAGGTGCAATCGCATGCCAAAGTAGCTTTGCGGTCAAAATGACTGCATCCGTTGTTGTAGTGTTGATTAACATCAAAGGAGTAAAAAGGCAATCATTGTCATGGATTGAGGTTTGAAAGATTCATACGAATCAATTTAAATGAATGCCCTATTAGTTTACGTAATTGAACTGATGGGGGAAAAGGGGGGCATTAGCCTTGAGATATTATTTCAAATGGATATAGGGGAAGGAAATTTTATACATTTTCTGATAGGAGTTTGAAGTGCAAACTTAATTGTCTAATATATCAGTAATAGCATACATGTTCTTTTGAAATTCAATATAGGTCTACATATTTCTGAATATCCTTGCTTAACAAACTGATGTACATTTTGAATGTTTCTGATGTTTTGGTAATAACACTTGTCTTGATTGATTTGTCAGTGATTCTAACATTTGTTAGATGTGTCCAGGAAGCACATGCTATATCGTTAATACCATGCTGAAACCAAGAAAGTGTTATTAGTTATTAGACTTTCATGGTTTTGCCATGGTGTTAAAGATATATTTCTTCCTTCCAGCCGAGAAATTAAGTCTTAGTCATGTTAGAATTTTTTAATTATATTCATTGATCAGAAAAATTCTTTTTTTTTTATTTTTTTATTTTTCAGGAGTTGGCCTTGGCCCATTGCTGGATGTTATGGTTGCTGTTGATCCTGCCCTTATACCAACAGTGTTTCTGTCAACCTGCCTCATATTCGCATGCTTCACTCTGTCCGCTATGTTTGCAGATCACAGGAAGTTCTTGTACCTTGGAGGTAAAGCTATTGATGAAATTGATATTCACAAATGTTGTTATTATTACACATGCAGTGTAGAGCACATTGCCATGATTATTATTTAATAACTTTTTCAACTTTATTAATTTGATTATAGTTTTTCCTGCCTGTAATCAGCGCCGGCAAATTTGTATTTTTGTACAAGAAACGTTTTCTGTGAATGAAATTATACAATGTGAAGAGGTGTTAAGGAATTCAATATTTTTAAACAGGTTATCCACAAATTTTAGGCAGGACAATTCTTTTGTTTTGTGTGTAATATTTGGACTCTGTATTCTCTATTTTACCCTATCCAGGGTCCATGGCATATGAATCCCACTTCCCATATCAATTTTTTTTAAGATCTTGGTTTGTTCATATTAAGCTGTTTTGGCAGTAGTGTCCAGTAGTGTAGTTAAGTAGTGTTGTGATAAATGAGTCAACTACAGTAGTTGGCTCTTGATAATTACTGTACATGAAGGTTTTGGAGAGTGAAGAGAATATTGAATGAGTATAAAACAATACGATGTTATCTTGGCTAACAAATTTTTTCATGATATTTCTACTGCAGCTAACAAATAGTTTGGTTGATATTGTTGTACACATGTTCACATACAAAGCCATTTCGTGAACTGAATTTTTGCACAATCATCATCGAAAGTAATGTCTTACAAGTGCCATTTATTTATATCCACCTCAGAATGACTTTCCAGACATACTTCTATTTCTCTTCCAGTAAACTTTTGAGCTATTTTGTGTGAATAATTTTTCGAATGATTAAGCAAAGCGAAAAATTAATTTGAAAAACCTATAAATGTACTTGGATGTTCTTTCGATGTGACTCTTGACATCAAACTGAATGATCTGGATATCCTACGACCTTATCTTTTGCATATGCATTAGACACCGAAATGAGTTAACCACATTGTATAAGATACCCACGATTCAAAATGGGTGTACAATAGTGTAAAATAAAAAAATAAGTTCTTTAGCATCTCATTTTCCTTTAAGTTCTCCATCCAATTATGAAATTGTTTATCTCATACTTTGGTCAGTTGTCTTTTTTACGTGCTTCTTAGTGTTTTATGAAACTTATCTTTAAATTTTGGGTCGTACCTGGAATGAATTTTGGTCGTACCTGGTTCCTGTAGAAACCTATGAGTAATCATGTTTGGATGAATGAATATGATTCTATGTAATGAATTTTTTTTATCTTTTCCTTAGCCAAGCAAGGTATCACTGTACTTAGGTAATTGTCTATTAAATTTTCATGAGTGGAAAACTAGTTTTATGGAGTATATTATAATTTGCATTTTCTCTTTTACATAAACAGGCACCCTGATGTCTTTGTTGTCAGTTATGCTGATGATGGCACTCATGAACATTTTTATGGCCTCTTACTTCCTTCTGAAGGTAAATTTTTGTTTTATTTCTTCTATGAAAATCCATATGAATGCAGTATTCTAAGAAAATATTTGTCATAAAAGTGATTAAAGAATTGATGCTATTTGAATGAGGTGAACATTAAGATGCTAGGGGATAGCAAATCAGTTGGTGAAAGCTAAAAGCTACAGTCAACTCTTACTTAGTTCATTAAAAAACTAGTCTTTTGGTCCCAAACAATACATAATTATCTTGAATGTTTCCCATTTGTAAATTTCATATTTTACGAGCTAAATTGTTCTAGTTCATAAAAATGAATGCCTGCCTATCACATAATGTTTAAAGCAATGGTGGGCAACCCTTTTCTTATCTGGAAGGGATTTTAAAAATATTATATATATATGTATACATATTTATAGTTATTTCAAACTAAAAATTACTGTACAATACGTATGTACTATGTAGGAAAATAACCTGGGGAAAATAAAGGATGGGTTCTTGAGGGAGAAAAAAAAGAGTCTCAAGAAGGAAATTAAAAACTTTCAGTGCCTCGGATTATACAAAAACTTTTGAGGGCACCCCAAGACCCCTTTCATCCTCAGAATTTTCGGGGCTGAGATTTTCGAGACTCTACTGTACTTAACTTACATACACCTCATGAGCATTTCTCTGAGAAATTTTAAACCAATCGGTACATGTAAGAACATGTGTGTATATTCTGGACTTTAACAGGGTTATAGTTGTGTGCGCGTGTGTGTGATACTGTCACCTGTCTTCCTTATTGGGAAGGGAACATGACAAATGTCTTAATTCTCATTTTATGGGAATATCATGATGTTGAACACCTGACTGCTTGCTGTCTGTGGGGATTTTTTTTTATTGATAAAATGACTGCATTCCCATTCCTATCACATGAAGTCATTTACTAAAGGGTGTTAGCACACCAATCTTTCAGCAAGACATGAAAAAAAATGTGAACACTACTATTCAGATTTGACGGTAGACTGTAGGTCCTGGTCGAGGGGCCATTCACATACTAGAATGTTTTGTGAGAAATAAACTTTAGTGATTTAAAGAGCTGAATAATAAAGAGTAATAAATCTGATTCCAATGATAATGAACAACTACGATGGTGGAATTCACATTCTTGAACACAACTGCAGTGAAGACCTGAATTCTAGAGATGAACTCCCCAATAGCTTCAGAGTGGCATAAATAGATGTTGCTATTGAAGTGTCCAAACAAAAAGAAATTGTATAACGAATTGGGTAATTATGGAGGCCAAGTTGTGAGACCAGCTCACCCAATCCATTGACTAGCAAACACATGTATAACGCTTTTCTTTTTATTTCCAATCATCAATTTTATGATAAAAAATTGTTTGAGAGTGTTATCACTATAACATTGGCCCATCCTTTAACATTATACAAACACTACTCAGTTTTTCAGATTGAGTGCAAATCATTCCGCATTTTTGTGTTCATTATCTAAAGCTTGTGGTGGGTTTGGAGAAAAGACCAGCATTGTCTTGGGGGGGGGGGGCATTTTCTATATTCAAAATGTTCAATTTTAAGTCAATATTTTCTTTTCTTGTTTATTACATGTTTTATACATCTTCCTTTCTGTCCATTTTGAAATGTCTGGATGTTCCTTGCTGTCAAGGTTGTATCACATCTTCCCTTCATCATTTGTCAGTTTTTAGTTTTGAAAGCCATAAATCTTTTTCTCTGTGGTCTTTGCCCAAACCCAGTCAGATTTCAATTTGTATGATAGGACTTGCAGGCAAGTTAAGTGAACCAGGCTGATGAGCTTTATTTTTTGTTCTCTTGGGTTTAACCCTTCAGTGGTGATTGGCTGAAGTTAGTTTCCTGTAGTTCCCAACTTCAAGACATGAATACAAGCCAATCTCTTCATTAAAAGGTCTCGCCACAGAGTGCAACAGACCTCCAATGATACAAGTATTCAATCATTACACTTTACCCAAAATTTGAATCATGGGCGACAACACAAAAATTCAAACATTAGTGCATACTTGGACTGTTAGGTATACACACTTCTGGCACTACTCAATCTGTAGTAAATTGCCCGTTTTTGGAATTGTGCTTGGTTTTGAGAAAAGAAAAAGTTGTCTTTCGAAGGTGTTGCCTTCCAGAACACTGAAAGTTATTTATACTAGTGACACAGATAATATTTTTCATACATTTATTTATAAATCAGAAAGATGCGTGTGACCATGTTGGCGAGACATTTAAATCTGCCATTTTATCGTCCATTATATTGTCTTATTAGTATTACGTTTGCATAAAACCATTGATTTGTCTCTTGCAATAATGAGTTTTTTTTTTTAAATTTCAGTTGCAAGTGTATGTTGGATTGGCTGTGATGTGTGCTTTCATCATGTTTGATACCCAGATGATTATTGAGAAACGCCGTATGGGTGATCAGGACTATATATGGTATGTACATAGCATGTGAATACTTAGTGTATTTTGCCTCATCAGCATAGTATGTTTACAATTAAAAAAAATTTGAATTCAGCAATTAAGACAATTTTTTATTTTAACACAGGCATTCAGTTGATTTGTTCCTTGATCTCATCAAAGTTTTCCGTTATCTCGCTATCATCCTCACTGAGAAGGTATTTATGCAATTCTTTTTTAGAATTTTGATTTTATAACTGGTATTGTTATCATATAAATATGTAAGGTACACTGAGGTAAGTAGAACCCAATAGAATTTGTAAAATTTAGTTAGCTTCTAGGAATGGGTTCTGGTGGGATTTTTCTTTTGTACTTTATTTTTCAGAAAAAACGCTAGCTCTTACAAAGAGATTTCATATGGAGGAGTTAAATTTGTGATCATGTTGCTGTTGTGTTCTTTCCGTTTCAACCATTTCTGAAAATGTAAATTGATCTAATATAGATATTTTGATGTCAAGCTCTTCCTTATTTAAGCTCTCATTTTTATATAAATGATATTTCTTTAGGGAAAGTGTAGGAATTAGGAGGGTTACACTTTCTCAGAAATTTTCCTATGCTAGGGCAAGTCGAACTTAACCAATTTATGTTATACCATACCTACTTGCATTAGCTTTATCAATTGTGGTAGGAAACTGAGAAATTCTGCAAAGGAATGTGTATCAGGTGTATGTACAATTAAGTAGTAGTAGGGAGGAAATAGAAGTAAAGGATAAAACTCCTGAGTCAGCACAGGCTCTTTTAATAGACTTAAAAGATGAGTGTTTAAGAAGTAGAGGGACAATGGAACTCTATAGATATAGGGTTGGAACCATTAGAGAAACAAAGGTTGGTGAGGTCACCAACATGAGGTCCTCATGTCAACCTCATGAATAAAAAGTCGGTAAAGATGTTTGTTGGGTAACTAACTGAAGTTGAGACTCGTCTGGAAGCAAAATTCGGAAAATGAATCGGTATTACCTCCACAATTCAATAGCCCAATATTCTTCACTGAAAATTCACATTTTCCTTCTCCTTTGCCTCGTATAATGTTGGTTGATATTTACAAGGTTGTGGGAGCGAGGTGTATCATTACATTGTGAGTTTTCTACACACCAAAAAAAAAAAAACATGCTGCCATATTTTTCAAGAAGCGTCATTGACTTCTTCAGCGTTAGTGCTAGGTTCAATTTGTAAACAAAAATTCTTGTACCAATGAAAAAGTGGTTAAACTTACCTCAGTCCACCCCTTTTCTTTCCCTTCATGTCTCTGATTGAAAAACAAAAATATAAATATTGGGCACCACATTGTTTAGCCCACCATTTGAGTGAACATCAGTGGACACCTCAACAGATTTTGGTTCAAATCTTGGTTTAATCTACAGTAATAACAGAATATTTAACCATGCATTTGTATTTAATAAATGTAAATCGTAAGCCTGTATAGTAAAACCCTTCTTTTGAAGACACCGACAGGACAAAAAAAATTAGTTAAAGAGGGGTGACGGTAAAAAAAAATGGATTCCCATTTCAGACTTTGAAATTTTCATTTTGGAATAAATGTAATTTTATTAACATATCTTAGATATTTTGTGTGAACTAGAACATACGCAGAATTTTCTTGTACAAGTGCATATTTCAATTGGTGTTGGTGTTTGCAGTGCAACATAAAAAAAATAATACCATGGCCTTTTTTCTGCCGTAAAGAAGCCACATCCAGAAAAACAGCCAGAGAAAATGAACATTGAATTTTTATATGCCACAGCTTTGTGTAAACCACACTTATATATATAAATATATACAAGAACTAAGCAAACACATTTGAATAAAACTCAATTTTTTGTATGCGTGACTTGTAAGTTTCGCTCAAGAGTTTTATAATATAGATTAAGCATTAGGCATTATCCTGGAGCAAAACAAATTTTTCAATTAAGAGCATACTTTTTTTTAGAAATATAAATTCACACTATCAGCAATCCCTGGAAGTCAGAAAAAAATGTTATTGCATACAGTGGCTTAGAATTAGCCGCAAAAGTTAAAAATGATATTTTGCAACTATTATTCTTGCAACACCTTTATTACATTCATAGAAGGAATTATGACAGTGGTTCTCAAACTTTCATTACTCGCTGCTCCCCAGAATAGATTAGTAGATATTTTAACTTATAAAAGAACCACTTCAAAGCATAATTAGTCACACAAATTAATATCTCCAGCTCATTGTGACACCCCTAGGACCCATGACACACACTCTTTAAGAAAAATTGAATTATGGGGTGAGGAATATTTTCAAACAATACAGAAAGTTTGTTTTTGTACAGTGGTTTTAACCCAGTGGAATTAATGATGAAAATAGTGTCTGTGGCTATCTCAGGGTGACAATTAAGCAGGGGCTCGAAATTGATGCTTTAAATAGATTTTGCTGGAAAATTATTTGGTCATAAAACAAAACAGGTGATTGCATTTCTCAGGGTGACGGTTAACTGGACAGAAGAACACATGTTACACATGAAATCTTAATTGTACATGTGAACAAAGATGAGTTTGGTATTATTTTCTAGCAAATATATCATTTATGCTGTGTACTGTGGATAATTTTATAACTGGAAATTCTATGTTAGTGCCCATATCAAAAGTTTTACATCAAATCAGGCATTCAAAGTTTATCATGTTCAAAACTTCAGGGTGTTTCTGCATAGAACGATTGTTTTATGGTGCAATATTTCCATTAACTTTTATGGCGAGTAAATTATAATATTACTGCTTTTGAAGTAAAATTTTGAAATCTATATATAAAATTAATTTTCTGTGTGGGGGTGTGTATGTTCTCTATACAAATCAATTTTAGACATAGCTGTCAAACTCTGCATAAATATACCTTTGACCTTTGAAGACCGGATACACCCCGCTTCCCATCTCAGAGAGATATCGAAGCGTTCCCGAAGGATGGGTGTATCCGGAAAATTTTATTAAAAACAACGTAACATGACCACCTCAGACGAAGGCAGCAAAATAAAATAATTTACATAAAAATTGATCGCCAACTTCTGAAGTCATATAACAGCATAAATATACCAAGCAGGATCTAACTTGAATGATAGGCCACTTTAAAAATTCGCCGGAGCTGGGCAAATGACTGAAATGTGCAAAAAAAACTGTCAGGCAACAATGGTTCGTGGTCCTCAAAAATGACTTTTGGAATGGTTACTTTGGTTCCCTAAAAATGTGTCTAGACAGGTTTTTTCCTTTACAATGGTTTGTCATTTTTCTTAGTCTCCTAGTATATAGTGAAAACCCAGGTAGCACCAGGTATAGCTAATATACCATAAAACTAGTAAAAACTTAATGGGACATCCTTGTCCCTGTGGGCCTGAATGGGGTGCATTTTACTAGGAAATTTCTCATCTCACTTCTTCATTTACTTTACCTGCTTTCACATTTTATTTGTAATTTTATCAAGACTGACACATCGAGAAAAGGGTGTAAGCTGTTCAAACTGCCAGATAACAAATTTTTTCAGTATTTAGCTAGGGGAAAAAAAAACGATTGTGATGATGAGGACGACTCATGATGAATGAAGACCAGGTATTTATAACTTGAGGTGTAGAGGTTTTTATGGTTTAAATCATCAGTAACAGAATTAGAAACACAAGTTTATCACTCAACATTTGACCAGTCATCTGGCTATGACGGGACAGCATGCCAATTTTCTGCATAATTTAGGAAATAAATTATTAATTACTTCAATTATTAAATTTGTTTTGTTGATAATTTTGAAAAACAGTGACGAACATGAACTCAGTTGTAATGTGTTCATAAAGAAATTTGTAATCAAAAAAATATATTTTATTAGCTTTAAACTTCCAAAAAAGGAAAAAGGAGAAATTTATTGGCCAGATGACTGGTTAGATGTGAAGGGGAAAAAAAATTAAGCTTGCCGAATTGCTTTCAGAGCATGTAATGGATCATCTAAACACTTTTCAAGAAGCTGTGTATAGATCTAAATCAAGGGGCATTGACAAGAATATGATAAAATTCA
The DNA here is from genome assembly GCF_987345545.1 of Pholcus phalangioides. Classification (NCBI taxonomy): domain Eukaryota; kingdom Metazoa; phylum Arthropoda; class Arachnida; order Araneae; family Pholcidae; genus Pholcus; species Pholcus phalangioides. The sequence continues at coordinate 108,488,995 of NW_028301608.1, forward strand.
ATGGCCACATCACTATAAAACTGTGTATAAAAAACCTATAAGAGGATGGAGTGGTGATGCTAAAATGATATTTATTCAAATTTCATCTGTAAACGGGAGAAAATCATCAGAAACTGAGAATGGGGTAGGCAAATTGGTACTACTGGTGCTTACGATGGTCATTAAAGGCTTAGATTGGCAGGTATATGTTTAGTAAATTTTGATTCTCCTTAGTTTTTTTTTATGCTAATTTTGATGCTTAACCATTTCAAACATAATCTGGAGCCTGTTCTCACTATTTTAAACTTTTTCCATCTGCAGGAACGAAACAAAAACAAGCGAAACTGAAAGTACAACCAGCAGTTATAGGTGTTATGGAGGTCAGGGTGTTTTTTTTTTCCACATGTGTCACTGCATGTCCCGTAATCAATTTTTTTTTTCTCTTGATTCTCTGAAGCTCAAATTCAAGCATGAATTTTGTCAGTTCAAAGTTACAGACACTAGTTTTTACACACCTTTTCACTACTTCAGCCTACCATATCTAATTTCTTTTTCCAATGTGAAAAAATTGCGACCATTTTTTTATGTATAATAAAATAAAAAGTGATTTTTCTTCTTGATTTTGTTATATTTCATAGATATGTGATTGTCTTCTATCCTATTAGATATTAATTATTATTTCTATTATTGCAAGTCTTATTTGAGTATATCTTAATGTAATTAATGAAATGCTTTTCTTTTTGTTATGAAAACTTTGTATTGTATATCGTAATGCAATAAATTTTCAGTTCTTGGAATTTTGATTGTATTTGAAAAAAAAGTTTCATTAGAGTTGTTTAAATCTTGTGGAATTTTGTGTGTGTGTGTGTAATTATATGCAATAATTGTCTTGCAATTCTTGTGCAAAGGGTGAAGAAGCAAACTTTTCTCTTACTCAAAAGTTTTGGAATGTTACATAATGTTTTTGAGTAAGAAACCGAGATAGAACCTTACCTTACCCAAACCAAGGTTCTATCCTGCAAAGACTATTATTGTCTCTCTGTAGAGATGTGAAGTAAGAGTATTCTCAGAGAACGAGAATATTCTGAATGTAAAAATTGAAGAATAATCGAGAAACATGTTTCTGGCAATGAAAACTGAATAAAAACAAAATTTTTGACGTGACAACTTTCAGTCTCAGAATCTGAGAATATTCTCTCTTGGTCATAGTGAGGTGTTCACTTCAATAGTAAGTTTTAAGATTTTGAAAACCTTTTGAAGATTAAAATCTCTTTTTATAGTTAGATTTTCAGAAATAGTTAGAATATAGTCAGAAATTCAAAGCAAAAAATCAAAAGTTGATTGACAAAGGGAGCTATTCAAAAATCACCTTCATTTTAAGAAGGTACAGAACTGTTGTTTTCTTCAACATGCATGGCAAGCGCATGTAAATGTGCTTTCGCCACTCCTGTTTCTTTGCGAGTTGTGCAATTCAGCCATGTTGATTTCAGTTTCTTGCTGTTAAAGTTTAATTGTGGGCTACAAACTTCAGTTTTTTCTGTCTTCTTGACAGGAACATAGAGTATGCTATAGAACATGTCTCTCTTTAACCCTTTTCTAGTCGTGAGCATTGCCTGTACCCATCATCTAAAGAAGAGTACCCTAGACAGGCCCGTTTACTCGAGAAACTATATTTTCATTATTGCGACTGGTACAGAGTGGTTTCTGAATAGATTTTGAAATTTTTTTTTCTATACCGCAAGTTAGACAAATGCATGAAAAATCAGGATGAATCCTGATGCAATTTGTATAAGGGGTTTAATCGGGACTTCGACTCAGCTCACGAAATCTGACACAAACATCGAACCCTCTGAGTGCTTGTGAGTAACAGGTTTGCTTGCTCTAGGACTATCATAAATTGCTGGAGAATTTTCTCATGGAAAATAATTCTCAAATTATTTATAAGTCCTTCCCGAGAATATTCTCAAGTTATTTATAGATATTAATTATATATAATATATATTCTTGAGAATAACTCTCTAGAAAGAATAAGAATATTCTCAAGTTATTTACTGTGTATGCTAGTCCTTCCGGAGAATAGTCATCCTCCTAAAAATTATTCTTGAGAATTTTACATCTATACCTCTCCGTAATAACAGAAAAAAATATCAACTATAATGAGTAATAATGTCAAGTTGTTCCGCGGCCAACATCAAGATGAAAACAACCAATAAATTCCTCAACAGGTTTTTAGCAACAAGTTTGGACAATATACAGGCTGTCCCAAATTATTTGCACAGCAGGTATGTATCTCTGCAACTGTTGACATCAGAAACAAATTCGGCTCTGAGAAGTCATTTGCAAAAAGTTGCATCGCATTTGTGGTTCACAAATTGCGAAATATGTTATTCATTGTGATTAAAAAAATAAAATGGTGGTTCAATTCTATTCATGTACAGTACAACTTTTAAAGCAATGGAAACTTGCTATTATATTGAATTATTGATAAGTTGCCAAAACAGTGATTTTATATATTTGATATCTCGCTCTCGTGTGAGAGATAAATATTGCATTAAGTTTTTCGTAAATTCCATTTCCAAGCTGGTCTTACATTTCATTAATTGGAAGTTTGCTTTGTCTATAAAAAGTGTTAATTCCTTAATTTTTTGTGCATTGTGACAAACAAATTTTGAGATTTTTAAGTAATTGTACCGTCACACACGTGAAAACTTTTTGCATTTGAAAGTTTGTTTCTAGTCAACGGTTGAGATATCCACTTTGCAAACAATTTAGGACCGCCTGTACCGTTGAATTACCTGTTTCAAAGATCTATCGCTTGTATCTTTATTAATATTTAGGAAGAAACGATTTCCCTCTTTCTTATAACCATATCTACCACCCTTCCCCTAGAAATATTTTATCCCTCAAAGCAACCCCACTTCTCATGATTTTCTCTCTAGAAAGACGATTCGCATTACTTGGGATGCATTAAAGTTGCATCCTGTAAGGCTAAAATTTTATTGAGACGAGAGGTCAACGTGATAATGAGCGAGAAAGAAAATAGTTCTGACGTATTTCTTCCATCTACACCTGGCCATCTTTGTGCAACGTCAGTATTATCGCTACAGCCAATCGCTGTTCCCTATGCCGCATTTTTTCAACGATTAGACGCCACTTTGGAAAAAAAAAAAAACTGATTATATCTCGCCCTTGTCAAGGAGGAAGGGTGTGTTAAAGCCGTGTTTTACTAGGAGTTAGGTTTTCTGCTACACGTGAATCGCCCAGTGTGACACGCCGACAACTCAATAGGAAAAGCGGTACGACTGTTTCCCTATAGAAAATACCACGCTTCACGTCAGGCGTGATTGGCCGATTGCTTCCGGAGGATTCACTGCGCATTTCGAAGATTTCTTTATTATGTGTTTTCTCTCCCCCCAAATAGTAAAATTATGTGAGCATGCAGACGACAGAACAGATGATGCGCCACTCTAAGAAAACGCATAGCGTGATCAAGTTGCACGTTTCTGCCAACGCGAAGTATGGGCCTATTTGCAGAAATGCCTATTTTCTTCATAGGAAGCCCGGCTTAAGTGTTAGCTACAGCAGCAATTGGTTAAAAATTCCTCAGGGCAATGTTTGATAGGTATGTGCGGCCGCCCCCCCCCCTGCACCAAGGATCCGATTGGATCTCGCCAGTCTTAGGGGTCATTCAAGTATTACGTCAGCATCGGGGGGGGGGGTTTAAGGTTGCTTACGTCATCAACCCCCTTTTTTGAAGATATGAAATATTCTAAACTGCTGAAAAGGGGGGGGGGGTCAAAAATGGGTAAAAATCTGCTTACGTAATACTTGAATGGTCCCTTAGAGGAACTTATCAAATAACGAGATGTGAGAGAAAAAAAGGGTCTTCAACCTTTTTCTGAGCGTGAGCACTGCCTGTATCCATCATGAAAAAAACACTCACTGCAAGTATAACTTGAATAAGACATGAAAATCGGGATGAATTTAATCCTTGAATGCACTTTGTACAAGTTTAACCCCTTCACGTACAACCGTTTGGCAACAAATCTGGATGATCTATATTTCACAATTCGTTGATAAATCTGACAACCTTGTCCAAACTTAACCGTACGTTAAAAAATGAAGGGGAAAGGAAAAACAGAATAATAGACAAGTAGATTTCTCTTTTAATCCTCATCCTATTCTTTTTCTCTTACATATATAGTAGAAAGCAGATACATTATATGTGGGGGTGGGGGGAAATCAACAGGAGCATAGAAAAAAAAACGGGGGGGGGAATCGACTCCGGTTCGTAGGGTTATAATAAAGCACGTGGAACAGGAATTTATTCCGCTGTCGTTTGGACAAAATACTTTTTCTGTGATCGTGAAAGTTAATTCAGGGCCGTAGCGTGCTTTCTCTGAGCCCGACTTTTTCTTGGGGGCCCCCCCTTGAGAAAGGGTTATTATTATGCAAAATAAGTATACTTTTCTGGGGGCTCCCATATTCAGTTCTGGGTGACTGAGAATAGTTACGGCCCTGGGTTAATTGGGGCGTTGATTAAGTGCTCGCGAGCACACACAGGTTGAAGATGCTTGTTTCAAAATAACTAAAAAAAATTACCTCGAAACAGTTAAGAAATGAAGCATTTTATTTACAAAAATATGAAAACAGCCATAATATACAATGAAGGGTTTTGCAAAAAAATACACAATTATTATTTTTTTTCTTGATCATTTGTGTATAAAAATTGTCTGCGCAGTTGAAGGCTTTCCTCCTCACAACGGGGGCAATGGTGTGTCTCTCTTATTTTTTGTTTTACATACAATAGGCTTTGCACAAGCTTGGACAGCAGTTTATTCTTCGGTTGTAACTAAATTCGATCTCACGAAGACCATCATTCACGGTTTCGGGGCACTTTTTACGCGGACGCATTCCTTGCAGGATCTTGAGGTCGTATTATCACGGTGTCCGCTCACATGCCTTGTAAAGGAAAAAAAAAATGCATTCAAGTTTGACGTGTACGTGTATACAGGAAGTCCCAAAATTGAAAACCATTTTAAAAAGTGAATGAAAAAGAAGAGCACCATTTACTGCATTGGCACCTGAGAAAACAGTACATATGCAGTCATACACAATTTCAAACATAGTTACAGATTTTTTGCGTTAGATGGCGCTACGATTAAAAAAATAATCGAAACTTCAGAAGTATCAAAAAACTGACCATATTCACTCGAACAAAATACCGAAAATCGAGGTTCGAAATACGGAACATTGTCAATATTCGCAGACACCAGTGTCACCTCGTTGCCGGTAAACGCATTACCTCCTAGAGGTTCTAGGATGTAATGATAAACACCGTTATATTAACGCTGCAGCGCCATCTGCTAACACACTTCTGGGAATTTTCTTTTGAGACTACACGATGCTATTAGTGCAAATTGTAAGGTAAATGTTTTGAAAGTATCGTAATTTTATTTTTTCCAAAACAGTAGTGTCACCTGTTGCAAAAATTTTGGACTAATTCTGAAATTTTGTCTGACTTCCATACGTCTCGTATTTCCCAGGACGGTCCCGGTTTTTTTCTGTTTTTCGGCTGTGCCGACTTTTTCGGAAAAATCTCCCGGTTTCTCACGTATTTTTAACGAAGCCGACTTGCCTTTTTTTATTCTTCAAATCAATGACTAACATTATGTTTCTAGCTCAGAAATTACTTTACGGTAATTTTTTTTTTATTATTTGGGTCCTTCAGAAATAGCTCCCCGTTTACGACTACAAAAAAGAATATTCATTTCACACATTTGTCTTTTTATATTTAATTCGCTGCAATTTGAAGTGGCGTTTCATTTTTCACGATTGGCGACTTTTCTGTGGTTTTTAGCATGAGTTAGCAACATTGCTTAATTTTGGCATCATTTTTAGCGATAATTGGCAATGTCACGTATTTCCCCGTATTTCGAACCTCAATTTCCTGTATTTTCCTCCAGCAAATATGGCCAGACTATGTCTGACTGAAAATTGATTGCTTTCCCAGGCACCAATGCAGTATAAACGGTGTATTTCTGTCGCTTCCCGTTTTCAAATTCATTTTCCAGGTGATCCCGTCAAGTTTGAGAACCTCTTTATTTCTCAGCAGATTTAATTATCGTGTTTTCCGGTGCTTAAAACACACTTTTGTTCCATAGGAAAGGTGCCCCCCCCCCATCACCTCAAAAATGTCTGAGTGTGCAAAACTGAAAACTGATTCATGCCGGTCGTCCATTACCAGCGATAAGTAATTGAAGCAATAAAGTAAGCCACGCGCGTAGTTGTCTGTATTCGCAAGACTGATTCCATTGCACAGGAAGGAGGAAAAACGTCGTCCACACTAGAAATGACATTGAGCGAGTGACTTCCGGCGACAGCAGCAGCAGAAGACGACCGACCATATCCGGATCGAATGAGATTTTACGCGTCTTGCCTTATCTGCGCAGACGCAGTACGGTTGTTTATATTTTTTTCGCACCAGTGTCACTCCGTTTGTTTTCCTTCTCTACTGCCTCTCCCCCGCGTGGAAGCTGTAATTTGATAATTGCCGTTCATGGATGGTAATGATAAGTACAGTAGTAGGTTAATCAATTAAATGTTTATTTATTCGTAACGCGAACGCCTTCTCTGAGTTGGTGGCAGATGGGTGACGAATACAGGTCCTGTGTATCAGTTTCTTAACAAAGTTTTTAATTTTTCAATATTTACTCAAGATTATTAACGAACACACCCGTCTGTACGGTGTGCAGTCGCGAACTGGGTAGTGTGTAAGGGTCGATTTCAGTTGATGACATCATACACCCCCCTAGTCGTCTGACTCGATGTCGGCTGATGTTACTCGCGTTGTTTGTCGCACGTTGTCGCTTCCAGTGGATGATGAGCCTCAGACGAAGAAGTGGAAATTTTTAATTATGTGACTTGTATTGCCGGAACGATTCCGAAATCAATTAGCAATATACAACCAACGTATATGGACGTGGCTACCCCAGACATCCTTATTAATTAACATGTACTCATTTATGAGGGCATGTCCTCATTTTTGATATCACTTTAAGTGTCCTTATAAGTTTTTGAAATTTCTCCCTTGTTCCCATTTTCAGGAATTTTTACCCCCTTTTTTCTTTTCTAGGAAGAAAAATTTCACTGCGCACGGAACAAAAATCTGTTCATTTTATTTGGTTTTTCCCCACACACATATTTGCACGCTTTGAGGAAACTCAGGGCTGTACTTGCCCTCTATTAAAATGTAATCCCCCCCCCCTCAAAAACAAACGAAAAAAACTGCATACATATTAAATGCGTCTGTTTTGATTCGAAAACAATCGTTTTTGCAAGGGGTGGCCAACCTTTTTCCTACCCACGCAGCAATCAACATTATTTTCAATGAGCATGCCACTACCAATTTTAACAAGCAGACTACACGTCCCGTTTTTACGGGACATGAGCATTTTTTTCGTTCCTGTAAAATATTATTAAGCTGTCCTCTCATTTCCGCAAAAACGTTCAGTTTGTCACTCTTTCAGAGGTCGAATTTTTATTTCATTTTTTGAGTCGATAATCGCAGTGCAGATTATGTACAATGTACATATCGGTAGAAGTTCATCTTACGTGCACCATGTTGAGCATTGACACCGGAACCCGAGGATTTCGAGTGCTTGTCCCCGAGTCACCCCCAACACACACGCAAAATGGTTTTCCAGTGTGTAATTGGAATGCTTCATTATACAATGCATGTCCCCCATGCGAACGATCGAATCTCGTACACGTGGGACGTCCAGCAATTATGCCCAAAAATGCAAAACGACACGAGACAAAAGTCTCATCACATCGTTACTATTCTAAGTTAAGAGCACCTACTATACTAAATATAGGTTTGGGAGCCTGCAAGACCATAATTCATAAGAAAAAGATTGTTTCAAAGTTGAGTTTTTTGAATTTTTCTTGAATTTTGAAATTTAAAATTTTTGAATTTAAACCTAATTTTAAATACTTAAGATTGAGCAAATGAAATCTCAATCTTTTGCTTTTTTTTTCATGAACTGAACAGTTTTCTTTATTTTGAATCAATTTTTATTCAATTTCTTTAATGACATGCGCACAAGTGGTTTTTAATGAATTTTTTTTCTTTGAAAAGTAGCAAAAAATCAAGAGAGAGATAGGGAAAGCTTTGTACTGCAATAAGATAGCACTTATAATCAAAAATATGTATGAAAATTTTGGAATATATCAATGATTAAATGATATTTTTATTAGAGCGTAGTTTTTCACCATGTTAAAAAGGTACGAGACTTCCCCTTAAGATGTCATTCGTTTTCGGGTAGATGCATGTAATTACCGTAATAAGGCAATAGGTTTTTAACCAGAAGCCTTTTTGAAAAGACTTTGGAGATTCCGCGAACTTCGCATGAGAAAACAATTAAAACATTGTTTTCATATTATCATGATGCTATGAATATTGTTCTGAAAAAAAAAAATGTCCGTTGGATTTTATCTAATTGACCATTAGGGGGCTCCTTCCGAGGAACTCAAAAAGTTAAGATTCCCTGACCAAGGAAGGGGTCACGCTCGTCACTGCACAAGTAAACTTGTGCCAGTTCTAAAAATGCAGATCATTAGCAAACACGTGACAGTCATTGAAAAAAAGTGACGCGCGCCACGAAAAAGGTCATTTCCTAGTTCACTCAAGTGTTCGAGTTAGCAAGTAAGTGTGTTTGAATGTAACGCAATAAAAACTAAGGGTTAATGGTAATAAGTAGAGTGACTATATGACCCGTATTTTACGCGAGTTTCCCGTATTTTTCAGCCATCTTGACTCAAGATGGTCCAAAAAATACGGGAAAAGGGGCATCGCCCGCCTTAGTAATGGTTCGTTTATATCTGTTCACAGCAAATGGCGCTCCTACACTTAAAGAAAACCGAATAGTTTTCCAATCAAAGCGGATTGGAAACTGTCTGATCCAGCTTTTTTCCCCTAAAAAAAGGACTATAATCCTTAAATATCTGAAATTAATATCGTATGAGAGACGAGTGACTTAACCCGGCCCTGGCGAATTATATTCGCCATACGGGGGTTCCCTGGAGGGAACATTTATTTTCTCAATGTAAAAACAAAACAAAAAAATTCCCAGAGAAAAATTAATATAGTATATCATACTAACTTGCATCTGTACACTATCTTTGTCAGCATCCAGCGGGGACTTCGTCTGATGGAAGAGCTGTCGGACAAGGTTTGCATTCGGTCTGCCCGCTCTTATCCTGATAATGTTGAGGTGGACACGGCACACAGCTTCCCTTCACTTCCATGTGCCCATCAGCGCATTCAACTAAACAATACAATAAGTCAATAAGAAATTAAAATAACTACGAATCTTCAGCACAGCGGGAATGATGGTGTTCTATCCGCAATGAAACCACCCAATCGACAGTGCAGTCTTAAGGCATGGGCACGGCCCGGGGGCCGCAAGAGAAGGAAGCTGCTCATAAAAATTAATTTGCCTGGTAGGGCCTCAGAAAAATCACTTGGCCCGGGGGCCCATGACGCTCTTAAGACGGCCCTGCCAATCGCATTGGGTCTTTACCGCTAAAGGTTAGTCCTGTGGTAAAAAAGAATATAACCTACTGCACTGATCTGTTTCAGATTCTACGAAAAAGCCCCTTTCATCACAGATGAGAGTCATATGGCCTCTCCCAAACGTATTTTGCATCACCTGAAGCCCGATGCTCTGAAGATACGTACTGAAATCACTGTCTTCCGATTGGACGGCTTGTTTCGTGTCTTCAAGCACGGATTCTAGTTGAGTCTCGGCAACGGGAACCTTCTTATTGAACTTGTAGTCTTTAGGGTTATAGGAAGCCTACGAAAACAAGACGGAAGGTGACTGGTTAACCTGCTTTTACAACGGATCACAGTCTTTATTTTCGTTATTTGGTGCGAAATGCAAAAAACACCGATCAAGAAAAATACTCAACCTTACTTTAAGGTTCCACGTCACAACGACGACGGTGCTGTTGTTTTCCTCGTCGTCATCTTCGTCGGAAGAACAGTTGAGAACCAGGGATGCGTCACAATCTATCAGATTGCACGTCTCGTTGTTCAGTTCCAGAAGCTTCTGCCTGATGAGATCTCCTTCAGGTTCACCCAGAGCCGAACAGTTATCGACGGATGCGCTGAATCCGAGCCATACCTCTACAGAAGTAGACAGAAGCTCCCCTGAGCAGAAAATGAATGCATATAGGGTGGTTATAAATAAATTGACACTATTCAGTCGTATGCAGTACCCATTCTTAAGGAGATATTTGATGAATGTATGTAGGATATATGGACCAGGGAAAAATAAAGACTCAATATAAAAAATAGTTAAATTTTTGACCACCAGGTACGAAAGTGACTTTTTCTTATCGCATTATCTGTTTCCCATGGTCCAAATAACGTATATACCAAGTTTCAATGAAATACGTCCACCACAACGGGAGCTATTTAGGTTGGAGTAGTGCAGCAGCACCTACAGATAGGAGGCTTCCGCGCGGGTTGCCAAGTTCATCTGTAACGTCATTAAGACTACCTAGCAAGTTTGCCACATTTTTAAAATTACAGTATTCTATTTCGTTTCTTATTTTGGCGTAGAATCTTCTGTCTGAGTGAGAATGGACTACTTGCTGACGTCACGATCAGCGTGCGGAGGCCTTCTATCTCTAGGACGTGCCGAGTAGTATCAGTTGAATTATACTGACACTACTCCGACTTATGTAGCGCCCGTTGTGGTGGACGTATTTCATTGGAACTTGGTATATATACGTTATTCGGAACACGGGAAACATACCTGTTATTAAAAGGTACCACTTTTTTGCATTCGGTGGTGAAAAATTGAATTATTGAAATTGAGTTTAATTGAATCTTTCTTTTCTAAAAGTTTCATCAGAATGGGCGCTACATACGTCTGTGTGTGTTTGTGAATGTAGTGTCAGTTTATTTATAATCACCCCGTACGGGAATACATTTAGGACCGTAATTATGAACTGTAAGGGGGCCATTCAAGTATTGCGTAATCAGATTTTCAGACATTTTCGCCCCCCTCCCCGTCAGCAAAATTTCGTCAGCAGCTTAGAATATTTCATATCTTCAAAAAGGGATGGTTGATGACGTAAGCAACCTTCAAACCCCCCCCCCCCCCGATGCTGACGTAATACTTGAATGACTCCTAACGGACCGTTGGTATGAATACATTTTTTAAAACGTATTCTTTTGTAATTTTTCGCATGCGTAGGAATCTTCCGGCACATGCCATGCAGAAAAAACGGCGACGCAATTTTGAATCACATCGATAGTGTCCGGGTTCCATGTCGTGAGAAGTAACATCCATTATTTTTAATTCCCAATCAATACACAAGAAACGTAACAATGACAGGTATTAATAACAGATCTGTGAAAAGTATGGCCGGAAAGTACCAAGAGTGACGGAAAAGCTAGTAAATGGGTGAGACGGCCTCAGGAAATTCCGGAGAGTTCTTTTTTTTTTTTTGCATTATCTGCCCCTTATGGGTGTGAGTTAATAATTTTTTATTAAATGTTGCATCACTAGAAAAAAGAAGTTTCATTTGTTTCTATGCAAGTTATACGGCGTAACCCATCATTATAATGGAGAAAAATGAATGCAAAGCTAAGTCATCTTTTCAGGTTGGATGACTTGGGGGAAGAGTAATAGAGTAATATGGAAGAGTAATGTGTTACTTCCTTTGTTAGATATAATCTCAAAACAAGACCAACCACACAAAAGGGGGAATACACCGAAACATACGAAATTCCTAATGCCTTACGACACGTTATGGGTGCCGTCTCTTCAGAGGATAAACATATGCCCGAGTGGCATAATGCTCGTCTTCCATTACGAAGGTTACCGTCAAGGTCCACGGGTTCGAACCCGAGCAAGACCATCGGAAATAAGGTCTTTACCTACCGAGCCTGTGATGACCACCGATAGATGGCATCTTCATTTCCTACTCAAATACACTGGTTGGATTGGAAATTGCCATGTGGTGATTTATGACCGGAGTTGGTACGCGGTAAAGTAGTAGAAGATAAATATAATCTCTTAATTACCGATAGATACCCGGGCCACATCGCCATATGGCAATATCGGCTTAACTATCTCTTAACTACCGGTTGCACAACAGAAAAAGACGTCTGATCAAGTCAAGCGTCATAGTCAGAATGAAGCTGAGCGCCTACGTGTCAGTAGTCTAATGCGCTGCGAGTTAAGATTTAGTATCCAACCCAAGTGCGATATAACCGGTTAGTGGTTATATCAATTATATTATCAGCAGGTAGTGGTTAGGCAGTAATACCTCTCTTTTTGCGGAAACTGATGGGACAAAAAAATCTGTCCTTAAAAGATGGGGGTGACCGTTAATAGGAAGTTTGAAATGCATACTTTTATTATACAACAGAAAATTATTACTTGGCCATAAAAGAGGGATGATGGCATCTGAAGGGTGTTCGTTAAGACTGTATTTTTTACTGTATTATATTTATCCTGAGAAGACGGCACTCATAGTAAGTCAAAATGCATCAGGGGTCTCGTATTTTTCGGTATATTTTCCTTTTTTGATAATAGTGTTACGAACTATGGAGGATAGATGGCGCAATTCTTTATCGCAATCATCTGTTGGCAACGAGAGTTAATACCGGTTTCAGTTAAGCGCAAGGATGTGCGATTGGTGGAGAACTGGCGGAGGGCGTGTAGAGAACATTCCAGAGAGATCTACCTCCAGACAATGGCGCCACAAACCTGGTACTAGGAAATAAAACTTTTGGAATGTTCTTCTTCTCGAAGTTTTTACCAGGGTTTTAGCGTGGCGTTCACCAAGATGGCAGGCTCGAAGAGAGAGAGAGAGAGAGAGACTGGATGAACAGTCAGTTGTGATTTAACTTTGGAAAAAAGTTGTTAGCTCTCTAATCAGCTTCTGTGTAAATTGCTGTTCTGTAAATAAATCTGTGTTTGTCCGTCGAACCACTTCTTTGCGATCTCGAAGTCTTGTGAAAAATCATCCGGAACAATAGATTAGTGTACACAAGTCCCCTTACCTGAAGGGGTGGGATTGCCTCGAATTTCGCTTTTCGAAGCGAATTTTTCCATCTATCCCTAATGAGGACAAATAAAAAAAAAGGTACAAATACATAAATTTATGTTTTGCCCTTAATTTCACTGAGGGTGAGCAGCTTCGATTTCCTTAAACAATTCCATTCAGCAACACGAAACGCATACACAAAACCGATATGATTCGAGATGGCGACTCGAAGGAATGGCGGAAGACACTGTCCATGCAAATTACGAAAGCGAAATGCGACATTGTCAATCAAGAATAGTCACCTTACTAAAGACGACCATCTGGACCAATGGTGATTTAATCACCGTAAACGCGGAGTTGCACATACAAACAAAAAAAATTCAAGAAAATTCTAAAATGTCACGTGACTTACTCAAGCAGCCAGGTATTTTCTCGATTTCGCTCTGGAAGTTCCATAGTCCATTCGATTTGTTGCAGGACAAATGTCCTTCAGAGAGCGTCGGGTACGATGACGTGAAACCGTATCCGTCGTCACATTCAACGAAGCATTCGTCGGGTGATGAACAGTTTATGTGACCGTTAGACGGCGCTTCCAATGTCTCACAATCAAGAGCTATTTTCATAAAGAATCGATCAATAAGCATTAATAGACATTAATAGATTAAGGAATCAATGGTCTACGTGAGAGACTAACACAAATACAACACTCCGGACACCCCATAACAGTCCGGGATACAGTCCCAGATTTAAGAAAAAAAAAGCCCTTAAATCAGGGGTACAAAACGTACGGCCCGCGAAAGGTGTTCGAGTAGAAAAGCATCGGTGGTAAACCTTAAAATATATGTATATATATATATATATATATATATATATATATATATTCTATCCGGAAAGCCGGATCCATATAGGACATCGGCACAATGATGGAAAAAAAATATCTCTCAACGATAAATAAAGTTGCCTGTTACAGACCAAAAAAAGTCAAAACGTGAGTAAATTGCCAATTATAGCCGAAATGAAAAGTCAAAGGTAAGTAAAGTTTGTATAACCCCCGCCCCTCCCCAAAAAAAAATTGTCAAAGATATGCCAAAGGTAAACAAAGTTGTCAACTATCGCTGAAATAATAATAACGTGGTCCTCACGTATTCCAAAGGGATAAGCATTGCTGAATTTGCTGAAAAGTCACCAATGGCGAGAAATAATGGGTGGGGGGGGGGGGTAGCTACTGGAAGTTGCTACAGATTATAATGTAATTAGAGAGATAGATAGCTTTTTCTCAGCTCGAGATATCATTATATCCTGAAGTTAAGAGAGGCTACTAATGTCTCTACTTCAGTGCCACGGTGCGTGAAATAAGGAAGGCAGGGGCGTGTCTCCAGTGGCGTAGATGTAATTTGCCCGGTATGCAAGAGGACCTGGGTTCGAGTCCCGGCGGAGACAAGATGACCTTTCTCTCCGAGTTCACCTCAGCATAATATCCAGAAAATAAAATGTTTCCTTGATATAATGTAATGCACGAAAAAGGTATATGTTTGACGAATATGAGAGATGAACAGTCATATATTTAATTATGACTATAATTAATTGTGATATTTATTTAGAGTCCTGATTATAGCGGCTCTAATTACCAGCGTGACGCTGAAATTCAAAAATAATAAGTTATGAAAATAATTTAAATCCTTGAATTTCAGTGAAAAATAAAGAATTCAAGCTTCGTGTAAAATACGGGAAAAACCGGGCATTTTCATAAAAAAAGCCGGACACGCAAAATTACAGGAATGTCTCGTGAATTACGGATCATATTGCCACCCTATATGTACCAGTTTCTGGCCCACGAGCAGCAGCAGAAATATATTCCGCATATCTGGCCCTTCAGACTCAAAAGGTGTGCACGCTTGTTTTACATCAATGTTGACTTTTATGAGTCCCAAAACTTATAAGAGAGAAGGATTTTATACTTACTTTGCGAGAGCGAAGCGTATATTTCTCGAGTGAGGGCCTCCGTAATGTCCTCCATGACGTCGTGGGACCTGAGGTTGCTGTTCGCGACCGTCACTTTGAATTCGCAGCTCGACGAAGCGTTCGTTTCCGGGTCGACGGCCTCGCACGACACGGTCTGGACATCGTATATTTCCGGATCTACCGGCGAACAAACGACTTCGGCCGACGTGTTGCGACTGGTCACGAATTCCGGAAGCGATACATTGAAGTTGAAGCCGGATTCGGTGATCTGGTCGACGCATCCTGGTTCGACGACTTGGGGAGAGTCTTCTGGAAGTACACACAGAAAATACGACGTCTTCAGTCATCATCATGACAGTTTCTTTAATGTACGGTGTGTAAAAACCTTAAAATTGACTATTAAGCTGGCCGGCCGTCCACTGGAAGCGACAACGTGAGACATTGCGCCCGATGTCGTCGTCCACTGAAAGCGACCTTTAACGCTACTCAGTTCGCGACTTCATTCCATGCAGACAAGTGTGCTCGTTAAATATAATCGAGAAAATATTGAAAATAAACGCACTGCTTTGTGTAATCCCACAGGAATCGGAAACTTTTCTCGTCTGCTATTGTAGCCGGAAATCACCAGGTTAAAGATCGCTGCTAATAAACGAAATTCTTGTACTTTCTGTGCAATGGAATCAGTCTTGCAAATACTGACAACTGCGAGCGACTTGTTAATTGCTTCAAGTCACTTCCAGTGCACGACCACGTTTAGCGCTTCAAGTCACTGGAAGTTACTTGAGCGATAACAACTCGCGTGTTTGCGCAAGACTGCTTTCTCATGCCTATCGTCCACTGGAAACTACTATGAGCAAAAACAGGTAATGGAACAAGACTCGTGTATGCGCAAGAAAGCTATAGTAGTCTTGTGTACCCACGCGACTGGTTATCGCTCGTGCTACTTTCCAATCGACGACCAGCCTCAGTCTATTGTAAGGGTGTGAACATGGTGCGTCCGTATTTCCGATTGTGGAAACCCGCGTCGTCTCCAATTGGTTAAAAACCCGAATTTCAACGTTTTTTTAGCTTGTTATATTCACACCCTCAGGCACCTAAAAAGAGGAGCAGACTTTTATCACCCACCTTGAGCCAAAAAAATGGTTTTGCCACTCCAAGTAACGTCTAATTATTAAAAACAAGCAGGATAGGGAACAGTGACTGGCTATGGCGATAATACTGACGTCAAAATTCGCTCAAAGTTGACAGATGAGTCAAGCTAGGGTTTCATGGAGCTTTAGAAATTGATAAAGCTCCCACTGGAATATTAGGCTGACCTATGCACTAGAGTTAGTTCCTCGACACCTCAAGCTGATCGACTTATTTGCCATCTTTGAGTGAAGCGTGACGTCAGTATTATCACAATAGACGATCGCCATTCCCTACCCCGAGTTTTTTTAGTGATTAGACATGACTTTGAACAAAAACCGGTTCTGTCGCTCCATAGATGGAGAAAGATGAGTGCACCGGCTTTGCTTATAAACAAGCCCTACATTCCTAGCGACATTATAGAAATTTATCCGCATCGTGATTGGCCGAAATGAGTGATAAACCATTACGTCACACAGTGAAATTTTTGCTGGCGAAGTTTAACAATAGATATACTTAATTACACTCGAATCTGATTTACGCAGTTTTGTGTGTTCGATTTCCTCTCAAATTCATCCGAAGGATTTATTGTGATTCACTAAAAAATGTTTTCATTTGTTTTTCCTGATTTAATCAAATGCAGTTCATGTGTATCAAGATGACAATAATAACGGTTCGCGAAGCGAGCACATTCTCGTAGAGGATTGTTTACCACCGTGAAGGCTGCCGTCACGTGCCAGGTTCGAACCAGATGTTTTCTCTAACGATCTTGAGGCGACCACCAATAGATGACGCTTTCATTTCCAACCCAACTCGTTAACGGCAGTAAATTGCGTAAAGCGATATCGCCTAAGTTGGTGGGTGGTGAGAAGTAGTATTAAACGTATCAGCGAGTCAAACGATATCGGTTTATATAATCGGAATTATTTTGTCATTTGATGAACTTTATGCTTTACCCGCTACGTGTAGATGCGAGCGTCTTTATTCTTATGTTGATTATTTTTAATTACAGTACAGTGCAAACTCTGTTATAACGACATCGAAAATTCCTGGAAATTTTGTTACAACCGCGGCTGACGATATTTCAACCATTTTTTTTTCTTTTTTTTTGACGGAAAATACGTACAATCTGCAAGCGCATGAAGTTGTTTCATTGTGACTGGATTGACCATGTTTCATGGATAAAAATGAAGGAAATTGAAATTACAAATACAGGACATCGCCAATTCTCATCAGTTGCAGATGAAATCACCCCCTGTATTACTTTTAAATAAGCCTTGGTGGGAAATAACATTGCTACAGTAAGTCTGTAGAATAAAATGAAGTTCACAGTGAAAAAAAAAAAAAATGAGCATTTCAGATGAGAGATGAATAATGTTACGATCTGTAGGCGATAGATGGCGCGATTTGTTCGATGGCTCTCAGAAATATCGAAATCGGTTGATGCCGGTTTCGGTTCATCGGAGGAACATGATATTGGTGAGAACATTCCATAAAGTCCCGCCCCTCCAGACATTCGTTCAACCCCTTCGTACGGTAGCGCCGCCGACTAGGAAACTGTAGAATAGAATTTTGTGGAATGTTCTTTTTCTCGAAGTTTGTGGGGTTATAAATAGTGCGGCGCTCACAAGATGGCAGGTTCAGAGAGGCACAAGGAGAGATTCAGTCAGTTATACGAGAAAGGTGTTAGCTCTCTGATTACGTTGTAAATACCTGTTCCGTAAATAAATCTGTGTTTGTCCGTCGAACCGCGTCTTGTGGAAAATTATCAGGAACAATATTTATGGACATTCATTTTCCCCCAAAATAATGAACGCGTCAAATTAAAAGTTTCTCTGCGGATATTAAAACAAGTATTAAAAAAGTTAAATGTCAAGTTCAACACATTTTTGTAGCAGTTTTTCTATCCCCCCCCCCCCCCAGTTCTGCACTAAAAACTGTTGCCTGGTCGTTCAATTAAGCAAGTAAAAAATACATTTCATTTCAATGTGTTAGTCTTATATATTGCAAATATACAGCCCACTTTAAAGTCCTTTGAGCCACCAGTGCGTATGTTGCATTTTCGTATTGATCATTAACATTTGTGGAACAAGAAATTGTTTCCAGAAGCAAACGAAAGGTTTAAAGGGATTATTCAAGTATTACGTCAGAAACGTGGGGAGGAGTTTCGGATTTGCTGGCTTTTGATGACAAAGGGGGGAGGGTTTGAAGGGGCTGCTTACGTCATCAACCACCCTTTCTGAAGATATGAAATATTCTAAGCTGCTGACGGGGGGGGGGGGGGGAAAGGTGAAAAATGGCTAAAAATCTGCTTACGTAATACTTGAATGGCCCCAAAATTGAAAAGCATAAAACGCTCTCTGTTGGGAGATTTAGCAACCAATTGCGGGGGCCAGTATAAATGGGGGGAAATTCGACTTTCTAGGCCAGTGATTCCCAACTGGGGCGATGGAATGTTCCAGGGGGCGGTAGAAGATACGGGTATAACATAGGATCCTACGGGCTAGATTGCGTTGGGGGGCGATGGGAGAAAAAAAATTTCTGAAGGGGCCGATGGGACAAGAAAGGTTGGGAAACTATGTTCTAGATTAGACCAGTGTTTCCCAAAGTTGGCAATATCGCCCCCTGGTGGGCGATGAAATGGTCCAAGGGAGCGATAGAACCTACTGATTCAACATACGATCCTATGGGTTTACTTGAGTTGGGGGCGATAAGGGGGGAAAATTTTGGATGAAGGGGGCGATGGACCAAAAAGTTTGGGATACTATGTTCTAGACCAGTGATTCCCAACGTGGGCGATGGAATGTTCCGGGGGCGGTAGAAGCTACATGTATAACGTAGGATCCTATGGGTTATATTGCGTTGGGGGGCGATGGGACAAAGGTTGGGAAACTATGTTCTAGACCATCGGTTCTCAACCTTTTTTTTGACTCGCGGAGCCCTTTTCAGTATATAATTTTTATGGCGGAACCCGTGTGTGCAGTCCTTTTTTTACCAATCAAATTTACCGATTTATTTTATTTCATTGAGTCGCCACGGAGAAGTGCACACGAACATCGGTTCTCAACCGGGGCTTCCTCCCCAGCCTTTTTTTTCTCATAGGAGATGCTATATATATATATACCCGCAACTATATCTAGACCAAAACTTCATATTTATACTCTGTTTATATATGCTCAAACCATTGTGTTGGAACCAGTACTGCCACCTATCGAATATAATCAAAACTGTTATGATTCAAAGTAAAACTGACCGTTGGTTTTAAACTGGCGTGCAGCATGAAAATGAGTATATGGTATGACACCAAGTATTTTAATGTACCGTGATACCGGTTACTATGTGCTTTGTTTCCACAAAATAGTAATTTTTATTGTGCCGACGGCAATTGGAGATTTTGCGGCAGAGGCAACCAACCCTCTACAACATTTTTAGATGGCAGCAGGTATTTCAATGTAACAATATGAGAAAAATCAGCATTGCTGCCACCTATCAAATAGGGGTTTTTTTTTTT
Source organism: Pholcus phalangioides (assembly GCF_987345545.1). Lineage (NCBI taxonomy): Eukaryota > Metazoa > Arthropoda > Arachnida > Araneae > Pholcidae > Pholcus > Pholcus phalangioides. The sequence goes on from NW_028301608.1 coordinate 108,508,646, forward strand.
TGATATTACACTGTAAAAATTCTTGTATAAAATTTGGAAAATGCAACCAATAAGCGTATCGGTTACATTCGAAAGCAAATGTATTCGGTAGGCTTTACGGTTATTTTTCCCCTCAAGTTTTGTACAAGATCTTTTATAGCGGTGGTTCTCAACCGGTGCTCCGCGGCCATTCGAGAATAAAAGAAATCAATAAATTTGATAAATAAAAAAAAAGGCCTAAAAGGGCACCGCCATATAATCTAAACAGGGCTTTGCCATAGAAATTATTCACTGAAAAGGGCTCCGCGAGTCGGAAAAGGTTGAGAACCGCTGTTTTATAGTGTAATCCCAGCCTTATATTTTTAGGTAGTTGAACTACTAACTACCAGTGCACGTGGTGTCAGTTGCCGATTTTGACGAAAGTGGTATTGTTGGAAAGGTCTTGTGCATAGGCGGAAATAGACATGGAAGTCTGATTTGGGGGGGGGGGGCACGATTGTGTCAGTTCATATATACATTAGATCAGTCTACTCCACCTCTGACGCTCCCCCACATCTCCGCCCATTGTCTTGTGGGTAAGTAAAAGTCAAACCCAAATATCAGAGTTGCGCCGTTTTTGAGGCGCAAGCCAATTTATCTCACCAATATGCAGGGTGCACAGCTACCTCCCCGCACAGCATTTTACTGGTAAACCGTTGATCCTGGGGGCATGCTTTCAATTAGAAGTATCTAAATAATGTGTAGATAAGTTATTCATATATTGCAGGGGGGGGGGGGGAAGAGTTTGTATAGTTTCAAAAAATTAACTTTTTATACGTTATAAAATCCCAACTAGTAGATTGTTCGACTGCATCCTAAAGCAACATAAAAAAAATTCACGTTTCTTAGTGCAATTATTCGCAGAGATATTTGAATTTAAAAATGTGGGGGAAAAGCATAAACCAACGGACAACGCTTCCTCCCCACTTTTTCAGGGATAATTTGCGATTCATTTATAGATATTTTCGAATTTTAATATCTCTGCGAATATTGCAATTAGAAACGTGGGTTTTTTTTCTTGACCTCAGAGCCAACAGCTATGAGATTTTTAGGACGGGCTGTTCGTATAAAAATTTTAATAACTATACACCCCCTCGCAATATGAATGACGTATCTGAAAAGTCTATATATACACTATTTGGATACTTTCTCTAATTGGCCGGGATCAACGGTTCGCCCGTAATTTGCGGAGGGATTAGTTAGTTACGCAACCTACATGTTGGCGAGAAAAATTAGCCCCTCACGAAAACTGTGCAAAACTGTCGGGTAGTTAACGATGCCAATCCCGTCAAAACCGGCGACTGACAACTCGTACACTTCCCTAGGGGCCGTTTAAGTATTACGTAAGCAAATTTTTAGAAATTTTTGAGACACCCCCCCCCCCCCCCCCCAGCTCTACCCCTGAATCACAGACGCACCCGTGGGGGGGGGCTTGTGCACCCCCCGACGATCAATTTTTTTTTTATTGTAAAAAAATTTTAATTGAAATTCCGGAAAAATACCTTTATCATATATTATAATCAATTTCTGTGAATTTCAATGTTATTTGAAGGCTATGAACTCAAAATTTATCTTTAATAAATTCATTGCGACCCACACTAAGCCATATATGGTAAATCGCATAAAGCTCTTGGCCCACGGACCAAATATGTCCTTGGGGGTTATCTGATGCGGCCTGCCCTTCTCAAAACTAATTTTGTAAAAATGAACTAAGCAGCACATTTACAGATCACTTAAGTGTCCCATGGTACATTTTCAGATCACTTAAATGACCCGGGTCATAGTTCCAGAACACTTAAGGATCTCTAAATGCGTCAGGGATCGCCTGAGTGACATGTGACGTAGTTTTAGAGTACTTAAGTGGCCCCCAGTGCGGTTCTACATTAAAAGTTATCCGCGGCATATAATTGCGGATAACTTGATGCGTGGTGGCACATTTCCAGATCACTTGGATCCGCGAAACATTTAGAGATCAGTAAAGTGGTTCTGTAGGGCACTTATCAATGGGGGAATGTTACTTCAAGTGCCCAATAACTATCGAAAGTATTTTTTTCCCGTTTTTAGCGCACCGAGTAAGATGCCATTAAAAATATTTCATTAGAGGGTGGTTGACGACGTAAGCATTATCCACAAACCACCCCTCCCCCCTTGTCATCAAAAGTCAGCAAAACCCCCTTCCTATCGATGCTGACGTAATACTTGAACGACCCCCTAGTTAAAACGGCAGAAATCAGGATTTTATCTCTCCTAAAGACCACTCATTTAAGCGACAGTTTCAGCCTTCTCCGTAGGGTGGCCGTACATATCCCGTAATTTCAGCTTAAAATCCTCAAACCATCGAGTTCCACATTTCATGAGAATGTCCCTCATTTTTTTTTTTTTCCCGGAGCTTTCAATTTTGAATCTCAACTAAAAATCATTAATGAATTTACACTTACAAATTATATTTCTACAATTATTGAGAGTAAATATTCATCTCGCATGTTCCGTCAGGTTCAGGTTTCTGTCGTGAAAATGCATAGTGTGCGGATCTCGCTTCTAAAGCGTTTTAAACCTTCCCCCCCCCCCCCAATCAATGGAAAAACGTTGTAAGCGGGAAAAGTGCTTTCAACGGGAAATCTGCACGAGAATTTTATGGTCAAAACTAAGCCAGGAAAAGAAACCCGCTTTAAATGAGAACGTTATATGCGTGATCCAGAGCAGGGCCGGAATTGGGGGAAGCGGCAACTGCCAAGCGGCACCAATTTTAGGTGGGTACAAAGAATACCGTTCTAAAATGATCGAATTTTGACGTTATGGAAGGTGGCAAAAATCTTGATTAGGAAAATCTGATTCTTTTCAGCAATTTTAGTCTTAATTTTCCACGTTTGATCAATAGTTTTTTGCGAGAATCGAAGATGCTGCATGTGGTTATACCCGATGAAATATCAGCTTTCTCCTCCATATCGCCATAATGCACTTTGTTTATTTAGTTCGTTAGCTTTATTACAAAAACATTTTTGTGCCGATTCAGAAATGAACAATCTGTCAACGAGACAAATTGACACAGATTCCCGTTTTTTGCCATCTTCCTCCCAATTTAACCTGTGAGTTTTCAAGTTTTCAAGCGGAATAATTCCTTTCCATTAGGCTGACATCGCAGTTATCGCCAAAAACGATGGCAAAAGTAAGCGAAGTCGCCAACTTGTTTAAAATCGCCGAAAAATCTATAACGGCGGGAAATTAAGCACTGATGCAAATTGCAGCGAATTCAAACGAATTCGACTGAGTAAACCGCATGACAAATGCGAGATGAATATTCTTATTCACAGTGGCAATTATCATAATGCAATTTGTGTGTAGGAAAAATAATTGAAATCAAGGATAAAATTAGAATTAAAGTTGGCTTCGTTGGAAATACGGGAATGCCCCGGGAAATATGGCCACATTTTTATCACTGAAAGCTGAGCAGTTTGTTGCGTCACGTGCGAAACAATTTGCAAGTGATTTTGGGAAATTAACGCTTTTCCCGTGGTTTAAAAGATTCAAAAACCAACCTTCGTGAAAAAACGAATGTAAAAAAAACCCAGCCTAAACGACTATGAAACGATCAAAAATATAGCCATTGCAATGAACAAATATTTATTCACCTCTGATTATATCGGAAACAATGTCCGATATAAAAAACAGTTTAACGAATGGCTCTATTTTAGGATCCTTTTAAAATTCTTTTATTGGCGATTCGAATTGATGTATCGCGTTCAAATGCGAACGGTAATTATAATTCGTATGCAATTGTTTCCTTAACAGTTGAAGTATACACAATGACTAGATAATTAGTTTATTTGATAGTTGGAATACTGGCATTTTATGTCACGTTGTCCCCGCCGCTGTCGTCGATGGTGGTACCGCCGAGACAGGTGCTGCTGCCGTCGTCGATGGTGGTGGTACCGCCGAGCCCGGTGCTACTGCCGTCACCGCCGAGCCTGGTGCTACTGCCGTCACCGCCGAGCCTGGTGCTACTGCCGTCACCGCCGAGCCTGGTGCTACTGCTGTCACCGCCGAGCCTGGTGCTACTGCTGCTGTCGTCGTCGGTGGTACCGCCGGGCCTGATGGTGCTGCTGTCTTCATTGCTGTCACCGCCGAGCCCGGTGCTACTGCTGTCACCGCCGAGCCCGGTGCTACTGCTGTCACCGCCGAGCCCGGTGCTACTGCTGTCACCGCCGAGCCCGGTGCTACTACTGCTGCTGTCGTCGTCGGTGGTACCGCCGGGCCTGATGGTGCTGCTGTCTTCATTGCTGTCACCGCCGAGCCCGGTGCTGCTGCCGTCGTCGGTGGTGGTGGTACCGCCGAGCCCGGTGCTGCTGCCGTCACCGCCGAGCCTGGTGCTACTGCTGTCACCGCCGAGCCTGGTGGTCCCGCCATCGTCGGTGGTGTCGCCGAGCCTGGTGCTACTGCTGTCACCGCCGAGCCTGGTGGTCCCGCCGTCGTCGGTGGTGTCGCCGAGCCTGGTGGTCCCGCCGTCGTCGGTGCTGGTGGTGTCGCCGAGCCTGGTGGTCCCGCCGTCGTCGGTGCTGGTGGTGTCGCCGAGCCTGGTGGTCCCGCCGAGCCTGGTGGTCCCGCCGAGCCTGGTGGTCCCGCCGAGCCTGGTGGTCCCGCCGAGCCTGGTGGTGCTGCCGTCGTCGGTGCTACTGCTGTCACCGCCGAGCCTGGTGCTACTGCTGTCACCGCCGAGCCTGGTGCTACTGCTGCTGTCGTCGTCGGTGGTACCGCCGGGCCTGATGGTGCTGCTGTCTTCATTGCTGTCACCGCCGAGCCCGGTGCTACTGCTGTCACCGCCGAGCCCGGTGCTACTACTGCTGCTGTCGTCGTCGGTGGTACCGCCGGGCCTGATGGTGCTGCTATCTTCATTGCTGTCACCGCCGAGCCCGGTGCTGCTGCCGTCACCGCCGAGCCTGGTGGTCCCGCCATCGTCGGTGGTGTCGCCGAGCCTGGTGCTACTGCTGTCACCGCCGAGCCTGGTGGTCCCGCCGTCGTCGGTGGTGGTACCGCCGAGCCCGGTGCTGCTGCCGTCACCGCCGAGACTTTTACTACTGCTGCTGTCGTCGTCGGTGGTACCGCCGGGCCTGATGGTGCTGCTGTCTTCGTTGCTGTCACCGCCGAGCCCGGTGCTGCTGCCGTCACCGGCGAGCCTGGTGCAGTCGGCGTCGGTGGTACCGAGGAGCCTGGTGCTACTGCTGTCACCGCCGAGCCTGGTGCTGTCGTCGTCGTCGGTGGTGGTGGTGGTACCGAGGAGCCCAATGCTGCTGTCACCGCCGATCCTGGTGCTGCTGCCGTCGTCAATGGTGGTACCGCCAAGCCTAGCGCTGTTGTTGGTCCCGTCAAGGTCGATTTAGCAAACGACTGCAAGACCGTTATTGACGGTGATATTGTCGGCGAGGTCGTAAATGCTATTGATGCTGTTGTCGGAGTGTAAAATTAAAAATAATCGTCAACTAAAATTTTTGCATAGGTTATAATTCCAATGATTTCATGCCTGCAAATTATAAAAATTGCTATTGAAATAATAAAGCTAGTATTTGAAGGTGCAATTTTAGATCAATTTGGATGATGAAACTATCAAATACCACTCAAAGTTAACTAATTCCTTGTATAAATGCCAATCGGGAACCCTTTCTTTAGCCTATGGGCAGTATAAATAGAAAGGAGGAAGTGCTCACGAGCAAAAGGGTTTGAAGTAGAAGCGTGAGCATTGAAGAATTAGCTACCTTTCCTGTTACTTCAATCTCCACCTTTTTAATAATGATTACCTTCCCATCTATTAGTAATAGGTTAACAGGAGCCAATCACGCCGACCCCTGGAAATAAGCTGTTTTGACCTTCAACTCGCTTCTCTGTGGGGGAAATGGAACTTAATTCCATTTAGAAATAACTTGATAGTCGACTGCAATACCCTTAGGCTTAGACTTAACACCCCTCCTATATTAACAAATGGAGCCGAATAAGTGCAAGTAGCACCTGTGCTGAAAGACGAAGTCTACAAGGCTATAGGATGTATAAAAAAAAAGGGAATTGTCCAGGTGAAGATGGGATTCCAATAGACATCATTAAAGAAGAATTTGCCAGTATGCTAGCTGCTTTGTTCACAAATTGTCTTACAAAATCGGATTTGCCTGAAGACTGGAATAACGCAATGATGGTTGTTCTTTACAAAAATGGTGAAAAGGAGGCTATCAAGAACTATCGACCAGTCTCCTATCAGTAATTTATAAAATCTTCACCGAAGTGCTGACATAGGCTTGAATCCAAATTGGACGAAGCTCAACCAAATGAACAGGCAGGATTTCGAAGTGGATTCAGTACAATGGATCACATCCAAACAATCAGGATACTTATAGACACAAGGAAAATACGAATTACCATTGTGTATGGCCTTCATTGATTTTTAGAAAGCGTTTTGACTGTTCACATCTGCTGTTGTTAAAGCTCTAGATATAATTGGGATAGAGAAGACTTACATCAATAAAGAAAATATATGACAAAGCAACTGCAATGATTCGTTTGGATAAAGGAAAAGCAAAGATTAAACTCGGAAAAGGAGTCAGACAGGGTGATACTATGTCACCAAAACTCTTTACCGCTGCTTTAGTAGTATTCAGAAAACTGGATTGGGATGAAAAAGGAATTAAAATAAATGGAGAATTTCTCAACCGTTTGCGTTTTACAGACGACATTGTTATCAGCAGTAATCCAGACAAAATAGAAGAAATGATAAAAGAATTGGCGAAGGCAAGTATTCAGATGGGCTTGAAAATAAATCTGCAAGACTAAAGTTATGTTCAATCCCTTTGCGTTGAAGAGGGCAATCTTGCTCAACACAGAGATAGAAGTAAAAAGCTATGTATATCTGGGACAAGAAATTACCATGGACAACGGAATCATTAATGATATAAACCGAAGGATCACGATTGGATGGAGCACTTTTGGCAAAAACTAATTCTGAAGAGTCACATGCCATTATGCCCGAAAAGAAAAGTGTTTAACCAGTGTGTGCTACCAGCACTGACGTATGGAACTGAAACATGGACACTTACAAGTAAGACGATACAAAGGCTACAGATAACACAAAGAACGCAAAGGAGCATGGAAGGATGTATGCTAGGCAAGGAGAGATAGAAAACGAATCACTTGGATAAGGAACCACACAAAAGAATGGAAAGAATTAAACGTTTGAAATGGACTGGACATATTGCAAGACGACAGGACAACAGATGGATCACAGGTATTCTAGATTGGTACCCCCGTGGTGTTAAACGTCCGAGAAGGCGTCCCAAAGCAAGATGGATTGATGAGATCCGGAAAGTGGCTGGAGTCGGCTAAAGCAACCGACAGAGCAGAATGGAAGAATTTAGAGGCCTTCATTTCATCCAGCAGTGGATTGAAAATGGTTGATATTAACAGCGTCTCTCGAGCTGCCTTAATGTACGAGCTGTTTCAGAAAGTTCACGAATTGTTTTGGTACGTGGTACTTTTTTTTCACAATTTCTTCAAAAGAATTTTATTTTTTTAGCCACTTCCAGTGTTTTCTGTAGGTTTATCGTTCAATTAATTCTAGTAAATTTTACGTAAGATTACGGGAATTTCAGTAGCATAAAACTTTCATGATACAACTTGATAAATCAAAACACTGGTTGTTTCAGAACTGAACCCCTAAAATGATAGAGGGGGGATATTACACGACAGAATTTCCGCAATCGAATCTAGGTTCACAACCCATTTATTTCAGGAATACATGCTTTAGATCACCAGAAATCACCAAAAAATTGGCAACTTTGCTCTCATGTGGAGTGAGGAAAATTAGGGAGGAAAAGTCTTCGAGCAACAGGGTCGGAAAACATGTTAGCGAGAAAAAAAAAAACCACATCTCTGGGCTCAGCGTTGCCGAAATAAGAGGATTTTAACCTTTTACCGGCCGAATTCAGATTCCAACTGATTTTCATTATTTTTGTTGTTAATTTCTCCTCCTGATTTTTTTAGATAAGAGATATCAATCGAGAAATTTAAGAAAAAATTTCCCTATGCGTTTTCTCGAATGTTCCCAATTGGGAACACTGGTCGGATGTGACTAAACATTTTTCGCAGTGAAGCCATCTGTACAGGATACAAAATTCATCATTTAGTAAATTTATTCAAAAAATTAAATACATATGGAATTTTAAAAATGATGGAAATAAATTTCTCTCGAATATACTCAAAAAGGCATGTATATCTGGATTATAATAAAGAACTCATGAGCTGAAATGCTGGTCTAAAATTCACAAAAGAATACATACGGGTTTAGGTTCATGTATGGATCTCATGGTAAGTTAAAAAGATATTCAAAAATATAAAGAGAAAATATTATTCACAACTCTGGTACCTAAAAGGCACAGGCTCCGATGACTGCTTACCAGCATATATTTCCATTTTATATGTGAAACCATTGTTTGAGCAAATCATCCGAATTTTAAAATCAAAGCAAATCGGTTTCCCCCATATAAACATCTTACTTGAATGATGACCGTAATACGGTACCATTGATTCATCGATGCTTAGTTTATCATGGAACAACCCAAACTAAATGTGTGAATTTTTCATTAGCAAAAAAGCAATCCAAAAAACTTTGCGATTTCTTTGCACTCAATTTTCAAATTCGATTCATGTTGGCTGAGATGACAAATATTTATGTCGCACAAGTAACTGAGGTACTCTTGCGATAAAAATTTGAAAAAAATATCAATCGAGTCGGCTTGCCCTTAGCTCTTAAACTTACGACTGATTGGTTCAGTAGGTTAGCTTCCTATATTTTGGTCGAATGCAGTATTTTTTTCCCACTTCGGTTGCATGAATTTTAGTCTTTTGACACTTGACACATGTTTTCTTATTTTTTGACTGGGTAATTATCTGATCTTTGCAAGGAAATTTTGATGTAGAAGGCATGTTGATAGGATCTGCAAATCCACCCACAAATGAACTACGTGGTGATCTTAAAAAACTTAGATATCCAGAAACATCTGCAGGAATGACGAGGACAAGCATGTTGTAATCGATGTCTTCCTCATCTGTAACCCGCTCATTTTCATCAGGCAGTAGCTGGCACATTTGGAATTCTTCATCAGAGAGATGTGATAGATCAGAATATCTCGAACTCAGTCAAATAAGCTACTAGTACAACAAGAAAGATGATAAAAAGAGGTGTAGAAAGTCACAAGACCAGATATCAACTGAGAACTGAAAGACCAACATAATCACTCAAAACAGAGGGAAGGCAGGGGGAGGGGCAAGGTCAGTCATAGAAAAAGGGGTGCTGCATGTAAACATAGGAATGTGAAATTTGACACTTTTCCTTCCTTTTGAGACACCAAAGGGAGGGAAAAAGCAATAAATTGTTTTTTGGAATGCCACTCCTCTGCATTGAACTTAGAATAGTGCAATAGTCAGTAGTGGCCAATGTTCCCAATTGGGAACAATCATAGGAAAAGTTCCATGGAATTCGAACTAATGTTTTTTTTGTCTCTGAGCATTTATCATTCTTGGCAATATTCTATAATTGAAAAAAAGAAATTGAGATGCATGTATGTTTACAAAAACTATTTTAATAATTGAAACAAACTTAATATTTTCCCTTGAAAATGGGTGATTTTAGGATAATAAATTGATATGATAAAAGCTGAACCGAATAACTTTTGTCTTTCCTAAATTAAGTTCAGAACCTTATATGTTCGGGGGGGGGGGGAAAATCAGCTATTTTCGTGAAAGAAAAATATATATTTTTTGAATTAATCAAAAGTGTGTGTGTTCCCAATTGGGAACATTGGCCGTTAAAAAAGTTTTAAAAAGACGAGCTATATCATTGCCGAAATACAAACGCATCACAAGTTAGACGAGATACCTCGTAATTGTCAAAATTCAGGCATTAAATGAGGCGATATATGGAGGGTTGACAATCAAAGTGGTCAACTAAGTCACTGAATAAATTTTCCATTACAAAGAGTTCTTTTCAAAAACATTTCCATTGAAATGATTTTTTCTTGCTTCTTAAGGTGCAGTCCCACGAGAGTTCGCTAGGGGACCCTTGGTAAGAAAATTAAAGTTAAAAGTCTCTGTCAGGATCCGCGGTCGTCTCGGGCAAGCAATAATTTTTATGGCTTTCAATACAAAAAGGCAGCGGAACGAGCGTCTTCCTTTGAAAATGACCGAACAAGTAAGGTTTACTTCACGCCCGCTGTTATTTTTGCGGTTTATGTCCAAAGACTTATCTTTAGACTTTTATTAACTTTAATTATCTTAGCAAGGGTCCCCTAGCACACTCTCGTGGGACTACCTTTATAAGCAAAAAAATTTCAAGGAACACCGATTTTTAGGAAAGAAACGTTTTGTTATACTTGAACTACTTTGAGGGAGCGGTAGCCCAGATCGATAAGATAATCGTCTGAAGTACCAAAGGATGTTTAGAAGAGGTGTAGAGAGTTCGATTCCCGGTTCGTCCTTGTCAGAAACTTTACTGATACAGGGGTACAAGAGAAACGGCGATATGACCACAGAAAGATTGCTACCGCAGGGAGTCCCTTATCAAGGGGGGATAGCACACCATCCTCTCGATGAGTTAATAAAAAAAAAAGACTGCCGTTGGATTCGGCAAATTGTAGGTCCAGGTATAATTAGCTCTCGTGTGCAGAAAATGACCGTGGCGAGACTAAAATGAACAAATGAACTACTTTGACTCAACTCCTCGCAAATGCCGCTGCAAAAGACCAAAGTAATGAAAAAATCTGACACCGGTTCAAAAAAACATTGTCCGGCTGTGTCGTCTACCATCACTCCTCTCACTTCAGCGATAGAACCCTGTATAGTATTGATTGGCTAAATGTTAAATTTCAGAACACCCAATTACACGTATAATCTTGAAAATTTATCAACTTAGTAAAACGACACAACTTGAACGGCCCCAAATTAGGCCGAGACCGACAATGAAACTTTCATTTCCAAGCAAGCAATCATGGGAGAAGATATCGAAGTATCGTATCTTAACGAGTATAAGGTACCCCCTTTTGCCAAAAATTAAGTCCCTAAAAAGTTGGGGGTTTCCTTATTCATGAATAGGATTATAGATAAAATTTGGAAAAATTTAAAATCCATTCTCGGGAATTTTCGACAAGTTACCGTTCCCAAAAATTTGGTCAAAAAAAAAAACCCTTTCAACCTGGTTTATCCACAAATGTGAAATTTGAAAAAATTCTCACGAATGTTCCGACTGAAAATGTTCGAATTTTCGTCTCCAGACCATTTCACTCTTTTTCAATAATGCAAATACGTATTTGAATGGGACGAGGCAAGGCCTTCCCCCCCCCCCAAGGTTTTGAATATGTAGCCCCAGTTCTCCAGTGCATGGTTTTTCAATCGGTGCCCCTCGGAAAAAATTTTAAAGACATGAACTGAATAATTTATAAAAGTAGTCAAAAATATACTATTTTCAAATTTTATGGCAATAAGTATCAACTAAAATTTAGATCCTAATGAAATACATTGTTCGAGTAATAAGACGTTAGCATAATATAATAAATTAGCTGATTGTAAAGCTCATAAGACTTACTCCAAGTCTATAAGTCAGTGTTTCCTAAAGTGGGCAATATCACCCCCGTGGGGCGATGAAATTATCAATGGGGGGGGGGGGGGGTGAACGATGAAATGGAATCTATGGGTTTAGTGTAGGATCGTATGGGTTACCCGTTAGCGCGAGGGCGATGATAGAAAATTATGGAAGGGGCGGAACAAAAGTTTGGGAAATTAGTCTAAATCAGTGGTTCCATAACTTTTTACGTCGCGGGAGAACTTTTCAGAAGAAAATTTGTATACAAGCTGTTTAACGAAGAGCGTCTGAAAGTGATAAAATTCTGTGGCCCAATTCAGAGTTGAAGTTCCATATGGAAAATTACCAGCTTAAATTTCAGTCGCGTCATCTTTTTTAGAATCGGGATTGAGGGAAAATATGAGAAAAAAAAAACGTTTTGCGGTTTCCCAATCAAAAAACGCAAATTAGTTACATTTGCAACATTTTTTTTTTTCAGTGTAACCTGAAACATTTGAAATTTTTGAGATAGATTGAAATGATTTCTTACCCAGTTTCCAAACGCGCTAAAATGACCAGCTATGCAAAAAAATTCAAGGACTCATCACTATTCTCAAGTGAAAGCGACAAAAAGAACTTGAGTTCTAACTGCTGAAATATATATCGGCAACAAAATGTTTTCTCTTCAAGATGTTAGCGGGGATAAATTTCTTTCGGTTGAAAAAAAAAAAGGGCAATTTTTTATAAATTGACATCGTAATTTGTGCAAAAAAAAAAAATTGGAAATGAGTTTTCGTACTGCTCTCAAGCATCATTAAGTTATAGTGACGGACTCGCGATGCTAGTATCCGGGTTCGAACCCCACAGTGGTAATCGGCTGAAGTTGGTTTTCTGTGGTTCCCAACTTCAAGGCGCAAATGCGAGCCGATCTCCCCGTTAAAAAGTCTCGCCACAGAGAGCAACAGTCCTACAACGATAAATCATTCAATCATAACATTTCACTCATAGTTAGAAAAACTGGTGGCAGATGGCAGCACTACACATAAGCATTACAGAGAAACAAAAAAACTTCACGTCAGGTTTCACTGCACATTCCCGCATGCACAGATTCATTGGGGTTCCGCGGGGAGAGTGGGTGTGGGCGGGGTGCATGTGTGGTGTAGCAGTAGTAGGTAGGGCCTCCAAAAAATGGCTCTTTCGCCCCTCCCCCCAGTGCAAGGATTCACCAAAAGTGAAAAATATTTTTCTAGTTAGATTATTTTTTGCATGCGTGTAAGTGCAGGATTTATTTGCACAAACAGGTTTTAGGGATTCAATAAGAATATAGAATGTGGTATATGGATATTGGGAGACGTGTCTATGAGTGAATATTCATCAATGGAGTAGGTAGAAATTTCCAGCGAAGAACAATTTGTCATTTGTTTCTCGTTTTAAGGGGTGTCACGATCGACCAATTAAGTGGAATTTTCAAAAATGACTTCAAAAAATATTTCATTCAATTGCAAATTAAAATAATGAAAAATTCGTATCAATCGGTTAATTTGTTTTTTCATAATAAAAAGAAATAATGAATTATAGTGCAAGATTCATCGAAAGACTGGTTATTTGTGGAGATGATTACAAGGAAGAAAATTCATCACTGTCCCCACGGGGACACGAACCCAGGTGTCTCGCTCGCCGGACGAGTGCTCTACCATCTAAGCTATGAAAGCAGATAGAATATTTCAACCTTGGAGAATGAATTATAGTGAAAACGCATACAAGAAAAACACTTTGAACGCGATTTTCACAGATTGCAGTTTTTGAGCTCATCCGTACGATTTAAAAAAAAAAGAATTACCCAAAAATTCTGAAATTTTACACAAGTGTTGATTCAATACGGGTTAGTAAAATGGACCTCGAACTTGAATATCTGATGATTCGTTAGAATTTTATGAATTTTTAAAGTTTGAAAGAATATATATATTTCAAAAATCTAAAAATTCAACATTTTTTTTAAAAATACTTCCCATTAGTCGATTGCTAAATCCGAGGTCTATTCTACTAACACACATCGACTAAACTTTTCTGTAAAAATTCAGAATTTTTGGAGCAGTAGTTTTCTTTAAATCTCACGGATGAGTTCAAAAACTTGCAATTTGAGAAAATCGTGTTCGTTCAAAGCGTTTTTTTGCTTTTATACGTTCACACAATAATTCATTATTTCTTTCTTTTATTATGAAAGGAACAAATGTCGTGACACAACCCCCCCCCCCGTGAGATACGAGGATGACGTAGTAACCCAGGAGTGGAAGCAGAGAATCTTGACAGGGTGCACGGTTTTCCAGGCGGAGCTCTTCGCTCTAAGAGAAGCGGTAAGCAGCTTGGAAAACACAACTACCCAGTCCAAAGTATACACAGACAGCCGATCCAGCCTGGAAGCCATGAGACACCCCTTCACGAGAGCGCCAGGACCGTCAGCAGGGCCCGGGTTCGTGGCCATTTCGGAGGAAAAGGGAACGAGGCGGCGGACCGATTAGCCAAGGTAGCAACCTTGAGCCGTACGATCCTCCTGGAAAAGATTCCAGCAGCGACAGCGAAAAGGATAATAAATATTCACATCCTTGGAGAGTGGCAGAAATTCTGGGACCACCCCGCCACACATGGAAAGTTAATCCATAGGATCCTGCCCAAAATAAAGTGGAGAGAGATATCTTGGAGCAGAGAGACGACGATATTCTTCTCAGACCACGGGCCGTTTCCCACCCACTTCCTCCGCTTCGGGATCTCAAACAATAAGTATCTGTGTGGAGTTGGAAGACCATTGCATTACGCAACAGAGTGCGAAAAGACTTCAGAGTTCCACCTGGTTAAGCCGCTCCCTCGGTTGAAGCATGAATGGTTCAAAAGGATGGAGAGAGATGGAAAAGCCCTGGAAACCATCAAGGACCTTGTTAAATTCCTAGAGGCCAACCAGGAACATCACACCAGGAGGGATGAGACCATCCAGACTCCACATGAAACGCAACAACTGAGGAGGAGCGAAAGGCTGAGGGCAAGGGCAGAAGCTGAAGACAGCGTCGCCAGGGTTTTCTCCTAGGAAATAAAAGACTAAGAATACGACACAGAGGGAGAGCAATCGGAGAGAGAAGAAGCGGTCGAAATATGGGAAGACTGACTTCAAATAGGATGATCCAGTGAGGGAGTAACTAAGAAACAAGGTCCCGATATTCAGTGTTTAAACTGCGACGCACCCAACCAAAAGCTGATGGGCTCTTGAATAATCGAATACCCCCCATGCTGAAAGAAAGTGGCCCAGCACATTGTCATAGATTTTATTATTACCCACTAAGAGAATTTCTTTGAAAAATCAGCCTTCAAGGGGGAAGGGAGGCTCACGAGGCCTTCAAATGCTGTATGGAGAAAATCATCGCCAATTTTCAGATTACCAAATTCACGCGAGCGAAGCCACGGGTGTAACAGCTAGTTCGATCGTATACAGTAAAACCTCGATAAGTCGTTACTCGAATTTTCATGAAATTATGACCGCTTAAGCGAAGTGCCGTCAGCTTCAATTCATCGTATAAATTTAAAACAATACATCACTCATTAAAATATAAATTAGAACTTTTCAATGAAATTTATAGATAAAATAAAAATGAAATTTTGAATTTTTAAGCGTTTAGTATTCAACTTATTGCATTATGGATTACATTACACTGACAAACTTACGATTTATACCGGTATTTTTTTTTAATTTACACTTAATCAGTAAATGTTAGAATGAATAGTTGGCATTTCTCGACATCGCAATTAACCCTTTAAGCGGTTTTTAAAATTTTCCTTCATTATGGATCAGATTTGGATTTTCCACATCATTAAAAAAAAATATGGAAATACAAATCTCTAAATTAAGAAAATTTTTTCTTGAAGAACAGTGAAACATCGAATCGGCTGAATGCATATAGTGATCCTTATTAAACCTCGCTTTTCCCGGCATGCCGGGAGAACTGACCATACACCCCTCCTCCCCCCAACATTCAAAAATTGGGTGTCCCTCGATTTTGGTGAAATGCTGGGGAATACGGAATATTTCAAAAAGCTGAATTAAGTCACTTGTCGTACACTTGAAATGACAAACCAAGTCGCTCGCAGTTGTATGTATTCGCAAGACTGATCCGATTGCACAGAAAGTTGAAGAACGTCGTCCACTAGATACATCTTGGGTGACTTCCCGGTGACAGCGGCAGGCGACCAACCAAATCCGAAGCGAATGGGATTTTACGAGTGTTGCCTTAACTGCGCAAGAGCAGTACAGTTTACTTTTTTTCGCGCCACTCGCCCAGTTGTTTTTACTCCTCTGGTCTTTCTTCCCACCTTCCCGCGTAAACATGGAAGCTTAACATTTCATAATTGCCGTTCATGGTCGTGATTGTAAGTAGCAGTGAATTGTATTTATAACAAAAATTTAAAATAAAATATTTGTTTACAACACGAACTCCTCCGAATGTGTGTCAGATGTATTTATCAAGTCCATACTTGATGAGACATGCCCCGAATCCATTTATTAATATTCACTTGATTATTATGGCGCCGCCTCCCCCAACAAAAGAGAATGGACTTCAATTTTTTACACTATGAAGTTGTGCAAAATTAACAGTGGGCAAACATTCCGACCTAGCGTCGCTTTTTCGAATAAGTGGGGGGATGCGTTGCTTTACTCTCAATATTTTATGACAACTTAAAGAAATACAATTTCACTTTCCTGATGGGTCAAGAATTTCTAAACCCTAGCCATGGAGTGTCCCGTTTTTACAGTAAAACGTCGACTACTGCGAAGATGGTGTGCGCCGCATGAGTAGACAAAACGACTTGATTACGACATATCTAGAGGCGCACGGGGGGGGGGGGGGGGAGGGCAAAGTCTGGGGACCTCTTGCCAAAAAAAAATTTAAACACCGAAAGAAAACGCATGCTGTTAAATATTAATGGTTATGCGATGCGCAAGATTGACCTTCCAAAGTCGATCGATCTCACGTATGCCCATTACTAATACTTAACCACATATGCACCTCGTACACAATCCTCACGGGAATTTCTAACAAATCGGTATATGCAAGAATGGGTTTTGAGTGCATGTTTGCGGCCCATAACATTCATGTTGCGAGAGTTGCCCCCTTCTAGTGTTCTTGCTGATGCCATCAGGCTTCCATATTTTAAAGTGAAGATGATAAATATACGAATTTTTATGTTAAGTATGTTGAATGCGTGCCCCTGCTGTTTCCGCTGGGCATAGGCCTGAAAAGTTTATATAGTTCTGTAAGTTCCGGTAAAGAAAGCTTATTCTATTCTCTCTTTAGATTGTTCTCGGCTTACGATAGCACGTTATATTTCTGTGTGTGAATGTTAAGAATACTTACCTTGATCACCGGCAGAGTTGGATGTAGTGCTTTCAACGTCATTTATAGATTCATCACTGTCGGGCATCAACGTCGTATTAGCGACGTCACCATCCGCCTCGATGGTGATGGTAAAATTGCAGTTGGAAGTCAGATTAGTCTGCGGATCGGTAGCTATACAGTGAACGTCTTGGGTAATGGCGTTACTGAAATCCACTGACGAACAGGACGCGTTCAGAGTCTCGTTCAATTTAGACACGAATTGCGGGAACGACACTTCAGATGAGTTTTGAGCGTTTGCGATCTGGTCTTGGCATCCAATCAGAACTGGAGGTTGGTCTTCCTCTGAAAGAAAATTATTCATCACTTGACCAGAGTCAGCAAAATATCCGAAACTTTTAAGGTATCAGACTGTCATTTTGGAAGAAAATATCGATTTTGTTCTCATTTTTTGTGAAAACCTTGTTTCTTGCAATTCCAAAATAGGCCTTGTTTTGTGTGTGTATGACACTTAGAACAGAAATTACTTGAATACAGTGTTGCGTTTTTATATGAAATAGGTGAATAAAAGCTTCAAACGCTGTGTTTACGGGGAAATTAATTTTTGGTATTTTACTCGAGTTTGGAGCGTTATTTCTGAACATCTATTGATTGTATTCATTGCAAAATTTTAATATATTTCGCCATATAATGGTGAAGTTGGGAACAAAAATCTAAGGCCTATCACGTATCAGTCTAATTTGTTTTACATTCTACATTTATGTTGAATGAAATTTTAAATTCCCACGCACGTACATCAACAGATTCGGATGCAACTTACTAGCATACCCACAGAATCCTGTAAATTTTGGTTCATAATCTGCATCATTACTAGCTGAAAGTACTGTGGAAATAAAGCTTTGTTCGTAGAATTTTTTGCAGTCGTGTTTAGAATATTGCATGAATTTTGCTTAAAATTTGACAGGAAAACAGTCCGAAATTTCGTCCACTTTTTTTTCACCCACAGTTTCAATTTTTACCCACTTCCTATCAAAAATGTTACAAAAATCCTTATGTCGGATTAACAGACCCTATGTCCATTTTCGTCAATAATGAGATAACGCTATCAATTTGCTTTACTTTCGTTGCATTACACATTGATATAGGACACTGAATCCTATTTCAATAATTAACACATTCACTTCATAAAACAAGCGAGCTCCATGGAAAGCCCTGCTAAAAAAAAAGGGAGGGGTTAGGCTGTCAGACACGGCCGCAAGTTTGTGTTGTAGGTACTCGCAAAATGAAATTAGTAGCATCGGATTTGTCCCTGGAATAGCTAAAAGACGATACCAATGCTGTCTGCGAACTTCTCGAGATATAGCGTAAAACAATTTCATAACGAAAGATGGTTGCGAGCCTGGTGCCCAGACCAGAATAGTATCATTGAATTTGTCTCAACGAGATCTACCCGCAGACATACAAAAACACTGATAGATTCTGAATATTCCCCGAGTCATGAGCGTTTAAAGCGTTCTATATGCAACTTTTTTTCGAATTCACCCAGTATCGTCAGGTGATTTAACCTCTTCACGATGACGGACGTAATATTACGTCAGAAGTCAGTGGAATAAATTCAAATTGTGTTTTCTTTCCTCACTTCATCGCGAAGTTTTATAGTAACTACCTCTATAAAGCGGTTAGATATATTTATATAGAAATGTTAATGACTTTCCCCACGCATAAAATGTATCTTAACTATACATGTCCGAGTGAGAGAACACGTAGGGCGAGGGTGAAAAGTGGGCCCAAAAAAAAAAATTCATTTACCTTATCTCTATTATACTTTTCCTCTTATTTTTCTCCCCCCCCCCCTTTTCTTGTTCTAACGTGCGGTTAGGTTAGCACAAATTTACCCGATTTATCGTCTATTCGTCAAGTAAAGATTATCCAAATTTCATGCCAAAACCTTGTACGCGAAGTGGTTGAAAAACTTTCATCAAAAAAATTTTAAACGGGTCTTCTATTTAAATTTCCCTTCCGGTAGATGGTACCATTTACCTTCGACATAGAGTTCATTCCATAAACATTTTATGGAAAAAAGTGGTAGGAAAGATACCGGATATAGCGTATGGATAGTCGGATACCTTAAATTCAATTAGAATTGAAATTGTTAATGACTGACAGTCGGGGGGCCCGTTTATCGCATGGGTAAACGGGGCACGTGCCCAGGGCCCCACTAATTTTCGTTGGTTCAAGAAATCTTTAGTCCTTTACCTCGATTTCATAGAATAGAGAACATTTTAATGTGTTTGAAGTAGCAGCATTCAACCTCTGATAACATACCCTCAAAGACCGTATATATATATACGTAAGCCTGAAATATGTTTCCCCAGAGCCCGAACATACGATGAATGGGCCCCGCTGACAGTCAATTACAAACTTAAAAATCCCCACCTTCAGATATTGGTGAATCGGTAGAAGAAACGCTAGACGTATCATCGCTGGGACGAGTGACTGCGACATTGAAATTGCAGGTACCGGGTACCCGAAGTTCCTCGTCATACACAGAACATACCACTTCCGTCAGTCCGTAATTCACAACAGTTGGCGGCGAACAGTCGGCATCCACGTAACTCTTATTTTTCAACTCGAACCTAGCGTGAAACGTGACATTGGACAGGTCATCACTCGCAATTTCTGAGTCTTCACACGAACCATTCTCCGGCTTAGGTGCAATCACAACTATATTTACGGTGGGGGGAGAGAAAAGAAATCGCAAGAAATGTCACTTAAAAAATTTAAATCTTTATTTGAAAAACTACACAGCAAATTTACGGTTAGTGTGGAATTTGACTCACGTTCACAATTTGGCATCTTTGTTGTGTTCCACTTGCCACTGGGAAGACATTGCCTAGTTGCCCAGGGAAGTTGACTGCTCGGCACGACGTAACCATCTTTGCACACGTACTCGCACACGGACGAGACCGAATGGTCTTTAGTACCGGCTTGTGCTTTGCAGATCATTTCACCATTGGGAATAGCATCAAGAGCTGGGCAAGAAGCTGAAAAAGAATTTATCCATTAACGCGAATGCAGTAAATCTTCATTAAATCTATGGACGCAAGTTTCTACGGTGAATATGGCGAGAAATTTGAATGAAAACAGTCCAAGAAAGAATCTGAACAAGCTAGATTCAATGAAGATAAAAATTGAGAATGAAAAATCAGTTAATTTATGGGCAAAATTTACTGAAAACTTGGAGTAGAAATTAAATTCCTCAGCTGAATGGCCATATGACACCCCCCCCATCCCGGGTTACGTTCCCGAAATATTCTAAGGTGGCCACAGGTAAAAATCGATTGAAGGGAAACCCATGACAAATGGTAAAGGGGTCCCACAGATCTGTGGGGGGGGGGGGGAGGAATCCAGTTATGAACAAAACGCTTTTAAGTGAAATATGGGAAAAAATTGACTTCTCTCAGAACCGAACATAGAGCCAGGCCGATACCTATAGCAAAAAGCCTCCGCTCAAAGCTCATGACGTCACTGAAATCACCCATTTCATCTACACTCATTGGATGTACTGCAAAAACAGTAACGATTTCACAAACGTCGAACTGCTATACCCAATGGTGACTTCAGTGACGTCAAAGCTTCGCGCCGAGACTTTCTGCTATAAATCAGGCACATCATAATGCATGAGGCTCCTATCTGGATACACCAGATAGGAGCACGCCTCACGTCTATGGTAAGACATGGCGAGATCTTTCCGATAGTATTTCATGGTCGAACAGCATAGGTCGAGTTATTTCGGACAGAGTGCAAATATGTTGCAAAACAGGGTACTTTTGTTTAGCTTAAAAATAAATTCCAGTAGAAAGGGTCGAATTTCTGGATTTGGGGGGGGGGGGGGGAGAATGGAGGTACACGTGAAAAAAAAAGTTGAACACTAACGTAGGAGATTGCTGTACATAAATTATACTTCACAAATAAAGCATCGGATCCTACGATTCGACTCGCGTCGTAACGTTGTTCGGAAAGCAGTTTTCTATACAAGATGTCCGGGCTGGAGGTATCCAAAAGAAATGGCTTACACCGAGAGAACCACATGCTTAGTTGTGAAAGTGCTGGGGGATTGCTCCAATTACTACTTGCAAGATTTGTTCAAAAAGCGTCCGACAGTAATTTTTCATGCGTAAACCAATGAAAGTAGGAAGGCGTGATTTGGTGCAAGTCTGTCATACGTACGAAATCATAGTAAGTATGTTTGAACTTCCTTCCTGCCTGCAGAAGCTGCCAGCCCGCCATTGCATGAGGAAGTGTTAGTGCCGTTGCATTTTCGGTTTTTGAACTTGAACAACGCTACTGCATTAAATTTTTGTGTGAAACTTGATAATTGCAGAGTGGAAACGATCCGCAAGCTTCAACGGTCCTTCGGAGATAAAGAAATGGGCACCATACAAATAAAAAAGTGGAACAACCGCTTCAAAAAGGTGGCTGCACATCAGTGAAGAGAAGCACGCTGGTAGATCCAGAAATGAGATCGTAATTGACCAAGTGAGGGCTCTAGTGACGCAGGATCGTCGAATCACGATCAAAGAACTTGCAACCGAAGCTTGCATCGGCATTTGATCCGTTCATTCTATTGACTGATGGATTTGGGCTTCAGGAGAATCTCGAAGTTCCCACCAAAGCTGCTAACGATCGAGCGGAAGCAATTCCGTTTGGAGATCACACTGGAGACACATCATTAATTATAATTGATACAACAGTAGCATTGTTCGAGTTTGTGCCATTTTGTGAAAAACTAAAAATCCAACACTTCTCACTTACGGCAGCTTCTGCAGGCAAGCAAAAATTCAAGCATGCGCACTAGGATTGCCTAAACACGTGCGCCAAACCAAGCCCCCCTAGCTTTATTGGTTAACACACTAAAAATAATTGAATACTTTGAACAAATCTCGTATGTACAAGTCGGGGTTCGAGTCCCCGTCGGGGGTAGAGATGAATTTTCTTCCTTGTAATCATCTCCAAAAAATATAACCAGTCCTTCGAGGAAACTAGTACCAAAATATTATTCGTTTATAATTGAAAACCGTCAAGAACCGACCCCTGATGGCAAATAATGAATGGCATTTCTATACTATTCAAATCTATGTAAATCACAAATACAGTGTGTCTTGAGGTGCAACATCCCATATTTTTAATATTGATAATTACCTTTTTCTCATGTAATAGCATCCAGAGTACCTCGTTCCCTCAATATATTCCCCCCTTAAGATTTTTCACCTCTGGATATTTCAATGCTTGAAAATTGAAGGCTTAAGTTAGTGACGCGTGTTGAATGTCGTGTTAGAACCGAGTGTAATGGGGAGCCCTTCGAATCCGTATCAACAGCGCATCTTTGCAGCAGTTAATTTAACAAGGCAATTTAACACTTGGCAAGAGATCAAGTACCGCTTGGATATCTGCAGAGCCACCTAATGGTGCTCACAATGAACTAAATTTGCAAATAAAGTCGAGTTGCTCTTAATTTAGAGTTACTAAAAACTCGTGACTAATCATGGGCGGTTCTCTTCCTAAAAGCCATTACATCTTTTAGATAACTTCAGCCTTCTTGGTTTGAGAACTGTTTACCCCCAAGGGCAATTTACAACCAAATGAGTAGTAAAGGAGGTGTGCATGTGAATCCAAGTCCTTCACTATGACCACACGAAAGCACAGCGAGGATAACTTCAGTCTGAACGTCCTGTATTGTAGTGTATTAATACGAAAATCAATACATCGACTTCATAAATAAATTTAAGGCTGATTAATGACACGATCACGTGTGGAAAATTCACCACCACGTAATTCACCGAAAGAAAAATTCACTGCTATACAATTCGACATAATTCACCGGTAGGAAAATTCCCGTCGATAAAGGGAGTGAGTGGATGGTCGAGTCAGGGAGTTAGTTCATTCAATCGCTTACTCACTCGGTCACTCACTCAGGCACTTATTTAGTCACTCATACGATTGCTCACTCACTCGTTCAGCATGCGCATTCACACTGTCACTTACTTTGGGCATCATTTTGGTAATTATTGGCAATGTCCAGTATTTCGAAGAACAATTTCAGTATTTTTCTACGGTCACTCACCCGGTCCGTAAAAAACTAATTCACTCATTTTCTAGCTCAATCACTCGGTCACTCACTGGTGACAAGCCGTCGTCCGTGAATTTTCCCAATGGCGAGTTTTCCGTAAAATTGATTCTGAAACCGCTATTTATGAAAAGATAAAGGATGACAATGCGGGGAATTTTAGATTTTAAGCGAAACGAATCAAATGTTGTCACTCCTCCAGCTACGCAACTGCAGGTTAGAATGAACATTTCTTTCTCCCCCCCCCCTCCCCGATATACAAGACAAGCTTCGTGTATTTTTTTTTATTTGGTTGAAATGCCACTCCATGAGAACGATAGAGGCTTGTCCGACATATTTTCGCTTCTTATACGAGTCAGCTACTCGACGGAGAACCTGAACACTGTAGCCTACATATACATGTAAGCACAGCCGGGGGTTGTGGATGCTTTTGAATTTCCAAGTGGATCTTGACATTGGCTGCTAGTTCTCAGCAGGTGGTGACAGCAGCTTTATCTTCCGGACATAAACCACCCACTCGTGCCACAAAGCTGGGCCTCTCGCTGTTCACATAATGTCTTACGAGTATCTCGCAATAAGACAAGGAAGAGAACGTGAATTTCTACAAAAAAAAAAAAAAAAAAAAATTACTCTTAGCTATTATCGCGAGTCGTTGATGGATTCCGATTGGATATTCCAACTATCGGAAAGATTTGCGAAGCATTAAAGAGCTGAAGTGAAGTATTGAATTTCATTATTATTCAGATGCCCAAATCATCGGTTTCTCTCAAGCAGGGCCGTAACTAGGATTTTTGCCGCCCCCACAACTTTACAAAATTATCGAATTTCAATGTTTTCTCACACTTAAAACTTCCGCTCCCCTAAATGTTTCCACTCTGGGCAGTTACGGCCCTGCTCTCAAGCACCCCCCCCCCTATAAATGCGCCGAGGTCCTATGCGTCCCCCTCCTAAAATACATTGACGCAAATGAATGAAGAGTAGTATACCGTCTATCACATGTTAAAAGCGCATTATAACACGTTCATTTGTAGCGAAAGGAAATACTGCGAATATAGAGCGTTACGTTTGCTTTCAATTCGGGCACATTCCGTACGATTCTCCCACGATCTTTCACGGGAATCCCCCACAACCCGAAGTCAGATTCAAATCCGGAGAATGAAGAGGCTAGGGATATAGTTTTTGATACATAATAGGCTGAGAAAAGCTGCCGATTTTTTTTCTGGATTTTATACAGATGTGAACTCGGAAAACAGGTCTTTTCCGGGAATCGAACTCTGGTCCTCTTGCATTCCGGGCAAGCATAATCCCATCTCCACCACTGGAGACACGACTCTTCCTTATTTCACGCACTGTGACACGAGGTGCTGAAGAAAAGCATTAGTAGCTTCTTTTGACTTCAGAAAATGACCTGCAGGTGGGAGGGTAGAGATATACGGGTTTTCTCAGCCCAATATATCGAGGAAGAAAATTTTTCACAGGCACAAAATCCAGAAAATATTAGTTTCCTTGAAAAGCTATATAGACATCCGACAATCTAATTATTCAAACATCTGCAAAGCACTTCCTTCACTTGTCGGCCAATACTGGGCAAACCACGTGCTTTGTTCAAGCGAGTAGTCTCCACCATAATCGACTTTCTACCACTGACGGTGCTATATTAGCCCTCGAAACATCTGCTTGAAACTTATTTTGAACTTCAACGTTGGACTGTCACTTACACAATACTGGGTTGTTGCAATATCTTGCATAGAGACCGTGTCTTCATACAAGATGTTGCATGAAGACAAGTCTCCGAACATTCCCGTTATTGTAAGGCAGGAATGACTTGCTGTGCTGCAGAGAAGTTCGTAGCAAAGAACACCCGTGGCAACGTTTTATGGCCTTCAAGACTCCCATTCATGCGTGATTAACGTAAATGGAATGCATAACGTACAACCGCTGCGATTAAAGTTTTTTTTTTTCCCCTTTGCCAATTTAAAGTACTTAATCTAACATGGACCTCGTACACATTCCCTGCTTAATTTCTAACGAACTGGTGCATGTCGGTAAGTGGTTCCGAATGTATGTGTGGCCTGTAACGAAAAAAAATTATCCTAGAGTTGTGCTCGTTTCGTGTTTTTACTGGTGTTGCCGTCTTGGATGTGAAGATAGTAAATACTTGAATTTTCATGGTATGTAAGTATGTTGAAGATCTGCATGCTCTCTGCGGAGACGTGTCAAAATTCGGAAAACTACTTTCAACTGGCGGTCGATATTTAAGCTTTCAATTTTTTTTTTTTAATTGCAGCTTCATTTCCCCCGATGCTTTTCGATTTCCCATACGAGAAACTTATTTTCAAAACGGGATGTTGCCACTTTCTTTCAGAAATGCACTTTTTAACGGTTTATGAATGTTTTGGATGAGCTGTCAAGATTATGAAACCGGGATTACCGAAACGAATACTTTTGGTAGAAATTATCATGTAAAGTTTGTCGTTTTTCATCACAATTGAACCCTGGGAAAAACTAGAGTCGAAGATTCTCGTACGGATCCGCGATTGCATTTTTGGCTATTCCAAAAAACACAGACCAGCTCGGCTTTGTCGAATACCAGAGAAGAAAAATTTTAAATTTAACCAAAAAGGCACACCGATAGTTTTTGCGTACCCTGAAACTTCAAGTTTCACTGTAGGTCTGACTCTGCAAGTTTTGAAACTTGAAATTCGCTCTTAAATTTTAAAAAAAGTATTTACTGAATAAAAAGTATTAAATGCTTGTGTTCCCTAAAAATATTTTTCGAACATTTGAATACGAAAAGCCGTACTGTAATTTGTAACAGAAATAAGTTTTTACGAATAGTGTTAAATTCGTGTTTGCTGAAGTTCAGACACTATGAAGAATTTTTGCTATTGATCGTCAGAATATGCAGTTCGTGACATGACGTCACCCGTGCTCAGTACTCATGGTCTCCACGCGGTAGCACAGAGGCTCCGACATGAAAAGACATTGGAGGGGATGGAAGTTATTGATCGTCGCGTACATACGGGACTCTAGTAACTCCGGAGCAGGAAGGTGCATTGCATTGTTTTTTTTCCTTCAACATTTATTGGCGGACCTCAATCTCTCACAAAATTTACCGGGCAAAATAGTTTCAAATGGCTCCAGCCCCTAGGCCTCTATGCGGTAGCATCAGTTATTTGAAATGCTGCGAGTAAGGAGAACAGTTCTGTGAAGTTGACTGAATATGAAAATTTGAATTGAACGGATAGCTGGAATTTCCGAAACAGTTTATCTTACAACGCGTTCTAAAATGTCTATCGAGTAATATCTGCAGGTAGTACACAGGGTGTTTTGCTAACGAACCGACAAACTCAGAGGGTTGTTAGTAGGCATCAAGAGGAACAAAAATTACAATGGAATATGGTGTCGCAAACCACGTTGAGGGGTGAAAAACGCATGCAGGCTCCGAGTTCAGAGAAGACGAAAGGTTGATGTCAGTTGATCGCTGAATGCGTTCGCTCACCATACCTGACGTAAGCAACGTCGCGAAACGCATGCGCTGGGGAGGGTAGAATCACGCACTGTGGACGACGTAAATTAGCGCTATTGCGGTAGTAAGCACGTGTAGCAGTTAGTGTTTCAATGAGTACCGTGATGGCGAGACTACACGAACGAGGAATACGCCGATATGCATCTGATTTACGGTCGAGCAGATGGCAATGGGCACTTAGCACATACCAACAGCAATATCCGATGAGGCGTTGTCCACACCATACTGCCTTCGCAACGATCGATCTCCGGGAGACGTATACCTTCTACCCAGCACGGCGTGATGCGGGGAGATGCCACGTGCAACAACTCTCGTAATAATTAATCATAAATGTTTTTGTAGTTATTATTGTACTTTGTCATTCCAGCGTGTCGTCGAAGCCTGCATGCATTTTCCGCAATTTTCACCCCCTCAACGTGGTTTGCGACACCATGTTCTATCGCAATCTTTGTTCCTCTTGATGTTCACTAACAACCGTCTGAGTTTGTCGGTCCATTAACAGAACACCCTGTATATAGTGCCAAACACTGATCAGGAAAGCCACGTTGTAGATGAAATGGCAGAATTAATTCAAAAGACTAGCACCTTCGCAAATGACTACCGCAGCAATTTAAAACCTTTCCTGGACTCATTGTAAATGGATGATTCGCAGACGTATACGAGAAACAGGTACCAAAGTATTTGGAAAAAATCATGAAAACAACCAACTTTTGTGATCAACTTTCAAAACGCGAACACAAAGAATAGTTGGCTCGTAAGTGTACCATATGGACCAAAATGAAATTCGATTATTTTCAGCGGTGAGAAGTGGAACCTGGATCGGTCAAATAGATGAGGGGAAAACTATACATGCAACGGTTTGCGCAAAGAATTACTTATTTTAGCCACAAACAAGTTGGTGTGGTTCGGGTTGCGCTCTACTGCACAACGCAAGTATAAATAGCCAGAACTGCGGGCCATGTTCTGTTCAAGACGAGGTATCAATAACCTCTTTAAAGAGGTAGTCAAAATGCTCAGTATTACATAGACGCTAGAGGATAATTACTATTTAGTGAACTTCTAGCCAGTCCCCAGCGGGAGTTTCAACAAGATAACGCATCCACACACACGGCAAGTCATAGTAATACATACAAGTCGAACTTGGTTAATTTGAAATCCAAAGTCACTGGAAAAAGTTCAAATTATCCGATTCATCTATCCTGGATTTGTAACATGACTACAAATCGCAACTTAATCAACATTCACACAGGATAATAATTATCAATTATTAAAATTTGATCAATTACGAAACAGTTTCGCAAATTTTAAATATATTTAATAATTATAATTAATCTCATCTGCTACATTATTCCACTGTTGTGGAATCAGCATCACTGCAGAATTCCTTGACCATGTTCAAAACCCGATTTACGGAAACAGTTCAGTGATGGATGATAATGATCCGTTTCCAAAAATTTTGCTCATCATTCTTATGCTATCCAGGAAATATATTTTCATTACCGTATTGAAATCTGAACTTTGATTCTCTTAGGGCCGTATTCACCGACATGGTTTAAACCTTGTTACAATTTTTGGATAAGAGATCAACATAGATTGGTAAAACCCCTGAATTCAACCAATCCGTGTCGATCTCTTATCAAACATTGTGACTATAGCTTAAACCATGTCGGTGAATACCGCCCTTAATGACGACAAAAAGATACAGGTTTTGAATGTTACACTTTAATCTATAGATTGAAAAGCATAATCAGTATTAAGTGGTACCCAGTCTCGACGCACTCCAGCTGAACTATGTTAAAAATAGGCATTAAACTATCAAAAAAAATAGAGAAACAGAATTTTCAAACTTAATATACCTTAGAGATTTGAGGTTTAACAACTTGATCGAGAAAAGCGAAGTCTGAAGCTTCTTGCATAGTTTTTAAAACTAAATTTGTCCCTAAAAATATCCTGATTTTTCCCTCCAACTTCGAATTATCCAGAAAATTCGAAAAAGTTCGAATTAAACAAGAAATTTCAACATTAAATTAGATAGAAAACTCAAGGGGAGTTCGTAAAAGTTCAAAATAACCAAGTACTACTGCAGTTGTAACCATACACGCAGCGGGGGCAACCCTTCCCTTGTCATTAAAAAAATAAGCAAATCAGAAACTACCCCCCCCCCCAATCGATGCTGACGTAATACTTGAGTAATGACCCCTTAGTAGTTTTTGATACTTACTGCGTTATCTCAACCAGTGTTTGAAACACTGCAGTGCACTGATACATATACGTAATAAATTCACATTAACAATTTTCTAAGAACAATGAATATGAGCAAGTATCAATACATATGTTTAAAGTGTGACTTTCACATACTTTTAGCCTTAACTTTCTTGCAAGAAAGTCTCCATGACCTGTTCCACCTGGAATTGGCTAAACACCTGGAGAAGACGTAACTCATCTTCTCGGAGATCATGTATCCTTCTTCGCAGGAGATCTTACAAATCGTATCCGGAGGGAAATACCCGTTTGTGATTGGTTTCCCAAAAAGCGAACACTTTCTCTTCGAGTTCCGGATCCCTTTTGGCAACGGGCAGGACTTTGCTGTGATGGAAAAATAATCACACATGATAAATTTCAAATGCACAAGTTCGGAGATTGTCTCGTAAAAATGAAATACAGGGTACCCCATAAATTCGTAAACATAAAAATTCATTAAAAAAAAATTGAAGGAATTTGTGTATTTCAGTGTGGTTTACAAAAAAAAAATTTCTGAGTATTTATTGGTACTGTACTGAAAAAGAATTTATTTCAAATTTTCGTCGATAGAGAGCCTATGTTCCGTTGTTTTTAATAAAATTTCCGGATACACCCATCGCACAGTATTGTTTTGGCAATCTGAGGGGGACAATTAAATCTTCGACTGATCTGAAAAGGGCTCACAGGGGAATTCGTCACCCAATTCATTTGGTCAACTTTGCTTGGCCAGTGCATCACATTTTCTTTTGCGGTGGTTTTGTTCAGTGGTAAAATTCACATCCTTTACTGATATTTATACTTCGTAAAACAAGTGATTTTTATCACAAATTATTTTTCTAATTTCTTATAAGAGGTTTTAGTATATTATTAAGTGCTCTGACCATATACAAGTTATAGCTAACATTTTTGACCAATTAAAACTTCAAAATCCTGCAGAAACCTGCGGACGGAAAGCTTTTTTTCCCCCTCCTGATGCGTCAACAAATTACTCGTTGGTCATTGACACATGGGTAGGAAACGACAAAATTTGAAGGCATTTCAAAATTTTATTTTCGGAGAAATTGGCAATACAGATATTTCTGAGGCATCAATGGAAAATTTTGAAGTATATGTTCGAAATATTGTCTGGCTGTTAAAAACACGGTGGCAAAAAGTGGCAAGATACAAGGGACTATTTCTTAAAGATTATTCATTATAGCTTTATAAATATATTTCTTTTTTTTACATGAAGATTTAGATGAAACTGCTCCAGGCCCATCATAATTTTTTTTTTTTGCCATCAAAAGACCTAGAAAACCCAATAAGCTCTGTTCCTAGAGTGAAGCCGCGAAAAGTGAAACCTCTTCTGAACTCCATGAACACAGAAGAATTATACGCAGCTATCGAAGTAACACTGAGAAAAATGGGTAAAAGTGATTCGGCGACTATAGCGAAGTAACTAAGTAAATGCCTTTCCAAACAGAGGAACTACGATCAAGAATATCTACAGATAAATTCTTTAAAAAAGTCATCTTCATTATCAGCAGATCAAGAGCTTGTTTTGGTATATAACGGATATTAATCTTTCAATACATGAGTATAAGGCCCGTGCTACTCGCTGGATAATAACTCTTTCGTAAACCTTAACCAAGCAGCACGGAAAAAAAAAAAAAAAATGTTACTTCCGAGCATATGCAACCAATGAGGCTATTGGTAACATTCAGGCAAATGTTACCAATAATCTCATTGGTTGCTTATGCTCGAAAGTGGCACGCTTTCGTGGTATTTAGCAGCATTTGTATCGCAGGCCTAAACTCTTACGCCAACAAGAAAAGACTATGCGTGAAGTCTATCCTGCGTATTAGAGGAATCAAAAATTGTTATTCAACTTTCGTCAAAATAACGTAACAGAAATCCCACTCATCATCATCCAGATGAATCCCAATCAAATTCATCGAACAGTGATACGAGAAAGCTTTTTCCCATCGTTTTTATTAGCGTTATTTTACTATTAGTTTTTTTGTTTGCGTGTATTTTTTTTACCATCACTTATAATTTCCAGCACGATATATGGTGGAAAGAACACTATAATTTGTATTATACGTTTATCTTCATGTAACAGAGGAATGGTTGGGTTTTAAGGAGCCAATTCACATGTAGATCTGCATTTCTTAAAAGAAAAAATATTGAATTTTATAACGTTTGTTGCAATTTCACTTTAATTTGTTCCATAAACTAAATATTACGGGGCATATATAATGTATTAATGAATGATGCAAGAAATAGGCCACACATGCAGCGCCGCACGTTAGCAAATTGACGTCTCATCAAATTCAGGTTTTATCGTATCTTCCGCATTAGCCGACGTGCTGCCAAACTCGAGCAGAATTTTTAACGTTGGGGTCTGGTTCGTTCCCGGTATGCCGGAATAATCGAGGTTTAAAAATCATCGCAGTTCAATTGATTTTTTACGATACATCTAAGAATTTTCCAGAATCCGATTCGAATTCCTCGGCATGCCTGGAATTGCGGGTACTCGCGTATGCTGGTCTCCCTCGCCGTTTTCCGGCATGCCGACTAACGCGGGGGTACGTTTAACAGCTCATTTCAGAATTTTCTTGTCACTGGCTCTTACGTAAGGTTTTGATCGTGATGTCGACATTGGTAATGAATAAGCACTAATGTGGTGAAGTTTCACATCAGCCACGAATCGCCGGCTGAAGCATTACGAACGTTTCGGACGCAAGAGATTGAATAAATTCTCGGGTGGAACGACAGATTTGATTTCGTACAGCGCACTCTACCGACAAAAACGAATTTTTTCCTGTTCCGTAAACCGCATTCAAATTAGAAATTTTGAAATTTTTATGCTATTTTACTTATTTTTTATATATTTATAATTAAACAGACAGACCTTTGACTTCGACGGTGTAGCTGCAATGTCCATAGGTGTCCAGTTCCCTGTCGTGGGCAGTGCACCTGTTGATGTGCGTCCCCGGAACCAACTTCCCGAGTCCATGGGAGCAACTAACGTCGACTTTCCTCTTGTTGCCGCTTTCGTCTTCAGTATAGAATTTCGGGAAAGACATTGGCACCGACGTCCCGCGGGCGACGAATAACGTCCTGTTGCCGCATTCTTTCTCGCCAGGCTTTGGGTCAACTTTTTCTGTAAAATGCAAACACATTCAATCTCTGTTGAAACGACACCTTGGCTATAACGTCAAAATCGCGGTCTGGGCTAATTTTTCCCCCATAAAAAATGCCAATGAATCACGCTAATAAATGCAACGAGACCTCGGATATAACGGCGCTTCCGCTTTCATTCTTTGGAGTGTTTTCTAGATGAAGTTCGTATATAGTGCATCACGTTAAGGCAAGGGGGGCACCTTTAGGAGTGTGTGGGCCACTTCAATGATTTGAGAACGTGTCGCGAGCCACTTAATTAAGTGATCTGGAACAGTACAGCAGGTTGCTTTAGTGACCTAACTGTGCCACGGGGCGCTTGAGGGATTTGAAACTGCCTTTGGTCACTTAAGTGATTTGTAAATGTGTCGCGGCAATCCATAAATATGCCAAGAGTCACTCAAGTGATCTAGGAATGTGTCGCTGAGTTCATTTTTGCAAAAATGGATTTGAGATTGTGGCCCACATGATTTTGAAGGCCACATTTGACTAGCGTGCCATGTATCCATTGAGGCAGTGGTTTTTCTATTGTTTCCTAATGTTTAAAAAAAAAGTTTATTACATGTATTTCGCTCATTCGCATGAAGCCGGGGGCTTATTTTTGAAATAAATCCACATGAAATAATCTAAACACCAATTCGTGGAAAATCCCTAAAATCATCCATATACTCTCACTAGTGACTTAAATTACAGCTCACGATAAAGGGTAAAGCTTTCTGAATTTTCAACTGGAATTTTTAGATAAGGCGCATTATGTATCCGACAACCAAATAATGAATAGGACGTCAGTGATGCTGATTGCCTCTTCTGTGGAGACTGTTTTCCAAAGTCCAAACAAAATGAAGGGTGGATCAGATGCTCAAGCTGTCTACATTGGACACACGAGGCTTGTGCCGGTTGCGAGGAAGACGACAATGAGTTCATCTGTGATTTTTGTAAATAAATTAATAAAATACGATAGCTAGCAAAATGTGAAATTTTTAAACGCCAATAATTTTAAAATGAATTAAATAATTTCGGTTATGTAAAATGAGTTTAAAATATACTAAAAAGTTTCACAACCTTTGTATTGAATGGCAATATTGCTTTCATGAGAGAGAATACACATTAATATTCTTTAAAATGCAATCAAACAGTTTTTTTTACATCGGGCCAATCGGCCACTGGGTGGCCATTTTGCCCTACCCCGTCGGGCAAAATGGCCACTTGGTAGGGTTGCGGGAAATTTTTTTTCCAACAAAACTAATGGAAATATAGTCAAAATAATATTTTTTGCATGAACCTAAATATCTAAACTAACTTACATAAAACTTTCATTAGTTTTTTTCAATATTTACTTATCGAAAAAAAATATTTTTCCTTAGCGTGGCCATTATGCCCACCCTTCCCCTACATAAAATAGAAATTTCTGGCGCATGCGCGAATAGAAATCGTTTACTAAAAATGCCAGTAACAAATTGTCACATTCTAAATTCTGGCACAGGATGTCTCATGTATAGTAAATTTCTTAGAAATTTGTTGAAAATCCGCCTATTAATAATTAATCCGCCTAACAATAAACATGCAATGAAAATTGGCATTTTTATAGGAAACATTTTGTATCTTCGTGAATATATACGTACCATTCCCCCCAAAATGCATAGAAATATTGCATAAAGTTAGAGCAATATTTTGTAAAAGTTCAGAAAAAAAGTTCAGAACGGTTTGCCCAGTATTTTTTATAGAAATTCGATAAAATGGCCGATTCCAAAAAATTCTCTCATAAGCGTTCTAATTCTTCATTATGGATTACTGGGGTGAACCTATTATTGGCAAATCCCGGTGGGACCCTAGTTATGTTTTTCTCTCGTAAGCCCCTTTTAAGGAGTCAGGTGAACTTAGGTGTCACCAAAAGTAACTTATCTAGCCGCGGCATTTTTCACTACTGCTCGTTGAATCGGCAGAGTGATGGTGGTGTCGACGAGTTATTACTACTCGTTGGAACCTCCGTATCACCAATCAGGGTTTTCAGTTCCAAAAAAGTCAGTCTTTCGGATGGCAGATACATTATATTACCGTAAGTGCAGACGAAGTTGCCATGAAGATACTTTGTACGAGTACTGCGCGGTAAGCCACTTTACAGTGTGGGAACAACTAAATTTTATCAACTCTAAGGGAGGTTTTATAGGCCCCGGTCTAATTAGCCCTCGTGCGCAGAAAATGACTGCGCTGCGGTATCCTCTCTACGACGATATTTTTCCTTGGTCCACAGATTATCGTTATATCGAGGTCTCACTGTACAGTAATTTTTTTTTTGCGAGATTTAATGTTATTGGGGGAAAAAAAAAGGGTTTCAGTGATTAACGAGTTTCATCTGAATCGGACGTACGCTTACACTCCGGAGCCGTAGTTTGGTTCCATTCCGTTCCGACGCATTCGACGTGCTTCAGCTTCGACTGAGAAGCTGGAACGACGAACCCTTCTTCACAGTCGTACGAGCATTTCGTCCCTTGATGCAATCCATTATTCGTCGTCGCCGCGACGTGACCGTTCACGGTTTGGCACTTGATGGCACCGTGCTTGGGTGTCGACAGTTGAGGGCAACTGGCAGCTGCGAGAGAACATTGATCATGATCATTAAACAGCTTTATGGAAAAACTATCTGATACAGTCAAGACATTGAACATTGAAGGACCGGACACACCCCACTTCCCATCTCAGAGATATCAAAGCTTTCCCGGGGATGGGTGCATCCGGAAATTTATTAATTTATGTGAAAATAACAATGATATACATATATACAATAAAGAATCTGGAGTAAAAATTGTGATCATAGACAGTCAAGACAAAACAAAAACCATATAATTTGATTAGCCCTACGTAGCAGGGCTGGACGAATCTATTCCCCGAGATACGTAAGAATTTAGACCGTGCTTGTATTTTTTTCGACAACATGCCCGACTAGGTTGTAAAAGAAACTGAAGTTTAAAATCTTTTTCCATCGATGCTGCTGCTAGTGTTCCTACAAACGTGTGGAATTCTACAGAAATGGTTTCTTTAGCGGCCATTATACAAACGTTTAGTTAACGTATTTTAATCAATTTTCACGGTATTAGTACTCGTTTACTGCAACTGGGCAGTTTGAGGAAAACCTCACTTCCAGCGAAATAGTATATCCTGGTGGTAGCATAAAAGGGGCTTCATAGGAAAAGAAAAGACGCATAAAAACGTGAAAAATATTTTAAAAAATTATGTATTATATATGCCCCGGTTATACAATACGTAAAATGTTCGTCAGAGAAAAAATTTTGCGATATCGATTCTAAAATTGTAGAGAATAATTATAAAAAATTATACCTTTACTGCCACCTATCGAATAAAAACTAAACTTATAATTTTCAAATAAAGTTGGTTGTTAGTTTCGGTATATTAACCGGTATTTTGGTGCATGGAATTAATACCTGTATGAAGTATAAAGAAATTAATACAATCGGCCCCGCAGTATTCGCGGGGTTACGTTCCGGGGGTGGCCGCGAATAACCGAAACCGTAGGTTTTTTGTATATCTCGTTTACTGAACATCATGAGAAGAGCAGGGTGACGCAGATATAGATTTAATGTAAAAGAGGTGCGGCGATTGTTGGTGATGTTTTCTGAAATAACATTGTGATTTTTGTTCGTTGTTCCTTCATGTCTCAAGTATGTGTTGGAGTATGTTGGCAATTCTTCTACCAATTTTTCTACATGTAAAAAACGTAAGTATGTCATGAAAATAATTACTGATTTGAACTTGCGAAGTCTTTCCGTTATGTTACACATTGGGAACTTGTCTTCCACTTTATCTTGATCATCTGGTACCGCTTAGGAACTGCATTAATTCCTCCTCGGTCAATGCTGAATTGCTATTAATTAGCTATTCAACTTTTTCTATATCCATATCATTGAACCCTTCTTCAGCCACCTGTTTCGCCAACGTGGCAATGTCTTTTATGATCTCTTCAGTTGGCTCTGTAGTAATGATTGTGTCCTGAAGCGCACATTGTGGCCAAAAGTTAATAACTTTAATAAAAGCTTGCCTGCCAATTACATGCATTACTCCGAAAAATTCCACCTAGATATCATTTTCATGAGGACTCTTCTGAACTTAAGTGGTGTATCCATGTTCGCGTAACATTTATTTCGTCAGAGCTATGCTTGTCTCATGTTCACTGATGCTGCCATCTACCCGCTGTGGTGGTTGAGTGGGTCAGTGACGGACTAATCCATAGCTGCCAAGTCTCCCGAATTTTTCGGGAATCTCCCGAATTTTAGCTTCATCGCTCGACATCCCGAAAAGTTCTTAAATCTCCCGAATTTTTACGAAAATCACAAAAATCCCTAATTGTCCCTTAAAATTCCCTACTTCATTTAAAAAAAATCCCCGCTTATGAAAACAATCCCTAAGGAATTTCTTGTGGGGCATCTTTTTTTCCCTTTCGAAATGATGTCACACGTCGTAAATGGGGAAATTCCCTTTTTAAGGAAGTTTTACAAACCCTCTGATGGTAACAAGAAAGTTGTTTGTCTTATCGTGCAGGGAAATGGCTTAGCAGCCAATAGTCCTGGATAATAATTGAAGGTTATAGTCACGCGCATGTGGTCAAAATTTCTTTTGTTATAACGTGCGATATAACAAAACACGAATACTGATAAGCAAAAACATATTTAATCAATTTTAAAGATACTTATTCCGATGAATTTCCTTTCATTAAACGTTCCAAAAGAGGGCCGACTTTTCCTTTTTGTACAAGTTGTGTTACGGACATAAACATCGGTCATGGAAAGACTGCCATCATCAGTCGTGAAGTGAAAAAAAAACATCAAGCAAGTGTCACAAAAAGTCAGTGTTCTTCAAAAATTGACGGTGTTTTCCTTCAGCTTCCGATGATTTTGGGGTCATTCGCTCAGAATGTTTGTTCATAGCGTTTCTGATTGAACACAATATTTATTTTTACATCATTGAAGTTTTGGCCTCCAATTTCACTTGTTTTTTGCGTAGGAATTTTATTCCCAAGGGTTTAACTTCCATGTGTGTAAAATCCCTATTTTAATTTGACTTCAGTTTTTGAGTAGGGATTTTATTCCCTACACTCTAACTTTTATATTTGGAAAATCCCTATTTTATTTGGAAAAATCCCTATTGTATTTATTAGGGAGTGGTTTTAGCATAAAATACGGGTTTGCGCGAAAATCTCCCGAATTTTCATTTTCAAAAGTTGGCAGCTATGGACTAATCGCTCGTATAGCGATAGTCCAGCAAGATGCTAGCAGCGGCCGTACTAACTTCTGAATAACGTGACCAGCGGTGCTGCAGAGTCGCACTTGTAGATTTTACTGAAAAATTTTGACACTTCGATAAGAAAGGATCTATAATTTCGACAGTATCGAGGCAAAACAAGAACTGACGAGAATATCTACAGCCTTCATGACGTTGATTCCAGGGCAACACTCATACCCATCGACTGTTTCAATGTTTTGGCTCAACTCTAATGGCACATGCGATCAGAATCGATATAATCTTAATTATAAATCGGGGACCAAGCATCTTTTATGGATATTGGCCCCTTCAATAATAATTACTCACCTGTACAAGATAATTCGATCTCTGGGTCCCAGGTGCCCTTATCACAAACGAAAAGGGTATCGTTAGCTTTCGAATCGAACCCGGGAAAGCAGAAGAACTGGCATATGGTTCCGGACGTATAAAGACCGTCGCGCGCCAACGAATTGCAGATCAGTCTACCGTTAGCCGGTGTGGACAAGGCGTCGCAGGGTTTGACACGATCCGTCACCGTTCGATGTTCAGGTGTGGACTCTGAAAAAAAGACCATGATAATTTCAATATTATATCCAAGATATTAAGAATGAATCAAGTTCTGGCAGTCGACCCGTCTCACCATCCTTGAGCTCTTCAGTCAAGGGGAACATCAACGTGACTCGTCCTAGATTTATGAGATTACATTGAAATATGAAAAATTATCCTATTGAAATATTGTCCGAGGCTTTCATGGCCGGCGTTCAATGACTTGCAAACGGTTTCCTGGTTATTAGGCCAAGGTCTAAGATTTCCTTCCTGACGTTTTGCCCACATCTGTGGTACGCATCATCTGAGGTTATTCGGATGTCTCCGCGGCAAGGTACCAAGCCTTTCTCGCTTGCCGCGGAGACTTACGTCCGAATAACCTCAGATGCCTACCACAGATGTGGGTGAAACGTCAGGAAGGAAATCTTAGACCTTGGCCTAATAACCCGGAAACCGTTTGCAAGTCATCAATTATCCTATTAGACTTATCCTTATATCACTTATCCCTCCTAGACAAAAAACGTGACTGATCTCAGACGGTAAAAGGAAGAATATAAAATAAATGAGACTAATCCCAGACTGAAATGATGGATCCATACAATAAAACATCACTGACCCTACACTGTAAAATAATGGATCCCATACAACAAGCATGACTCATCTTAAACAGCAAATTGACGGATCCCATACATCAACTCTTTCTGCGGCATAGTGTAAAATGCCTCGAGCTTGCGAAGTACGCTTTCTTCCAATTTTATGTTTAGAGGAAAGTGTTCTATCGAAAAATAAACTTCACAAAATATTTAGACTTGTCATTGTGAAAATACGAAGCTTCTAAAGAGTCGAGATATCTCGTTCATGCTACTAAGACGGTCAAACTTGAATAATCCTATTCAACCTACTCCGACACTAAAGATATGAGGTAATATAACTCCCGGATATTTCATACTGGATTTTTAAGATTGACTAGGTTCTCACTTTTTTCGCAAAACG